>NC_092508.1:21523316-22126778 GCF_047511675.1 Marmota flaviventris
AATAAAAAGTAAAAAGGGCTAGGGGTATGGCTCAGTGATAAAGTGCCCCTAGGTTAAATCCCCAGTACCATGAAAGACAGAGGAGAGGAAGAAGGCTGGAAAAGAAAGAAAGAGTCTAGGCCAATGTTAAAAGGGAAAGAATTGAAGCATATTCGATTATTTATAAGAAATGAGTCATGTCTGAAGAGAAGACTGAAATATGCGATACTGTTTTCCTAAAGGAGCTGATTTAAAGCATTGAATTTATGGTGCTTTTATTTATCCAGTTTCCATCTAAAGAATTTTTGTTTCAAATTTCTCATATGAATGCTATTGTACACTTACTCATTATATAATCTTTGCAGCAAGCTGAATAAGTGACCTATTTAACTTCTAGGGAAACTCTCCATGTTTAATTCAATCTTCACATACAGTTTCCATAAGATCCAACGTGGTGATTGCCTTCCATACTCTGCAAGTTCTTAATATTTGAAATGACTGAGAACAGTTCTGTGTACATTAGTTGATTTGCATCCATAGCTGCACTTGATGATCAGTGGCTGTTTTTTGAAATGTAGAGAATACTGAATAGTGACGGCAGATGTTTCCCAAGGCTATATGATAAGCAACTGAAGATCTCCCTCCACTCCTTCCCGCCAAAAGAAAAAATATCCAGTGACCTGTAAGAGTGAAAATCGGCTTCATTTGATTAACAAATCAAGTTGTAGTCAATCTGCACTATGAGATTTAAGAGTCGTCTCTACAAAGAAGTCTTAAGAGGAAATAATGTAGTAGTTTAAGACATGGAGAACAAATTTATTAGAAATGCATGCATTTGACTGTTGGGATTATTTTGATCAGCAGACACCTATTTCCTATAAATACTTTCAACAAAAAAAGCATAAATGTCTTCTGTAAAATTCTTTTGGAAAAAAGAAGTGTTTAGATTTTTTTCTTTTAATTTTCTCCCCATTTATTTCACTTGAAATGCTTCATTTTTCTTTTTAAAATTACAGTGATGGATGTGTATTAATCATACAGATTAATGGGTTTCACTGTGACATTTCCATACAGGCATATATTGCATTTTGATCATGCCCCCTCTCTCCTCTTCCCTCTCCTCTATCTCTCCTCTCATTTTTCCTTATCTACCCCTCCTCACCCCTCTCTCCGTTAGCCTCTTTCACTTTCCTTCCCTGATAGTGACTTGGAATGGTTTTTGCTGAGAAGAAAAAAAAATCTTTAATCACACATGTTAAATGTTTACCTATATAAATATTATTACTTTAGGTGACTCTGATAATACAACACACATATGGAGGGAAGATGATGAACAGACACTGTCCCCAAGCAGTCTGGCTGCACAGTAAGTCTTTGTTTCTGAATTGTTTGGTAACTTGGTTGAATAAGCAATTAAAACAGTTCATACACACAATTCTATTAGTAGTGTTAAAAACCATGGGATATAAAAACCAACTATGACCTGCCAAAGGAAAGGACACAGCTCCAGTGTAGTAAAGGGGAAACTTCTTGTGGAATTATTGAATGACATTGTTGGATAATACAACACGAGGACCTGTTTTTCACTTCCAAGGTTGTGTAACTATATCTAACGTGACAAGTCTGCATGCTACTTTAGACCTGTGGGGTCAGTTTCCAACTATTTTAAAGTATTTCACCATGAAAAATACATAAGCACCTGTGTTAGTCTGTTCAAGCCACTATTGCAAAATGCCATAAATAAGGAAGCTTTTAAGCAACAGAAATTTATTTTTTACACTTTTGCAGGCTGGGAAGTCCTTTATCAAGGCCCCAGCAGATTTGGGTCTGATGTGGGCTTGCTTTTTGATTCAGAGATGGTGCCATCTCACTCTGTCCTCACATGGTGAAGGGGTCAAGGCAGCTCTCTGTGGCTACTTTTACTTACAATGGCCATTCCCATTGCTATTTGTGAAACCTCTGCTCTTATAACCTGACCACCTACCATAGGTCCCAACTCCTAATTCTGTCACCTTGGGAGTCAGGATTTCAATGACTTTAGGGGGATAAAAACATTCAGACCAATTTTTCACATTAATATTTCTTTTAGTTTTTAAAGAACCAAAATATTCCTTACTTCCAATCAAGGTAATGCATTATTTCTTTGGTAGGCAGGTAGACAAAAATGTTGATAGATAATTTAAGTTTGGATTTTTATTAGGGTGTGTAGAGAGTGCCAGGAATATGTGGAGGAAATGACAGCAGGGACCATGGGCACTAAAGACCATCCATGTAAGCAGATTACTGAAGTAACTGTAATGATGATGGGAGGAAATTTAGCACTCCCCTGTAGTACTGATGGAGGTAAATTCCTGTAGTTCAAGGCAAACGTAGAGATCAGATAGCTGGCCAGATGAGGGTTGCTTTAATCTAATAAATTAAACTATTGAAATCCTTTGACTTTAGTGCCTCCAAATATGTTTTTTGTGCTAATGGATATTTGTGCAAATAAAAATAAAGAGAAAGGGCATGGGATAAAGTCGATTAATGGGTACTGAATTCTGGGTTAGGAACAAGAAGTTCTGGGGGGCTATTGTGCGATAGGGTGACTATAGATGATTATCTGCTGCATACTGCAAAAAGCTAGTATGTTTTCATCATGAAGGAATGATCAATGTTTGAGGAGATATGTTTAACCTAACACAATGTATACATGTATCAAAATATCACATAGTATCCCATAAATATACACAATTTTTGTTTCCATTAAAAAATAAATCAACTCCTGATAAGAAGAAAGAGTAGGACTTATTTTTAACTATTCATTTTTTTTTCTAAAAAAGCATCCAAGTAGTTGCTTAGAAACTTGCTATGATTTAATGAAAAGGTCCCTGACTCAGAGTAAAGTCTAAGCTAAATCCTTGCATAAACAAGCACTTCCTGTCTCTCGGGCCATCTCCTTCTTCCTCCGTGGTGGCTGACCCAGTTCTTCTCCCAGAGCGACTTAGTCCTTAGACAGCTTCCCATAGGCTGCCATGTTTCAAATACATAGGTCTTTGAAACACACTCCCCATATAGCCATCAAAAATAAGAAGTTTTAAAACCACCTTTCAAGTTGAACTAGGTAGATGCTTATTGCTGACACGAGGTATCTTTATCAGAGCCTGGAAGCTCCCTAGCTTTGACAGTGCCAGTGCCTCAGCCTTCCCATTCCACAGCAAATGAAGTTAGCTCTGACAGCTGGCTGACAGTTTATTAGGAAGAACTCAATACTTTTAAGATGGCTCTTATTGTGATTGATGAAATTAAGGGATTTCTTATGTTCAGACTTCCTTTCCATTCCTACTTAAAAATAATCACAGAGTAGCAATAGTGACATATGATAAAAGAATAAAAGTTTTTTTAAAGAACTCTACTCAAAAATATTTTTTCCTCATGGCTCCATCATTATTTTTGTTTTATTAATTGTTTTTCTGTGTGTGGGGTGTCAAGCATGTGCTCATACACCACTCACCTTTTATTGTAAGAACTCTTGGGAGTTAAGATTTTCTATCAAGAATATGTTTAAAAAACTCATGGGATGTTTGTACCAAAATAGTGGAATCTTAATTTTTGTAGTATGTTAAATTCACTCTCAAAAATCTTGACAATCTAATGTTCTTTATAAAACTGAGAGAAGGACTTAGATGATATTGCAAGGTCACTTCAAGCCCAACTGTTCTTTATTCTAGTCTTAACAATAACCTTGGGAATCTGTTGGTTTTGTCCATCTGGATAGTTAGGCCAGTATTTTGCTTCTAAGCACTGCACCCTGATGGAACTGGTTCTGGACTGTAATAACTGCACCACGAGAGCAAAACAAACACAAAAGAAGAAGGGTAGTACTGAGAAGGACAAGATAAGGAAAGAGAGAGAAATAAGAGAGGACCATCTCTGAGACTGGATCAACCTACCCCACATGTGCCCTCCAGAGATGCCTCATTGGTCTCTTTTCAGATAAATAGCCAATATCTCTGCGGCTTCCTAAAAAAAACTCACTTATGTATTCATTCACTCAGTTACTAGTAACTCAAGTCTGTGATGTACAAAAGACAAATGCTAGGTGTTCTATGACCCGGATGGTGGCGGGATGAGCAAGGAGTGGGATACAACATTAAATGGATCATTCTTCCAAGTTGTTCACAGGGAACATAAGTCTATCTTGAAACCTATATTCATTATTATACCAAGTAAAACAAATGGATTATCTCCCCCAAAAGAAAATAGATGCAGAAAATTTATAATTATGGTCCTAATTCCACTTGTTTCTTCTTTATATTCTGGATTCTCAAATTGCATCTTATATTTTATCTTTAGGGTCTTCTTTCTGAGATTGCTTTTCATTTCCCTCAACAATCTTAAAACTATTGAATATTCCAAGACACTGGCTCAGGGCTTTTTGTCTTAGGACAGTGCTATGAGTACATTGATCATTATGGTCTTGAATTGACTTGATTTGACTGGACTCAGTGATTTTATGATTGGAGCAACAAGAAACTTAGCTATATAGAGACATGACTTGATATTATATGGTTAGCCTATACAACAAGGTTAGTTTTGTTATCTAATACATGCCTATTGGGTTTTTATATTTATAATGTGATATAGAAATTTCCCTGATAGATGATTTCTTTTATTTTGGCCAGAAAATAAAATTCTTTAGTCTAAGAATATACTGTTCTGTCCTTTATTTGTGAATTGACAAAAGGCATTAATTATCTATAAGGAAGCATTGATAAATAATGAGGCCGTCTAAAAGCTAAGACAACCAGGTATAGTATTATCCAGAGTCTCTAGTGAAGGAGATGCTTAAGTAAAAGCAGAAGACTTTTGAAATAAGTGCTTTATTTTTTTAACCTGGAGGTTATGAATTGTATTTAAATGAGAGTCATTCATATGACCACTATGCAGTGCTCTCATGGCTCATTTAGAGACTTTTCCTGCCATTGAATCATTTTCTTTTTAAAGTTCCTCAAGGATTCAGTGTTGTTAACCCACATCTAAACACTGTGAGGTTTCTTTGATATTAATGCAAACATTTTTCTATATTCACTAGCTACACCAGGGTAAGTCTCTCACTAATATTATAACATCTAAGTTAAACATCTGATAGGACTAGTTGATTTGCATACTGTGCAGTTTGATTCAAAGCAGATGACCCCCAAGTCAGACATTGACATTTCTTCTATCTTAACTATACACAAAATTCAACATTAAAGGAAGAATTTTAAAAAATAGAGAGGTAGCCTCCCAATTGAAGTGACAAGCTATATATCACGCACACATATGTGTTCTCTGAGGCACATATGTCTCAAGACCTTTGGCAGTCCTCAGATGGCAAGCAATTTGAAAGGAAAGCAGAAAGACGTTAATTTGAGGATAAATATTAAAATAATTAAACATAAAGACTATTCTCATGTAAAAAGCAAGTACTCAGCATATCCTGAGTAATGCTGCCCTTGGGCACTTGGGCTAGATCAGGCAGGATGAGCACATTCCTGGTGTTCTGATACCATCAACCAAAGCCAAGCCACCCAGAACTAACATGACCTCAATGAATGGCCTTGCTTTTTGTTTAGCTGACTTAATGTATATATTCTTTCCAAATTCTATAGGCTCCTAATCCTGGAAAACTTTGAAGATGCCATCTTAAATATATCATCAAATAGTCCTTATTTTCCCTACTTGGCCTGTGTGAGAAATGTGACTGACAATCTGGCCAGGGGATCACCAGGTAACACTCTTCTTAACAGTGAAACTCTGCTCCTTGTTTCTGTTTCTGTTCTTAACTATTAAGTTCGTTAAAACATCGGCTTATGAAAGAAAATTTTTTTTAAAAACTTACCTTTCATATGTATTTGTTTCAGTATGGGGGTTTAATATCTGAAGGGAGGATGTAGTCCTACCATTATATTAATGTAGCTGCTATTAGGGCATCTGGTCAACCGGACAAATTTTAATATAATGGCCATTTACTGGATAATGCCACAATGGCCACCTGGATAAACTTTTCCCACTGTCCAGAGTCTTTAGGTACTCCTATAACCCTTCATAACATTTTCTATGCCCTTTATAATCTTAGTCATTAAAACATAACAAGGGGGCTGGGGCTGGAGCTCAGTGGTAGAGCACTTGCCTAGCAAGTGTGAGGCACTGGGTTTGAGCCTCAGCACCATGTATAAATAAGTGAATAAAATAATTTTTTAAAAAACATAACAAAAAGTGATAATGCAGAGTTCCAAAAACAGGTGTAATTGACATAAAACAAAGAAATTTTGTGGCAGACTATTTTTACTTTCTGCCTTCATACATTTTACTTTCCATTTTCTGCCTAATGGGCAACCAGGAAGATTGTAATTAAATCAAATATTCTTAATTTTATAGAAAAAAAAAACATGTATTTTCTTACATTTTCTAGGGAATACACATTCTTTTTTCCTACACCAAAATATATTTTTGAGATTTGATAGCAAGCAAATAGCACAACACATATTTAAGCCTTGTCTTTGTTTAGCTGGCATGAATTAATCAAGGTTGGAAGGGCATATTTATATCACAGTGATTATATGACCTGTTCTCCCCCAAATGCTTCAACTGAATAATATATTCAACTCAGAAATAAGAGCATATTTAGTTCACAGAGAGTCAAAACCAGGTAGCACCTTTGCTGGAAATATTTTTATCTCTAAGCAGAATATCCATGAATATTTTAAAAATAATGAACTCTATAGTCCACATGGTTGTAGGAAAGGTTAAATTTTCACTCATCTTATATTTAGATTGAACTAGGCTATTATCATAAAAAAACCTAGTAATAAATCAGGATAAAGGTGTCTTTCAAATGTACTTCCCAAGTAACCTTACGATTCATATAAAATAACTCTTTTTCCCTCTACAGAAAATCTGAAGCTTCTGCAGTCCACAATTCGATTTAAAAAATCTTTTCTCCGAAATGGTTCCTATGAGGATTACTTCCCTCCAGTTCCTGAAATTCTAGAATCAAAAGTAAGTCATGAAAGAAAAAAATGTTCATCAACACTTGCTATGATATTTGATGAGATACTTTTAGTTTAAGTTTTAAGTCTTTGCAAATAACAATCCTATTTTGGCTCTAGATTTAGACTGGAAAAAGAAAGGTGACAATAGTGTTTGGTCTATGTAATGTCTTCATTTTTAATTGGTGAATATATCTATATAAAATGATCCATAAGAGCCTAATATAGTATTTACATGCATAAAGGAATGAGTAGTAATATAGTTATTTTGTTAAGCTTCATAATTTAAAGAAGAATTCATAATATGACTTCTCCTTTGATATGTCTTTGGTTCTTAAGTCTGTAAGAGTAGATTTCAAAGCTGTTTTGATTCAGTGTACAAAAACCTTAAAAGTTGACTCACTTATCTGTATTGCTGTCATCATAAGCAGAAACCAGTAAGTCATAAAAATGTATGACATTAAAGAAGAGTGAGAAGTGACCAAAACCACTTAAAGCTCCTAAATTTAAATAAGTTCATCCTTTTTTTCCTTATTGTTCTTTTCTTAGCTCATGCATATAGTACACAAGTTATCATAAAATTCACTTTATTTCTTAAATAACCCTATTAAGTTTTGGAAACAGCTTTCCTAGTAAGAACAGCAGTTTAATTGGATTTATGTAGCCAAGGATAAAGTAAAATTAGAACTAGTGTATTCAGGGCAAGCAAGATGATTTGCTATATACTCAACATGGTATAATTAAGCAAGCATGCAAAACATTATGTCCATGTATATTACAAATAAATATGCTCATTAGATTACCTGCCTTTTAGACCTAGTCTTCTACATGAATCAAAATTTCTAATGTACTTAATTTAGCATTATCTTAATTTGTGCAAATGAGAAGGAAGTTTATGCATTCATCTAACAAATTTCTACTCATTCTTCAAGGACAAGTTGAAATGTCATTCTTACAATATTAGAGTATAACCCTTTCCCTGTTTTTCAGCCAGGATAATGACTTTTTAATATATGCTCCTATAATATTTATCCATTTATTCTTTTCATCTATCATCCGTGCTCCCTAATCTCTAACCCAAATGTACTTATAAACAGTCTAGTGTGGAGGAGATGGAAAAACAGACAGCAATTATAGCCCAGTGAGATAAGTTACTTGTGGTATGTGGATGGACAGAACTCTGTATGGAGATGGGATATTCAACTCCGATTGTAGGGTATAGAGATGTAAAGAAGAAATTTGTAGAGGAGCTAATGCATATTTTGAGTTTTGAAGCCTTACAGTCTTCACAAAGTCATGTATCCCAGACATAGAGACTGGATTTGTGAGAAGTCATAGTCATGAGCCTGAAAGATAGGTATAGGTCACCCAGAGTCATGAATCCACTTGGAGTAAAATGTACCTATGGGAGAGGCAGGGAAAAGGGAGTGTGGAGTGATACCAAGTCCAGGTCGAAAAGACCTCTTTCTGCTTAGAGAGTTAGAATTTGATCTGAAAGCTGTGATCTCTATCAAAAAAGAGATCTCTCTGGGAGACTTATAGAGATTGGAAGAAAATTCAGTAGGCTACGTTGGCAATAATCTAAACACAGAGAGAGGGCCTGCACAGCACCTATGGAAGAGAATAGAAGGAAGAGCCAGTTTCAAGAGTGATTTAGGACGTTTTGGCCCCTAATGAGATTGAGGCATAAGAAAGAGGAGTCTCCAAGGACAGATTTCTGGCCTTTGGAACCTACCACTTGACATTGAAGTAACACAGGGTCTATTTATTTCTTCACTAAAGCACAAACTCTAAGGAAATCATGCCTTCTTTATCTCAGTCCTCACAAACTAGCAGACATGACTTGTGAATTTATGAACAAATGAGAATGTTAAAGTAATTAACATTAATGATATCATTGTGATTCCTGGGCAGCTACTCATTGCAGTTCTTTACTTGGGAAGTAACCAGGTTGCACAAGACACAGTAGAGAAATAGAAATGTACATTCTTAGCAATTTTTTATACTGATGGAATGGGACTGGGGCTAAGAACAATTTTCAACATTATCCACAGTTTGAATGTAATGCTCTTCTTGAGTGTCAAAATCATGGAAAAGTTCTAGAAGTAAACAGTAATCATTGTCCCTTAGTTAGAAAATCCACTGTCATTTATAACATTTGAAACTGACAAAACCCCCTCAGTCCTAGACTACGTCCATGAGGAACATTATCAGATCTGTCCCTTTATTGTGGTATTCCCAGCATCTGGCACAGAGTGGAACACATGGAAAATGCTCAGTACGTGTCATTGAAAAATGAAGATCAACTCCTACTGTGGCTGTTGTTTCTTCCCTGCTCTGTCTACCCTGTTAATCAGCATCCTCATTTCCATGGTCAGTTAGGGCCCATATTCCAAAACTTTATTCATGGCATTCTTAAGACAATTCTTTAGAACCTCCAAAATTCCAAATGCCTGCCAGCCATTGGTGACTTCTGCTCCCAGCCTTCCGTTCTAGCAGGAACATGGCTGTTCCTGAGCTTGTGTTCTTTTCTCCCGTCATTGTCTGCTTTCTCTCTCCAGCCCCTTTAACAGGCATGAGAATTTCCTCAGTGGAAAACTATGAGAAAAATGGATATTCCCTATATTGGGTGTACATACAGATAACACACTATTTTTATTGTAATGCCATTAATTTTCTGAATAGGCCCCCATCTCCCTTCCGTTTATGCACAAAGAGCCCAGGAATGTGGCCACTTTACTGTTTTATGCCCATGACATTGTGAGGTCAAGTCAA
Organism: Marmota flaviventris; assembly: GCF_047511675.1. Taxonomy (NCBI): domain Eukaryota; kingdom Metazoa; phylum Chordata; class Mammalia; order Rodentia; family Sciuridae; genus Marmota; species Marmota flaviventris. The sequence goes on from NC_092508.1 coordinate 21,533,084, forward strand.
TACAAAGTTTGATTCAGATGCATCTGGGAACACCAGACCATGGGGAATTCCATTAGAGATGGACTTGGAGTTAGTTATGAATCACTGCCTGATGATAGGCCTGAACACCTGTTTGTGATAAAGGACTCAGGGCCTCTTTTTGAATCTGTGGCAATAATTCACTAAACTTATATTGATTATTGATGATCCATTAACCTTCAAAAATGTAATACATGTATTGTTCTTAGGATGAAGTAGTAAATAGTGATGAGTACTAAAAGACCATAATGTTGCTCCTTGGTGGATGTTCTTCTCAGTGCATTCCATATTATCGACTCTGATTTATACTCTTATTTCAGAGAACCATTCAGAGAACCAAGCCTACTCCCTGAATGTGGCTAGATTTCCAATTTCTCCTATAACTTTTATCTCATCGATTCAGGACTATACTGTGAACTGTAGTTTTCCATACTTGTATTTCAAACCTGTGATAAAAAAAAAATGTATTTCAGTCTTTACTGAAATTGTTCAGATTTTCCACACCCCCCAAATTCAATTAAAACAGATATATTGAGCCACTGACACTTATACATTTATTTATAAAACAACCAAAAGAATGGAACCCAGGGAATGTTGCATAGAAATTTGTCTCCATTTCATTGGTGAGGTTTCATCATATTTGAAAAAAATCAAAGGTCTGAGTAGCATGACAACTATGTAGTCACAACCGGGAGAATGACTGTGTCTATTCCAGAATGGAAATTTTCTCATAGAAATAGGACACTAGACACTACTTACTAAAGTAGAATTTCCATACATATTGAAACTATTTCAGATAGCTCAAAGCCAGAGGTCAATTATAATATGAAATATGATGGAAAACGAGCCTTTGATATTTGCTATCTGAGGTGATCAATGACTAATTTAAATGATCTTCACTTAGTTATTATAAACCTCTCATTAAAGACAAGTCATATGGAATGAAATATTCCCAAATCTATGCCTATACGGAGAAGTTCAACATTTCTGTCAAAATGGAACTTCTGATTGGAAACTGAGGTTCAAGAAATGACACATGTATTTTATTCTTTAGACATTGTTCCAATTTATTTGCCTTCTTAAAAAGAATAGCTCTAGGGTAGCTTCCAAGTAAAACAGAACTGACTTTCCCAGAGGCAAATTCTATTTTCCCTCAGGATGTATGACTTGGGAGTATATCCTTAGAATACATAGAAAAGAGTGAACTGCAGAGAGGAACAGAGTCGATAGCTTAGAGACTTGTTTGATTTCCATCTTTCTCCTTTCCCTCTGGGCTTAGGACTTCAAGCCCTTTAAAACACTTCCATAGGACAAAAGCACTTAGTTTCCCTTATCCCATTAGAGGGCAGATGAGAATGTCAATAACAGTGCCAACACTTCTGAAGAATCAGGTGTATTCCCATCTACATTTTAAATATGGTCTCATTAGAATGCATGTTATTCTCAACACTGCAGCTTAGGAAAGTCTTTTTAAATTTTTTTGTCCATTGATTTTTATCATAATAAAATATCATATATCATATTTTTATCAGCCATTTTTAACTATGTAGTTCAGTTGTGTTGATTCCACTCACATTGTTTTTTTTTTTAATTTTTTATTGTTGGTTGTTCAAAACATTACATAGTTCTTGATATATCATATTTCACACTTTGATTCAAGTGGGTTATGAACTCCCATTTTTACCCCATATACAGATTGCAGAATCACATCAGTTACACATCCATTGATTTACATATTGCCATACTAGTGTCTGTTGTGTTCTGCTGCCTTTCCTATCCTCTACTATCCCCCCTCCCCTCCCCTCTTCTCTCTCTACCCCCTCTACTGTCATTCATTTCTCCCCCTTGTATTATTTTTCCGTTGTGCAGCTGATCTCCAGAACACTTTCTGTCTTGTAAAACTGAAACTCCAAAGCTGTTAAAAGCTCTTCATTTCCCCCATGCCCCACTTTCTTCTCTGTGTGAATCTGACTGTTCTAGGTACCCATGTGACTGGAATCTTAGTGTTTGCCTTTTGTGACTGGGTTATTATACTTAGTATAGTACCCTCCAGGGTCATTCATGTTGCAGCATGTGAAAGAATTTCTTTCCTGTTTAAGGCTTAATAAAATCTCATAGGATATATGTGTATTTCTACCATTTTGTTTAACCATTCATCTGTTGATGTACACTTGATTTGTTTCTACCTCTTGGCTAATGTGAATAATGCTGCAGTAAACATGGGTGCATATATATCTCTTTCAGACCCTGCTTTCCATTCCCTGAGGTATGCACCCAGAAATGGAATTGCTGGATCATATGATAATTCTATTTTTAGTTTTGTGAGGAGCTACCATGCTGTTTTATACTGTTGTGGCACCATTTTATTTTGAAATTAAGATTGTTTTATTTTGCTTTTCTTCCAACAGTTCGCAAGGGTTATAATTTCTCCACATCCTCATCAATATTTATTACTTTCTGGTGTCTTGATCATAGCCAGCCTAGTGGGTATGAGGAAAAAAAGGCCTTTTTCTTTTTGTGGTACTGGGGATTGAACCCAGGGCCTTGTGCATTTGAGGCAAGTACTCTACCAACTGAGCCATATCCCCAGCCCCCATAAAGGAAGGCCCTTTTCAGAGTTTTAAACCAAACCTACTTTCTGTCTTTGCACATGATTTAAAATACAAATTACAATATAAAATTAATCAAATTATGATTTCAACTGAATAAAACCAAACTACTTATTTTCTCTCATTTTTTTTCTTTTTCTAAACTACATTTTTTTTATGCCTATGAATCCACAGTTGAGAAAGACAGGTCTAATAGGTTTTATGAAATTCTTAAGAGAACAATAAACTTGAATGACAGAAAACAGTACTTTGTAATAAAATTAATTTCAGATGCCAACAAACTAAACACATATGCAGAATATTTTTTAAGTAAATCAACTCAGGTTGCTTATTCACATCTACAAAATATGTAGAATAATGTAATTAATCTGTTTTCCACTCTTTCCCCATTTTGGAAAGCTGTCTCAGCTTCGAAACTTGACCGAACTTCTTTGTGAATCGGAAACTTTCAATTCGTTAGAGAAATCATGCCAACTCTCTAATATGAGCTTTGGGAGTCTATGTGAAGACAGTACGTTTCACGTGCAACTTCTGGAAGCAGCAGAGCTGGGCACCGAAATAGCAACCAGCTTACTGTACCGTGACAATATCATATCTGCAAAACTGAGTGACTTGCTGACGGGGGATCCAAGTAAAATTAATTTAAATATGGATCGGTAAGTTTTTCTATTGTCTTTTCCCTTGGTGAAATCCTTTCTTCAAATACTGTTATGCCTAGTTGAATCTCTTCTTCTACTTTGTTCCAGGTTTCTGGAACAGGCGTTGCAAATGAATTACTTGGAAAATATCACACAGTTAATACTGACCATAGAGGCCATGCTGCATGTCAATAACAGTGCAGATGCTTCTGAACAACCAGGTGTTTCCCCATCCATATTTTAAATGCTGTCTTATTAGAATGCGTGTGATTCTCATGCTGCAGTTTAAGAAAGGCTTTTTTGAAGTTCCCAACGAAACCTACTTTGCTATCTAGCCTTACAAAGAAGAAATCTGAAGATTTCAAATGTGGTTACTTGTCTAAAGCAAACACACAGAAAGCTAGCAGAGAAAGGAAAGAGGGGAATTTGATTTTGTAGCAAAGAGATCTTCAAAATTTAACTAGTTAGACCATTCACCTTTTGTTTCTCTGATATATTAAAGTGCAATGAGGTAGTCAGCGGCATGAGCAAAGATGAGATTTATTTGCTTCTGTGAGAATAATCTGATTAAAAAATAAAAAGATGCACTGCTGTCTGCAGAAATCTCAATTCGGAACTTTCTATTAGTATTCTGAGCATGATGCACCATGCAATACATTTCTCCTTTGCATAATACCTCAATACTGAAAAGAAAGGCAGTCTGCATCTTGGACAACAGGCAGCCACAAAATTGGAAGGGCACTGAGTCCAAAAATAAAGGAGGTATATTTGCATGAGGGATACTTAATAAAATAAATTGAAAGGCATCTGCAGAACAGCGATCACAATCTGCTAAAGTAAAATCATAATATTGTTTACTGTGCCTTGAATGACCCAGATATAAAATAGTTATAATCACTGACCTAAAAAAATTTTGGAATTAAACACATTCTATTTTAAAAGGAGATAGGAATTGTGAATCCCCTTTATAAGCAAACTGTAGTGTGCTAGGAAAAGCTAAGGAAAAATACTCTGTAGCATCAGGTTTATCCAACTTTGTCCTAACTTGACAATACCCTAGCACCCCAGGTTAAAAAGTGTCTTGAATTTGTGTGATGTTTTAAATCAAATGGAGAGATATTTATTTAGTGTATTATGTGATCAAACTCTGGGAGCAAACCATATTTTCCTCAAATCAACTTTCAGTTGTCGACACCTTAGAAAAATTTATAACCCAGAGCAGTCTGTTACCTTGAGTTAATGATATCATAATAAGAACAAGCCTACATCAGATAGAAATAGATCTGAAAGCTGCTAAGTTTGCGTAAACCAGGAAAAGTCTGTTTCTGATAAGGCAGGTGTGATGAATATGCCTTGGTCTAGGAGCCTTCTCCATGATGGTGTGGTTAAAATGAATGTCATTATAAACTGACATGTGAGTTGTGTGTGTGTGTGTGTGTTGTCTTGCAGATCAGTTAATAGAAATGTTTAGAAATGTTGAAGAACTGAAGGAAGAACTAAGGAGAACAACAGTGATGTCCAACACAAGTATTGACAAGTTACTAGCCATTCCTATTCCTGATAACAGAGCTGAGGTGGGCCATGATTTGTACTTACATGCAGTTCTAAGATGTTTAAATCACAGTCTTCGTTAAGTACTTATCAGTAAAATGCTGAGAGATTGCATGCAAATGTGGTGAATTTTCCATGAAAATGGTAAAATTGTAGGCTTACCTAATTTCTTAAATTTAATTTTTCATTGACACATTATGCATATACACATCTATGGGGTACTGTGTGTTAAATACACACACACACACACACACACACACACACACACATACAAAAGGCATAATGATCAAATCAGGTAATTCCCATCTTCTTAAGCATTTGTCATGTGTTTGGAGCCTTTAAACTCTTCCCTTCCAGTTCTTTATAAAATATATAATAAGTTGTTGTAAACTATAGTTGCTCTGTGGTATGGAGAACATGAAACACATTCTACCCATCCCACTGTGTTTTAGTGGTTATCCTACCTGCCCCTACCTTTCCTCCTCTCTGCCCTTCCTTCTGAACAGTCTAATTGTTAAGTGAAGATAGAAGGGAAATTCTAAAGCAAGAATATTCTTGTGTATTCTTTTCCTTTTATTTTTATTTATTCTTCTTCTCGTTACCTTCATTCTCTCTTTTGCTTTCCTCCTCAAATGGCTTTCTTAAACAATTGATGTCATCAATAATTATAGTCATTATCCTAATAGCATTGTGTGAGGTAAATTGGAACTTACTATAAGGATATTAAAGTCAGACTTTAGTTACTTAATTGGAGAAAGAAACATGGAGACCATTCACTGTTTGTTGCATCTAAAATAGAAATGGATATTCATTTTTACTTTTTGAAAGTTCCAAGACAAGACTTAATGTATAAATAGATGTGGTCAAAGGAACTATGGGTAAGTTTGTGGTTGTAGTAAACATTTTTGAGTGTGAAAATGAATAATGTCATTTTCTCATATGCCGATAATAGGGTTTTCCACTTGAAATGTCTTATCTTTTATCCCGTTTCCAAGTTCATTGTCTGGAAGTGTCATAGAAATTTTCCAAAAGAGCTGCAGAGCTTAAGGCCTCATCCATTCAACACTTACATGTGACAGAGTGTGTCATTTCTAAGCACAGCCCAGTTACTCTCCAATATTAGATAAAGTTTATAAAAAGCCTCAAATGCTTTCTGTGGAAGATATTTCAGTTTACTAGTGTCATTCTAATTGGTTCCCCCATACAAAAAATAAAAATGCTCTGTTTTCACTTTTCTTCTTCTTTGTGCTGCAAATGCTATCCATTCACCTTTTCCTTTTGATCTGCTTTTGTTCACTTGATCCTGAGATCTAATTTTGGCAATAAGGTATTTGGCTTCTGAAGAGCAGGTTCATTGCAGTAAACAAAAGCATATATAGTGGAGAGTGACCATTTTTATTAATTTTAAGAGGAAAGAGAAAAGTTTTTGCAACCTTGAACTTCAAAGGTTCTCTGTTTATTTCAACTTGGTGGCAATGAAGATGACATCTTACTCTGCATAGTCATTCTTTATACTTAAAAGTATAAGCATTACTGTCCATGGTGGGTGACTTGCATTATTGTGTGATTCTGAGCTTACAGTATTTTATACAAGATTATAACTTTTATTGATTATTCAGTGAAATGCAATTTGAATTAAATATGACTAAAAAGTTGAAGGCAACATGAATTTTTAGTGATTTTCTTAAACTTACTCCAAATCAATTAAACAGAAGTTCTGGGATTTGTTCTAGATTCCCCCCACCCCTCACACACACCTTTCTCTTTTTTCTTATCTTATTTCTTAAGAAGGTTTCCAATGAATTATGGGTTCTCTGTAGTTTTATTAACAGTAATTTGCACATTTGAAAAAGTTATTTGATTTTTTGAGGGAAATTTGTCATATTTTAAGATTTTGAATACCTCAAATCCTCTCAGACTGGACAGATGACTCTCAAAGGATTCACAGCTGAAATGTTTTTCTTCCTCCAACTTGCAGATTATTTCTCAGGTGTTCTGGTTGCATTCTTGTGATGCCAATATCAGCAATCCCAAACTTGAAGATGCAATGGAGGAATTCTGCAGCCTGCCTCCTCCAGAGAGATCCCACCAGTCTTACCTCATTGGGCTGACTCTTCTGCACTACTTGGACATTTACAACTTCACATACAAGGCAAGTTGCCGTGGATGAAAGAAATTTATATTCATGGTTCAGTACAAAATATTACATTACTCTAGCTGAGGTTATAGCTCAGTGGTAGAGCGCTTGCCTCACACATGTGAGGCACTGGGTTCGATCCTCCGCACCATATTAAAATAAATAAAGTAAAGATATTGTATCCATCTTTTAAAAATATTAAAATACACATGCATACTCTCTGATACTATAAGGGATGAGATCCATTTATACAGCTTTTGGAATTATGGCTTATTTTAGAATCAAATGGAACCTCTATTAGAGATCACATATTGCAAATTTGTACATTTTATAGATAAAAAAGCTAACATTATCACCTTATTAAATCTCAGGTTGTATATTCAAGATCGGGAACTAAAATTAATATATATTACTAATAAAGTGTGAAATATAAATTTTATACTCATTTTTTTTTAAAGTAAGCAGTAAGATACACATAAATATTAGCAAAAAATGGGGGCTGGGGTTGTGGCTCAGTGGCAGAGCACTTGCCTAGCAAGTGTGAGGCACAGGGTTCAATCCTCAGCCCCACATAAAAATAAGTGAATAAAATAAAGGTATTTATATATTTTTTTAAAGATTCACAAAAAGTTCTTTTTACGTAAAAATAAAGGAGGGGTACATTTTGATATGTTCAGGGAAAAAAATGTGTTTTGTTCATTAAGTTAGAGGCTACCATTGCTTATCCAGGAGAACAAAACAAATGGTCAAATTTTAGGGTTTAGTGAAGTTAGCAATGACTCATTGCATTGCAGTTGCACTGTAACTACTTTTGTAAGAAATAACTAGTGCTGGGGATGTGGCTCAGTGGTGGAGTGCTTGCCTGGCATGCTTGATGCCCTGGGTTCAATTCCTAGCACCAAATGAATGAATTAATTAATTAATAAATAACTGAAAGAAAGATGTAAACAGGAGACTTAAACCCACATTTACCCAAATCTATACTTGGCTCAAAAATACTTACATGTTCTTAAAAACCCTGAAAAAATATTTTTTCTCTTCAAACTAAGGAAAATGAGAAGCAAGAGGCAGTTGTGGAAGCATTGTAGACAAGGGGATGATGATGTTCTGGGACTAGTTGTTAATAATCCTTCCTGAGTCGCCATCATCATCCCACATCTGCATTTCTGCCATGGCCCCCTGACTGGTCTCCCTGCCTCCACCCTTGCTTCTCTCACTCCCATGCCTGCCACTTCCGGAGCAGCCAAGGTGACCCTTTTAAAACCTAGGTCAGATTATGTCACCCCTCTGCTTAACAACTCTCAGTGACTTCCCATTTTATTCAAGGAAGCCCCTGATCTTGCAAGGACCCCACGATCTGCCCAACACTTCCCATCTACAAAATACCTTTCCCGTCTTGGCTACTCACTGGGTCTGCTCACTGGTCTGCAGGGCTAGAGAGCTTTGCTCACTTTTGACCTTCTCAAAAAGGCCTAACTTGACCACCCCATTTAATATGCATCCAACCCACCGGAAGCACTCACACCTCCTTTCCTTGCTCTACTCGTTTTCAGTTGCACTTGGAGCATCCTATACATTTTGTTTAATTTTCATCGTTACATTTGTTCTCTGTCTGCAATGCTAGTATGTAATTTCATTTAGGGCTTCTTTTTTCATTGAAATTTTTCAAATGCCAAGAACAGTGCTGGTTCAACTATATCTTCACGAGCGAGATCTTAATAGAGAGGGAGATGCACACAGGACTCTCTCCAACTAAGTCTTGTGCTTGCCCTAGTGGCCTTTGCCTTCCTTCCCTGGGTACATGAAGGACTTTTCCTCTGCCTGTAATCTTCCTCTCATTCTCCCTGTGGCTTGTAATTGTTCACTTTTAGGGTTCCACTTTGGAAAGATCTCTGATGGCTCAGCCCCACATAAAAATAACTCAGACCCACATAAAAAAAAATTATGAGGACTTCACCATTTTATTTTTGTTTGATTCTGTTTAATTTTTGAATTTTTAATTGACAAACAATAATTACATACATTTAGGTATATACTGTGATGTTTTGATGTTTTCTATACAATCCAGAAGGATTTAGTCAAGCTAAGTAACACATCTAATTACTCCATTGACTTAATACTCTTTTGTAGTGAGAATATTTAAAATTTGCCCTTTTAGCAATTTTGAAGTATAAATGATTACTACCAATGGTCACCATGTTCAATAAATCTCTAACATTATTTCTCCTATCTAACTGGAACTTTGAACCCTTTCCCCAACACACCCCCTTTCTCCACGTCTTTGTAACTTTAGCAGCCACCACTCTACTCTGTTTCTACGCGTTGAACATTTTTAGAGTCCACACAGAAGGTGGATGATGCAGCATTTGTCCCCTGGGCCTGGCTTATTTCACTCAGCATTGTGTTCTCCAGCTTCATCCTTCTTGTTGCAAAGAACAGAATTTCCTTCTACGTTAATGCTGTATATATTGCAGTATGATATGAATCATTCTTTAGCTAAACTCTCCTGTCTCCTCACATTTCCCAGCCATATTTCCCAGTCATCGTCTTGTTTGATATCTGTTCCTCCTATTAAAACACAGCCAGGTCCTGGATGATGCCAACTTGTACCCTGCAGTATGCCCATTATCCCACCCACTGCTGGGAGCTTAGCAGGCACTCAGTATTTTTTGAATAAAAGAATACAAGGATGATGTTAATTTAAAACTTTAAAATATTTTCGATGATAGTTCCTGAAGCAGATAAGCATTATTAGATTGAAATTATGAGGCCTGATAAATCACAGAGCTTTTCTGATTCTTAGGAATATTTTATTTGATTTTAGAGAAATAAAATACACATACATGAAGCGTCTTAACTTTCTGGTTTCTGAAATATTTCTTTTGTAACCTTTTAAATCTTATATGCCACAAAATGCACTCATTTTAAGTACACAACTCAATGATTTAAAAATATGTTTAACTGAACACAATAAGTATACATATGCACAGGGTACAGTGTGACATTTCAATACATGTTATCACTGTGCAATGACCAGACTAGAGTAGTTGGTATATTACTTCAGATATTTATCATTTATTTGTGTTGGGAACATTCAAAATTCTCTCTACTAGCTTTTGTTGAATATTCAATCTATGCTGTCAACATAGTTACCCCACTGTGCTACAGGACATTCTAAGTCATTACTCCTATTCAACTGCACCCCTGCACCCATTAGCCATCCTCTCTCCATCTGCTCCTCGCCCACATCCTTTCAGGATTCCATTAACCACTATTTATTCTCTACTTCAATCAGATCAACTTTTTGGCTTCCATGTATAAGTAAGAATGTGTGCCTGACTTATTTCACTTAACATCCATTCATGTTGCTGACAATGACAGAATTTTAGTCTTTGTAGGGCTGGATAATATTCCATTGTGTAAATATATCACATTTTCCATATCTATTCCTCCATCAAAGGACACCAAGTTGATTCTCTACCTTGATTATTGTGACTATCATTACAATAAGTATGCAAGTGCAGATGTTTCTTTGTCATCCTTTTTTCATCTCCTCTTGATATATAGCCAGTAGTGAGATTGCTGGACCATATGGTAGCCCTATTTTAGGTTTTTGAGAAAACTTCATACTGGTTTCTATGATGGCTTTTCCAATTTGCATTCCTACCAGCCACATATGAGTTCCTTCTTTGCATCTTCAACAACATTGTTAATTTTTTATCTTTCGTAATGGCAAAAGTGGGCTGAGATCATTTCTCATTGTAGCTTTGATTTGAATTTTCCTGATTAGCAATATTGAGCGTTTTTTCATATACTTGTTGTTCATTTTTATGTCTTCTTTTGGGAAAAGTCTATTCAGATCATTTGCCCCCTTTTTAGTTGAATTATTTGGATTTTTGCTACTGGAACTCAAATACTTTTTAGTAAATGTAAAGAATTGTGCAGCTATTACCATGATCTAATTTTAGAATGCTTCTGTCACTCAAAAAAGAAACCTCAGGTCCCTTGCAGTTACTTCTCTTTCTAACCTCGAGCCTAGAACACCTCTAGTTCTGTTTCTATATAGAGTTTATAGATATTTTATATATTGATGGAATTATACAATATATGGTCTGTCTGGCTTCCTTCACTTAGTAATAATATTTGTGAGTTTCAGACATGTTGTAACATGTTTCAGCATTTTCTTTTTTTATATTGTCAAATAGTATTTCATTTTAACAATATACATTTTGTGGATCCATTCACCTGGATGGTTTGTACATTTTGGCTATTGTGAATAATGTTCCTATGAACACTCAATACAAATTTTTGCATAAAACCTTTGTTTACACTTCCTTGGGTAGACACCTAGGAATAGAATTTTGGGGTTGTATGGTAATATGTTTCAATATTAAACTAACTTTCAAAATGTTTTCTTTTCAAGGTGTCTGTACCTTTTTATATTCTTACCAACAATGCATGGAGGTTCCTGTTTCCTCACATAAGTCATTTATTTTTACTCTGTTTCTGTTAGGTGTTTTTCCCTAGGAAAGATCAAAAACCAGTAGAAAAGATGATAGAACTCTTCATAAGACTGAAAGAGATTCTCAATCAGATGGCTTCCAGCACACATCCGCTGCTAGACAAAATGAAATCCCTGAAACAAATCCATCTGCCCAGAAGCACTCCATTAACACAGGTAGAAAAGTCACTCAGCAACGTTCTGGCTGAAAGATTCCTTCTGTCATGCTAACTTTTATTTAAGATTAGTTATTATACATTCAGCAACCAATCTAGTACATGAAAAAAAAATCACCCAGAAGAAAACTACTTGAGCAACGTTTTTTGCCTCTTAAATTGGTGAATTTATCATTCTGTATTTACATTTGGGATGCGCATGTTAAAAGAATTATGGAAACAAAGAATGCTCTAAGCATTATCATTTTTTCTTTATGTTTTGTTTTTAGTAGCATCTATAGCTCACATAATGTTAATAAATCTCAGATTTTTGTCTCCCAGGGAATGTACAGAAGCAACCGAGTGAACACACCCCAAGGATCATTTAGTACCATCTCCCAAGCATTGTGTTCCCAAGGAATTACCACTGATTACTTGACCGCAATGCTGCCCTCTTCCCAGAAACCAAAAGGCAACCACACCAAGGATTTTTTGACTTATAAATTAAGTAAAGAGCAAATTGCTGCAAAATATGGAATTCCCTTACATACCAGTAAGTGTACTCCAAAATAAGCATGATAATTATTCTTAATAATTAAGAACTTCATCTAGTCTGTCTTAGCTTTTTATGATGAACAAAGTATTAATTTTCCCCAAGAATAAAAATAGAAAACACTTACACAGCACTCACCACATGTCAAGCATGTTAAGTATATTAATTGGCTCACTCTTCACAGCAGGCCAAGGGGAAAAGAGGCAGAGAGAGGCTGACAAATCTATCAAGGTCACTCAGCTGGAAGTATCAGAGCTGTTATTTGAACCCAGGCAATCTGCTGCAGATTGTAAATCACAACACTACAGGGTCATAAGTCACTTAATGGTAGGGATATAGTCTTAGAAATTCACCAATAGGTGATTTCACCATTGTGCAATGATCATAAAGTATACAAATACAAACTAAGATGGCTACAAGATCACCACATGGTATAATCTTATGGGTCCACAGCTGTATTGTGGTCCATTGTTGACCAAGACATTATTATGCAGAGCACAGATGCAAGGTGTAGAATCTGCCAGTCCTAGAACTATAACTTCCCTGCCAGTGGATAGCAAAAACTTGCCTTATATTTATCAGGTCAATATTTTTCCTAAACTTTCTAGCATTTGAAATTGATATCACATATGGTAGAGCTGCATGAATGCAACAGAACTATAAACATTTAGTGGCACATCGAAGCCGTTTACTTGATCTATAAACCTTGAGATGCAAAATATGATCAGCACCGCTCTTCCAAATAATGTATGGATGTTTCGAATAAATGGCTTTGACTCATTTATTCATCTTTTTATTCATTCAACAAACATTTATTGAAAAGGTCTTATGTATCCTAATAGCAGTTTTTTTATGTGTGTATTTTTGGAAAATTAAATGCTCGTGAAATGGATCTGTTGGAAGCAATTCTAGAGTGTGGTTTTCAATCTTTATTTCTCCTCTTGGCAAAATGCCATCACTTATTCTGAGCCTGTTTCTTGGGTTAAACTTTCTTACCTAAAAAAGATTTGCTTTCTTGCTTTGACACCAGATGCTTCACATCTGTTAATAATATAAGAAATGCTAAGGCTTGGATTTGGGGATATGAGACTAATAATCCGTGTTAATTTACCATGGGGAAATAGATTGGAAATACATCTATTTAATGATTTTGTTTCTCCCTTTTCTTCCAGCACCATTTTGCTTCTCCCTTTACAAAGACATCATTAACATGCCTGCTGGACCTGTGATTTGGGCTTTCTTGAAACCCATGTTGTTGGGAAGGATTTTATATGCACCATATAACCCAGTCACAAAGGCCATAATGGAAAAGGTTTGACTATGATAACTCCATATTTGGTTTTGAGTATTAAGATGCTTTTTTTTTTTTTTACAGTAGTCAACTTCAAATTTATTTTGGCTGACTCTGATTTTTCTATATCTTACCTACTATTATTATTACTTTTGACTTTTTGAAATCTTAATAATTCTCACCTGCTACCTTAGATATGAATAAGCAGTGTAGATCAGGTGGTCATCCTTCGAAATGAGCCATGTTGACATGTGAGAATGAGGTTGGATGAATCAGGACCTCAGACTTCTCAACTTATCTCAAAAGGCACAGAATTTTTCAACTGGTGTTTAACTTACAAAGTACATAAAAATAATCATAGAAGGAAAAAAACTTGGGTCATTTTATATATAACTAGTTTGAAGAAAAGCGACCACTGAAGTAGAGATTCTTGGCTTCATATTTGGTTGTATAATTTAATATTTCATATTTATATAAAAAACAAATTTTGAGAAAGACTTTATTATATATATATCAAGTATACTGCCAGGCTGGGTGGCTACAAACCTGTAATCTCAGCTACTTAAGAGGTTGGGGCAGTCACCTCACAAGTTTGAGAATAGCCTCAACAATTTAGTAAGATCCTGCCTCAAAATGAAACATATGAAGGACTGGGAACGTAGCTCAGTGGTAAAGAATCTCTGGGTTTCAGCCCCAGTACCAAAAAAGACTATACTTATCATCTACACCATTTAACTATAATAGTGTCTTCCTTCATTTTAAAGTTGACTTTAATGATTTGAGTTATAAACTTAATATGTTAAAATGATAGAATAAAAGTGAAAAAAACCTCTGCTCACCATTACTTGCTCATTAACTACAGCCGATGAACTCTAGCCAATGTGACTATAACATTATTTTTATGTCTATATAAAAATAAACAAGAGGTTAATACTGAGTGTATTTTGCTTTTTGATTTAACATTTTCTTTGACTAAATGACCATATATTTTTGCATAATTTTACACAAATGCAATCATACACATGTTTACTTTCTATATATAATTTTTCTCCCCTCTTTCTCCGCTCTTGATCTTACTTTTCCCTTCATGTAAACAAATGTATGTTAGCATTCAAATATGTGCTGTTCTACAATTTATTCACATTTCTCTAACTCAGATTATTATGCTATATGCAAATTTATATGCAGAGTTCTGTGGTCATTGTTTGCATTATTAAAAGGAGATTGTATTACAATATTTTTTCTATATAATGCTTTGTCACAAAAGAATACATTGCAGAAATTTTCTAACTCTATTGGGATAGTTCAATCCATTCTTTCTAATGATTGATAATATTTTTAGGATATGGAATTAACTTATCCAAGCCTTAGTTGTTGGGCATTCGTTTTGTTTACTGTGTTTGTGTTTGCTTTTTTGGCTAATGTAAACAACTAAATAACATGGCCATCAATATTCTTGTACATGTGGTTTTACACAGTGGTATTTTTAGGTCAGTGAGATGTAGGTTTAGGATTAAGGGATTGAAGGATGTTATGTTTCATTTGATTCTTTTTTTAATTTTTTAAAAATTAATGAATTAATTTTCTACAGTACTGGGGAGCAAACCTAGGGCCTTGCACATACTAGGAAGAACTCTAACACTGATCTGTATTATTTTAATAGCTGTTGTCAGATTCCTTTCCAAAAAAGGCTGTAACATATATTGCTGTAACCAGCAATTTATGAGAATATCTTTCTTATGTCCTTGAACTTGAATGTTCACTAGTAAGTTAAATGTATTGTTAACAATAACAAAACACGTGGGAATTCAGAAAATATGCTTTCATTTTAGCTGCAAGTTCATTATGGACATGAAGTAAACCCTAACCTTGCCAAAATTTTTAGAAATTATCTTGACCCTTTTTTAAATCTCTTTTTTAAAACTTTTGATCTTATAGGAAATTTCTGACAATATATTTTGTTAATGCTACCTTTTAGAACTGATCTTTAACGTTATGTAACAAACCAACCTTAAGATATAATTTTGAAATATAGAAAAATGCTAATGAGCCATATCTCTTTTGTTTCTTTGTCATTAAGTCTAATGTAACGCTGAGGCAGCTGGCGGAATTAAGAGAGAAATCTCAAGAGTGGATGGATAAGTCACCAATTTTCATGAATTCCTTCAACCTGTTGAACCAGGCAATTCCAATGCTCCAGGTATGAGATGGTTCTGTTATTTACCATAGTGGGTATTGTAATTCTTTGAGATTTTGATCACTTTGTTATGTGATAGACAAATAGTAATTTAGCATCCATATTCAACAGATTAAAATTACCTTTTCTGCAGAAAGATCCAAGTCAGAAGAACATATCTGTCACTCACATCCATAATCATCTGCCCCTCCATATCACACCTCCTGTCTCTAATTCAGCAATCAAACGTTCTTCAAATTGGTCTACAACTAGCTAGTGATGTAAATCAGTTTTTAAAAAATAAAATACTTTTTAGTCACTATTTATTTTTCTCCTTTAAGATATGTTTGGCTATCCTAACACACTAATAATCTAGAGAACGTTAAATCTGGAGAATTTTGTTGTTGAAACATGTAATACATGCACTATCAAATTCCAAATTCATTTTAACGTATCATGCACAAGATGTTCTCATCAGACCAGTTATCTAAGTACTGTATGTTCAAGGACATGTAAGGAAGCAAAAGTTATTATACCTGGAAAAATGTTCTAATAAATTGACCCTTTCAAAATTTAGTACCTGCTCAAACAATCTTTATGCTCACTCTAGTGTAGGTTAAAGATTTCACATTTGCAACTCAAATACGCAGTAGTAGTAACCCAAAATTTTCGTAAAAGAATCAGGATTTTCTGAAGATAAGGGAAATAATGTAGGGAAATGTTCCAATCACAAACAGAGATATTGAAAATTAAAGATGAAGCATCAGAACTAGCCTCTGTGACCAATTGGAGAAAAGAAAACAGGCAGGAATGATGACAATGTAAGAGCTTCAAAAGTCAATGGTTTGTCCATTCGTCTATTGAAGGGCATCTAGGTTGGTTCCACAGTCTTGCTATTGTGAATTGTGCTGCTATGAACATCGATGTAGCAGTGTCCCTGTAGCATGCTCTTTTTAGGTCTTTAGGGAATAGACCAAGAAGGGGAATAGCTGGGTCAAATGGTGGCTCCATTCCCAGCTTTCCAAGAAATCTCCATACTGCTTTCCAAATTGGCTGCACCAATTTGCAGTCCCACCAGCAATGTACAAGTGTACCCTTTTCCCCACATCCTCGCCAGCACTTGTTGTTGTTTGACTTCATAATGGCTGCCAATCTTACTGGAGTGAGATGGTATCTTAGGGTGGTTTTGATTTGCATTTCTCTGACTGCTAGAGATGGTGAGCATTTTTTCATGTACTTGTTGATTGATTGTATGTCCTCCTCTGAGAAGTGTCTGTTCAGGGCCTTGGCCCATTTGTTGATTGGGTTGTTTGTTATCTTATTGTCTAATTTTTTGAGTTCTTTGTATACTCTGGATATTAGGGCTCTATCTGAAGTGTGAGGAGTAAAGATTTGTTCCCAGGATGTAGGCTCCCTATTTACCTCTCTTATTGTTTCTTTTGCTGAGAAAAAAACTTTTTAGTTTGAGTAAGTCCCATTTGTTGATTCTAGTTATTAACTTTTGTGCTATGGGTGTCCTATTGAGGAATTTGGAGCCCGACCCCACAGTATGTAGATCGTAGCCAACTTTTTCTTCTATCAGACGGCGTGTCTCTGATTTGATATCAAGCTCCTTGATCCATTTTGAATTCACTTTTGTGCATGGCGAGAGAAAGGGATTCAGTTTCATTTTGTTGCTTATGGATTTTTACTCTGCATTAAAAAATGACAAAATCATAGAATTTGCAGGGAAATGGATGGCATTAGAGCAGATTATGCTAAGTGAAGCTAGCCAATCCCTAAAAAACAAATGCCAAATGTCTTCTTTGATATAAGGAGAGTAACTAAGAACAGAGTCGGGACGAAGAGCATGAGAAGAAGATTAACATTAAACAGGGATGAGAGGTGGGAGTGAAAGGGAGAGAGAAGGGAAATTGCATGGAAATGGAAGGAGACCCTCAGGGTTATACAAAAGTACATACAAGAGGAAGTGAGGGGAAAGGGAAAAATAATACAAGGGGGAGAAATGAATGACAGTAAAGGGGGTAGAGAGAGAAGAGGGGAGGGGAGGGGAGGGGAGGGGGGATAGTAGAGGATAGGAAAGGCAGCAGAATACAACAGACACTAGTATGGCAATATGTAAATCAATGGATGTGTAACTGATGTGATTCTGCAATCTGTATATGGGGTAAAAATGGGAGTTCATAACCCACTTGAATCAAAGTGTGAAATATGATATTTCAAGAACTATGTAATGTTTTGAACAACCAACAATAAAAAATTTAAAAAAAGAAAAAAATTAGAAACAACCAAAAACAAACAAAAAAAAAAAGAAATACTATACGGTAATCAAAAAGAACAAAGCAGTACATACAGTAATATAGATGAACCCCAGAGGACTGATGCTGACTCAAAAAAACATATATACAGAAAAAATATACTATATGATTCCATTTATATTGAAGAATAGGCAAAACTCAGCACACGCCTGTAATTCCAGCAGCTCAGGATCACAAGTTCAAAGCCATAGGCACTCAGCAACTCAGTGAGACCCTGTCTGTAAATGAAATACAAAATAAGACTGGGGATGTGGCTCAGGGGTTGAGTTCAATCCCTGGTGAAAGAAAGAAAGAGGGGGGGGGGGAGGGAAAATAATAGGCAAAACTCATTTATGGTTATAAAAATCAGAACAACAGTTGATGAATTGGGGAATTTTTATTGATTGAGAAGGGGCTTGATTGAGTCTGCTGGGTTGCTAGGAATGTTCTGCACTCTGATTTGGGTGGTGGTCACACAGAGATACATACACATGGAAAAAATGTACTTACACATGCATATATATATGTGTGTAGAAATTAAACTTTAAAATTAGTGCATCTTCTTATGTGGATAATTATTCTTCAATTATTTTTAAAATTCAGTATTAAATTATGATATATCCTCAAATGAACTAATAGAACGCAAAAAGGAACAGAAACTATATGAGTTGAATTGAGTGATATCCAAATATATTAAATTAAAATAGCAACTTATAAAGTAAAAAAAAAAAAGTCAATGGTTTGCATGTGAACAAGAAACCCCTGGAAAACTGATGTAGCCCTAGAATACATTTGGGGAAAACTAAAAAAAAAAGGTCTTCCTTATGATTATGCTCAGGAAATTAAGCATGAAATGAAAATGATTGTATCTTACAAATTTTTCAGAAAAATTATACCCAAATACTTCCCTCAGTTTTTAATACTTAAAACCTGAATTTTATAAGTGATAAAATAAATATAAAAAATAGATATATAACGCAATAAAAATATATTAAAAATATATAAAATGGTATAAATTTGTCATCAAACATCTTCCCCACAACTTACTATTCCATTTGGGTTCAAAGTTTAAGCATTCTTATTTTAAGTGGCCTTTTTAAAATGAGTTTGAGATAACAAATCTACTTATATAGGGCTTTACTGACCTAGGATGGTCCTAAGTGGAAAATCCCTCTTTTCCTTATACTTTTTTTCTGTGAAGAGGAAAAACAGCTATTATTTTATTAAGGAAATGTTTGTTAGCTAAAGTGATGAATTAACAGAGGACATTCTCTGTATGTAATGGCTCTAAACTATGGTAATTTGGCAGAATCTTTCTGACCATGATCACAAAGGGATCATTATCCGATGGAAATATCTTCATTGTCTTCTATAACAAAATAAGTTGCTGTTCATTCCGGATGAAAAATTTAGTTTTGTAAATATGCAGGAATTTGACATTACAAGATTTTAGCACAAGGCCTGGTTTTACCATTGTAAACCATTAGGCAGGTGACTTAAAGTGCTTGAACTGTGGGTTATGAATCTCTAAGATGGGAATGTAAATGAGATCACCAATTGATAAATTTGTGAGGATGTTTTTGTAGAAGCATTTGAAAACAGTATATCATGGGATTGATTGTCAAGGAGTGATGGGAGAATGGAGTCAATGGCTCATTTCTTAATTGCAGCTAACACACAGCTTTGCTTGTTCGTAATGCTCTGATTTGGATTTTCCATGATGCACAAGTTAGTTCCTGGTGAATAGATTTTAAAGGACTCTTATCACAGCATGTAACTATAATAGCCATCTGTCTAAATGCTACCAACTACCCTTAGAACCCTTAGCAGCTATGGATTGAGCAAAGTAATTCTATTGCACATGTGCTCCAATAATATATGTTGTGCTTAATCACTCATCTTCATGATAATAAAACAGAAGATATTGGTAAGAAAAACAGAATTATAAGTAGTATCAAGCTGTGCTCTAAAAGGACAACCAATGTAAGCCTAGATCACATAAAAACTAGGTCAGAAGTTAACACATAAGATAAATAAGCATTTCTTTGGCTGAGTTGAATTTTCTCTTTCAGTTGTCCCCTTGGCCCTTATTAATTGTGTGTTCTTAGAACTGACATACCTTTGGTTCTAGCTTTGCAACTAGAGACAATAATACAGGGCTAGGGTTATAATTCACTGGGAGAGTGCATGCTTACCACGCACAAGACCCAACACACATGCGCATGCACACACACAAATAATAGTACTTACCATAAAATATGGTTGAAAAATAAGTGATAAAGAACTTATTCCATAGTAAAAAGTGCTAGTAATAATGCTTCAGCCATAGAAGTTATATCCTCTAATTTGGAAAATGGGAAAAAAGTCTTTATATCTTAAAGCAATTGTTTTTAACATCAATACATTTTTTTCATGTTCATCAGTGTTGTACTTGTTATTGTACAAAACATTGACTTTTCTGGTGAGATGAGTCATTTATCCCTATTTTATAAAAAGGCAATCTGGTGTTGGGAGGGGCTGGATGCTTACCAGAAACCTCATACAAACCAAGTGTGGTGTCAGATTCCATGTAGACATCATGATTTTTGAAAATTTTTATTTATTTTAGGAGAACAAAATTCCACCATGTGCTACACCATAGTCTGGTTAAAAAGAAATCTATGTAATAGCTGTATGGAAAAAGACTGATAAATTACATATGCCTTCTTAATCTTGTAATTATGATCATATCTGACCACTGTAGCATGCTAACTGGTTTGTGTCTATGGACAAATCAAAGCGCAGACTTTCAAGTTAATCCTAGCCAGCTGTATACTTCTTCTTTCCCAAGGATTTGTATGTGAGCCTTTGCAAGGTGGTCTAGTGATAAGGCCACCTGTGCTTACATTTTACTGTGTTTTTTTTTAGAGAGACAATGATTGAGCATGTTTTCTTCTTGGATTAAAACTGATTATCTATTATCATTTGTTAGAATACTCTAAGGAACCCCTTTGTGCAAGTTTTTGTCAAGTTCTCCGTGGGACTTGATGCTGTGGAACTACTGAAGCAGATAGATGAACTCGGTGAGTCCAGCTGCACAATGCTTTCATTTACTGTATGTATTTTTGCATGTAAAAAATGCAAAGAATGTTGTCCCATGTGAAAACTCCCCCCCCCTTTTCCTATATATGTAGCTTCTAGTTAGTTATGCAAAGAAAATTGAGATCCTGGATATATCCATTCATCTTCTTCCTAGTTATTTACAGTTACAAGCAGTAATTGGACATCACTTATTTATAGTTAGTTTCAATAATTGTACTGCAATATATTCTAATAAGTGCAGTTTTTTCTTCAATCATAAGTTGTTAGAAGTAAGAGGGCTCATTATTTTTTGTTTTCTTTTCCTTTTCTTTTTTTTAAATTTTTTTGATAATTTGATGATAAGCAAGTCCTTAAGGACATGGGAAGATGAAATGATTTGTTTCTGTTTGCATTTAACATTTTATGTCTCCTGGTCTTGGTATCATTTGAATAACACAGAATGTAATTGGAAGAGGTTATAAAGTTAGCAGAAGCAAGACAAAGGCCATGAGCAGTCTCTAAGGAAAATAAACCTAAAATCAGTATTCAAGGTTGGGTCTTCCTCTCATGGTCACTTAAAAGGACCAGGCTGCAGAGGATCAAAGGAAGCTGTCTGAACTTATGCATTACCTCTGCCACATCCCTACCTTCAACCTAAAGGATGCAAGACATCTAATTCAGGCTGTGTCTGATTCACTGTTGCTATGCAACCACTGTATGAGGAAGGGACTGAGAGCATCAGAATTTGGCAGTAGCAGAGCAAATGTCCCTCCTTCCCCCCCCCCCCCCCCGAGTGCTTAGATAGTAAACCAACAGGGAGGAATTATGTTACATTTATATGACATATAATCATGTGCATTTTAAGACAGTCAACTGGGTTTGATTAAGAAAAGATATTGTTGGATCTGTTCTCTAAAAGTATCATTTCAGTAAGGCACTACTTGAGTAAAATATCAGGAATAAAATACAAAGTTCTTGTATAAACTTTACCATTCATAACTTCTAAAATATAAGATGAAGTTTAGAATTTAAAATGATTGAAATAAATGCAGCAATGAGATTTGTGTATATGTATGTGTATGCACACACACGTAACTTCGTATCTAAAGGATTTTATAATTTGAATTTGGGGAGTACTTAGCTCCAAGACCATTTCTTTGATTTGGTCTACCAGCATTTCTAAAGAATCCTTTGGTTTTGAGTTGATTTCCACTGGCTGCTGGAGGCCACTGTTCCACCACAATTTGCCCCTCCCCCACCAGTATCTACATCAAATAATAAGTACATTTTGCTTTATGTTTGAATGCATTTAAAAAGTTGCTCTCTGTGAGAAATTTAGTCTTATTTTCAACAATGGAAAAGACATGTTTGATTCTGTGAAGAGGAATTTACGATATTCACAGCTTTCTCAGTATTCGTGGTTATCTAGTTAGTAAAAATTTAATTGGCAAATGATTTGTTAACTTGCAATTTTATATTTACCCTTTGTCTCTGTTGGTTTCCTCAGAAATCATAAAGTTGAAGAACAATTAATTCTTCTTTCTTCCAGAGTAATTACCTAAAATAAAGTCTTGATAATTTTTTCTAGATTGGTACAGATATCAATAGAGGTAATTCACATAAAATTTAAAATCAAACAATATTAGAAAGTCTTAACTCTATGTAGCTCAGATCCTCAAACACCTAAAATGTGTCTTCACAGTTTAGGGGATGATGTGGTTTATATTTTCTAGACATTCTATAAAGACTTTCCTGTGTTTCAATTTGTACTTTCCTATTCCTGGTACAAAGTAGGCATTTCTGTTTATCCTGAACTGTCATTTCTAGTTTATAGTTTTCTTCTTAATTACATCTACAAGTTTTAAAAAATATCCATCCTTAATCCTTTGTTAATTAAATTATAACAATACACTTTTAAATTATCTTGTATCTTTCTTTGAACCCGAATTTATTGTGTTTGTAACTAGCTAATGTTCTCAATGAATTTTTTGCAGAACTAGATACATTTTTTTAGGTATAGGACAGCTTTTTTTAGAATAAACTCTACAATGTCATATTCTAATCTAGGTAATGTTTAATATATGCCAAGAAAATCAGTATTTTATCTCACTACTTAAATAAAGATTATAATTAAAAAACAATCTCTTTGCCTTGTTTTTTTAGATGTTCTCAGGCTGAAATTAGAGAACAACATTGACATCATTGATCAGCTTAACACACTGTCTGCCCTGACAGTAAATATTTCCTCTTGTGTGTTATATGACCGTATTCAGGGAGCAAAAACCATAGATGAAATGGAGAGAGAAGCCAAAAGGCTCTACAAAAGCAATGAACTCTTTGGAAGTAAGTGCTGTTCTATTAGGGTCTGAGCTTTCCTTTGTACTAAAATTGGTCAAATTCTTTCCTTACCTTTTTCATTTAGAACTCAGAAAATAGTCAGGAGGTCATCACTCTCTCTGATGTTCTTACGAATGGGAACCCTGCGTGCAGCACTAACCATATAGTCTATGTAACAAGGGCTTTGACCATGTCTGATTTCACTGGTGTAGGTAAAATTAAGAATAAAAAAATTACGTGATTAAAATATGAAGTTGAGGCCATGATCATAGATCTCGTAGTCTCAAGGTCATTCATTAAAAAACAGATTTTCAGAAATTATAATAAGTAACTTAGAAGGTCACATTTAGCCTCCTCACTTAGTTTGTGATGATATTCTTAAATTCCCAAATTTGAATCTCTGAGATGGACACTCCCTATGAACTGTCTTTTCTGTAAATCAGGGGCCTGAGCCTACTGTCACATTCTAACTCAATTGACTCCTTGGCTGCCCCCGATGTATACTCTGAACAATGAATAATGTCACCCATAAAATAACCTTTCTGCCGTTGTTGCTATTTTATTTTTAGGTGTTATTTTTAAGCTTCCTTCTAACAGAAGCTGGGATGGAGGCTATGACTCTGAAAATGTCTCTCTTCCTCCTGTCGTAAAATATACCATCCGTATGAGCCTCAAGACCGCCCAGACCACAAGGAGCATAAGAACCAAGATTTGGGCCCCAGGGCCACACAATTCTCCATCACACAACCAGATCTATGGCAGGGCCTTTATTTATTTACAGGATAGTATTGAAAGAGCAATCATTGAATTGCAAACAGGAAGGAACTCGCAGGAAATAGCTGTCCAGGTCCAAGCTATTCCTTATCCCTGCTTCATGAAGGACAAGTAAGTCTGCAAGTTCAAGCCCTTTCTTAATGACCAACCACTTTTTTGAGAAATCATTTCTGTTTATTCCTTCACACACATGAGAGGACAGGGGAAATATTCACCAAACCTTTGTTATCTGCTTAGTACCTAAAATGGTGGGTGCCTGGATGTCTTTTTAAAGAATAAAAGTAATTGCATTCTGTATGGGGGATGATCATAAGCTGCAAGGGCACATATAAAGTTTGGCTTAGTTACAAAAATGCTTCCACACATATTGTTTCATTTGTCCAATCAAACAACCTACAGTTTTATTAAGTGAGAGTAGGTATTATAGTCCATAATATCCAGATGAAACTGAAGTCCAGAAAGATTAAGTAACTTGACTAAGATACACAGTGAACACTGCATTAGTCCTTCTGATTACCAGACCAGATTTTCTCCGTATTACTAGACCAAATCTAAAATACACAATCACTTGGAAGGAACACTATAGGAGAGTTGTTATTAATGAATGGGTTCCTTTTCCTAATTCTAGAGCCAGAAAATTGCATCAAGCCTGGATCTGGTCCAAGATGAAATTTATCTGACAAATGGTCTATAAATGCTTATCTCGTGCCAGTTTACCCAGAAAAATAAAATGGATATGGCCCAAACTTCCACTGCTCCCTCACTGAAAAACACCCATCTCACTGATGATGATATATTTCTGCATGCTAAAGTGATAATGAATGATAGTGATGTCATGATCCATTAATATTTGCATTTTCTTGGGAAACCTGGGGGTAATTCTTTTGTCTGATAAAATACAAAAGAAAATGGCCTTGGGACCTTTCTCCAAATGAGAGCTTCTGTGGAGCCCAAGACACATAACAGATTAATGTAGAATTCATTGAAAACTACTGCCTTTGCCTCAGCCGCAGGAGGGCTGTGTACTTCTCAGAACCAGGTTTCCAGACCAGCAGCAGCACTGGGGAGGTTGTTTCCAAAGCAAACTCCTGGTCTATTTCAGTTTTACTAGACTGGAAGCCTATGGGAGGGATCCAGAAATCTGTGTTTTAATAAGCTTTTCTGGTGTTTCTGATGCACAATAGACTTTGAGTTTGAACCTTCAAATGTCATGAGCTGGCCACTCAGGAATACACCCGGTGCTTAATGAGGTCTTCCAGTGACCCTCTAGTGTAGTACATTACCAAAAAAGACATTTCTACACTATTTATGTAACATCTCCTTAGGCTCCTTTGAGAAGTCCAAGTTTTTTCTTTGTATTTTAAATCAAATGCTTTAGATTTCATTATATTTCATTTGGGGATATTTAGCTTAATAATAACTATGAGCTTCCTAAGAGTAGATAAATACAGTAATTTTGGAAGATACAGATTTTAGTTAGATAAACCAATCATCACCTAATTTTCAATCTGCCTTTTAGATAAGAATTTCGTTTAGACAGAAGAGTTTTGAGCTTTGCAATAACATCTATGTAATAATTATTTCTCGGACAGGGTACTCAAACACATTTTAAATAATATGGCAACTTTATCTAACAATCCAGAGATGTGTTTTCGTCCTGCAGCATTACAGCAGGAAAGTCGTGGGCCTACTATTAAGCTAGTGCCCTGTTTCATAAATAATGGAGCCATATTATTATTCTCAATTTCCAAGTGGGAAATAATTTTGATGTAGGAGGGTGTGTATTTTTTACATACTACAATCTGCAAGGGTGACATTCATTTTGGTCACTGGATTGTTTTTGTTTTTGTTTTACAGCTTCCTAACCAGTGTCTCTTATTCTCTTCCAATTGTGCTCATGGTTGCCTGGATTGTATTTATAGCTGCTTTTGTAAAAAAGCTTGTTTATGAGAAAGACCTCCGGCTTCATGAGGTATGTTGGGAATGTTTTCATATTATGTCTTTCTTTCCTATTCATAGAACAGTTAATTACTATGATTTTCATCGCGCCTATCCAAACTCAGAAAACCTAACCCATACCTTATGAGTAAAATGGAAAGACAAACATTTTACAAATCACAAAGGCAGCTTATTCTGTTTTCTCAAAAATCAACGTAAAAGTCATTTAGTAAATACTTCTGAGAAACAATCTGAATAATTTTGAATAAAATGAGTATAATTATGATCCTAAGAGTATTTTTCTGCCCCCAAATTACCTATAGGATGTAGAATCTAACAAAGGAAGTTTAAATAACAACAACAATAACTATTAAGGCAGAAAATTGTTGGCATGGTAACGAAACAACTTCAAATGTACATGCTATAGATATGGATACAGACGTGTGGCTTATTCTGGTTCTCAAGGAAAGTTTCTTTCCAGTATACCTTGTCACCTTCTTTTCCATTTCCCAATGACCCTAATTTAAGGAAATTAAGAATTTCATGTTATGTAGCTAATAGGGTTAATACTACTAAAGTGGTGGAAAATAGGACTTGCTATGTGAAGCATGGTCTCTTCTTGGGCATGTTCTTTATAAAAATTAACCCCAATCCAAAATATGTTACTTCTTTTTAGAATTTGTGACAAAATAGTATGTACTTTTTAGATTGTATTTAGATAGAAATTGTTTTATCTGCCCATCCTATAATGAGTCCATTCTTACTCAATTGTGGAAAATCATGAAAACAAAGCTGAAACGTTTCAAAATGGGGGGCACACTAATTTTTGCAAGACCTGGCTGAAAATCTGAAATAACAAGGTCAGAGTCAGCTGTTCGTCCACTGGACTCTTCAGACATACCCTGTCAGTGCTCCTGGGCGATGGATTATTTCTCCCGATAAAGCACAAGTCACTGCTTCGAGTTTTGGTTGGTTTAGCATCAGGCTTGCAGGGTTGCCCCAGTGTTGGAATCAACAGTTCTGACATTTTCTATTTAAATTCTGGTTGACTTCCATAGCTGCATTTTTATATTTTAGTTACAATTTGGTAAATATCTCATGGACCGATTTGAACCCCTGCTATAATCAGGACTGTATGCAATGGTTTCCATTTTAGAAATTTAAGCCCATATCCTGGACCATGATTTTTATTGCAAGTCTCTATTTTTTATCTCTCTCTTGGTTTCCTGGTATTCAGAAGGAAATCTTCACAGATAAAAGGAAAACTTTGAAGTAAAAACTGTGATGGAAACTAAGTTCTTTTTTTCTTCAAAATAAATATCTACCTTAAAAAACATTACTGTGGCAGAAAGAACAAATATATGTATACAGATGTGTGTCAATGCAAACATACAAGTGTGTATAATATATGTGTGTATTCCACACACATTGTATTTATTATCCTGTGTTAGACTGCGTCTATGTCTATGTGTGTTACCCAAAACTATCAAAGCAAAATGAAGTCCTTTCTCATCTGAAGATAGGAAAGACATATTTCTAACAGTGAACCAGTTTCTGTTTTATAGCTCTGTGTATTCATATGATAGGCATTCACTTTGAAATTTTAACCACCTGGTCTTGAGGTCAAAGTCATATGGTGGAAAAATCACTGAACTTGGAATCAGAATAGCAGTCTTTGAGTGTTACAGTTCTGCCATCCATGTGCACTTGGGCCCAATCCCTTCAATGCTCTAAAGTCTTATAATCTAGACTTCACTCAGTACTATACTTCTAGAGTATAGATCTCTGAGAACAGAGGAGATACTCAGTCACCCACATTATACACATTTTATCAATTCTAAATGCTATTTTTTTCATGTTTTGAAGCCTTTGAAATTACGGCACATTTGATAGGGTATCATGATTTACTTGGCGGTGATTTTTCTTTCTTGGTGACATTCAAACTGTGGCACATCTTTAAATTGATGGTGTCCTAAATTTGAAGAATATGGTATATTTATGAAATGAAATGATGGAAGTTGTAGGTGTGTGATGAATAGAATGATGTTCTCTTCTCAACTTCTTTCCCGTGGCCATGGTTCACATCCACCCTCCTTCTTTTCAAAGATGGAAACAGCTGAGCACAACAAGGGAGAGGTGATCTGCTGAGGACTGCAGGGCTAGCTAATGGAATATCTGGGACTTGAACACATCTGGGACTTGACTTCCACTGGATCTTTTTCCATATCACTGCAATATTTACTCTTATAGTCTTATTTTGATAGCATAGACCTTTCAGGAATTTTGAGGATGATGGTGGATAAACTGTTAGGGTACCAGAAACTTGAAGTCACTTTTTAATACCATAATTTTATATCCAGTTGAAGTATAAAGCTTCCCATTTTCTACTTCCTTCTCATTCAGATTAAACCAGAAAGGAAAAGAAAAATCAATATTTTACCTCTTTCTTTCTGTAATTATTCTAAAATCTGGGCAAAAAAACCAAGTTAATTGCAAGCTCAAAGAAGCCATTAATCTTTGACCTTGTTGTATGGTCTGATTCTAGTGAATCTTTGACCTTTAAAATTAGCACAAATATTAATGACCATTAAGTTTATTTTTTAAATTAATCCTGTAGTTTAAAAACAACTATTTAAAAATGCTTTTCAATGGAGTTTTGTTCTACATTCCTGGCATTTAACAAATAAAATCTTGAAGCTATAAAATGCTAATTTTATAACACAGAGAGAAGAGTCTTTTTTCTTACCTCTTTCATGTTTATGGGTTAACTCCAACTATTTGATCCAATAGCACATTCATAGGGCTTTCAGTGCTTATATTCAATTGGAGACAGAATTCTGAAGTTCTCTCAATTTATACAGGGAATTTAAGATATTTGTGAGCTGTTACCAAGAATTATGCAAAATTTTTAGTCCTCTGGAGATTCACATTAAATAATTTTTTATGTTTTCCTGATATGCATTATCCACCCCACTAGTAGGAATTTGGAATATTCTAAGTAATGAATGATCACAACATCCCTTATGTCTTATCAGTCAATCGATAAATTTTTTTTGTTAAGAGAATTTTTAAAAATTGAAGTTGAAGATGTCATTATAACTTACGAATCGGTAGATGACCTACTTGTTGAATGACAACATTGCTGTCACGTAAATATATGAACATTATGACTTCTTTTTCTGTATTAGTGTCAACCTCTGTATATAAGCCTCTTGTGAATGTGTTAACACCTTCACCCCAAATCTTATAGAATCTCTTTCTTAACTCTTTTTTGCTGTAAGCTGGGGCCAGCTTTGACCACTGTGCAGAGAGGCTTTCCTTGAGCAACTGTTTATCAGATATTGATGAATTGCTCTGGCAAGTTTAGGAGGCTTGGGGCAAGTGATTCTTTGATTGCGAAGCTGGCACTTGACATCTGTTACTTTAAGGAGGAGCTAATGGCATCTGAGAAAGCACAGCCAGCCATCCTCAGTAGGCCATCTTCTGTCAGCAAGCTTGGTCTTGTTTGTTATCACAGAGTTGGCAGTGAATCTGGATAATTTATGGATGACTTATATGTTCTCATCGCTCTTTCTCTTTATGAATAGCAGCTGTTCTCACTGCATCCAATCCTAAAGTTTAACTCTGAAGTTTTGTGCTAGAGTGTTAAATAGTAAATACTTCTGGAAGCATATAACTCAGCCTGTTTCAATAGAAGGTAAAATCATCAGTCTCCAACTTTAATGTTCTTAGAAATAGGAATACCATCTTGACTCTCAAAAGTTTACAAATGACAATGATAAACATCTTTAGTCTTGGTCTTCAATCTTACCAGATTATCTTTTAACAAGTTCATGAGTGGAAAATATTTCTAGGTATGCACATGTTTTATATTGTAGCTTCCAATCAGGAGGGAAGAAAAACATGTTCATACACTTGACTCAGTTCATGTCATGGCTTTGATATGTCCTAGATATTTGATATTCACCTTTTAAAATATACTGACATTGCCTTCTACTCACATACATTGCACTTGGAGTGGGGAGGGGTATTTTTTGTTAAGGACACATAAAATTATGGTATTGTTATATGGGTTCCATATCTCCCCCATCTAATTATATTCAAGCAGTCCAAACCTCAGTAAAAAACCTCAAAATACAAATAACACAAAGGACAAATAAAAAGAGCTAGCATGTCATCACGATATTGGAATTGATAAATATCTCTGAAGTGCAGTCATCAAACATGACACAGTAATTTTCTCAAATAAAATAAAGGATAGGGAAAAAATTTCTGCAAGAAGATCCATGAGGCCTTTTTTTTCACACTCAAGTGTAATTTTGTTGTCAATAACAGCAATCCTAGGAATTGGGGAAAACTTTACATAGTGAATCTTTGTTGTATGTAAATTTTTTACTTTGACCTAGACTTCCATTCCTATGGAGACGTAGGTTGAGTTTTAGCCATAAAGGGGGACAAGAATGAGGAAGAGAAAAGCAGAGGGACAGAAGAAGGTGAAGAAGAGGGCAAAGTTAAAAGGAAAAGTCACAGGTTTTTTTCTCAGCGGTGATTAGCTTAAAGCCCACAGCTTAGACTGTTGGCAGGCAGGTAGCTGTCTCCATGGTAACAACAAGAGCAGCAGAGTTATCAAAATGTGGTAAGTTGCAAAAACCAGATGGTAAAAATCACTGTTTTTGCTCGTAGAGCAAAAGACCCAGTGCATTTCCTATTGTTATTATTTTCCTAGACAAGTCAGGTTTAAGAAAGGAGCATTGAAAATCCTTGTTTTTGAAACCACAATAACAAAAAAGTTATAAAGGTGTTAGTGGAACATTTCTTTTGCTCCTTTTAAAAATGGAATATTAGATTCACAAACTTAACATTAATCATGAATTGTTAAAACTTGAAAGCAGGATATCCAAGTTCCTCCAGAATACCAAATGCCCTCAAATTTAGGACAAACAAGGTCCAGGGGACTTTAGGTCATTCAGAATCTTTTGAGTTAGGCACAAACAGATCTGGCTGCTTCGTCTTTCTGCCTTGCTAGAACATCTGGCCCTGAGGATATCATGAGTTATCAAAGAATGTCAGTTGAGAGAAAAACATAGGACATCTCAGATAGCTGAATTTATTATGGGTGTATCAATGTCTTTTTGGAAAACAGGATGGTAAACCTGACCTCCATTCCAGGTGAATGCTACAGATGGAGAAGGTCTCCCTTCCAAGCTCCCGTGTTTTGAATTCTTTTTTTTTTTATTTTCATTTTCCATATTTGTCATTGGTGCATTTAATTGGTTGTACATAATGGTGGGATTTGTTATATATTCATACATGTGCACAATCTAACTATAATTTTAGACAACATCATTCCCAATATTCCCTATTTTTCTCCCTTCCTCCCTTCCCCCCATCCCTTTCCTCTACTCCACTGATCTCCCTTCTATTTTCATAAGATACTCCCCCGCTTTTTTCTTTATAATCTCTAGCTTCCACATATGAGAGAAAACATATAAACTTTGACTTTCTGTGATTGGCTTATTTCACTTAACATAATGTTCTCAAGTACCATCCATTTTCCTACAAATGACATAATTTCATTCTTCTTTATGGCTGAATAAAACTCTATCATATGTATATAACACATTTTCTTTCTCATTCCTCCATTGATAGACACCTAGATTGGTTCTATTATTTGGCTTTTGTGAATTGTGCTGCTATAATTTTAAACTCTTGGGAATTGGGTCCATTTATTTCTCTCAGGAACATGAATAATAGTTGTGTTGTTCATTAATATTTAGTTTAAAATGTAGATTTTTACTATCTACATCTCTATACTGAACTTGAAGTTAAACCAGCATGGTTTTTCACCAGCTTGAAATAGTCATGCCTGCACAAATGTCAAATTCATGCTGTAAAATTCTGCAGGAGACACCATGAATTTGATGATCTATTCTAAATTAGTCTAAACTGGAGATATTAGCTAGACACCAGTTATAAAATGGAATTGCAATTGCTTTGTGTGCCTTTGGTGTTGGGGCAATGGAACTCAAGGGCTTACACATGCTAGGGAAATGCTCTACCCCTGAGTTACATCCCCAGACCTAGAATTGTAATTTTTTAAAAATGCCACCACCAACTAAAATATTCATCATGTTGGATACTCTGGAAAAATACAGTCTAAGATGGGATGGTATAGTAATCATATTTCACATAGTAAGCTTGATAAATACTTGATTAATGTTAATTATGAAAATGCCTCATTCCATGTATTTGGAGACTTGGACATTTTGTCATGATACAAAAACAACCGTTACTTAGGAGTCATTCATCTTTGGAGGCAGCTAACACTTTCTCCTTCTTACAGTACATGAAGATGATGGGTGTGAACTCCTGCAGTCATTTTTTTGCCTGGCTTATAGAAAGTGTTGGATTTTTACTGGTTACCATCATCATTCTCATCATTATACTCAAGTTTGGCAACATTCTTCCTAAAACAAATGGGTTCATTTTGTTCCTGTATTTTTCGGACTATAGCTTCTCAGTTATTGCCATGAGCTATCTTATCAGTGTTTTCTTCAACAACACCAATATTGCTGCTCTGATTGGAAGCCTCATCTACGTCATTGCTTTCTTTCCATTTATTGTTCTGATTACAGTTGAGGATGAGTTGAGCTACATAGTGAAAGTATTTGTGGTAAGTCAACTGTCTGAATGGCCAGTGTATGAGATGAATAGGTCCTCCTACCCCTTTCTTTTTATTCTCAAGCTTGAAGTTCACTTATCTAAACTTAGAAACTCATTGATAGCAAAGTTAGCTTAAGAGTCATGATAGTTTTCCTACATGGTTGCATATCATACAAGGATAAGACTATGGAAAAGAAATCTTTTCCCCCACACTTTCCTGAGCCATAACAAGTATTGCTGTTAAAAAAAAAAGTTCCTGAAATAAAGAACCATTAAAATGGAATAGATCATGTTTTAGAATCATCAAGAAATGTTTTGGAGCCTATGGTATTGGAACTATTCTTATATGAATAATTGTCATGGTTTTCATGGCAAAATATAGCTTATAGGTATAAAGACAAATGCACAGGTAATATGTATCAACTTTGAAATCTTTTTCTGCCTCTTCATTCAAAAGAACTAAATTAATTTGTGAATAAAGATTATTGAGTTTAAAATTTAGGAAGAAGCAAATTTCATCATATTAAAACACTGCTGTTTATGGACCTACTAATGAATAACTTTGATCCATCATTGAATACCTTGGATTTAAACAAAATTTAAATTTGTAATTTGTGGCAGTTAACAGTATCCAACCAATTGATATTTTAGTAAACGTTCATTCATGATATTTCTTTTTCCTGAAATAAATTTACAAAGTGAAAACATCTTCTGGCCCCTAATATTTTCATTTAATTTTGGTCTCAATACTATGTTACTATGTAATGACCTACTTTTTAAATTGCTGAGCCATATTTAATAAATTTGAATATATTTTTTGGATTTATAACAAATATTTTTCAAGTCTTAATTTTCTTGACGTGTTTTCTGCTGCTCTGCCTCCTCCCCATCTACCCTTCCCCCCCAGTTGTAGTATGCTTGGTAATGGACTTGTGTGTTTTAAGTGTACTTACAGATGAGCATCAATGCTACCTATAAAAATGTCTCACATTTTAAGTCTATTAAGGTCCATCTGGGTGAAGTATATGAACTATCACTGCTGTTTGTTTTCTTCCCAGAGCCTGCTGTCCCCAACAGCATTCAGCTATGCAAGCCAATATATCGCACGCTATGAAGAGCAAGGTGTTGGTAGGTTCGCTTTCTTTAAAACTAGGTTTTACCTTTCACAGCTGTGACAAGTGTCACAGAAGAATAAACATCTGTGTTCACTTTGTAGGTCTTCAGTGGGAAAATATGTACAGTTCCCCTGTCCAGGATGACACCACCTCGTTTGGCTGGCTATGCTGTCTCATCCTTGCAGACTCTTTCATTTATTTCCTCGTTGCTTGGTATGTCAGGAATGTTTTCCCAGGTATGAACATTACTCCTACAGACCTTTTATGGTTGTCATGATTGTAAGTCAGCTAATGTATATGTTCTAACAGTTTTTTCATTATATGTAATCTTCAAAACAGAATCCTCAAATCCCAAAACTAACCAAAATTTTTGTTTGGAGGTAATGCACTGCTGAATTTCCTCTTTGATAGGCTTTTTTAAATGGGGTAAATTTAGAAGCATGAAACATTGGCAAATCAACCCAAGTTT
Source organism: Marmota flaviventris (assembly GCF_047511675.1). Classification (NCBI taxonomy): domain Eukaryota; kingdom Metazoa; phylum Chordata; class Mammalia; order Rodentia; family Sciuridae; genus Marmota; species Marmota flaviventris. Next base: position 21,567,366 of record NC_092508.1, read on the forward strand.
TCCAAATAAAAGTGTGAGATAGTACTCAGCCTAAAGAAGAATTAAATTATGGCTTTTGCCGGTAAATGGATGGGGCTGGAGAATATCATGCTAAGTTAAATAAGCCAATTCCAAAAAACCAAAGGCGGAATGTTTTCTCTGATATGCAGATGCTAACTCACAATAAGAGGGGGTGTTAGGGAAAAACAGAGGTACTTTGGATTAGGTAGAGGGGAGTGAAGGGAAGGGAGGGAGTATGGGAGTAGGAAGGAGAGTAGAATGAATTGGACATTATTACCTATGTGCATATATGATTACACAAATGGTGTAACTCTACATCACATACAACCAGAAGAATGAGAAGTTATATTCCATTTATGTATGATGTATCAAAATGCATTCTACTGTCATGTATAATTAATTAAAACAAATAAAAATATCTTTAAAAAAATGTATGAGATAGTAAAAGGCAAAAGCCAAGTTTCTAATTCTAAGGACAACTGACCAGACTCAAGTGGAAGACTAGCTGGGCTCCCTTTCTGTTTCTCCAGTGGTCATCGTTTCTAATATGCTTAAGTGCTTTTCCATTAAGTTTTATTTATATTTGTACATTTTAATGCTAGAAATGAATGAAACAGTTTGATTTCATTTGCATAAAACTTAGCTCTAAGTAATGAGAATGTAGAGATAGAAAGCAGATCAGCCATTGCCTGGGACTGGGGGAAGAGCACAGAACTTTCTGAAATTACAGAAATGTAATAATACTGGATTGTGGTGATGCTTACACAACTTTATAAAAAACCTAAGTGTACACTTTCATTATGTAAATTTTATGGTATGTAATCTTACCCCAATGAAGCTGTTTAATAAAAAAAAATGAAGAGAGATTATATTCTTGACTCTGTATCCTGAGACTGTCTTTTAGTTTTTATATAATATCAATAAAAAGAAAGTGGGCTGGGGTGTATTTCAGTGACAGAGTGCTTGCCTCGCATGCATGAGGTTCTGTTTTCAATCCCTAGCACTGAAAACTAAAATAAAAATTTTAAAAATGCAAAGGAATTTATTTTCTGAACCATACATAGTATTCTATTGTCTAGTTCCTGATAGTTATCTTAAAAATCAATTAATAATATTTTTTCCTAATATATTCTTATTCCAGGGACATATGGTATGGCAGCTCCATGGTATTTTCCAATCCTTCCTTCCTATTGGAAGGAGCGATTTGGCTGTGCAGAGGTGAAGCATGAGAAAAGCAATGGTCTTATGTTTACCAACATCATGATGCAGAACACCAACCCATCTGCCAGTAAGACAAGTAGGTCAACATGCATTATTATAGATAAATGATATAAAAATTACATGACCAATAGTTTTAATCATGTTTTTCTAAATGGCAAAATTATCATCCTTTTAGTCTTGGATGAATAGGTCTACAGATATGTGTTTGGACTCTTATGGGGATTGAATTGTGGCTTTTTCTGGCCTCATTAGCTCTGTTGGTTAGCATATGGTGCTAATTAGGCCAAGACTGTAGATCCCTTTGTGGTCCAGTTAGACTCACACAGAGGAAAATTTTGTTCCTTGGCCACAGTCTGCACCCCTAATTCCAGCCATCTGCCACCAGTCATAAGGAGTAACCAAGTAAAAAATAAGGGTAATTTAGTATAACCCATCACTATTGCTAGAAAATAATTCAAAGCTTATATCTTGCTGACATTGGGTGAGTGGTGTCATCTTTATAAGGTAAGGATGACTCAGGTAACCTGTCTATTGTGATGCCTGAAGAAATAGGGAGTAATTAATGAACTGGATTCTGTAAACCAGAGATCCAAGCTAGCCTTGCATCTGTAAAAATCACAATGTTTAGACATTTATCAGTAAACTGGTATCATCCCTCCCAAACAGAGGACAAAGCCTCAGACTTAGCTTTTGAATATTCAGGATCCATTGAAGATGGAGAATTTAGGATTATAGAACTGCATTTTGGAATTGCTTTTTCCAATAGAGGTCCCTTAGAGATATAAACCTTAGAGAATGTGGTTTCCCACCTCATTCATTTTGTAACCAAGTAAGAACCAAGTAAGAACTGTAATAAATCATTTGTTTCTGGGTTTTCTTTCTCAGAACATTGTATTTATATGGTCTCTAATTGTTACTGAGAAAAGTCTAGCTCTGGCTGTATGTTCTTATTCGTGAACTTTCAACGCTTCCTTTGATTTCTCTTTAGGTCCTGAGTACATGTTCCCCTCCAACATTGAGCCAGAACCTAAAGATCTCCCAGTAGGAGTTGCCCTGCACGGAGTCACAAAGATCTATGGCTCCAAAGTCGCTGTTGACAACCTCAATCTGAACTTTTATGAAGGGCACATTACTTCTTTACTGGGACCCAATGGAGCTGGGAAAACTACTACCATGTATGTTATTTCCAACAGTTACTATCATGGGATCATTTTATAAAACATATTGCTCTTTTTGTAAATTAATGTCTTTTTATTAAAAAAATAAGTTATTACATTTTCTAGATAAAATAAGATGGTTCAACTTATATCCTATAGAATAGAATCTAAATCTGAACTCAAAGCCTAGATTGGACCCACCAGATGATAAGTGCATTTGTTCCACCTAGTTTTGGCCTACTCGATACAGCTTAAAATGTTTAATTTTGGTGCAAATATTTTAAAATTAGGAGTTTCCTAACAGAGGTAAATACTCTTGGCATGTCTTAGGTAATAAGAAGTTCTGCAACATTAAGTGCACATTCTTAAGCAGGGACATTGTTTGTAGCTCATTGAGGGTTATTCTCTTAAAGGGAACATTCGCTTTCTGGTTGTTCCTTGGGCTCCACTAATCTTCACTGCTTCATCCATCCAGTCTGTTTCATTTATTTGGATTTCTGGTATGGTCCTTGTGTAAGATTGAGTTTGCACATCCTGGTGTGAACACACACAGCCCCTGCTGCTCCATCACAGGAAATCCTTACCTTGATTCATAAAGAAACAGAAGAATCACCCGCTATCAGATATAAATCAAAAAGGCCAGAGGCAGTACAGGGACTGTCTTTTCTCACTCATCTCTTAAGTTGTAGTTTCCTATGTCAGAATTGAGGACAGATTCAAATGTGTGAAAGTGACATTTACATTTGTGTGTGTGTGTGTTTGATTCTCCTCCACTGCTCTTAGCTGCTCAGTCAGTGCTATGGATACTCTAGCCTTTGTTTAAGAAAATGTGTCAGTTGTTGCACATCTTATTTCCAAGCATTGTAAGTAAGCTCAGTGACTGCCAAAAGACTGCAATTGATATTTTTTCATAAATAAAAGGGATAGAGGAAGGTCATGGAAAGAGTGAACATATAGCCTCTTTTATTTGTATGACCTGTTTAAAGCTAGAGTTGACTTTCTAATAAGAATACAGTGCTTAAAAAGTAAGATTTCTTATAGGAAATAAGAGGCCAGTGAGGAAAAAAAATAGAGAAGACATTTAAAGAGGCTGTGATTTAAACTGAGGCTGCCCCATTTTATTTTTCTGGATATAAAATTTTAAATATGAATAATTAATATGCTATTTGTATCTCAATACATTTTTATGGGTAAGTTGAATATTCTGTTGGTTCTCTATTTAATCCAAAGGCATTTATTGCAAGGCCCTGGTTAGAGAATGGTGAGAAGACAGTCCTTTTCCTGACCCTATGGAGTTTGCATATAATGGAGGGAAGAGATGGGTATTAAATAATTGCTCAATGGGGAAAATCTAAGGTGGGAATCTTCTAGTCACGATGTACAGAATGGGACTGCAGATAACCAAAGTATATGGGAAGAAGCCATATACGTTGGGAGCTCACAGCCATGGGCTAGGCATGTGGTGATGGTGGCTGGTTCCATGGTAGTAACTGTAAGAATAGAGAAATGTGAGTGTAGTAAGAAGGCTAAGATAGGAGGTAACCACAGTGATGGATTTCAGGCTGGTGCAACCTGTACATGAATTTATCACACAAGGAAATAGATAAGATCAATGAAGATGCAGGCTTGAGGGCAAAGATCCTGTTGATTTTGAGGACCCTCTAGGGCATTTCATGGAGAAGTGGTGTTTAAATGCCTGGTCCATACCTCATTTATCATTCCTTCATTTCCAGCTCCATGTTGACTGGACTGTTTGGTACCTCTGCGGGCACCATCTTTGTGTATGGAAAAGATATTAAAACAGACCTAGACTCTGTTCGGAAGAACATGGGGGTCTGCATGCAGCATGATGTCTTGTTCAGCTACCTCACTACTAAAGAACACCTTCTCTTATACGGCTCCATCAAAGTTCCTCACTGGACTAAAAAGCAGCTGCATGAGGAAGTGAAAAGGTGAGTCATGACAGGAACAAGAACATGCACAGATACAGAGCTTGGTCAAGTTCTAGAGATCATAGCAATAGGAAATGTTTCCCACAAACAATTGGTTTTTAGTTTTTCTACTTCTCTGCTTATATCCATTTAATGTCATTAACTTCACCAACTGGTTGTACTGAAATTGTTTCACTCTCTCTCCTTCTAACTTCTATATTGCCCCTAATCCTATTTTTAATCTCCATGGCTACCACATTGGTCCCAGCCCCCAGACTAAGCTCTTGGCTTCTACTCTCCCATCACACATACAATCTGTTCTTTCAAGAGCAGACAGGGTGATATTTTTCAACTGCAAATCAGACCATGTCACTCCTGTGTGACCCTGAAGTGACTTCCTGTCACGCTCAGCATAACACTCAATAATGTCATTATTAAGGCCTATGAGACACTGCATGTCCTGCCCCCAATGTTCCTTCTGATTTCATTTCCTTCACTGGCCTCCCACTCACTCTGCTCTGGCGTGCTGGCCTGTTTGCTTACTTACTCTTCCATCAACCAATAGCACTTCTCTCCAGACCGCCATTTGACTTACTCCTGGTCAAATGTCTACTTTTCTACTCTCTGCTCAAATCTTCCCTTCTCTGAGGTGACAGCCACATGTAAAATAGATCCCTAACATAGCATGCCCCAGGCACTCTTTATGTCACACACCCTGCTTTATTTTTTTATTGTACTTATCACCACATGGCACATTACAGACTTGCTTATTGACTGAATTTACCCCCATCCCTCCTGATATACTCATGTATATTAGAATACAATCTCCTTATGAGTAGAAACTTCACCTACTCACTTCTTTTCTCCAGCACTTAAAACATGATCTGGCACAAAATACAAGCTGTTCAATACAATAGGCAGATATTCTGAGTATTTGTCAAATGAATGAATTGTATATTGCCTTGTGTTTTCTCTTAATATCAATTTTTGTATGTTCCACTATATGATATATAATAAGCTTTTTGAATTCTCAATGACATCTTCCTGAGCTCATGATAGCTGCTTAGTGAATGCTAATATTCTAGTAGCCTATCTGTAAAATGTAACCACTGTACATCACTTTTGAAGAACATTAAAGGACACTGGACTGTATAGCCATCGTCATAAGAGAGTTGGAACATTGTCAGGAGGAATGAAGAGGAAGCTATCGATATCCATAGCTCTCATTGGTGGATCCAGGGTAGTAATTTTGGATGAACCATCTACAGGAGTTGATCCATGTTCTCGTCGAAGTATATGGGATGTTATATCCAAGAACAAAACCGGTATGAGTACTTTCTTGTGACTTCGCCTGACATGGTCTTTTTTCCCAAGGTTTCTCTCCTCTCAGCTAAACTTCTAGGTCAATTAGTTTATATCTATCTAATGCCCACTGTGAGTGGGGCACTTAACTGGCCTTTTTGAGAGCCTGTAAATCCAACAGAAGTTCCAAGGTCTGCCTAGAGGAGCTCAGAATCTAATTAGAGATACCAAACATACACAAATGAAAATAAACTGAAAACAGACTAAATAAGTGCTAACAGGATGTGAAGCAAAGGAGTAATCAGAGTGGAGTGGATTAATCAGAGAGGAATATTCAAAAAGTCTTTAAAATTATTGCTTTCTTCATAGTGAAGAAATGAAGGAGAGAGAGGGGGTTGGGGGCAGTGGGGAGACAGGGAGAGAAATGCCAAAGGAAGCCACAGGAATAAAACACAGATTAGAGAATTGCCAGTGCCTGATCAGCCAATGATGGACTTTTACCCAGATAGCATCATAAATGCTTATTTGCTGCCAACCTGTATGAAAAATACCCTCCCCCAAATACTTAAGCACATCTGTTCTGAATTTTCTTTTATTTTAGAAGTTTCTTCTAGTCAATTTTTTTTTCGAATATCTTGCAAAATGTGACTCTTCTCACATGTCACAGAATTTACTCTTGCTAATTCTGGTCTTGGGAATTGTATCTTGCTTTCTCATTCTCTGTTGTTCTCGACTGTATTATTTTCAAGCCAGAACAATCATCTTGTCAACGCACCACTTGGATGAGGCTGAAGTGCTGAGTGACCGCATTGCCTTCCTGGAGCAGGGGGGACTCCGGTGCTGCGGGTCCCCGTTTTACCTCAAGGAGGCTTTTGGGGATGGGTATCACCTCACACTCACCAAGAAGAAGGTTGGTATGAGAGAAATTATACCACACTGAGGATTATATATTAATTTGTATACAAAACAGAGGCAGACTCTCACTGACTTTATTCATTGCTAAAACCTATTAAGATGCTAGCTCAAACCTGAGCAAGCATCAGAATCCTGGAGGTATTGAGTAAGACCTCAGATTTCTGGTCCTACCCCTGATCCATTAGATATGAGTTGAGACTCCAGAATTTGCTAAATTTCCAAGTAGTTCCCAGGTGATGCTGCTGGTGGTGGTTGGGGACATGGCACATGAAGTATCAAAGTCTAGGTGAACTTAGTGATACCCTGTCTCAAAATAATAAATACAAAGGGCTAGGATGTAGCTCAGTGGTTAGGTGCCCCTGGATTCAATCCCTAGTTAAAAAAAAAAAAAAGAAAAAGAAAAAGATCAACTAAGTCTAGCTAAGAACTGATCTCCACCTTAAGGTTACTGATGGAGTATCAGCCTTTTACTTTCCCTAGCATTTCAACCTATAAAATGAAGTTTAAATTTTCTGGCTTATCAAAAGCAAATGAAGAGAATATGAATAAATCTCTGATCAAGACTTCTTGAGTACAGAGTGAAGACTAATACAGGTCAGTGGAGCTTTGGAGCTTTTACTTTTTGTGTGTGTATGTGTGCCACAGATTAAAACGAGGGACATTTAACCACTGAGCCATATCCCCAGCCCTTTTTATTTTTTATTTTGAGACAGGGTATCACTAAGTTGCTTAGGGCCTCGCTAGGTTGTTGAGGCTAGCTTTGAACCCGTGATTCTCCTGCCTCAGCCTCCTGAATTGCTGGAATTACAGGTGTGCACCACAGTGTCCGGCAGAGCTTTTACACTTTTTAGAGGACAAAAATGCTGACTAAGAATGGCTCTATCACCTCACAGAGCATATAATTTAACAATACTGTGTAAGATATGTGTAAGAACTGAAATGCCAAATGAATTAAGATATGTGTAAGAACTGAAATGCCAACTGAAATGCCAATTAAGCATGATTTGACTACCACTATTTATTTTATATCTGAATCACCTTGATGTGACTTCCAAGATATGAAAAGTAATTCATTATTATATTCATTAATTCATTCATAAATTCATGTAGTAGGGGCAAAATTAAGCCTTATACTGCCCTCAAATCCTGTGCTCGGCAATAAGGATTCATCACTGAACTGAGGCTATTAAAATTTGTGGCCTCAGTGGGGTGTATACTCTAGTGGAGTCAGAGAAATCTATATGATACAATCAATAAGTAAATGAATGTACTATCAATTAGTAATTAGTAAATTACTTAGTATGTTTATTTCTATGTATACTACAGAAATAAACCAGGAGGGGGAGAGAGGGAATGCTGAGGGGTCCAGTTGTGAAGTGGGGCAGTAAAAGAAGAGTTTTCTGAGAAAGCAACAGTTGAGCCATGAGTTGGAACTGGAGAAAGAAGGGGACATGCTGCTCTGTGTGGCAATGACAAAGCTCCTGAGCAGGACGCATGGGAGGCAAAAGTGCTCCAGCAACACCATCAAAAGAGTCCACTGGAGTAAAGCAAGAGAAAGGAAGGAGATGGGCTGTGAGCTTGGAGAAGGGGCAAGGTGGGGTGGGAGAACAAGGCAGGCAAAATAGGGACTTACAGACCACTGCAGAGTCCCCAGGTGGGACAGGGACCCACCAGGTGGTGTGGGATCCAACTCAGCTCTAGAATGACCTCAATGAACTCGTCGCCCTCTGATTAGGGGCTTGGATCACTATAGTGCATGGAGCAAAGTGTTTAACTTCTGTTTTGCTTTCAGAGTCCAAATCTGGATGCAAATGCAATATGTAACACCACGGCTGTGACAGCCATGATCCGATCGCACCTCCCAGAAGCCTACCTCAAGGAGGATATCGGGGGAGAGCTCGTGTATGTGCTCCCTCCATTCAGCACCAAAGTCTCAGGAGCCTACCTGTCACTCCTAAGAGCACTGGATGAGGGCATGGGCGACCTCAACATCGGGTGCTATGGCATTTCAGACACCACTGTAGAAGAGGTACATGAGGACATTTCTTTATTTCTTAAAGTTGTTATAACTGGCTCTCCCCTGAGAATAAGTGTATGCAGCTTTTTAAAAACAAAATAAATATTTTAGCATAAATGTTTCACAAAATCAGAAAAGCTTAGAATGCTTTCTGTACAATTCTTATGGAAGACTAATTTAAAATGTCACCTCAACTACAGAATACCCATCTTTCCATATATAAGAATATTCTCCTCAAGTCAGATGAGAAATAGTTGTCTCAATAAATGTGATAAAAATTTACAATCAAAATTAAGCTTAGAAACTAGAAGAAATATGTATGTTTTATGCTAATCAAGTGATCTGGCTTCTTTTTCTAGGTCTTTCTGAACTTGACTAAGGAATCACAAAAAAATAGTGATATGAGTCTTGAGCACCTAACTCAAAAGAAAATTGGGAATTCCAGTGCCAATGGCATCTCAACTCCTGATGATTTATCTGTGAGCAGCAGCAACTTCACAGACAGAGACGGTAAAATATAAAGTAGATATTTTGCTTAATTCCTAGAAATGAGAAAATCACAGGACAATTTTGAATTTTTCTTGAAATTTGACTTTTAAGTTTCATTGTAGATTTGAAAATAAAATTGCCAAAGGCAACACAAGTTTCCTTTCTAATATACAAAAATTAGTCAGAACAAACCAAATCCTCTATTTCAAAAATACTTTGAAGAATGTGGAAGAATGCCCTTGATAAGGGTGGCGCTGGGTATTCTTTCTATTCATGGCAAGTGGTTTTCACTGCAGTTTCAGATTTGTGCCAATATGGGAAGATTCTTCTGGTAACTGGTACTACCCATCAATGTACTAGGTTATCTTGTAAGGTAGTTCATGCCCAGTGATTAGATGTGTACCAGTGGAGGCAATAGTCATTGTAAAAATGGGGTGGGGGAAGAATCATCACTTTTATAGCATCTCTCTGGAAAGCAAATCTAACATCCTCTAGTCTGAGTCACTCAAGGACCAAGAAAATACTTTGGGAGGAATATCTCTGAATTGATTAAGTTGGACTTGATGGCTAAGTATCTGTAATAGCAGGTTTCCCCCCCTCAATTCTTTTATCTTTGAAAAACCATGTTTCTTGACATGATTTTGAGGGGTTGAATTCTTCTAAAAAATAACTTTTATTGCCACTTAGTCTCTTTCTGACAGTTAATTTATACCTCTGGAAACACTATTTACTTATGGAAGAATGTAGTAAAATGATATATAAATTATGGAGTAGTCATTTCAATAGTTTGCTTAAATGGGGAAAATTCTCTAGGAACAGAACTTTTAATTAAACATTCGCCTGTCTCTAAAACTCAGAAAAGGTAATCTCTGATGTTTGTATAACTCCGGAATTTGAGTCTCATTTGTCCTCTGACACATTTCTCGTTTATCACCTTTTGTGGAATATAATTGTAGAGTCCACGGAATTGAGGACTTTGATTAGACAATGGTCATCTGCTTCAGGAAGTAAATGCTACATATTTGCCTCTGCATTTGTCTCATAATTTGAAACTATTCTTTAGTCAAAACGTTCCCCTCCTTGACATTATCTTTGAGAAAGCACATTTACTCCATTTGATACACCTGTAAGTCATCCACATGTAATTTCTCAAGAAACAGAAAAGCATACTAATTAACTCAAAATATTCAGCTACTTCTACAATTCCCTTTTGCAGAGATATGAGTTTGCATTTAAACTTGTTCCCTCTGTTTAATTGGAATTCATTTTAAATTAAGCAGCTTTGTATTTTTTCTTATCAGCTAAATGAAGATCATGATTTTTGTGCTGCATAATTTGAGATGGAAAATTAAAAATATACACAGTGTTGACGAATACCGTCATCTTATCACATGTGAAGGCATGCTTGGTGGCAGGCATGAGAATGAGATACTTGAGCCTACTTTTTTTAGAAGGAGCTGCTGGAAGTATTAGCCATAAGAGCTCCATAGAGGGAACAACAGTTATGGCCTCCACAGCTTCCCTGATTCTCAGAAGCCATAGAATTTTCTTAGCACCTAAAGAGCATTTCAAAATTTTTTGGGGGTAGTGAGGAGAAAACGTTCTTTTAAGTGAGGTCTTTTTTTTTATTGGAGACACAAATAAAAATTGAATTTCAAAACACCATAATTATTCCAAATTTCTAAAGAGAATTTGATGAACAAGTGGTTGAACTAGAATTATACTTCAGAGAAGAGGATTCCTTTTTCCTACACTTGGGGTAAATTCATTGGGCTTCACGTTAGAATTAGAGACAATTGGACTTATAAGCACTAAAATTACTATGCATATGTTTAGGACTATTTTGTGCCTCATGAATTATAATTTTTAAAGTACTTTTATATATATTCTAGGAGATGCATATTAAATCTGTCCTCAATTTGAGGCTCAAGGCCCGGGCTGACAAATGAATTTTTAAACCTCCAATCCAAATATTTAAAATAAAAGCTTTTCCTACCACACCACATCTTATCATCCATCCGTAGTTTCTGCAGTGACTTATTATTAGATTTATTAAGATTTCCCAGAATGGGCTGGGAGTGTAGTGCTTGCCTCGTATGTACTAGGCTCTAGGTTCAATCCTCAGCACTGCAAAAAAAAAAAAAAAAAAAGCTCTTAGAACCATATCAAATCTCTTTTCCTCAACCAGACAAAGTCCTGACAAGAGGAGAGAGGCTGGACGGTTTTGGACTGTTAATGAAGAAGATCCTAGCTATTCTCATAAAGAGGTTTCACCATACCCGAAGGAACTGGAAAGGCCTCATTGCCCAAGTTGTTCTCCCCATTGTCTTTGTGACCACTGCCATGGGCCTGGGCACGCTGAGAGATTCCAGCAACAGTTATCCAGAGATCCAGATCTCCCCCTCTCTTTATGGCACCCACGAACAGACCGCCTTCTATGCGTGAGTTTCTTTTCATAAATCAAAAGAACATCCCAAAATGCTTCTAGGGGTGTGGCTGGACTTTCCTGAATGCCATGGAAAGCAGAAACATAAAGAACATAGGAACTGCAGTATCTGGTTCTATTAAGAGAATGGACAGTTTGACTTATTGCAATACATAACTTTAACTACCAACAAATAGCTTATTAAAATTTTTGCAAAAATAATGTTACAGTAGATATGTATTTTAATGATTATCAAGAAATCCATGTTGTATGTGACCTCCAAGTCTGTTGTATTATATAGCACATAATATTTTATTATTCTGACAAATTATACAGAACATCACAGTTCTATGTAATATAACATGACTTGTACAACAGGTGATCCCTAAATGCATGTGACTATTAGAAGAACAATAAAGCATGTGCATATTTTTTTCTAGGACCTTTTACCCCTGGAAACAGACTTTCTTTGATTTTTAAGTAAATAGTCTTTCAGTTGGCATAATTTCATGTCTTCAAATTGTTAATAAACATCAATTTAATATGGGAGACTAGTGGAAGACCATGGATTTGATTCCATTTTTTTAAATGTTTCAGGAATTCTCACCCAAGCACAAAAGGACTAGTCTCAGCAATGTGGGATTTCCCGGGCATTGACAATGTGTGTCTGAACACCAGTGATTCGTAAGTGGTCCTTGCTCCTTTTCTTTCATTTCAAACAAACCCAGTTTATGTGTGTGCATGTATGTGTGCTTTATTTGTGAACTGCTCACAGGGGTATCTGTGTTTAACATATTTTATCTATTTCCTTTAGAGTGATCCTAGGCTTTGCTGTACTATAATAATGAACCATCAAATGCCTTATAATTTGTCTGCTCTTTTGTATACATACTTATATTTAACAGTCATGACCCTGTGCATTATTAATCCCACTCTGCAAACCGAGGCTCAAAGGGACTAAGAAACTTGCATAAAGAACTCTATAGATAGTGGGGCTGGGTTTGTGGCTCAATTGTAGAGTGCTCACCTAGCACGGGTGAGGCCTTGGGTTTGATCCTCAGCACCACATAAAAATAAATAAATAAATTAAAGATACTGTGTCCAACTACAACTAAAAAATATTTTTAAAAAAACTCTAGATAGTAGATGCGTAGCTAACCCTGAGTCTTAAGTCTTGACTCCCAATTCCCTGGTCTTTGCACTATTTGATTTGTTTATTTAAACTGTCAAAATAGTATATATGTCAATCTGAGCTTGGTAGATTATTATGCTAAAGCATCCCCTACCTGTTAGAAGAGAAGATGAAGAGAGCAAGGAGAATAAAGGGAATAAAAAGCCTCATCCCACCAGAGCAAGACAATTTAATGTGCTTTGATCCCAACACTGTTTAATCAATAAATACTCTCCCTCAACCCCCACCACCACAAAATGTCATATTCGGAGTATAAAAACTGGTAAATTGCACATAAGACTACACACCTATATTTAATACCAAGTGCTTCTTATATGCTTCTAGGTAAATATGAGAATAGACATACATACATTTCATTTTTATTTGCAGACGGTGTTTAAAGAAAGACAGTCTGGAAAGATGGAACACTAGTGGAGAACCTATCACTAATTTTGGTGTTTGTTCCTGCTCAGAAAATGTCCAGGTAAAATGGAATTTGGTATTAGCAAAGTAGAAAAAAAAAAAAAGGAATAAATATCAAACCTTGAAAGATCTATCCAGGTTACCAAGGAGTCGTATAATTTCATTTTATGGAAGCTAGGAGCTCAGAGATATGGACCTGGGCAGCTCAAAAATATTGACTTTGAGCTCCAAGTCACTGTTTTAGATCCAACTCAGGACAAATTTCCAAAGGAAACAAATTCTATGATGGTCTGTGTGGAAACCAACTAAAAATGAATTTCTGATCTCAGTTCACTTCTAAATGGAAAGCTGTGTTTCACGGGACAAAATGAGACCATAACTGTCATATTTGAAAATACAGTGTGACGACCACAATGGTCAGTGGGGAAGTCAGTTATGGGTAGGTCTAGAGTGGAAGTCCATATATTTCCAAGCAACTCCTCCAGACTGCAAGAAAGAAATCACTTCCTAAAAGAGGAAAAATTACCCAACATTCACTTACTCTGTCTATATCCTATGAATACTGACTTTTGTTTTCCAACCTTATTAGTTCACCAAACTTTTTTATTAATGCATTTTAATTACACAGAATAATGGGTTTCATTGTTTTATATTTGTGCATGCATCACATATTTAATTCACCGAACTTCTAAGAGAATCAAGTTCATTAGGGAAATTAAATGTTCCTGATTTGATCACTATACATATGTATCCAAATCAAACATTGTACTCCATAAGATTATATAATTATTATAGTAACTTTTGGAAATTTTTTTAAAAATTTAAGAACATTGATGAAAATATCACTATTAATCCCTAGGGATCACTATGATATCGATTTTGTTACAGAGGTGGAATCTAGTGACATTTTATTCAAAGTGACAAATGTGTTGTATCCTGAACTTTGACATATGATTTACCATATTTTAGATTGGACATATTTTCAGTGACTACAATCCATTTTGGTGTTCTCATGCAAATTAGCCACTAACAGTAAGAGCTGGGATCTGATATTGGAATCCTTGAATATTTAAAATTAGTCTTACATTTAGCAGTCAAAGTTTTTTAATCCCTCATCTAATTTAGCCGATTCCTAAAATTCTTCATATATTTCTTTAATTCACAGTAAAAGTCAGCTAAGTTAATATTTAAAATTGGAAGCTGGGTAATTTTTATTAATCCAAAAAACGTAGACTTTAAACATTTTTAACCTACATGTCAGTTTATTTTCAGCTGTTTAATAACAATGTGTCACTTTGCATAATTGGTGCTATGTATATCAGACATATTCTGTGGATAAAGTCGAGTCCTAAGATTTTTGAAAGAAGAGAGTTAAAAAGGAAATCTGTAGAGTAGAAGGTGACATTGTAGTTGTATCAACATATAATAAAGGACTTACATTCAGATTATATATAACTCCTGCAAATCAGCAAAACAAAAGATTATGTAGTAGAAAAATAGCAAAATAAATAGACATTACACAAAGAGAATATCCAAATGGCCCATAAGTACATGAACAGGTAATCATCAGGGAAATTCAAATTAAAACCACAAAGCAATACCATTCCACAAACACCAGAATGGCTAAAATGAAGAAGGAAAATTCCAAGTGTTGGCAAACATATACTCATGATGTCAATTTACTGTGTACAAATAATTTTTAAACTATTTGACAGTACATACTGGTGTGGAAAATATGCATACCCTGTGGGACCTGCAATTACACATCTATTGTATTCCCGTCAGAAATGTGAGTAGGCCGGGAGTGGTGGCACATCCCAGCAGCTCAGGAGACTGAGGCAGGAGGATCAAAAGGTGAAATCCAGTCTCAGCAATTTAATGTGGCCCTAAGCAACTTAAGTCTTAACAACTTAATGTGGCCCTGTCTCAAAATAAAAATTAAAAAAGGGTTGGGGATGTGTCTCAGTGATTGAACACTCCAGTTCTCAATGAGTTGCTTAGGGCCTTGCTAAATTGCTGAGGCTAGTCTTGAATTTGCAGTCCTCCTGTCTCAGACTCCAGAGCTGCTGGGATTATAGGCATACACTACTGTACCTGACTCTGTGAATTTTTGAGAGAATTTTGTGGCATCTTTATGTTTAGTGTTATTCTTCAAAAACATTGCCTTGGTGGCAACTGAAAGAAATGTCACACATTTTTAAACTTATGTCCTTAACTTTACACAAATCCTAAACACATGTATATGCTCTACAGTGATAATAACTATTTATGCTAATTTCCTGGCCATAGGCAAGATGACCTCTTTTTCAAAGTTCTTTAGAGTCAAAGGACAGTTTTATCACACTTCACCAGTTGCAGTGATAGACAAATCAGAAGACTGAAACTCCTTGACATCATCTACTTAATCTGCATAGCACAGCCGAAAGGAAACTAATTTTTAATTTCTTTTTCCAGGAATGTCCTAAATTTAACTATTCTCCACCTCATAGAAGAACTTATTCTTCCCAAGTAATTTATAATCTCACTGGGCACCACATGGAAAATTATCTCATATCAACCGCAAATGAGTTTGTCCAAAAAAGGTACAATACTCTATGACATATTTATTGCTTAGTAACTTTAATGGTAACTGACTTCTAAACTTGAGACAGTGGAGATGATAGTTGCAAATTTCTATTGATGATTTACATGGTTAAGCTCTTAGTGTTGTCTAAAGAGTCTCTTGTATTAAATAGTGTCTCTAAGACTAATTTGAGCAAACTAAAAAGCATTGGCTGTTTTAGACTTCAAAATATATTAATAAACTTGTTTATTGTTTTTCTTAAAGGAAAAGAGAAATTGTTGACCGGATCATGTGTATTTGGAATGTTTGAAAGCATGACTTTTGTCAACAGTTGGCTTTAGTTCCAATAAAAATATCTCAAAACTTAAAATGTATCTGTGAGTGGACAAAGTGTCCTCCTGTGTAGCAAGGCCACATGCCTAAGCCACCTAAGCATTTACCAGGGATGAAAAGTTCTTGAGCTTCAAATCACTGTCATGGTCTCCTTTCCTCCTTTGCTTCTAAAGATGATAATTAACATTCTCTGTAAAATAACTTTAAACTACAGATAAGCAAAAGGAAGAAAACACTATATTTCTTCCACCTGGATATAATCACTATTAATATTCTGATATAGATCCTTTCAGAAATTTTTAGGCATAGATATACAAGGAAATGTTTTCAATAAATGCAGGTTTTATTATAAACAATAAAATATTTTTATTTTCTATATTTGAATATCTTACAATAAAATAATATATTTATTATAAATGAAATAGGTTTATTATAAACAAACAGTTCTAAAACCTCCCTTTCAAGAAGATAATTCAAATGTGAGTTGCATTGCACTATTATTTATGTAGGTGGACCCTAATTTTATGGGCATCCAAATTCGTCTACACTTGAAGTTACTACTTGGATTAAAAAAATCAACATTTTTGTTTTTAGAATACCATGAACTGATAAGTAGTTAAATAAATTCAACTCACCTTCAAACATATGAGAAAAAACATGGCACCAGAGAATAAACTAGGGAAAAAAGTTTGAGGTATAGAAGAAATTGGGCCTCTTGAAAAAAAGATAACTGATGTTTTATTGCTCTATTGTTAATTCCCCATAAATGAGTGTTAAGCACTAAAATTAAGACTTTTTTAACATTATCATTTTGTATTATTTACTGGTTTTTTTGCATTACAATTCTTATTACACATATATACCATAATTTTTCGTATGTCTGTTTGTATATAAAGTAAGACTTTTGAGATGGTGCATGGTTCAGTTAAGATGGAGGGATTGATTGGATTACTGCCTCTCATTTTTAGAATGGCACATATGCAATTGTTTAGAAGGACTTTCTACCTTTACTTATAATGTACACTTGAGATTAAAATATGATAAAAAGAATCAATAAAATGTAAAATATGTCAGGCAGCATTTATTTCGTACTGGAAATATGTTCCTAATGGAAAGGAAAAAAATCACGCTCCTATGTAAGTAATTGAGATCAACTTATGAAGATTTTATCCAGTAAAACAAGTATAACTCTTATTATCCTTTGCAGATATGGAGGTTGGAGTTTTGGACTGCGTTTGACTAATGACCTTCGTTTTGATATAACAGGAGTTCCTGCCAATAGAACACTTGCCAAGGTAAATTATGGTCTTTCTTCTAGGATCTCATACAAATAAAGATGGAAATTGGCACATTTAAACATTTTTATGAGGTAAAAACAAAACATGTGTACAATCAATTGGTATTTTGCATATCCTATAGCACCGTGATTTCAATCTGTGTATGTACCCTAGGGAAACATGAACAGATAAGCACCTGGGTTAGGGACAAAACTGTGTGCAGGAGTATTGCTCATAATAGCCAAAACCACAACCACAATGCTGATATGCAATAGAATTTAGAAATAGTTTTAAATTCATTCAACAAAACATTCAGCTATGGAAGTGAAAACACTCAGCTTCATATAGTAAGTAGACTTAAACTTCCAATCATTATTCGTATTCAATAGACTCTGACTGCCTTTACCACAAACTTTAAGGGTAGCAAAACTCAACCATATTTTTCTGGGGAAAGAGAAAGGATTGTGAAATGGACAAACACAGAGGGCTGGGGAAAAGGAATTCTGGACACAAGTAAATTTTATTTCTCATCCCACTGGGTGTTGGAATGGGTGCACTCCCCCTGTAATTTTTTGTTACACCACACATTAATGTTTTATGCATTTTTCTTTACATACTATTTTCTTTTTGTACATGTACATACATACATATATTTAGCCTTGCTTCTTATTAAAGCTGGAAATTTAGCAGAACTCAATGGAGATAAATAATCATGTTGGTTATATATTTTTTTCTTCTAGATCAAATCTATGCTTTGAAACCAGCTAGTCACTGATTCAGGCACATATGATTGCCTATATGATCAATGACTGTCATAGGAGTTTTAAATTATCCTTCTCCTATTTCTCATTTGGTAGTAAGAGACATATACAGTCCTGGAGGAAGTGGGGAAACTAATTTTCATTTAGTGACCATTATATGCCAAGTATTAGTATCACCTTTCATACAAAGTACCTAATTTCCTCCTCACAAAATCCCTATGTGATATATATTATAAGACCTATATGAGCAGATTTTTCACAAGATCATGTAGAAAATAGTAATGATAGGAATTTCAGTGCACTCTACCATTTTCTTCCTCCCCCTCCCACTCCACACACAGAGCAAATATTCTTGCTTAAAACAACGGAGTTTCTAATATGAAATAATTTCTCTCTAAATCAAATTTGCAATTTTGAATTACCAATTTGATTTGAATTGGAGTGCACCAGTATTTTAAACTATTGTGTTATTAATGTAGAAGATAAAGCTATTCACTGTCTTGTGGGTTATAGCCAGGAATAGAAAGTTAGTAGGGTGATTTCAAGGTTGTCAATCTTGTCCCAGTACTTGTATATGTATTTTCTTTCTTTCTTTTTCTATCCTGATTTACATGCCATTTGTTTTTAACTACTGTTCTTGAGGATCAGAATACATAAGTCTAGACTCAGAATCACCATGGATCTGCTGCAGAGATGGAGATACCAATGATGTGTCTAGTTTATTTCAAGATATAGAAAAGATTCAAGATCAAGATTTTTTGTGATTCTAGAATAGCTCATAGCTTTGTGCTGTTGCTCAGAACAACTGTCTTCCTAACCTCTGCCCATCTTTAATTTGGAAACATGGGTCTGTGACCAGCACTCTGGGGAATAGCTCATAATCTGCTAAAATGAAATAAGTTATTGAGAAATTGGTCCTTGCTCCTCAAATATGAACAAGCTAGCCTGTCAGATGTTAAAGGCAGCCTAATTTATATGAATACAATATTGATCTTGCCTTCTTTTGGAATTTAACAGGTGTGGTATGATCCAGAAGGCTATCATTCCCTTCCAGCTTACCTCAACAGCCTGAATAATTTCATCCTGCGAGTTAACATGTCAAAATACGATGCTGCCCGGCATGGTAAAGTTACTTACACAAAGGCATCTCCTGCTGCAACTTTTGTTACTCTCCCTATAAAAAATGCACATTATGTCTACTTCCTCCTAGTGGCGGGTATTTTATGGCATCTAAATCACAGGTCTTTAAGAGGAATTTGGAAGTAGTAACTTCTGCCAGATGGAACATTCTGGATAATTCCCTTAACTTCAGATTAATTTAGTTTTCTCATTTATCAACTCAGGATAATAACTCCAACTTGTTGCTCATGTCTGTAGTCATACCTAGAAGATATATCTCATAGGAAAATATCTTTAAACTATATACTTATCTATAGGCCAAAACTTCTAAACAATTAATGTTTATAAATATCATTCACCAACCCAAACACGAAGATGAAACTTTTAAACTAAAATGCTCTACACCTACCAAAATTACTACAATCCACTGATCACTCACCATATGTTGCATGCTTTATATAAAATATTACTGATCTGTTCAACGCTCTTCAGGATGATATCATTTCTCCCAGAAGTAGAATTTGAACCCAAGACTGTCTGACTCCTATTTGTTCATTTTCCTAATATTCCTGTGTTAGCTGTGTTAGTCAGCTTTTTGTCACTGTGTCCAAAACACAACTGAGAGGAGGAAAAGATTTATTTGGCTCATGGTTTCAGAGGATTCAGTCCATGGTGTGCAGGCTCTGAGGCAGAAACATCATGGCGGAAGGGCATGGCTGAGAAAAGCTGCTCAGCTCACAGCAGCTGGGAAGGAGAGAAAGAAGAAGGTACCCGAGACAAAAGAAACCTTTCCGCCTCCCACCCCCAGTGACTTTCAACTAGGTCCCACCTCCCAATGATCCATCCAAATTATCAACCCACCAAAAGGATTAATGCACTGCTGAGTGCGAAGTCTTCATGATCTAATCATTTCCTGAAAGCCCCACCTCTGAACATTGGTGCTTTGGGGAGCGCTCCTTTAAGCACATGAGTCTTTGGGGGTCATTCCAGACCCAAACTATGACTTTAGACTGCTTCTCTGAACTCTTCAGGTCTACTTCAGCTGGATTTCCCAAAAGGCTCCCAGATAGTTTTTTAAAATAGTGCTGGAATCTAAAAGAAATTGATTTATTTCTTTTTCTAATTCAATTACTGTTCATTGGACCATTTCATCTTTTTGAGTCTTGCTCAAATTATTTTTCCATATTGATCCTAAAAAAATAATAATTAAAAAGATGAACAAAATCTAAGTAACACATTTGCTGGCAAAGAAGGAGCCTAATAAATAGCCTATTGAGTAGGAAAAAAGATACATACTATCTTTGAGAAATGCTGACTCCTCCCTTTTCTTTCATTTCCCTACTGTTGGGCATAAGGGTGCCTGCCAGATGGACTGGTGATTGTAGAAGTAAACCATCGCATCAAATTCTCATCCCAGCAACAGAATCATTAAGAGTCTTTATTTCAGAGAGAACAGTATTTTTTTCCCCAACTGCTATGGCATTTTCCTAGCAGAAGGAACCATAAAGAAAATAAAAAGATTGATAGTCTTTAGATCTAGAGCATCAATAAAAGGCATAGTCAAAAGTGGTAAATTAAATGAAATGGTACTACTGAAGCCGGGTAAGTCTGGTATAGCCTGGTTTGAAGTAAAGTTGAAAACTTGACTTTCAGTCGGATGTTTTATTCAGAGCAAAAGACAGATATTGTGACAGATAATGAAAGTAAAACAGCCAAAGAAATGACTAGGGGAGAGTATTGCAAAGCTAGAGAGAACAAGAGGATGTTCGTGGCACTAGCTTTTTAAAAGCACTATTCTGTTTTCCTTTATAAGTAGAGTTATTTACTTAGAACAAGATAACCCAAGCCTTTCTAGACTCTAGCAGTCTTGTTGTAGCTCCTACCATTGTTTTGTAAGTTACAGGGTTTAAAAAGTAAGAATTCTAGAACATAAACTTTGTATGGATCCTAAGCTGAAATTTATCTTTTTTATTTAAATATAAGGTTCAAGTTGAGTTATAAAGAGGTTAATAATAGTCTGACTTTTATTTCTTATTAATTTTTCTTAATTAGATATATGAAAGTGGTAGTTTTCTACTTTCTCTGAAACGAATTTCATTTCTTTAAAAAAAAGAAATCTGTATCATTCTAAAATAACTTTTATTGTTTTGTAATGTATGGACGTGGCCGCCTACCATGGTAATAGGACTTGTGTTTAAAAGTGAACCCAATTATTCTCCCACCACCTTCCCCTAACACATTACATATTCAAAGAAATCTTTGCTGGATTCTGCATGAATTGGGATTTTATTTTAGCTGTAAAATTGATTTAAAAAAAAACTCTAGCATGTTAATAAAAATGTTTTAATTAGCTTTTCTTTGCAATGTCAATATCTATTATATTCGTGTGGTTCCCTCTAGTGGTTAATTTTTCATGAGAATTCTGTCTTTCTTCCCAAAGAGCCCTGATTTGTTTGTTTTCTCCAACAAATATTATACAACTAAACTCTTTTTCTCAAAAGCACTAGCACATTGCTCCTTCCACACCAGTGTTCAGTCTTACCCTTTGTTGCATTAGCAGCTATGGCCAATGGAAGCATCTCGTTTTAGCTTTGCATCTGTAGACATGGCATAACATGCCACCTTCCTTTTTCGAAATATTTTCTTCACCGTATTTTTTAATTGGGGCATAATAGTTGCACATAACGGTGGGATTTGTTGTTACATATTTAGACATGCGCACAATATACAGCATAATTGTGTCAATATCACTCCCCAGCACTTCCCCCTCCCCTCCCTCTCCCCCTCTTTTCTTTCCTCTACTGCTGTCCCTTTGCTTGTCTTGAGATCCATCCCCAACACACACCTTTCCTTTCCTTTTCCTCTATACTTCCACCTGAGAGAAAACATCTGACCCTTGACTTTCTGAGTTTGGCTTATTTTGCTTAACATAATGGTCTCTAGTTCCAGTCATTTTCATGCAAATGACATAAGATCATTTTTCCTTATGGTCAAATAAAACCTCATTTGTGTGTGTGTATACCACATATATTTATCATCATATTTACACACACACACACACACACACACACACATCACATGTTCTTTATCCATTCTTTATTCGTTGATGGACATCTAGGCTGGTTCCATAGTTTGGCTATTGTGCATTTTGCTGCTATAAACACGGGTATGCATCTATCACTTTAGTTATGATGACTTTAATCCTTTAGGATAAATACCAAGGATTAGTATAGCTGGGTCATATGGTGGTTCCACGCCTAATCTTTTAAGGAACCTCCATACTGATTTCCATAGTGGATGTACTAATTTATAGTCCAACTGACAGTGTAAAAGTGTTCCTTTTCCCCCACACTCTTTCCAGCATTTATTACTGTATTCTTTTTTGTTGAGGGATGAGTAACAGGGGATTGAACTCAGGGGCATTCGACCACTGAGCCACATCCCCAGCCCTATTTTTTTTATTGTATTTAGAGATAGAGTCTTACAGAGTTGCTTAGCAAGCCTCATTTTTACTGAGGCTGGCTTTGAACTCGTGATCCTCCTGCCTTAGCCTCCCGAGCGGCTGAGATTACATTCAGGCACCATCTATTGTTTGTATTCTTGATGACTGCCATTCTGACTGGTTTGAAATGAAATCTCAGTATAGTTTTGATTTGCATTTCCCTATTGCTAATGATATTGAACATTTTTCACATCTTTGTTGGCTATTTGTATTTTTTTCTTTTGAGAAGTGTGTATTTGTTTGCTCATTTATTAACTGGGTTATTTGGAGGGGTTCTAGTGTTTTTTGATTTCTTTATATATTCTAGATTTTAATCCTTTAGCGAAGATCTTCCATTCTGCAGATTTTCTCTTCACATTCTTAATTGTTTATTTTGCTGTACAGAAGCTTTTTAATTTGATGCTGTCCCCATTTATTAACTCTTGGCATTATTTCTTGAGCTTTAGGGTCTCATTGAGAAGAAAGTTGTTGCCTGTGCCTATGTGCTTAAATGTTGACCCTACATTCTCTTCTCTGAGTTATGTAATTTCTAACCTAATTCCTAGATCTTTGATCCATTTTGAGTTGATTTCTGTGCAGGATGAGAAATAGGGTCTAGTTTCATTCTGCTACATGTGTATAACCAGTTGTCCCAGCACCATTTATTAAAGAGGCTTGCTTTTTTCCAGTGTATGTTATTGGCACCTTTGTCAAGGATCAGATGACTGTAGATGTATAGGTTTGTTCCTTTGTCTCCTATTTTGTACCATTGGTCTATGTGTCTGTTTTTATTGCAGTACTATAGATGCCTTCTTCTTAGTATATATATTGTATGTAGGGAAAGTATTAATTGAAATTTTAAGATTTCATTTGATTCAGTGAGTATCCATCAGCCAATCTTTGTGTAGGACCTACAGAAACGATTTTGATATAGGATTCTAATTCTGATGCATTTACTTGATCTTGCTAAAGATATGTATGAAAACAACTGGTTCCATAGGATTTTATATAGTAGAGGAAAATGTACTTGCAAAGATTCCTCTGATAAAGTAGAGTATTTATTTTTTTAATTTTTTTTTTAGTTGTAGATGGACACAATACCTTTTTATTTATTTATTTATATTTGTATGTGGTGCTGAGGATCAAACCCAGTGCCTCACCCATGCTAGGTAAGCATTCTACCACTGAGCTACAACCCAGCCCTGAAGTAGAATATTTCTTAATTCTGAACTACAAAGCAGAAATAAAAGGCAAGTTTTCCTTGTCTATATTATAATTTAGCAAGGTTTAAGCAGAGCCCCTAATGAAAATAGAACCTCAGGAAAAAAGGGCCCATTAACTTACACAAAAGGTAAAAAAAAATACATCCATGTTGTGATTAAGATTGTTGGTCAAACTGGTTTTTGCTGTTAGTTTCTTTGTTTAACTACGTGTGCATTTTTTCTTTTAACATACACCCATTGCAGGGCTCAAATTCAAAATATGTCACATTATTTTTAATAAAAATTATAAACTTAGTTGAGGAAGAGAATTGTCTTTAGAATCATCTATAATATTTGGGCACTGCCCCTGAGTATCCTAATGCCATGAGCAGATTGTAGCAGTAAGTGAGCAAGTTCTTGCTCAGTTTACAACCCATAGGAACACGTATTTAGGAGTCAATTCACACTCCATTCCCCATCATTCTTTCCCATATTTGCTCAGACAGCATACACATTGTCTTCATGCTGTGGTCTTTGGGAAACTAATGTCTGTCCAATTTTTCAGTCTGCCCAATCAAGGTCCTGTAAGGAAGGGGACTGGAGGCAGACTTGCTTCTAACTCAGAAAGTATAACAAATCCTAGGAGATTCCAATAATTTGGGACTGTATGTGAATTAAATGACTGCCTTTCTGGAGAAAGCTAATATCCCTGAATCCCTCTGGGCCTCTCTGTCTCAATGGAAATGCATGGCTGGAGTGCCCAACCCCTACTCTGATAGAACTCTAGAACGAAGCATCTTCGAAGTAGTTAAGTGAGAAGGAGGGTTCCAGAGTTGGGTCTGTTCTCTAGGGGACTCTCATGTAATTGGTACCCCTATGAATTGCTTATTTAAATGTATTCCAGTTTATGAAGCGCTGCTAAATACAAACATTCATATGAACAGGGAGAAGAAAGTAGAAAACAATTTTTTAATGTAGTAGAAGAAGACATGTTCTATGAGAAATGTAAATGTTGTCCCTTCCAAAAGGTTCCAGACACAACGTGAAAAACTTTTCTTTTTACAAAGTGTCACCAATCATAGCACTGACAGGATTGGGGGAAAATTAATTTCCTTTAAAAGAAAATTCCCCGAAGTAAAATCCTTTAGATTAGAATCTAAGGAGAAAAGCATTATATATTATTCATCTAAAAATTGGAATTTCTGATGAACTGAATAGCTACTAACGGATGAACCATCTCCTCTTTCAGGCATCATCATGTATAGCCATCCTTATCCAGGTGTGCAAGACCAGGAACAGGCCACGTGAGTAGATATCTCTGCTATGACTTCTTTCTCCTTGGCATAGCTGAGACTCTGTAAAAGTGCTCTAATTGGAAATCACAGTTGCATCTGAATGAAAGTCAGTCTAGAAGGGCTGGTTTTATAAAGTCACTGACTGGGTTAAAAGGAAGTTTCTGAAAGGGTGCAGAGTGGGTTGCCAAGTAGAGCTTGTGGACTGCAGATGCACTCCGTCTGCTGCTTTTCCGAGTCAGGTGCATAAGGGCTTCATCATTCTGCCTTCGCTGCTTAGCAGGCAAGTCCCGTTTCTATGCCCCAGATCCATACATCCCTTGCATACATGCTGTAACCCTTGGAGACCGAGGTTTTTCTATCAAATATCCTTAGTCAATTCAGATGCGTTGGAACTACATTTATTCCAGGGTCACAGTGGAGTCATGTCAAAGATATTATCTGGCTGTCTTGCAGGAAGCCTTATTTGTATCACAGCCAACTCTTGTACTGTTTTGTTGATGGTTTGAGTCATGAATCTTCCTGAAAGGAAAAGAGTTCCAAAACTTATGTGTGCTTTCCTCTTCCCATTGCTCACCATAGAATCAGCAGTTTAATCGATATTTTAGTGGCACTGTCCATCCTGATGGGTTATTCTGTCACCACCGCCAGCTTTGTCACCTATGTCGTAAGGGAACATCAGACCAAAGCCAAGCAGTTGCAGCACATTTCAGGCATTGGTGTGACATGCTACTGGGTAACAAACTTCATTTATGATATGGTGAGTAACTTATGTCATTGCAAGAAAGATAGGATTCATTTGGCAGAGTTTAATATTCAAGAGTTATTTACTCTAGTTGTTGGAATTATTATCACAAGGACAGTAAATTAGGAAAAAATAATTTTGAGTCCAGCGTTTGGAGGACAGAGAAAACTGCCTTTGCTCATCTCTGGGCTATATCAGATTCTAAGAGCACTTGTCAATATGTAGGTTCCTGGGCCCCAGTCCAAATGGATTAAATCTATATCTTGGGAGTGGAGTGTGGAGAGTAGGCATTTTAAGCAATCCCCCAGGTGACTTTAAGCACACTGAAGTCTTAGAACCACTACTGTGGAGAAATAGAAGCTGAGCAGTAAAACAGCCTTATCTAATTGTGCCAAGTAATCAAGATTATAAAAATTTAATCAAGTAATCGTGAAAAATTCGGAGTAGCAGTCCCTACTGAATGACACATTAGAGAAGATTATCAGGGAAAAGAAGGAATGTATTTTATTGATGTCTGTCTCATTTGCATAAGAATGTTCCCAAAGTTCAGATGGTTATTCTTGACTTGAAACGTGCCAGTGTTGGCCAAAAGCCCAGGATGAGGATGCATTTGCCTGTGATCATGGTGAAATTGCCTGAGTTGTTGTCAAGATCATTGGGTTGAAGAGTTGGAGAGTAATTAACTGCATATCCATTTTGTTAATGTATCCAGTGAGGTCTGAAATGTGTTCATTGTTAGAAGCCAAATCCAAGAGAATGGTAATGACTACTCTGGACTTCGTAGAAACTTTCATGTTAAGAAAGCTTCAAGGATATCCTTCTTTGAAAGTCTACTTACTACTGAGATTCTGTGGTCTGATATCTGGTGCTCATTCCAATTTAGGAGATTTCCATTCCCACAACACCCCCAAAAAACACCCCAAAGTAAATTACCACCACCACTGTTTGCACCTTGCCTCAAACTCTTCCACTTTTAGCATTTCTACTTGCCAACAGAATACTGAGTTATTTGTTCATACACCTGTGATTCCAAGAATGTGTGGGTCCCGCTGCCCTGCTGTTTTGCACAGAGTGTCTCACACAGATAACCAAGCCTTAGAAATCAACCATCTGAGAGCTGCAGCATTCAAACTGAAATCAATACTTTAAGGGCTGCCTCTAATACCAAGATACCTGGCTGTCTTATCTTTTTCACCGAACCTCTGTCACTGAATGATCCCAAGTGTTAAAGCCTGGAGGCAGGAACACCTGGGACTTCTTGTATATCTACAAAGAGAGAAACTGGTTTTACCTCATATTGGAGGAGACAAATTCTCAAGTAAAATCAATGTAAAATAAGCTGAACATTACGAGCAACAGGAACATAAATAAAAATTCATTCCTTCAAATTTATCTAGGTCAACTTATTGCAGCTTTAAACTAGATAGCTTATTGATTTTTAAAAAAAGGTATTTGCCATATATTAAATATTGTTTTACATATTTCCATAGGTCTTCTACTTGGTCCCTGTAGCATTTTCCATTGGTGTCATTGCAATTTTCAAATTGCCTGCCTTCTACAATGAAAGCAACCTAGGTGCTGTTTCTCTCCTCCTTCTGCTGTTTGGGTAAGGTGCTGATTGAGCAATGAAAGAACTAACAGAATCAAATGCTCCTAGACACAAATAGGACCTCAACCTCATTAGCTAATTTGCAGTTGTCTTGGGGTTTCATTTGACATGAGTGATGACTAATGATACATTACAATTGCTAGTCCACAGTCTGTAAAGTAAAGTCTGCCTCTGAAAATTAGTGTTGTTATCATTAAAGAGCACTTACTGGGTGCCAAGTGTTATACTTACCAATTTACATATATAATCTAATCTATACAAAAACACAGGCTTTAGAATGACCAGGGAAATGCATATACAAAGGTTTTGACAAATTATATGAATACATATAGCATTTATAAGGTGTATAAATTTACATATACTTTATCTTTTTAGAGATGCCTAACAGGACACACATAACATTGTTGTTT
Source organism: Marmota flaviventris (assembly GCF_047511675.1). Taxonomy (NCBI): domain Eukaryota; kingdom Metazoa; phylum Chordata; class Mammalia; order Rodentia; family Sciuridae; genus Marmota; species Marmota flaviventris. The sequence goes on from NC_092508.1 coordinate 21,595,209, forward strand.
TCACATTAGGCTAATACAAGGCGACATAATCAGTGCTTAGCATAGCAGTCTCCCTGCCCTGAATGCGTGGGTAGTATCCCTTGGTTAGCTATTGTCACTGATATAAGACCTTTGTGTGTCGAGTGTTATTTAATTTCCTCCAGTATTGTTTAAGTTTGCTCAAAACAAGCTTCCCATCTTCTCACCAGGTCCTATCTGCTTAGCTGACCTACAATGATGCCATTATTTCCCCTCAACTTTAAATTATAAGATTTATACAGATTGAACTCATAATTCTGAGCAACAAAAGTCTTGCCTGGAAAGGATTACACCACCCCCACGGGGGAATAATTTGTAGTTGTAATGATATAGGACTGACTGTTCGAGATTCCTTTTCAAAAAGAGGCTTCTTGCTATCATTTAAAAAACATCCTTTGGAGTTTTGTTTGTTTGTTTGTTTTGTTTTTTGTCAAAAAGAGGAATGAAAATGAGATCTAGCTACAAGGCTTGGCAACTCATCCCTAATGTTTGCTTTTACTTTAGAAACCCATCTAGGTGTTTATTGCTTTATAAAATGGGATAATTAAGGTGTAATTTTAATTCTTTGTATGATGAACCTGTAGGTATGCCACGTTTTCTTGGATGTACTTGCTGGCTGGTCTCTTTCATGAAACAGGAATGGCCTTCATCACTTACGTCTGTGTCAACCTGTTTTTTGGCATCAATTCCATTGTTTCCCTGTCGGTGGTATACTTCCTATCCAAGGAAAAGCCTAATGATCCGGTGAGGACCCTCTTAGTCTGTTCAAGTTCAGTGAATGTATCAGAAGTTTTAACATGTTCAAGGTGGAAAGATTTTTCTTTATTCTGTCTTCTATAAATAGAAAGAAATATTATTTGCTTCTATTAAAGCTACAGCTTTAAAAACTTCTCTATAAACTCCACCTAGGTTAATGCCTATTATTGTATTTCCTGAGAGTCAAAAACTATTGACATTGGCTAGATCTTGAATGGAGTGATGGAGGTGAAATCAGATATATTGTGTGGTAGTTCATAAATCATGCCACCAATTGGTCAGCTAGACATTTCCCTCATTAACAAAGCCTTATCGTATGGTGGTGTCCAGGAGAATGGCTTAGTTATGTGACACTGGGTTAGGATTCATGGGAACATTCATAAGGGAAAAACCTAATCCATTCCCTTTCAATCACGTGTTGGAATCTACTTCATTGTAAGCATCACTTTCCATTCAGAGCTGAGAGTTATGATTAGTGAGAAGCACTAACAGAGAAGAATAGAGAGGAAATGAAGTCAACTGAGGGACCAACAAGCACACACCAGGAGGAGGAAAATTCACGAGGTGGAAGTAGTTGGCCTCAAGTGTGAATAATGTTGAAAACGAGCCATTTGCTCCTTTTTTGAGATATTGACTCTCCTCCCATCTCATTTCGCCTTTTTAGTCCCTTTCCAAATGGATATCACCTTAGGTTCTGAACCAAGACCTCCCTTATGGGGCACCTACTGATATTCCCTGTCAGACCCTGACACCCTGGCTAGTCCTACATTCCCAAAGTCTGAGGAAGGTCTAGAAGTGATTTTGCCTCTAGACATGGGCCTAACACCTTAGGTCACCTCAAGAAAAACACTCTCTTTACTTGCATTTCAATAATAAACCTCCACCATTTGGTTATAGTAAATATGTCCATGAAAATTCAGCATACGTGTGAAATAATGGCTGATCCAGACAGAATTCTCAAAATTTGTCTACATCTAACTTTACATGTTTGTTCATTTGTTGGAGTTCTGACACTGAGCTTTCTTGTTATTTCTCGTTTTTAGACTTTAGAGCTTATTTCTGAAACCCTCAAGCGAATTTTCCTGATTTTTCCTCAATTCTGTTTTGGCTATGGTTTGATTGAACTATCACAACAACAGTCAGTCCTGGACTTCTTAAAAGCATATGGAGTGCAATACCCAAGCGAAACTTTTGAAATGGACAAACTTGGTGCAATGTTTGTGGCTTTGGTCTCCCAGGGCACCATGTTTTTTCTCTTGCGACTTTTAATCAACGAATGGCTAATAAAAAAGTTCAGGTAAGTATAATGAAAGCACAGTTTTTGACATCCATGATGGAACTCAGTTTCAAATATGCAGGAAGGGGTCAATAGCCCATTTTTCCATTAGTAGTATGGAAATGTTTTGGTCAAAAACTTTAAAAATTTTGTAGTGTAATTTGTCATTTGTTTCATTCTAATAAGTAGTTATCTCACCTTACTATGTTTCTACAAGGTTTGCTCTAGAATAAGGAAAAAAATAAATAAGTACAGCTGTTATCCTTAAAGAGTAAGATTCAGTGGCAGAGAGAAAATACATGCATAAACACAAATTTGAGTTTGGTAGGATAGAAAACACTTTCATGGACAGAAATGAGAAAGAGGATTGAGTATGTGCCATATCGGCAATGAGTTTGGGAAAAACAAGTCGAAATAAAGTGAGGATAGCACCATAAATGAAAAGAAGTGCACATTACAGTGACACAGCATTTCTATTTATAGTAAGTTTTCATACAGATATGTTTGCACAAATGCAGGATTATTTATATATAAGAAAACTGCTCATCACAGTAACCATCTTTAACAGCAAAAGAATGGAAACAACCAGAATGTCCTTTGTTTAAAGACTAGTTAAATTATGGGCATATATTCAGAAATACAACATTATGCATCTTGAATCCTTGGGGAAGAGATTTGGACTTTATTCAGCAAACAAATGGTAGTTCATTAAATGTCTTGAACAGAGAGTGCCATGATCAAATAATGCTTTGGGGGTGCCATTTTGTGGAGCTAGTGCAGAGCAGAATGGGACAGTCAGACACTGGCACAGCTTGAGGCTCCTGTAGCAATCTAGATGGGGAGCAAAAGCTCTCCATGAGGATAGAAATAGAGATGATTCATGGCAGAACAGTATAAGAGACTGTTCTGAATGGATTTTGTAATAGGGAAGATTCAAAGAAAACATCACAATTAGATAGGTCTCTGGACCTATCATTAAAAGAAACAGAGACATTATGAGGAAGACCTGGATTGATGTGTTGGATTTTCACATTTTATTTGTTTGGTTTGGTTTTGGTATTTGTTAGGCAAGATATTGAGGTGAGTTTGGAACTTAGTGAGTTTGCAGAGCTGATAACCCTAAAATATTGTCTAGATCCTGAGTGAGACATTGATAGTGAAAAGCATATAGAATGAAGAATGATGCCCTATTATTGATAATTTTAAAATAGATCTGCTTATAGCATTGTGCGTATAGTTAACTTAAAGCTTAGTTAAGAAAATGGATTTCATGTTTTTTGTTACCACAATTTTGAGAGAGAGAAAGAGAGAGAGGTGAAGAAGAGGAACAGGAAGGTTTTTATGTTAGTTTGTTTGTTTATTGTTTTAAAAACATGATGGCTGTTCTTGGGCTGGTAGTTGTTGATTTTACTAATAATTCTGAACCCCCTCTTGGAGACTAACTTAAGACACATTTTTATCTCCTTGTTACTGAATTTAGGGTTCAGAATTTTAACAGTGGATCTGTAAACATTTAAGGCATGGAAACCAAAACCACTTCCTAAATACCACAGTGAATATGGTGAAGAGAGTTCATACTAGTTTTTTAGTTATTTGCATCACAGAGTACATGATAAAATTTAAAAGAAGCATAATAATGGATGGTATACTTTCAGCAAAGTGAAAACACATTAGAACATATCAAAACTGAGTGCTGATCTTTCATAATCATTGATGTAAAATCACTGGGTCCATTTCTTAGACTCTTCTTCAGAAAATTTAGCTCCTCACCTGTGGCAGAGACAATAGATGAAGATGAAGATGTTCGGGCTGAGAGACTGAGGGTGGATAATGGTGCTGCTGAGTTTGACCTGGTCCAGCTCCATCGTCTCACAAAGACGTACCAACTCATCCACAAAAAGATTATTGCTGTAAACAACATAAGCATCGGGATACCTGCTGGAGAGGTAAGGAACTATGTCATGTTTCTATTCTTTTACGTGGCATAAGTTACAAAAATCTTCAGTTATTTAACTTCAATTTTTTTTGAAATATGAAACTTAAGTTCTGAATATTTCCATGAGATATGTGAGTGTGTGTATATGTGTGTGTGTGTGTGTGTGTGTGTGTGTAATTTACATGTCTATGTTACTTGCCCTGTGAATCTTCCCTCTTGGCAGGGGGATTCATTAATAGCAATCCCACAGCAAGTCCGGATCCCTTACCCAAATTCCTCTTCTCTCTGGGGTGGACTTTCCTGCAGAGAGCCTGTTCAGACAGGGTATTCTCTTCAATATTTCATTTCCAGACCTTTCCAAAAAATACCATGAGGAAATCAGAAGTTCTCGAAAAAAAAAAAAGGTCCTAGAACAGCATCTATTTATATTCTTGCTATTTTCACAGACACAATATGAAGGCAACTTGAAAAAAAGAAAAGAAAAAGAATATGGCTATTTCCTTTAGTTTTCTGAGAAGAACTGCAAACTTCATGCACCCAATTTATTAAAAAATATCGCTTTAGCAGCTTATTCAGTAAAGTTGTGATTTTTGTGTGAATAGTTTAAAAATCTATAAATGTAATTACATCATTGGGTGAGCATATCTTACTGGTGGGGTATTTTATGGGTGTCACAGAAAGGGGTGCTATTGCAATATGTAAAGCAGATCCTCTGTATGTATAAATGTTCACATGGCAAAAGGAAAAAAAAAAAAAACACATATCCATTTCTTTTAAAAGAGAAAGCTTTACCAAAGTATCAAACACCACGAATAATTCTAATGGCTTATTTTTCTTGGAAATGATTTTTCCAGGGAAGAGGGAAAGAGACAACAATAGCAGTGTATCTAAGTTTTTCATCTTTTTCTCCCTCAAACTAGTGCTTTGGCCTTCTTGGGGTGAATGGAGCAGGGAAGACCACCATATTCAAGATGCTGACTGGGGACATCATTCCTTCCAGCGGAAACATTCTGATAAGAAATAAGACTGGGTATGAAAAGCTTAGGCTTTCACTTACTGAAAGCACCAAAATTAAAACAATTTCAGTGAACGTTTTATGTAATTTTGTGGTTGTATTATTAAATTTTTAGGCGGAGGGAAAAAAGCTATTGAAGTAAAGGGATATTTTTACACCTTAAAGTATGACTTTGATAGTGGGACTATTTTATCCCCTTTTATCAAAATTACCAACCACCATGACCAAAATAGAGCCACCTTCCCAACATTTGGGGACCAAGGAAGACAGGTCTTTTGAAACTCACATGCTTTTGATCTTCTCCATTCAGATCGCTGGGCCTCGTGGACTCTCACAGCTCCTTTGTTGGCTACTGCCCTCAGGAAGATGCCTTAGATGACCTGATGTCAGTGGAAGAACATCTGTATTTCTATGCCAGGGTGCATGGAATTCCAGAAAAAGATATTAAAGAGGTGAGTACACATATGAAAAACTCGTTCCTTTGAAGACCATTGCTGTTCCTGTTTCTCAGTCCACTACACCCCCCAGGAAACTAACTTGACATCTGGAAAACCGTGACATTTTCCTCCTAGTGATGACAATGAACCCGACTTAGCTTGATTGTGTGTCCTGCATACACACCTATGAACTTAGCTTTAGAAACTCCTCAGCCGTGTTTGTTCAGTTACCCTTTTAAGAACTGTCAAACAGAGGATCATGCTTGCATTAGGCTATGAGTTGGGCCTTGGATGCTGATGCCTGTACTTCCTTTGGTGTCCAAATAAGCATTGACACCTACAATTAACTGCCAAATGTCTGAGTAGCACAGAACAGCTTCCATTTTTATTTATTTATATTTTGATGTTGGGGATTGAACCCAGGACCTTACACATGCTAAGCACACGCCCTACCACTGATCTATGTCCCCAGTCCCCCATTTTGACTTTTAATCTGTGAGTCTATCTCACTGCAGCTATTTGCCTTTGTAATGGGATGGCTAACCCTTAGGGCAGTTTCCTCTGTTTCACAACCCTGGAGACCTGCTGTATAAAGTCCAACCAGGATTTCATTATTTGCCAGGGCTATTTAACTACAGAAATAACCACAAGAACCCATGATTCCTAATGCACTAAAGTTTTGATAGTGGGTCAGTTTTAAATAGACTTAAAACCTTTGTGACAAATCGCCTCTCAGTAAGAAGAAAGATGAAGCAGTGATGACAATCAATGAGAAACCTGCCTTTGAATTCTGTTTTAGTTCTTTTAAGCTTTTAAGCTTTATAGGAGAATCCTGTGGTAATACAGCATAAAATACAATTTGCAGTTGTAAACACCCCCCCCCACACACACACACACACACATATTTGGGGAAAAGAATCCCATTTGAAAATGAGTCTCTGAGGAATTGCTTTTTATTTCTTTAAATAAACCATGAATTTTGAAATGGGTCTTTGAAAATGGAAATAAAAAATCTATGTTGAATTTAAATGTTTGCTTTTTTTTCTAGATCTATATTGTCCATGACAAATATTTTTTTCCACAAGCCGATTTTCTTCTATTTGATGCTTTAAGGGTTTGGGCAGGGAAAGGTCAAGATAATTCTTCTTTTATTATCCACAGACTGTTCATAAACTCCTTAGGAGACTTCACTTGATGCCCTACAAGGACAGAGCTACCTCTATGTGCAGTTATGGCACAAAAAGAAAATTATCCACTGCGCTGGCCTTGATAGGAAAACCTTCGATTCTACTGCTGGTAAGAGATTCATTAGGAAAAAGGCTAGTAAGTAGTTTAAACACCATATCCTCTTGTGCATGCTAGCAATTTCATCATCTTTATTCAAGTCAATATTTAGTGACATCTTACCACATGCCAGCTATTGTGCAAAGATGCACCATTGAATTAAGGGAATTTACATCAGCACAGAACTTATGACCACATAGGTCCTCAGAAAACATTTTTTTTTTTTTTTGTCTCCTGAAGCAATGTGGGTTTCAGTGAAAATGATTAGCATGGGAATGGGAATTAACTGAGACAAATTCAGGGTATTCAAATCACTAAGTGAAGTTATGGAATGTGGCAAAAATTTAATTCCCATATATTGACAAAATCATTATCTGTTGGGAACCCATGGGATAAACTGGGATTTTCCGTTTTTTAGGAGGACAGGCATATTTTACAACAATGTGTTGTGCTATGATTTTATTTCTTTGAAGCTTAAAAATATGAATTACCTAACCTGAAATGGGATGGATAATATACCATGCTATTTTGTCTGAATTTAGGAGAAGGAGAGCAAGAAACCTATTCTACATTCATATTTTAATTAAGAGTTGGAAAATTAAATTGATCACCTGAAAATAAAAATTGCACCTAGGAAGATATAGTATTCTGTCCTCCAGGCCCAATATTGAAGAAGGATTTATTTCAGAGAAACAAACTTGCCCTTATTTTAGAAGATCCCCTTCATTCAGTGACCTCCAAACTCTGAAAAAGAATTAACTTATGCAATAAAAATCCAGTTATAAATCACCACATTATTCCAGAGTTAAGTCATACAGTGGATCAAATCATTGAAATTGCCCAGATAGAATGATGCACAGCCTAGCTTTCTGTAATACCGGCAGCTTCTAATGCGTCGCATCCCTGCCAATCGATGCTTATAATAGAATTCTATTGTGTAAGTGTCCCTTAAATTGAACACAACAATCCTTAGGCACCCTTGTGAGATAATACATGTAAAACATTTTAAAATATTAAAAGCACTACTTAAATGCTGTATAGTAATGAGCCCAAAGAAATTCATGTTCTGAGAGAAAGACCCTATTTTCTCCTTCTACATTTGTTTACTATGTAAGCTATTTCCTTCAAAAATAGGAACAATGACAGTCTATATTTTACTGTTTCCCCAAATTAACACTCACTCCTTTCTTTAAATTTAACATGTTAGGGGCTGGGGCTATAGCTCAGTGGCAGAGTGATTGCCCAGCATGTGTGAGGCACTGGGTTTGATCCTCTTAAAAATAAACAAATGAAATAAAGACATTCTGTACATCTACAACTGCAATTTTTTTAATTTAACATACTACTATAAAAATAAGCCACTGATTATCCCATGTATGTATTTTCCACTTCAGATACATTTTTAAATTTTTACCTACTCTTGACCTATATTTTGTTTCTTTAATCATCTGTCAGGATCTATTATTGCTTATTTAGATTATCTGCTGTTGCATTTTGAATTTGGCGTCTGAACACGTTTGAAAACATCATTTACTTTGAAAAATAATGTCTATTTCTACTTGGTAACTTCTGCAAATCTTATTTTTGTTTTCCAAGGAGTGTTAAATTTCAATTAATAACATAAAACTAAAAATATGCCTCCAACATATTAACTGAAATGTCAAATTGTGTTCTTTTCTGCTTCACATAACACGTTATCACTCGCCGTCACAATTCTGCTTTCATGAGCAAGATAGCAATCTTGTTGATGTAGCTCCCTATATATATGTGACAATGTAGAATTAAATGTAAAACTCCTGCCTTGTCAGTAACTGAAGCAGAATTTTTTTCTAAAGAAACCTAAGAGATGGATGTAAAGCCACAGGGTGTCAACTTTACTGAGACTTTTTTTTTTTAAAACAGATTGACAATTTTATATAGTTAATTTTGAGCTTTTTGACGGCAGCAGAAAGAGTCCTATTAAGTATAAAACAAGTTTAGTCACAGGACTTCGAAAACAGATTTCTGTTCTAGGGAATTGAGATGCAGTGATTCATGTAAAGAACCTCATCAAAACTTAATTAATTTGATAAATTTTTCTTGTAACTCCCTATTAAGGATGAGCCGAGCTCTGGGATGGATCCTAAGTCGAAACGGCACCTCTGGAAGATCATTTCAGAAGAGGTACAGAACAAATGTTCTGTCATCCTCACGTCTCACAGGTAAATCGAGGGCAGGACCTTTAAAGTCAAACGGCACCATTTTAGAATGATAGCTGAAAAAAGCAGTTCCATGTTATCTATTTAGATGATCAACACCACAATTGTATGGAAGGGTTTCATGTTTGTAGACTACGGGCAAGTCAAGCAGGTTTCATGGTGAGAATATTGGGATGAGGCAGAGTGTAAGATCTAAGCAGTGTTTTTGAAAACAATTTTTCATGGACCTATAGCCCTCTTAACTCAAGGATGGCTCCCTATTCCCTATCAAATAAAGTTCAGGATCCTTAGGCTTAGTGTGCAAGGCCTCCTGGCCTCATCTAATCTCCAGCCTCTTTTTCCTGCGACATTTCTGCTATCAGTTGTCATGAACAGCTCATGGTTCTGCATGCTCGCACTACCTCTTCCTATCTCCTTCCTTCAGCTGTGCTTTCTACTTGAAATAGTCTCTTTACCAACTATCTCTGGGGTTCTAATCTTACCAGTTTTTCCAGAACCATTTCACTGGCTTTTCCTCCCATGAAGTAGTCCCCCTGAATCAGCTAAATATAAGAGGTACTAAAGCATTTTATCTGTGGCTTTCTTATGAGGTTGGCCTTGTGCTGTAATTTGGATTAAGTTCACCTTGCATTATAATGATCCTATAGTGGAAAAAAGTATTGGATTTGTTTATTACCAAGAGACTTATTTATATCTTAACTTTGTCCTCAGCACACCGGAGCAGATCATTTCATTTCTATGAACATTTGCATGAAGTAGACAGGGTGATGCGTAAGATTGCCTCCAGTTCTCATTGTCCATGAAATGAGAGAGCATGTAATTGAGTACAGGTTAACTAGTTATAAATCCAAAACATAAAAGCCAACCAGAGTATGAGGCATAATGAAAAAGCTTGGGGTTGTTTTAGAAACCTTTCTTAGGAAATGTACATCCTGAATCAGAGCCTAAAAGATTTTGAAAGAAATATTGTTTTTGATAGAGGGGGCATTCTAGGTGAAAGAGATGGCCTTGAGTTTTAGAGGAAACACTAATAAACCCAACCTGAAGACATCCCATTTATATTTTAAGAGATTCTATTTTTTTATTCTCCTCCAGGAGAGATTTCTAAGGTGCTATAATGAAATGATTAAACTTGTGCTTATGAACTTCAACCCAGTTTTCTATGCTCTGAATGTTGATGTGATTCTGCTGTCTTTCAGCATGGAAGAATGTGAAGCCCTCTGTACCAGGCTGGCCATTATGGTGAATGGGAGGTTCCAATGCATAGGATCTTTGCAGCATATAAAAAGCAGGTAAAGAACGAATATGTTGTTTAACACATTGTGTAAGACTGTCAATCTAATGGTGCCTCAGTTAGTTTCAAAGATTATCTCAGCAACCTGTTTTGCATGTAGTAAAACAAGTATGGAAAAGCTAATCATTGTAAGTAATCATTGACTCACCTTAAATTTACATTATTTTATTAAGGGTTTATTATACTTTTTTATTAATAACTCCAATCTTTGAAGGCCTAAAGCTAATAATAATAATAATAATAATAATAATAATAATAATAATATAAAACAAATAATGTACAAATGAAATACTCTGAGGAACTAATTTTAAGAATTTACTGAATAATAAATTAGACCTTGACAAGTATATGAAGGCATAGATTTTTATCTAGCATGTTCATTTGCCATTTGCCCAGGTTTTCACTAAGCTATGTGACACTTTTAGCACGTTGAAAATCTTTTAATCAGAAATACATGGAGAAATGTGCATAAATATTATATTATCATCAAATTCAAATTAAATTAATAGTTTCTATTCAGCAGGGTGTATATGCATTTATACATATCCATGTTAATCTCCAAACTTCAGGATGATACTTTATACCTTCCTGCAGAACAACCTGACTTTCTTATAAAATAGCATTAACCAAGATAAGGAAAAAAAGATAAATGAGGCCTTTTGTTGCTCTTAGGGAGTTTGTTTTAACTTGTTTAAAAACGCTACTCTTGGTATAGTTAATTCCAGTATATTTATTTAGTATTTATTTTTAAACCCCCAGTAATTTTGATCTTCACTGTTATTACTGAATCTCCAATGCCCCACTTCTCAAAGCTTTTCTTACTTTAAATTAGAAACTATTTAACCCCAGAAATTGCCATCGTTTGCCAATTTATTGATGTCAAAGAAAGTCAAGATTTTATGTTTTCCTTTCCAATGTTGCTTTTGCCCAAAGAATCTGACTTAGTATAGAGGTAGAAATAAATAAGAAACCAAGGCAGTGAACTTATTTCAAGTTTGCAACATGCCCTGAACTTTTATGGCAAAATGATAGTCTTTATATAAGAAATGGGGTCGTAATGGTTGGCTCGGGTCCTATTTCATTATCTAGAATTTCAGGGGAGCTATTTTGGCAAAATGTAACTCATACTGTATTTTGCACTTTTTCTTTCTAGGTTTGGACGTGGATTTACTGTCAAGGTTCACTTGAAGAATAACAAAGTGAGCATGGAGACCCTCACGAGGTTCATGCAGCTCCACTTTCCAAAAACGTACTTAAAAGTAAGTGTAACTAACCTGCCTGTGGCACTTGGCCAGCTTTGACACTCAGAATATCTGACATCACAAGGAATGTCCACCATGTTAGTTTCAAGTTGCATAAGATACTCTGAAGCACACTTGATATGAACAAAGAATTTCAAATGATTTATTTTTATACCTATTTAAAGTTAACATAGTCCTTTCATATACACAGGCATTTATTTCTCTCTCATACAAAAGTTTCATGACCATACAATATTTGTTTTCAAGTTTTATACAGTGCCAGTTTACTAGTTACATATGTTTTGGAATGGAGGGATGACAGGTATTACATGACCAAGGGCACTTCTTAGGGAAAAAAATGTTAGTGAGTTCCAGAATGTTATAGCTGGAGGAGGTTAACTCCTTTGTTCCCCTCACTTGAAAAATAAACCCACAAAGATTTGTATAATCCTCAAGCCCCACAGTAGTTGAAGTATAGTTTTGATTTTTAACTGACATGTGCATTGTGTAGCCACAGGATGGACACACAAGATTATATGCAGCGTGTTCTTAAAATTAATGTACTTCCTTCTGGGAGAGCAATTTATAGAAGATGATGAAATGGAAAATAGTCATTTAAAAAAAAAATCAGACCTGGATTAATGAAAAGAAGCCACAGAGCCATGGGCTGAGCCCAGATGTGCTGGGTGATACCCAGCAAGACACAGAGTCTCTGATCTTTGTTTTTCTCATATGTAAACAAAAATCAACATCTACTTCACAACATTGATGTTAACTTTAAATAGGTATAAAAATAAATCATTTTAAATTCTTTGTTCATATTAAGTGTGCTTCAGAGTATCTGTGTGTCCATAAGGATACTTCATATTCTATAAAGCACAATATTAATGTGAACTGATTTTTAAGAACAAAACAATGCATCTTTAAATTAATTCTTGTATCTTTACAAATTACTTTTGCCTCAGCCTCCACAGGCTTTGGCTAACTTCTGTAGGAAATAATAGCTTTCATGATTGTTATCAAGACCCATTTCTATCATTTAAATTTAAATCAAATTTTAAAGTTAAAGGATACCTTTATGCACAAATTTTGTCGGTCATACACTTTTTCTTTGGGTAAATTTCTGAGCTGAAATCTTTATTTACTGAGTGATGAAATTACATTTTCCCTGGTCTGTTCCTCTGGAGACCAGTGCCATACAAGGCAAATGAAGTGATGATAAAAGTTTGATTTTTCCCTGAGCAGACCATGCTTTACAAGTCTGCAGTGGTTTCTACATCTCTAGAAAGGAAACAGCCAGAGCAACAATCAAAGGTAGAAATAAGGAAAGTGGTCAGATAACCGTGATAGGCATAATGCAAAAAAGAGTCCATCAGGGAGGTCAGGCACTGAGCAGAGGGGTGAAGAAAAAGAGATCTTGAGGAATAGGCGCTGAAACACGCCATCCGGACCTGATCCATAGAAACCACAGGGGTAGATTCTGAAATAAGAAATCATCCCAATCGTGGTGTTTAGAAAGATTGCTGTAGCTGCTCCATGCTAGAATAAATCAGTGTCCATTTCTAAGGTTCTGAGGAGACTATTGCAGCAACTTGGATGTGGAGTGATAAGTATCAAGTTAATAATGTCAATGATGCAAATAGAGAGGAAAGGTTCAATTTGAAAGACATCTTAGAGGAAAATGAAAGACATAGTAACCGATTCAATATTCAGAAAAGTGGTGTTATTGATACTCCAGGGCAGTAAGAATAGAGTACTAGTGATACCATTGACTAAAATTTTAAAAACTGAAAAGAATCTTAAGGAGACTTGAGAACAAATATGACGTCATTTGGATGAGTCTCTCCTACAGTGCTTTTGAAATGTAACATCTTTAGCCAATAGAAATTGAGCAGCTCATTTCCAGCCTTTTAGAACAATTGTAACATAAAAATGCAATTTCTAAAATTGATCTCAGAGAAAGATTATGTGAACGGAGCATAAGCTGATGTGTGAGGTACCATTCTGCAAATTTTTTTTTTCAGGCAACATTATGACTTTAGAAGTGAATATGAGTGCAGAATGCTTTGGAATTTTTATTAACTTTTTAATTTGTTTTCTCTTTAACGTTCATAAAATTTTTCATCTCATCTCTACAAGCTGTTAGATTGAAAACACCCCTTATTTACACAGTAGCATCAAATTCAGTGGAATGAATTTCAATATTTTTCTTAACTCTCAATAAAGTAATATCTAATCAAGTCAATATTACCTAACATTGCAAAATGATTTATTTCTTTTGGTTCCCATAGGATCAGCACCTTAGCATGCTAGAGTATCATGTGCCAGTCACGGCAGGAGGAGTAGCAAACATTTTTGATCTGCTGGAAACCAACAAGGCTGCTTTAAATATCACAAATTTCCTAGTGAGTCAGACCACTCTAGAAGAGGTAAGGTGTATGCTACGATCCATGTGTACAGTGTCACATATTAATTATTATGCATCCTGGTTATTTCTTTTTAATGACATTCAATTTATTTTTAATTGAAGCAACATCTAATCTTGCACCTGAAAAACTTAGCAAAGAGCCTCATTTATTTTGGGATATTGAAAAAAAGAAAAAGATGTGAAAGGCATTAACTATTTTTTTAAGGAGAAATGAAGATTTTTCTATTCTTTGTCCATAAGCTTACATATATATGGGAAGCAACAAAACGTACTTTTTGACCTACAAAAAAAAAAAAAATAGCTGTCAATGCTGTCCTTACTCTCTCCTGATAGATTTTATAAGGACATTTCATTGGCTTCCTGGATTAGGTGGAATGGGAGAAGACCGAGAGAGAATTTGCAGAACTTCATGTAGACTAAATTCACACAATTAAAGCAGCCACTGCAGAATCCTGTTCTTCTACTTACATCTGTCTTAATTACATTTATATTCAACAGCTAGAGGCTGAGTAGGTCATTCATCATCACCTCTGCACTGTCTTAACTAAGTTCAGCCCAGCCATGACATGTAGAATGTTTGATTGTGTCTGTCATTGAAAAGGGTCTGAAAATAAGTCCTGACAGGCCTCTGTGTCAATGTATCATGCTGCATTTTATGAATAACTTTTTTAATGGGGCTTTAGGCATCTTAATAGGGACTTAAGATAATTATGGCTTTGCTAACACAAAGATTTAGTCTTTGATTTGTGACCAACTACCAGCATCATGCCTGGCAAAAACTAGACACTTGATAAATAGTTTTTGGATGAATCGATGTCTAATAGACTTAAGGACTTCCTGTTAAATAATTGGCTAACTAAACAGAATGTGGGCTTTCTATACAAATCCTATGTTGGTGCATTATCCCTTGAAACTAGTGACATTTCTCTCAACATTTCTATATAAACATTTGCTAGGAGTTTTGAACTGGACTCCTTGTTTATACTTGATAGAGATATTGATGTAAATCATATGGATTCAGATATGTAACTATAGATATTCAGCTATAGCTTTAGATTCAGATATGATTATAGATGTAATCTCAGTCATAAATACAGTCACAGATGTGTTATTTTCAAACTCCAGGTAGAACTGACTGCATAAAAGGACTCCAAGTGAGGATATGTATATACCTATGGGCATGCGCCTACAAAATCTGGCTTTCTGATTTGCTTTTCCATTTTGTGTGTGTGTGTGTGTGTGTGTGTGTGTGTGAGAGAGAGAGAGAGAGAGAGAGAGAGAGAGAGAGAGAGAGAGAGAAATTAGCCTTATTGTCTCCTTTGGTTTATCAGCAATAATGGCCTTATTTTCCTTTTAAAAAAAATAACAGGTTTTCATCAACTTTGCCAAAGACCAAAAGTCCTATGAAAATGCTGATACCAGTAGCCAAGGTTCCACCATAAGTTTAGACTCACAGGATGACCGGATAGAGTCTTAGCATCTGCAACTCATTCAATTTCAGCAAATGGCTAATGGATGCGTTTTGAAGAAGACATCACTTCCTCAAAATCTCTTCATTTTTGAAGTGTTATACTATCCAGCAAGTTGCCATTGTGTAAGACTTAAAAGTTATAAATGAAAAGTTTATTTTCCTGAGGTCAATGAATGTTATTGTTACTGGAATGGAATTCTGTATATTCAACACTGTGAGCATAACGTATGTGTTCTTACGCAAAGGTGAGACCACCTGTTGTCTTAATTTATTACTTTCAATAAAAAGATAGCCTAAAAGGCATGTATATTAGTAGGTGGAAAGTAAGAGTGAAGAAGAAAAGTAAGGTGGATTGGGGTAGGTAAGGTTGGTGAACAAACAAAATAATTTATTTCTAAAAAATAACAGGATGCACATCATCATGAATACGAGTGCACTGTGATATGTAAAGTGCTAAGATTAACATTGGCAGTAAACTGAGAGCACAATGTCTACAGGGTGTGTGTGTGGGGGTGTGTGTGTCATGGTTAGTACCATGTGAATACAATTGGGAACATACTGAACCCAAAGAAATGCCTTTCTACAAGATGCCATAGAGGGACAGTTTACCCTGGTGGTAAGCAGAACTTGAGTTCCTTCCTGGCCTGCCTTGCCAATCATAAGGCTCAGGTGGAAACAGAAACAAATTGTTCAGATGGGCAGATACAAACCCTGAAAACTGATTAAGAGTTCATGTGCTGCTGGCAGGCGACATTTTTTAAACTCTTACAGAAACCCTCATATTCCACGTTTCTCCTCGGGAAATGTTTCTGTGGAGGGAAAATGAATATGAACATAATTTTCAGCTGATTGCCCTGCTGACCCAGAATTGTGTGAATGGCTTTGGATAGACTTCATAACAATGCTGAGTTACGTAATCCTCAAGGAAGGTGCTGTATGTACTGTGTGTGTATGTGTGTGCGTGCTTGTGTGTGTATATGCACACGTTTGCCATTTTGGGCACAATTGTTTGTTTCAAAAACCAATAAACTCCAAGTTTAGGAAAAAAAAAAACATTCGTGTTGTCATTTCATTTCTTTGAGAAGAGCCAAGAAACTAAAAATATAGGTCATGTGGCCCACAAGTCCCATGTGTTCTGTCCCCGCTTTCCTCTCCGTCCTCAACTCCAACCACCTCCTCTGGCTCTTTAGGATCTAGTCATGCTGGACTCCTTCAGGTTTTCTAATGCTTCAAGCTCCTTTGCATCTCCAGACCTTCACACATGCTGTTCCTTTGTGGGAGATGCTCTTCCCTCACCTTTTGTGCCCAACCAACAGTCTTCAGAAATGTTACACTTTCTCAGAGAAGCTTTACTGCCCTGCTTTCTCTGTTGAAATCTGACTCCCCGATCTTCTACTACCATATTTGTTTGTGCCTCCTACTTTTCTGTCAAATCATGCAGAGTAATTTGTCATCTATGCAGATTTAAGAATACATAACAGATAGCAACATGATTTATCTTGGGATACCAAAATGCTCCTTGAGTGAGTATAATGTATAGATAAACCTTTTGGAGTAAAAGAGTAGTTTTAATAATGTGGATGTCCTCAGGGACCAAAGAGACAAAAAAAGATGGCCGGGCTTCATCAAAAAAGAAAAGGAATCTGCTTCCTGGAATTTGTCTTTGTTCTGGTTGATTGGTTGCTTGACTCCTTCCGAGCAATGGCGGGAAGGAAAAGTACAGAAAACACATTGAAGAAAGAGGAATCAGTGAGATAATGGACATTTGAATACTGAAGAGAGAGGAAAATCTGGCAAGAGAGGGAAGTGGTTGAATGGACTTTTGAAACTACGAATATCCAAGTACTTTTTTCACATTTATTCACTCTGCGTCCTTACTGTGGGCAGGCCTTATTACCATCAAATCTTCATTAATCATATTTGCAAAGACTTCACATGAGTGAGTGTCCTGTGGAAACAGGAAGACATCCGCTCACATCTTCTTCCTTTGAGGGGCAGAACAGTACTGCTTCAATCTCAGAATGAGAAGCCTAAAGGCAGAGGGGACCATGGGAAGGGATGCCCTGGGACGTGCTGAGAAGGGCTTCTAGCCATCCCCAGGACATAGATGGAAGATTCCAGATAATCTTATCTACCTCTCTGTGGGCAGGAGAGCCACATTGGCTCTGGACTACTCTAACTGCACATTTATTTGAATGGGTAGTATTTCTTTCCCTCGTTAGATTTGGAATTTGTCAAGACTGAGATCTATTTTGATCTTCCTGACCCTCCCAGCAATATCTGCACACACAATAAGTAGTTGTGGCACTCAATGAATACTTGTTGGTCAAATGAATAAATAAATGAATGAGAAACAAAAGAGAAGCTGGCATAGTTGATATGGTAACCGGTAACCAAGCATCCTTATTTTGTTTAAATTTCTGAAATGCAATGCATTTTCCCATGAGGTATCTTATTCAGAGAAAAGAAAAAGGAAAGATGATGGTTGATTCCATGTTACAGATATTATGGTGAATCCACTGGGATGGGAGGATTTTGATTTCCTTTTTGGAATTAGAATTCTAATGCTTTGCTTTTGTATATTTCTGCACATTTATTTCTACTCCGTCTTGTTTTCTGTTAGGATGTACTATATGTGAGTTTCTTGGGCCCTTTTTACATGAAAGTAAGGAACACACATGAAAAACTATCTTTGAGCTCACATCCCTTTGGGCTTCTCTGTAATAGAGAAAGTGTTTTGAGACGTCCCAGTTCTCAGAGGATTGCCTCCACTCTAGATAACACATACAGAATCTCCTTTTTTTATGTGCATTATTTGAATTACCTCTGAGGAATGTGGCAATTTTCACTTCATCTATAAAACCCAATTTTCATAATGTTAAAATATTGTATATAAAATCAGAAGAATGGGAAAATGATACACAAACTACCTTCTCCAAATATGCTTTCTGCCTGGCTGATCCACTCAAATGGACAAATGGCAAATGCTAACCTGTGTGAAGATGGTGGAGAGGGAGTGGGCTCGCAGTCTCTTTCCCCACCTTACCCCAGTAGTCAGCTTGCTTCATTAACCAAAGCTTCTCAACCCAAGGCAGTGGCATAAAAGAATATTTCATTTGGCATCATTTATTACAAGAATAATCCTATCTTTCCTTACTT
Source organism: Marmota flaviventris (assembly GCF_047511675.1). Taxonomy (NCBI): domain Eukaryota; kingdom Metazoa; phylum Chordata; class Mammalia; order Rodentia; family Sciuridae; genus Marmota; species Marmota flaviventris. Next base: position 21,613,722 of record NC_092508.1, read on the forward strand.
ATAAATCCAGACTGGTTTTCCATAATCTGAAAAATGAAATGCAGACTCCTTAACTGACCCTCAGAGTATTTCATAATCTGTTCTCAACTCTTCCATCTCTCTTTCCTATGTAGTCTCTGCTCTGACCACATGAATTTCCTATTACTATTTACATCAGATCCTTTCCAAGTTCCATGTGACTTTTCTCAAACTACTTTCCTCCTGGAAGACTTCTTCTCCCTCTGTTCTCAGCTTATATTTAGAATCTTCTCTTCGCCACCTTTCTGATATGTCATTTCTTTAAGGAAAATTTCCCAGAGAGCCTCATGCGAAACGAACCATTCTATTTTCTGCATTTTTGTGTATACCTCTACAGAATCATCTCCATAAATTGTTGTACATGTCTCTCTTTTCCCATTATACTCTAAGTTCCATAAGGGTAGTGACTCAGAATTTTCTCATCATTGTATCTCAAATATCCAGTACAATATCAATACATTCTTGTTGCTCAGTAAATCTTTAAAGGAAGAAACAGGTCTATTTCAATTTAGAAATATTTTTATAATTTTTTTCCTTAACTTTTTTTTCACAGTCATGTTTGCTTTAGTTTTAGAGACTATTAAACTTTAAAGCTAATTGCTGGGGGAAATGTGCAGATAACTGACATTTTAAATTAAAATGTGCATCCATTAAAAATGCCAAGCATTGGACATACTATCATTTTATTAATAGTATTGCCTATGATTGTGTTTACCCAAGGATATTGAAACTAGAGATGGTATTTAAATCAAATTCTTTCATCAAAATAGAGCTATGCTTAATCACTCGTGTTATACAAGAAGAAAAAGCAAAGTAAGACATCGTTACAGTTAAAATAACAGCAGCTATCATTTACTGGTGTTACATCATTGTGAAACATTGGGGTAAATACACCACACTTATTTTATTCTTTTTTAATTCTACAACCAATTTCCAACTCATATAGACCCTTTAGTTGATTAGAACACTGATGTTTAAGAAAATGTAATTATCTTGCCTAAAATCATTTAGCCAAAACATAAATTTGACTCAACACACCATATCCTGATGTAGACCACACACAAAAACATTTGAATATGTTAATATAGATACACAAAATGCACTAACAACTTAGTGGTAAGTTGTATTTTTGTCTGTGTTCACTTGGAGAGAAAACCTCTAACCCTTTTCACCCTGATTACTGCTCCCTTGACTTCTGCAGTTATCTCTAGTATGTATTTTTGAAATGAACAAGAAGACCTGTGGAGAGAAATAAAAGTTTCCTTGTCCTCTTTGACAAGTGTACTCCTCCCTTTGTGAGGGCTTTGTTCTTATGACTTAATCACCTCCCAGATGCCCACCTCTCTACATCACAATGGGGATTCAGTTTCAACATGAGAATTTTGAGGACATACAAACATTCAGACCATAGCAGATGCTATAATAATTTTTTTCTTAACTTCCTTTTCAGATTATTCATTGTTTAATGTAAAGAAATGCAACTAATTTTTGCATGTTGACTCTATGTCCAGCTACTCTACTAAATTCATTTATTAGTTCTAGTAGAGTATTTTTTTATTTTATCTTTTTTTAAAATTTTTATTGTTGGTTGTTCAAAACATTACATAGTTCTTGATATATCATATTTCACATTTTGATTCAAGTGCGTTATGAACTCCCATTTTTACCCCATATACAGATTGCAGAATCACATCAGTCTAGTAGAGTATTTTTAATTTTGTAGAAGTTTTAGAGTTCTCTGTATATCGTCTTTAAGAAGAAATCATTTTACTTCATTTCTAATTTTCATCACTTTTATTTATTTTTCTTGCCTGATTGCTGTGGCTAGAACTTCCAATACTGTGTTAAATAGAAGTGGTGAAAGTTTCTTTGGTTGACTTTCATCCACACTTTCACTATTGTTATAAAGGTCTCCTCTGTTCATATTTATCAGCCACTGATGGACTTAATTAGACTTAATATCTAACATGTATATAATAAAGTACATCATTTCACTTTTTCTCAAATCTTTATATATATAAAATCATTTGGACTTCAAATTAACATTGTCAAGCATGTATTTCCCCTAGATGGGGAAAATGGGCTCAAAGGAATTAGATAACTGACTTAAAGCAACAAATCTAGTAGTAAGTTATATTTTTTACCTGCCCTCCATTCTTGTCTAGCCTCTCTTCTCTGATTTCTGTGGTTCCCTTGTTTCTATTCCAGATTTTCTCCATGATACTGTCAATTATGGTGACCTCTTCCCATCCCAGGAATAAGGATAGGCATCTGACCCAGGGTGATCAGAGTTCCTTATTTCTCTTAACCACTCTTATTAGTTTAAATATTTCAGAACAATTTAGCCCATCATCCCTGAATTGATATTTAAATTTTAGAAGAGATAAATTTCAGGTATTGCTAAACTGGGTGGGGATGAGTCTAGGGTTTCCATTTGACATCTTCTCCATAACATAGAAAGAACTTCCATAATGAATGAAGTCAAGGAAAAATAAGCAGAACTAACAAGCAGAATGATAGGCTAAGTTCTGCTGATTATTTTTTAACCATAGAATTCAGCCATGCCTAAAGGACTGCTCTGGCAAATATGGAGGACAGACAGTGGGGTCCTGCAGAAGAAAGAACCAGCTAGGGAAACCAGGGCAGCAGAATAAGTTGGTAGTTGTAAAAATGGTAAGAAGTGGTCAGATCCTGGGTATATTTTGAAGGTAAAGCTGATAGGACTGTGGCAAATTAGTGATGAGTATATAAGAAAAAGGCAGTCAAGAATGAATATAAGCAACTGGATAAATGGAATTATCATTTATTGGAGAAAGGATAAACTAGCGAGACAAAGAAGACAATTTTTAGAAAAGAAGTCAAGGGCTGAGTTTAAAGGGCATTAATTTGAGAGATCTTAGATCTTTATGTCTGGAGTTTTGGGGAAAGTCTCTACTAGGGAACAAATACGGAAGAAATTGGCATAGAGATAGAAATCAAAGCCACGAGTCTGGATGAAATTATTCAGGGAGATGAATGTGGCTAAAGCAGACCAAAAAAAAAAATCTAAAGAGAACGCCCAGGAGGAATATTTTTAAGACTGAAAGGAATATCCAGAAATAATGTATAACACATAAACCAAGAAAAGAAATTGCTCCTAAAAGGCTGGGAGTGGCTGACCTTGTCTAAGCAGCTGCTTGCTGGATTAAAATAAAGATGGAAAATTGACCACTGGTTTGACATATTCACGAGTGACCTTGACAAGAGAGGTTTCTGTGCAATGACAGGAAGAAAGGCTCAATAATATATTCAATAAAAATATAGGAGGACGGAAAATGGAAATGAAGTGTATAGCTAACTTCTTCAAGGAAGTAGCAGAAAGAGAAAAAGAAAGGTAGGTGGAAGTTGGAGGAGTTACCAGATATTTTTGACAAGGGTTCTTACCTTTTCAAGTGGGGGAAGAAAGGGGTCAGGTTTTCCAATCATGGTGCCTCTACTTCCGATGGTCTCTAAATAGGAATGTCCCCTGACTGACATAATTTGTGGTTTTGTCTCTTTATTGGTTTAGAGTCTAATGGCACTTCCTGACTATTTCTTGCTGTTGGAAGTTTGTAACATCTTCCCTTTTCCCATAGGTACAGTGGCTCTCCCTAGCTCAGCAGTCACCTAGTTCTGTCAGAGTGCATACTGTGGTAGATGACTGCTCTTGAGTCAGTGACCATGCCACACTCAGCTAGTGGCTACACCTGAAACCTCCTTTACTATACCATGTTGTGTAGTTTGATTTATTGAAATGTGATGTGTCCCAGAGCGGTCTGTGGCAGCTCATCTTCCACATTAGGCTCATTTAACAGTTATTCAACATACACAGATACACATACTTCCTGGTCAAAGCCCCAAGAGTAGAAAATTAATACTGTGTTCACTTCTCTCTCCTCTTACCTTCTCTCTCCCTTCTCCTGTCTTTCAATTCTCTGGATAGAAAGTGGGTAAGTTTCTCTACTTGTGACCTCCTTTCTGCAAACAAATAGCAAATTTTAAAATGGAAAAGTGCATTTTCTTTATGTTTGAAGAGAACTCTGTGGTCTTAAAATTATTGTCTAGTTTTCCAGGCAAGATCTTTAATTTACTAACAGGGTAGAGAGAGGAAAGTCAAAGAAACTTGGCAAATCCATTCTTAAAATAATGCCCTGGCCTTTAGTTACTGTCTTTTACGGTTTGGATGTGAGATATCCTCCAAAAGCTCATTCATGAGACAATGCAAGAAGATTTAGGGGAGAAATGATGGATCCGATGGAGAGAGCCTTATCCCAATCAGTGAATTAATCCACTGATGGGATTAACTGAATGGTAACTGAAGACAGGTGGAATGTGGCTAGAGGAGGTGGGGCATTGGGGGGACATGGCTTTGGGGTATATATTTGTATCTGGGTGGGGGGAGACCTCTTTCTCTGCTTCTGATCATCATGTGAGCTGCTTCCCTCTGCCACACTCTTCCACCATGATGTTCTGCCTCACCTCGAGGCCCCAAGCCATGGAGTTGGCCTTCTATGGACTCAGACCTCTGAAACCGTAAGCCCCTAAATAAACTATTCCTCCTTTAAAATTGTTCTTGTCAGGTCTTTTAGTCACAGCAATTAAAAAGCTGACTAAAAACGCTGTCCTACCACATGCAACTACCTTGTTGGCATAAACTAAATATTGCCTTGGTCTTTTCTGGTACATTCTTTCGGGAACTTTTCAATCCTTTAACTTCTTCCTCCATCACTCCCCCTACCCACCTCCCCAGCAATAAATACCTTGGATGACAGTGCAAAGGCAGAGTAATCAAAAAGGCAAATGAGAAGTATCAGAGGAAAGAGAAGCTGTGGTAGGTGCGCCTAGGCACCCAGAGGAGCAGTCATAATTCTCCACCATACCTCAGCTGTGCAGCCTCAGAAACGGCTCAGCAACACCAAGGGGGATTTATCTCCCATGGGTGAACTCATTAAATTTTCCGAACGCTGATGGATAAAATCTGAGTGCCAGGTTATCGATTTCCAATGAAAACTTTAACTGAACACTCCTATCACCAATGAATTTTCTCTCCCTGGGATCACACTACCTAGGAAATCAAGCTTTAATCAGAAGGTTTCTTGCTGAGCAGAGACTCAGGGCAAGTTGAGTTAATTATATGATTCCAATATTTAATGTCATCAAGTTTCACCTCCATCATAGGATATTCCTGCAAAAGGCCAATCCTGTATCATCCTCAGGAAACCTTTTTCCTTAACACGGCTGCACAGGCCTTGAGCTCTGCCATCCTTTGTCTCTCTGAAGCTCTTTTTAAATGCTCTTTTGGCCAAACCAACCTCCTTTTGACAAACACTTATTTCATTAGACATGATAATATAGCATTTTCTATCAAGATATAGTTTTTCAGATGTAGTGATTTTGTGTCTTCATTATTTATTGATTGTAAAGCTTAACCCAAAGCAATGTTTCCAAACATCCTCTTCCTAAGAACCACTTAAAGCCCTTTATTTAAAAACATACATCTTCTGATTTAGTGGGTCAATGAGTTTGGAATAATTTTTGTCTGCAAAAATTATTGTGATTTTTGTTTTCAAAAGAATTGAAGAACTCTCGTTAGAGAATAATTTAAGGCACCTTATTTCTGTGCTTTTGATTGAGTTCCTCACTATGACCAACACATACCCACAACAAATACATATACTCATTATATATCTGCACATATTTAAGCACTCATGAAATTGATTAAATCCTATCTAAAAGGCTATTTGAAATGGGGATTTAGAGGATTGAGAATTGCTTCTGAAACTTAAGCGCACACACATGAGTCACCCAGGAATCTTGCTAAAATGCACATATTGAGTAGGTCTGGGAGGAGCCCAGGAGTCTGTCTTTCTAACTAACTCAGTGATGTGGCCACAGCTGCACCTCCTCAGACACCCTTGGAGTTGCAGGGTTACAGATTGGCCTTTGTCCAAACTGCCTTAGTTCAACTCCTAGTTTTGAAGTTCCCAACCCCAGCTTGAGGTTCACTCCCTTTTACTCTGGCTAGCTGACCTTGTACATTTTACTTAACTTGCTATAACTTGATTTCCCTATTTTTAAAATGGGGATAATACTAATATCTTCCTCCTGCGGCTTTTATAAGGATTGCATGGATGTTGAAAGTGCTTAGAAGAGGCTCTATGGTCAATTTGGCATAAATGATAGTTCTCATTGACATTTTGGTGTCATATTTTGGTTTCAGCTAACAAAGCCAGAATGAATATCATTGTGTGTCCTCCAAAAGAAAAATCCTAAAAGAAAATTTTCTATGGATCAAGGTGACTATTTTTTTACTTAACGTAATAGTCATATGATGAGTTTTCTGCATTTTGTCAATTTTAAGAATCCCCTTAAGTGAATTAAGTTCATTCTCTTCAAGTTTTCTGCTTTAACAGAAAAGAGTCACAATCCAAGGTCTCTAGTTGACAAAATTGATTCCATCTTCTTAATTCCAATTTTTAAAAAACTATCATGTCACTTTATATCTTCAGATTAAATTATCATGAGTAAAAAAAAAATAGTCTTGTTTCCAAAATGATATTTTCCATGATTTAAGTTGATAAACTCAGCCTAATATGGGACATTTGGGAATTCAATAAGTTCTATTGAATAAATAAATGGATGGATGGATGGATGAATAAATTAACAAAGAATAAGAGTAATGATTTCTAAAAGTCATATTTTCCCTTTCAATATAATCTAAGATTGAGCCTCACAATATAACATTTTAAAAGGAAAAGAAAATCATTTCAGGCACACCTTTTTTTATTATGGTACATTCTATCTCAGAATTTGGGTTGCAAGTTGAAATTACTTGGAGATATTGAGCTGATTTCATAATTCCACCCTTTCTTGGAAAATCTAAATTAATTAAGGTATGCTATGGCCACTGGAGATCCCCAGGTATTTTTAATTCATGGCCAAGGTTCAGATCCAGTTTTATCTCCTATGGATAATTGATATCTCCCTGAAAAGCTCAAAAACAGCCATACAACTCTTTAGAGTTTTATTGAGTTTATATGAAACTTTGGTTCTATAGACAGAATTATAAATTGTACTGACTCAATATAGATCCCAGGTATTAGTGCCTTTTGAAAACCTGTATTGTAATCATACCATTAAGTTAGAATTTGAAAGAAGAGACTTTTGAGAGACCAAATAATGCTTTTCAATGATGTGAAAATCAAATTATGCTCCAGCCTTTATATTTTTAAACTTATATTTAAAAACTAATGCAAGAGGAAGAAACAGCTGGGCCTATTCGGGGTCATTATTTTCAGAAAAAAAGCTCTTCCCTGCAACTATGCTCTATAAAACTATCATGATGAACATTCTTTTGCTTTTGTAGCCAGGTGGTTCTACAATACTTATAGGTATCCAAACAGCTTCTAAAGCATTTGTCCCATCTGCTATTGTAGTTGTTTCTCTATTCTTTCTTGTTGTCTTAAAATATAGCACAGAATATGAATCATGTTGAGCTGTTCTTAAAGAGAAGGTCTTGTCTCAGCATAGGATGTGAATCATTTAAATCCTACCTAACCATCCAATTAAGTCATTAAGGCATCAGGCTATGTATCAGTAAGAGCTACCATGGAGAAATGAATTTTCTTAGTAAACTGATTGCTTAAAGAAATATGGCAACACAGAAGTAGACTTCTATTTCTGTACACTTCAGCAATGGAAAATAAATTGTCTCCTTGCAAGATTTCAACCAATTATAATTTGGTTTTTCAATTCTTAAAATTTAAACACCTTTTAATTAAAGCAAGAAGTGCAACAATATAGTGTATATTCTTAATATATATATATATATATATATATATATATATATATATATATAAACTTCATTAAAGCTATATCACATAAATTAGATTGGTTAAGATTTAAGGTGGGATGGGTACGGTGGTACACACCTATAAATCCAGCAGCTCAGGAGGGTGAGGCAGGAGGATGGCAAGTTCAAAGCCAGCCTTAGCAATTTATTGAGGCCCTAAGCAACTCAGTGAGACCCTGTCTCTAAATAAAATATAAAAAGGGCTGGGGATGTGGCCTGGTACCTGGAAAAAAAAAAAACGATAAAAATTGTGCTAAGTAAAAAGCTAAAAAAATTAAAGCAGCAGGTATTTATAAAATGCTTTCTCTTGTTCTCATTATGCTCTATTTCATTAATGTTAAAGTAAATTTCAACTTACTATTTTTACAGTCTTCCTTAAAACTTAAAAGATAAAATTACACTGACTTTTGATACCATTCCCAATTTAGGGACCCCTTCTCAACTCCCTAAAGATTACCACCAAAATGAGTCTAGTATATTTCACTTAAGATTTTTTTTTTAGAGTTTTAAATTAGCTTACACATGTCTATTCACGTGTACATGCCAACAGAAAATAGAGAAGCAAAAGTGACTCTAAATTTAGGCTCTGCAGGACTCACCTTTACTATAAAAACAAAATGACAGATTGAAAAAAAAAACTGGACTCAGAAACATAGAAGCAGGTCCATGGGCCAGAAACAGGGCTGAACTATCAGCCACAGGTTTCTAAGACCCTGGTTCCAAGAGCAGGTGATGGTGGATGAGGGTTCAGACCCCAGAGTGTAAAGGGGACTAAATTTATCCCAAATTAGATGAGGGGTAATTGAAAGCTCAGTTACTTAAGCACCTACAGTGAATCTTCTGTTCTTTAAATAAAAACAGTGACTTACCTTGGCATATGTAAAAGCAGATCCAGAGAGTAAACATATAACAATTTGCAAATATCTCTCATGAAATAGGAGATTGGGAGGTGGGTGGGTGTCAGGGGAGGGTCACGTGCCTTCATCACACTCCTTAGTGTGTTTCTTTTCCTCTGTCTGCTACACCTTTCCTGTGGTCTCTCAAGTATGGCGAAGTGAGATCTGTCCACCTGGGTACAGACAAAATTGGGGTACAATATAGACAACTTTTAAGCAATAATAGAACCAACTGTAGGACAAAATATTTTTGTTTTTTTTTTCAAGTATCAACAATTCTAAACAAGGTCAATGACCAAATATACCAACCAGGAAAAAAAAAAATTGTTCATGGGTATGGGTTCTAAACAACTGATGTGGTTACTACTGAGTTTTAATAATATATTATCAAACTTCTACGGAAAAATTAAAATCAAACAGATCAAGGCAGATCAGGGACCCTGAAATACAGGAGACCAGGCTTCAGTCAGGTCTACTGCCAAATAAACATTTGACCCTATACAACTTGCTGCACACTAAAGTTGATGTGTTGAGAGCTTTAGTTTCACTAGAGCAGAGCATTCCAATTCCACAGGTAGCCACCAGGGTCATCTCACCCCTACTCCTTTCCTTTCCAAAGAATTTCTTTTTTCTTGCTCTTTCCTCACTTTCTGAAAGTGACTGTGGGCAATATGCAATTACCCAATTCTTTTCTTATAAGACTGGATAGCAATCAAGCCCACACCAGACCAAACTCACGACACAACACATCATTCCCTCCCCACTTATGGTTTTTGCATTTAGAACATTTGGAATCTGTAAGATCCCAGAGCACATTTCAGCCAGCCTGAAATTTCTCTCCCAAGTTGCAACTGTAGCCCAAACAAGCTCTCTTTTTTTAACTTGTGCCTCAGTTTCTCTCAAGTGTCTGCAAGTATCTAGAACTTTCAGAAAATTATTACTTTTTGATAACCAGTGTGTTTTACCTGATGGTAAATTTGAAGAACACCCCATTACACACTTAACCTGGGACACCAGTGGTCTCTCCTCTTGGAAAATGGCAATATCTGATGTCACTGGGCTCCATCATTGTGTGGCAATAATAGACTAGAGCTGGCCTACAGGTGTTGGTGTCCGTGGGGCACATCCCCACCACCCACACATGGACACAGACAGATCTTTCCCTTTCTGGGTTCATGACATCCTGTATCTGCCTTCAGATACATTTGAAATTATGGCCCTACCACACTGTCATGCCAAGGGTTTCTCCTGCCAATCTTTTCAGCTTTTAACAAAATAATACTTCATATAAACCTTCAGTTGTTCATTCATTTAACAAATGTTTTTAGCACCTTTTCTTGAACCAATACCTCTTTACCTATCAGCTTCAGGAACTGCGAGATTTGACAGTGGGATGAGTAGGGGGTTATCTAGCATATTTGACTTTGACAGTAGATGTATTTTTGTGCAGAAATTATAGAACAGAAAGTTATTATGGCATACCCCCAGTTTTGGTGGATCAATGACATAGGTGTAGTTCGGTCATGTGCACATTGGAAAATTATGATGTTGAAAATTTTGACTACACAGAGTTTCCTAATTTTTATCTTTTGCTTTTTTGAATTCTAAATACCCTAATGGGCGGGAGAAAGCTTCTGGCTTGATTAAGGAACCTTAACTCATTTTCATCTTCAAGATGGTTGCTTTTGGTGTAGGGAAAAAATGCATCCAGGTTTATCAAGCAAGACTGGTCTGGTCTGGTTTACATGTGTGGACCAAGCTTAGTTATTAACAATGCTTCTTTAGATTCTTAAAACTGCACAAAAATTATATGGTCAATCATTATTAGGAGGACTATAGAAAGTATTCTAAAATATTAAATTATATGGAACACTTTTTAAATTATAAGGTTATATTGTTTATTTAGGGGTCAATAAAATATCAAATATAAAATATTAATAATATCAAATATCCTTCATGAAATACATTCTAATTTTGAACTAACAAATACTTTCAGGCCGAGCCCAGTGGCACAAGCCTGTAATCCCAGTGGCTCAGGAGCCTGAGGCAGGAGGATCAAGAGTTCAAAGCCAGCCTCAGCAAACTCAAGGCACTAAGCAGCTCAGTGACACCCCCTCTCTAAATAAAATACAAAATAGGGCTGCAGGTGTGGCTCAGTGGTTGAGTGCCCCTGAGTTCAATCTCTGGTACAAAGAAAAAAGAAAAAAAATACTTTCAGAAGTTTTGTAATTACTGACATCTGGTTACATTATTGTCCATTCCTTTGGATATGGCTTGAAGTTGATAAAAACTCACTGCCAGAAAAAAGTTATTAATTCCAGAATGTGTGGATAAAGAAAGAAACAGAATTTCCTTCCCTGGAGTTTTTTAAACATTGGATGAACCACATCATTTGAGGTTATTGATGAGCTTTAATTTTATACTGAAGGATATATAACAGAGATGGAATGATTCAGAGCTATTTGGTAATGGCAATGTTCGTAGTCTAAATATGAGAACTTGTAGGGGTTTTACTGAAAACTTGTGGGAACTATACACAGGAAGTCCAGGAGCTCAGGCGAGAGATTCACTTAGCTCTTTGCTTACTTTCTTTAAGTGACTTAAAGAAATCAGATTACAGCCTCAGCTGCCAGATTGGAAAGAGAGGTCCTTAAAGATCTGCTTCCACCACCAAGATCCAAACTCATCCAGTAATGCAAGGTCACAGCCAGGGTTCACCCTAGATAGTCCCAGCATCTCCTAATGGCCTGCACAAACCCATCTTTGAACCACAGTTTAACTCAAAACAAGCTTCTTTTGCTTGTTAAGAACAGCTCGTAGCTCATTATGTTTCCAAGTAGACAATAAAACAGAGGTCAAATGGCACTCTTCAAGAACAGTTTCCTTCTTTTTCTTAGAAAGGAAAGGCTATGCAGAAGATACTTTTCTTCTGGGATCGCTATTATGTGTTTTAAGTCCTTCAAAGGAGGTAACACTCACTAAGACTGTCGAATGAAAATGAAAAAAAAAAAAACATAGCACAAATAATTTCTGAGTTGTCAGATTCAGGATATGAATACACTGACCAAACAGCATGCTATTTTCCTGACCATAAGAATGACCATGACAATATGGAAAGTGACAACAGTGAACAAGAACAAAGAAACTAGAAACAATGAAGGTCACTCTTCAGGTTTTCATAATTGTGTTCATTTCGCACAGTCTCGTTTTTAATTCACATCTCACTTTCGTCCCCAAAGGAGATACTAATTCTTATTCCCATCACCTACATAATACTGTTGTCATGGCATTAGGAAGATGTCAGTCTCTTTTCCAGCACTATGTCTCTTTGGTGAATGAGTCCTCTAGTTCAGAAAGGTTTCCTTCAAAAAGTGATTTTCTTGGGCAGGTGCTGGGGTACACACCTGTAATCCCATTGACTCAAGAGGCTGAGGCAGGAGGATTACAAGTTCCAGGCCAGTAATTTAGTGAAGCCTTAAACAACTTAGTGAGAACCTGTCTCAAAATAAAAAATAAATAAATAAAAGGGCTGTGAAAGTGGCTTGGTGGTTAAGCACCCCTGGGTTCAGTCCAAAAAATAAAAATAAATTAAAATAAAAAAGCTTTATATTCTTTTCTTTTTTGTAAGCTACAAAACCTACGTAGTATAATTATTTTAATTTTTAAATATTTACCTAATGTAAATAAGATGTTTTCCAAAAGAGTTCATCCTGGATAATTTTTATTCAATTATTTTAATTCTTAAACTTTCAATTATTTAATGCATTTTAGAATCTAATTATTTTTATCAGTTTTCTTGGATCTGAAATGTTTCAGAATTAGAAGGAAAATAAAACTTGGTCAAGTATCTCAGAAATCATCATCTGATTATAAAAAGGAGATAATGAAAAAAAAATCTGCACCTAATTATATGGACGCAGGGGAGATTGCTAATTCTTTTTTTTTTTTTAAATGAACAAAGAATTGCTTGTGACACTATCTATGCTTCAGGGTTGGAAAAATAAAGGGTCTCTTAGAAACAGCAAAACATTAACACAATCTGGCATGATTTTTCCAAGAATCATAGCCAAAGTCTGACATTTATACTGAGATGTGAAGGAGAAGTTAGATAAAAAAGTTATGGAAAATAATTCCAAGTAAAGTTAGAAAGGAGCATGGGTATGGCTAATTATAATTTGCTTCTTGTCACAAAGCATGCATTTTAATTTACTTTTATAAAGCATTAATGACAATATCTACATATTATTTCCTTATTAAATCAAGGAATCTATGTCTCTAGTTTTCATTTTCTTCCATTTATTTTTATTTAAACCAGAGGAGAGCATAACTGAGAAATTGATATATTTGGAAACATACCTACAGTGGTCCACAGTAAAAACCTCTGAATAACCTTAATTATCAGGCTAATGGCCAAGTTTCTATTTCTATCAGGTCATTTAACTATTTGCATATAAAACCAATGGTAACTAAATTGATGGTGATTAGCATGACAATGAAGATCATTCAGAGGTTTTATTATGGTATTATAGGTATATTTATATTGTATATATTATATATTTATATTACATTATATATATAATATATATTATAGGTATATTTATATTATATTATATATATTATATTATAGGTATATTTCAAGCTGAATTAATTTCCTAGTCTTGGACTTTCCTCCAGTTTGAATTAATAAAACGTTGTTTCTTTCTAAACTTATTTTTTATATTTAATTAATAAATTATAATTATATATATTTATGTGGTCCCAAGTGATATTTTGATTTATGTTTACAATGTGGAAGGATTAATCAATCTAACTAGCATATCCATCACCTTGTATACTTATATTTTTGTGTGTTGGGAACATTTGAATTTTATTTTTAGCAATTTGGAATTTTGGAATATACATTGTTGTTAACTATCCTTATTATGCTATGAGAGCTAAAAAACTTATTACTCCTATGTGAAATTTTTGTACTCTTTCTTAACGTCTCTCCATTCCTCTCTCTTGTCCATCCAGCTTCTGGTAACTACCATGCTGTTTACTTTTATGAGTTTGAGATTTTTAGATTTCACACACAAGAAAGAATGTGTGATATTTCTCTTTATTGAGCCTGGTTTATTTCACTTAGAATAATGTCCTCCAGGTTCACCCATGTTGTCACAAATGGCAGGATTTCCTTCCTTTTTAAGGCTACATAATATTCCAGCCTAAATACAATAGATATTTAGGTTGATTCAAATGGCAGGATTTCCTTCTTTTTAAGTCTACACAATATTCCAGCCTAAATACAGTAGATATTTAGGTTGATTCCATATCTTGGCTATTGTGAATTATGCTGCAATAAACATGGGGTGTGAATATCTCTTTTCCACATACAGATTTCAAGTCCTTTAGATATACACCAAGAAGTGATCATGTGGTAATTCACTTTTAGTTTTTGAGAAATCATCTTAGTTTTCCATGATAGCTATGTGTTCCCCCACAACAGTGATCCCCCTTTTTCGTCATCTTTACTAACATTTACCTTTTGTCTTTTTTGATAATAGCCATTCTAACAGATGTGAGGTGACATCTCATTGTGGTTTTAATTTGCATTTCTCTACTGATTAGTGATATTGAGCATCCATATACCTGTTGTCTTTTTTCATGTCTTTTTTTTAATGTCTAATTGCCCATTTTTAAAAATTGGGTTGTTTGTTTTCTGGTTATGGATTTGTTTGAGTTCCTTACATGAATTGAATACCAACCGCTTATCCAATGTATAGTTTGTAGATATTTTCTCCCTTTCTGTAGGTTGTCTCTCACTCTGTTAGTTTGTTTGCTGTATAGAAGCTTTTTAGTTTGATGTAACTGCACCTGTTTATTTTTACCTCTGTTGCCTGTGCTTTGGGGGTTAAAGCCAAAAGTCATGGCCCAGACCAATATTATGGAGCCCTTCTCCCATGTTTTTGTCTGGAAGTTTTATAGTTTTAAGCCTTTAAAAACATAAAATATTTAGGAATAAATTTATCCAAGGAAGTAAAAGATCTATACACTGAAAACTATAACACTGATAAAAGAAATTAAAGATACAAATGAAAAAAAATTCTATATTCATAGACTAGAAGAATTAATACTGTTAAAAGTTCCATATGACCTAAAACAATCTATAGATTCAATGCAATCCCTATTACATTTTCAATGTCATTTTTTACAGGAATAGAAAAAAAATCCAAAAATGTATATGTAACCAAAAATACCCCATTTAGCTAAGATAATCTTAACAACAAGGAACAAAGCTAAAGGCATCATACTGATTTCAAAATATATTTCAAATTTATAGTAATCAAAACAGTACTGGCATGAAAAGATACATTGATCAATAGGACACAATTGAGATCCCAGAAATGAACTCTACATAGATGGTGAATTCATTTTTGACAAATGTGCCAATATCACATATTGGGGAAAGCATGGTCTATTCAATAATTGGTATTGGAAAAACAAGATAAACACATGAAGAATAAAATTGGATCTTCATTTCATACCATTTATAAAAATCAACTCAAAATGGACTAAAGGCTTTAAAAGGAAGGAAATGCTATTAACATTATATTAGAGTTCACAATGCTTTGACTTAAATTGATCAGGGTTAGTGATATTAGAGTTCAAGAAAGGTTCTCTGTGTAATATTATGCTAAGCTGAAACCTGAAGCATATCTGACATCCTGAAGCATATCTTATAGCATATCAGCTATGTGGATATTTATCTTTTTCTGGATTCATTAGCATCACTGGGGAAGGTCTCAAAAAAAAAAAAAAAAACAGGCTTCTGCCAATCCTCAAAAACTAAAGGCTAAATATTTTCAATGATTAGTGGATACTGATCTATGATGGGGTGCCATGGGGGCATGGGAAGAATGGAGGAACTTTGGATTGGGAAAAGGAGAGGGTGGGGAGGGGTTTTGCAGGTAGAAAAGATGGTGGAATGAGATGGACATCATTACCCTAGGAACATGTATGATTGCACGAATGGTGTGTCTCTACACTGTGTACAACCAGATAATTGAAATGTTGCACTCCATTTGTGTATGGTGAATTGAAATGCATTCTGCTGTCATGTACAACTAAGTAGAACAAATAAAAATAATAATAATAACAACAACAACAACAAAAAACAGGCTTCGGAATTCTCCACTGGACCCTAAAGAAAAAGATAAAAGAGAAAGAAGATTGGAAGTTGAAAGCAGAACCTTTGATTTATTCACTGTGATGTGGCCAATATCCATCAGTGTGTACACTAGGTGTTCAATAAATATTTGCTGACTTACTGACTGATAGATGAAATAATCAACCGCTGGGTTCTTAATGACTGCTGCTCTGCGAACTCAAATACTTCACAGGCTTAAACTGAATATCTTCAGCTCAATTAGGCTGCAATGAAATGATGACTGTTTTTGCCCTATTGTATCTTGGAGGGAAAGCCAGTTGTTCCCATGAAAAATAATGCTTGTTTGAAGATCTTTGAAATGGCTTGTTAGGATGCATCCAGCTCCAGCAATTTGAATGTGATGCCAATCTTGGTTTTCATATTGGTCTCCATACACATTTTTTGAAAGCATATAAAAAGGGTCTCTGTCCTGTCACCAAGCAAATCTAGGTAGATTTAGATATAAATATTCATTAGATCCTCCCTCCACCTCCCCTTAAAAACACTCTATTGAAATGGAGATTTTGACTTTTAGGATAATGAAGAATATCAAAAGCCTTTATTCTTGAAAAATTAATAGATTAATAAAATGGGATTTCTGTATATTCATTAGGATGGATTGTTTTATTTTTTTAAAGCAAATTTCAATGTACTGGGCTTGTTCTAGTAAGAAAAGCACCTTATCTTTCAGGGAATAGAGTAGTTCCTTAATCAGGTGTCATCAATTCTGTATTCTCTATTAATCCTCAATTAAATGCAGCCAAAATTGCTTTTGTTTTTGGTGCTTCATGGAAACTTTGAAGCTATCCTTGTCTTTAGTGAAAATATTGGAGGCCTTAGACTGTGCTCTTTAGGTAGGGACACACTAAACAAGCCACCATCTTCTAGGGTTGTTTTCATTCTTGTCCAAAGAGAAACAATAAAGTCAGTCATGATGTGGATTGAGTGTTCTCAAGTAATAGTTTACATTAAAGCTTATTGTTTGGAGGAGTGAAGACCTATGTTCTTTTCAGTTAAGACTACAAAACTATGAAAAGAGAAACATGCCTTCAGAATATTTCAGATTAGGAACATTCATTCAGAAGAAGCTAAAATTTGGGGGGTTTTGCTGGATTCTTTTTTTGTTTTCACTTTTTCCTGAATGGAGTTGTTCCACTCCTGGAAAATCTATGTGGCTCTTGCGTGAATCAAGCCAAATAAAGAGAGATGATTTACTGTTGCCCTCTGCCTCTCAAACTGTGCCTATAAAATTTAGCTTTGGTTCGAACAGAACAGGTGCTCTCGTGTTTTCAGTTGTGCATCTGCTGTGGAATATAATTACCGCCCTGCAGTCTGTTCAATCTGATTGGTTTCCATTGTGCCTTTGTCTGTGCGCAGGGTCTGATTTCCTAATCATTTTACTAGTCAGTTGGTCTTTGCCACATTCCATTGAAAAAAGTGTGATTTTGTTTCTCAATTCATCACATCCTATTGTTTTTATTACTTGGAACTCTAACATCACAAGGTGGTTTCCTTTCTTCTAAAAAGATTTAAAGGGAATTTCTAAACTGTATTTGAGAGAAATTGAAGAGGTTTAATTAGAATTAATTTTAAAATCTCCCTTAAAAACATATATGTCATTTAAAGGAAAACAAAAGTTTCATTAAACTAAAGTAACACTTCATTCCTACTAACTTTATTTTACTATGCTACAGTTTGTATATGGAATGTACCCAAAGGCTTAGTCCTCAGATGGTGGTGTTAACAGGTGGAAACTTTCAGATGTGGGGACCAGTGGCTCACCGATCATGGATTGAAACCTCTAAAACTGTGGGTCAAATAAATCTCTTCTCTCATTTTTTTTTTAATTGAAGGCACAGAGATTTATTCAGGAAAGCAAGGGTTGTACATACAAGTGAGAATATGTTCCATCTCAAGACTGAGCAGCCAAAACTTTTCTCTTTATAAATTGATGATCTCAGGTATCTGTTATAGTGACAGAAAGCTGACTAACATATACCAAAACTATGGTAAAATGTGCTACAAATTATTGGCAGACAGTTGTCTTTCCAAATGTCATATTTCTTCCTTTCTGGTCCAGATGTCTTTCAATTAAAGAATCTCAATATGTTACACCTAATTTTCTTAAGTTTCCTCATCCAGTTCAAAGATATGTGACTCACTCCTAGTAGGAGAGACCCAAGGGAAAGTCTAGTAGGAAAGTTCTGAGAAAAATTTTCCTTCCTATTAAAAAGATATTTAGTAGGACACTCTCCATCCTTTAGGGCAGATAATGTTACCTATATATCATACCTAAACTACTGCTACTTTTATATCCAAGAGGTAAAATAAACCTAAGATTCAAGAAAATATTCTGAGATTTGAGAGCTAAAATATAGAGACCTGACACCTTTGTGATATTACTAATCTATCAAACCAATCCTGAAACTACCTTAACTTTGTGCCTCTTATTTTGGGAGATAACATGTTATTTTTGTTAAGCCATTTACTTTGAGTATTCTATTACTTCTGGGAAAAGAATATAATAGAAAATTACCACATAACTGTTGGAAATGTGATTATTTTTATGCAAGGTAAAATAATGTCTCCACTAAATAATATTTACCAAAAATCCTAAATTACATTTATTGAAATGGTGTCTTCTGTACTTTCTTTTTTATTTTTTTTTATTTTGATGATTTTGTTATAATTAATTATACATGACAGTAAAATGCATTTTGACACATCACACACAAATGGAGTATAATTTCTCATTCATATGGTTGTACATGATACAGAGTTACACAGCTCATGTAGTCATATATGCACGTAGGGTTATAATGTCCAACTCATTCTATTATCATTCCTACCCCTGTGCCCTCTCCCCTCTCTTTATTATCCTCTGTCTAGTCCAAAATACTTCTATTCTTCCTCCACCCCTGATTTTCAGGGATCATTTCTATAGTTCATTACTGCATTTTCTTAAAGTGAACTTCTGTAATTACGTTTTTAAGTACAAAGAGTCATCTTTAAAGTGTTTCAGATCCTAATGATCTCTATTACCTTCCCCACCACCACCACCACCACCACCACCACCACCACCCCGCTTAAATATGGCATTCATAACTTGGTTATGGGCAGTTTTTGTTTATTAACTTGTTTGGGTCATTTTTTTTTAATTGGGATGAGGTTAGGAGAGTTCCTATAAAGTCAAATAGAGCACAGAAATAAAAATTCACAGGCATCTGGAATTCTTGAAATTAAGATAGTGTATAATTGTATGGGTACACATCCAACAATGTATACTATAGCTTGCCAGTGATAAATAATTTTTCCATCATGTCTTAATCTTACAGTTTGGTTCAAATATATGAAAAGAAATTTTACCTTATTTTTCTCATATTTAACGTGTTCTAAAAAAACGATTTCTCCTTTAAGTTAATGCCAACAAACCAAGTGGGTAATTTATAAGCCTATAACCTATTCCAGATCCACAATAACTGAGTTACCAGCTTTTCTGCAGTAAGTTTGGAATAGAGTTCTAATCTACTGTGGGTAATTTGGATGAAGAGATTGGCTTTAGGAAGAAGGTAAACAAGCATTCCACTTTGGCTGATAGCCTAGATAAATTTAATGTGTGAGTGGAGTCACAGAAATGGGATAAGGATTAATGGAGAGAAAGAAACATGAATTTCACATTAAAAAGATTAGGGAAATCCCAACCTTTATTATAAAATATCTGTGAGCCTATAAAGATGATTTATAATACTGGAAAAGCTTTAGATATGCTTTGGCTAATGCTCCTGGGAGGCTCAGAAGACATAATCCAATTTACTAGTGGTGTACAAAAGAGATATACTTTAAAATAATTGCTATTTTAAACTGTAGCCTTCATGGAGCTATTGGCATATAACCACAACATAAGGATTAACCGAAATTTTTAAACTGCTACTTTGAAAAATATGATGTTTTTGTGTCAGACATACCAGAGCCCATGACATGAAAAGCCAAACTGTGCAAGAGAATTGTTTGAACTAATGCACATACCTCGCCTTGCCTGAGTCTACGTAGTTGGGGGGGAAAAGAGAAACAAGCTGAAAGTCACGAAGCCATAGAACCTCTTAATTAAGCTTTTCTGAGACGCCCAGTTGCTATTCTCTGGAGACAAAATGCATGGTCATCACACATTAACTATTGTTTTGGCAACAAGTCCTTCCTTTAAGGCATTTATTTTGTCAAAACTCTCCAGAAGCTTCAGAAGCATTTGAGTTCCAGGATTAATTGTGGGAACAAACTAGAATAATATGGGAGATGTATTTACCTGTCTGCCTTCTCAGGCAGCCTTATTTATCTCTTCACCAGCAGAAGAACCAGTTTCTTGGAGGGATTGTCACATTGTGAATTATGCCTTCGAAACAAGTGGGCTCCAGAAATTTGACTTGCATCTGCTTCACTTTGCCCCAATCAACAGCCTGTGAATGTTGTTCTGCTACAGGCTACTCTGATTGTTTATTCCATCCTGACAGCCAGTTTTATGACTCATGTATTAAAGTAGCATCGAACCAGAGTCAAGCAATTCTGTTCTTGCCCCATTATTGGTATGATGGACTATTCAGTATTCAACCTAATACAGACTTCAGTAAACAGCATCTAAGGGCTAGAAATATACCTCAGCTGAAGGTCATTTTCATGGCTGATTTACCCAGAGGCACTGCTTCACAACCAAAAAAAAAAAAAAAAAATCTCAGCAACTAATCAAGAGATATTGTTCATCTTAAAAAAAAACTTAATAGTTTTGAGCTCCTACCATTCCTCTGACAATAGTCAGATAACAGATGCCAATTTGATAGGTTTTGAAAGAGGCTTATGATATTCTTCTTTAAATTTACCACAAAAGCCAGAAGCTCAACTCCATTAATTGTGTAACTTAAATAGTTTATCTTTGAGGTAAGACCACAAGATAAAATAACAAACATAAGTAGACTATTTAGTGATTTAATAAAGTGCCCCTTGCATTTGGGGTATTGATCCAAACAGTAGAAATACATATGTGAATGAGAAAGACACAATCCCAAATATGCTTTAAAATAAATGTGTATTGATGGTGGGAGTGATACATGAAATATAAGGAGTCCTGCTTTGGTGATTCTTATACATGGATAAGGAAGTGAGTCCATGAGGATTTGTTACTGTTTTTTATTTAACTTAGAAATATTTAAAATATTTTTAAAGAATATAACAAAGGATATTAAAGTCCAGAAATTAAAAAGTTTTTTTGAAAAAAGAAATATTTAGATAGTTTCTGCTCTCATGGAGTTTACAATCAGGGTGGGAAGCTAAAAATTCTACAAGAACTTAAAGACATCAACAAAAAATTCAATTCGATGTTATGGGAAAATTCAAATTAAAACTGTAATTATTTCACTACCCACCAGAATGGTTAAAATTTACAACTGAAAATTTTAAAAAAAATTTAAAAGTATAGGTGAGGACATGGAGGAATTAACAACCCTCAAACACATCTGGTGGGAAGATGAAGCAGCACTTTGGGAAGGTTAAGTGTCTGAAACAGGGAAACATACACCTACCGCAGGACTCTGCCATTCTACCCTCAGTTATCCAGCAAACGAAAACAGATCAACATGAAGACTTGTATGGAAGTGTTCAGACAATGGATTTGTAATAGCTCCAAACTGGAAACAACTTAAATCAATCCCTCATTTGATCTTGAATTAGTGGAACAAATAGTGGCATAGCTATATAATCAAATTCTATTCATTAACAAAATGGAACGAATTGTTGATTTGGGTACGATGTGAATTTCAAAAGCATTATGATTTTGGAAAGGAAGCCATCCTGAAAGACTATAAAGACTGTGTAGCTGTTCACTCTTGCTGTCCCAGTCCCAGGTAGCATACTGTTTTAGTCAGCTTTTTTGCTGCTATGACTGAACAACCCAACCAACACAATTGTAGAAGAAGAAAGGTTAATTTAGGGGCTCATAGTTTCAGAGGTCATAGTCTACAGGCTCCATTCCTCAGGGGATCGAAGGGAGACTGAACATCTTGGTGGAGTGTGTGGTAGAGGGAAACAGCTCACATGGCCATCAGGAAACAGAGAGACTCCGTGCCAGACATAAATATATACCCCACAAGCCATGCCACCAATTCCCATCTCCTCCAGCCACGACCTACCACTTCAGTTACCACTCAGTTAATCCCTATCAGGGGATTAATTCACTGATTGTGTTAAGACTCTCACAACTCAATTATTTCTCCTCTCAACCTTCTTGCATTGTCTCATAAGTGAGCTTTTGGGGAACACCTCATAGCCAAACCATAACACATACTTCATGCCCCAGGACCACAGAGTTCTGGATGATCCACAGTGCATGGGAGCTCAACAAGACTCGGCACATATAAGATAGGTGTGTAATACCTGCATCTGAATAAGCAGGACTCCAGCTAACAGAGAGGCATGAGCCAGGTTCTCTGTTACTGACACTGGTGTTCTAGGTAGGAGTACCTACAGAAGTTACTTCCCTGTTTTATGTTGCAAATGATGATAGAGAAAGGAAAAGCCAGGCAGCCACTACAGTGTTAGAGGAATGTCCACATACCAAGCAGTGAAGTAAGGGCAGTTGAATTGTATGGGGGGTGCATTTCCACATATACATGCACAAGCCATAAAACACAAACTGTATAATTTTGATGATTCTACAATTTAAGGTAAATGATTGTGTTTACATTTAAGATAAAGATGAATGGTAAATTTTGTTCTAATCACTTAAGATTTTAATTTTTCTCTTTGAAATGACATTAAATGGCAGACTAAAGTACCATGCCAAGTTGAAAGACACATAACAGAAAGAAAAAATATATATTTCATTACTCTAAATGGCATTGTTTCTCTGCTTTTGAACAAATGATCTCACCTTCTCATTTTGCAATGGCCCTACAAATTATATAGTCCTATCTGGACTTGATCCTGAAGGACAATAGGGAGCATGAGGGATTATGAAAAGATATTAGAAAGGACACTGACATGGCCAGATTTGTGCTTTAGAAAGTTTACTCTGGAACAGGGTCATACATGGATTTGAGTGATAGATACATTGGAGAGAAGGAACACAAATAGAATGATAACAATGGGGAGATAGTGAAAAAGATTGATAGGAAGAAGTAGACTTTGAAATCTTAAGAATTAGAATTGCCAAGACTTGTTGACATGCCTTTTGTTATCTATTCTGTGTTGACATCCAAAGTCCTTAGCCCCCAAATAATTCTCTTTAGTATTTCTCAAGCTTTTGGCATCTGTGAACAAGCTAATGCAGTTGGGCCCTCGTAAAGACAGTCGATTTGGGGTAAATTTAAAGATCTATCACAGTTTAGCTGCATTCCAATAAAATTTTATTCTGAAGATGTCCAGGCCAGCAGCCCCAGTTAAACCAGTCTCTGGGTCAATTTTTCAAGCTTGCTGCAAACCAGAATACACTGGGAAATTTTTAAATGTACAAATGTCCAGAGCCTACTCCCCGAGCCTCTCATTTAATCATCTGGAGTAGTATTTGTCAAAAGATCTGGCTATAAGTTTCAAGGGATGTCAGGGTAAAAAAAAAAAAAAATTCTATCATATACTACTTTGCCTTTTAACCATTGTTGTGCATTTCTTAAAAAGAAATTGTTAAATGTCTTAGGTGGCTTCTTTTTTATTTTTTATTTGTGTGTGTGTGTGTGTGTGGTTCTAGTACCCCTACCTGCCCTTTCTCAGAAAAGATTTATGACAGCATGTTTTGTTTAGTTAGATTTTTCGTGGCCTAAAGGCTCTGAATGCTAAGGAGATAATTTGGCAGTAAACTCCTGAATGATACAATTAAATCATGACCTGTAACAATCTAACTGTGCCGTAATATGAGGTAACTAAAATTCAGTTTTAAAGAAATATGGTGTAGGGGAAAGGTTTGTTTAGTTACCTGGCCAAATTTTTAGTAAAATAGAATTGGTAATTATATTTAAATTCTACCTATATGTTATGGGGGAAAAATTATAAATTATTTTCATCTGGTGACTTGTCTTTTAAATATGGATCTAATATACTGCTTTCGATTATTCTCCATCTTAACTTTGAAAAACTCTGTTAACCTTCTCCTCTTTCTCTCTTTGCTTCCTGGCTGCCATAAATAAAATTGTTTCTGGTATATTTCAGAAATATATTACTGTATGTTCTTACGCCTTGTGAAAATTTAGATCTAAATCAAAGATGTGCTAGGACTCAGGCATTAAATAAAACCTGATGAAAAGTAAATGAACATAAGACAGTAAGAATTCTTCATTGCAATGCTACAAATTAGGACATATTGACATGTAGAGAAGGCTTAGAAAGTCAGAGTCAAGATTCTGGGGCAAGATTACCATGTTTAAAATTTATTTTCCCTCAACTTGGCATAGTTGAATTTACACTAGCTCCTTCCACAGTGTACCTTAATGTCTGCTATAATTTGGATCTTGAATTCCTTCCAGTGGCTCTTGGGGTTCGTTTCCAGCCTTTGGTACCATTGCGAAGTGGTTGAACCTCTAGAAGGCAGGGCCTGGGTAAGGCAGTTAGGTTATTAGTGCTATGTCTTAAAGAAGATATAGGCCCCTGGCCTCTCCTATTCCTCTCTCTCTGCTTCCTGCCTGCCATGAGGTGAGAAGATTGTTCCACTATGCACTCCCTGCCATACGTTGCCTTGCCACAGGCCTAAAACAATAGGGCCAATTGATCATGAACTGGAATCTCTGAAACTTTAACTCAAAACAAACTTTTCCTCTTTTAAAGTTGATTATCTTGGATACTTTGTTCAAGTAATGGAAAGCTGACTAGTAGAGTGTCCTTACCCACACAATGAGAATAGTAATAGTACCACATTACCAGGTTGTCATGGGATGAAATGAGCCCACACATGTAAAAGGTTTAGAAATGTGCCTAGTAAATGTAAGTTACTGTTATCACAAAATAATACCACACTCTTTATTTTGGATCTGTTTCATAGACCTTTATTTTCTTCTTTAATTCAGGGTTGTTGAGGCCCTATCCAGGCCATAGCTATCTGCCAACCATTCAGTGCAAGATAGGGCAGGCATGAAGAGTAGCATCATCGGTATCAGCCAGCATGGGACCTGCCACTAAGCGGAGAGAAGCATTCAAAGCCAGTAAATAGGGCTGATCCCCAACGGTTGACACTGACAAGCAGAAGGTCAAGACTTGACCAGCCCCTCAGTTCCAGCTGAGGCCTGGACAATTGCAACAGGATGGCATGGCGAAGGGTCAGGTTATCTTGACAGGAGGAGAGGCTGACAGGGGGAGCTTGGACTGGGGATACTTAACAGTTCTACAGACAGAAAGGGGGCACGGGAAATATCCTTCATGAGGATCCACGTGTAGTGGCTAACCCCTGGGAGTGCAGGACCCCAATCCATGAGGAATTTGTACCCCAGGTATCAAAATAACACCCCTAAAAACAGAAACTGAGGGTGAAGCTCAGTTAGAGGATTTAGGAGAATTAAGGATTTTCAGTTGTTAGAATAGAGAGAAAACTTCAGGTCAGATCTACACCACAGATAACTTAATGCCACGCCTCAGAAGATAGTCCTTCAAGAGTTTAAGTTTCTATTGACCTGAGAACTAGAAATGAAGCTGAGCCAATAGAAAAAGACCAGCTGGCCCCCAGATTATGGGTAGTCAAAGAGGCTATGGAAAATAGGAGAGAAAGGCTAGCATTTAGGGTTTATACCTGAGTTATCATTACTGTCAGTGAATTTACTTTAGCATCATTTTCCATCTCTGGTAATTCATTATTAAATTCATTTTTCATTAAAATGCCACGAACTGCCTTTATTCCAATTGTATGTCAGGTAAGAGTAAATGGGCTTTGAGTCAGACCAGGACTAGCCCTCTCATAAATAAGAAAATCCACTTTAATGTCTAAAACTTATATTACTATTTTGGCTCCTCTGAATTTTTTTTTCTGGTTTCTTCAGCATTGTACCATATGTTTGAGATACCCAATTATGCATTGTTGAAATAAGTATGATGTTGAAATTATTTCCATACATTCCCAGATTTCTATTCAGCTGTCTCACAGAAATGATTCATTTTCCTTCCTCCATCCCCGATCCTAACAGCAGCATTCATCCCCTTTTAGGAGAAATGTGAAGGTTTGGTCTTGTTGTCTCTGTTGAGTTGTCTCACTGCAGGGTTCTCATGTAGTGTTGTGGATCATCCCCCTCAATTCCCAGTTCAGCCATGGAGCTATCCTTCCAAAATGCCAGTGACTATCCGAGGTCTGTGTTATAGTGAACCCAGAAGCTTATAAGGCCACAGTGTAAGGCTCCATATGTGCACAAATGCTTTATGTAATGCTTCTCCCATTGGGAAGCATAATCTTCTGCCTCTACTCTTCCATCTATGCTGGCCTTAGAGACATAGTAAGCAGGGGAATGTGGCAGAAGTGACATTTGAGAATTCCTGAGGCCATCTAGCTGTACAGACTGTGTAAAGAGACCATGTGGAAAGACCCTGAGACTTCCCGAGAGAGACAGACATACACAGCCGGAAGGTTTAGCTCTCAGTCATCTGAGCATCCTTGCCAAGGTCCTGCCCAATCTGCAGATTTTTGAGCCCAATAATGTGGTTGTTATCTATGGCTTTAGGTTTTGGAGGTGGCTGTTATGCAGCAAGACATAGCTAAAAGAGCTACTCTTGACTGATGCCAGAGATCATGAAATAAGAAAGCCTATTTTCCACCAGGCTTGGAAAATAGGCTCAGGAGGCTGAGACAGAAGGATCACGAGTTCAAAGCCAGCCTCAGCGACAGCAGGGTGCTAAGCAACTCATTGAGACCTTGTCTCTAAATAACATACAAAATAGGGCTGGGGATGTGGCTCAGTGGCCAAGTGCTCCTGAGATCAATCCCTGGTGCCAAAAGAAAGTAAAAAGGAAGCCTGTTTCCCTTTGATAAACCCAAACTTTAGTCTGAAATTTCCCTTAATAAAAGATTAAGGCAGTTTCAGGAGAGAAGTAAAACATACGGGCAATAGCTCATGCATAAGTATTATAGACAGAGCACCCAAGAATCGGGCCATGCAAAGAAAGGTCCCCTCAAGGGTTTCTTTGTGCTCTCTCGGCTTCCTCTATCTTCCTGTCACTTCATCTGCCTGCCTTCCCACTCACCTTCACAGACCACTCTACTTCCTCATAAATCCACTTCCCTTAAAATAAATAGACACATCTGATGCTTGAAATGGAGTAGCAGACACAGCATTGGACTGTCCAGTCAAGGAAGCAGGTGAATACCCAAGTTTCATAGAACAGGTGAGGAGCAATGCTCTGTGCCATTGTTAATGGTGAAGCAGGAGCCTCCTTGATGGAGACTTATTCAGTATCTTTTCTGGAAAATGCTGCAGTTGAACTGATCCCTATAATTAAAACATTTAAGTAAAAACACATATCCAAGGAACCTCATTAATTTAAGGAGAATAGGACATTCTAAACTAAAAATCACAAATTGAAGCATTCAGACTTCAAGCAGGTAATGAGTGAAGCGGTGTCATTAGGGAACAAATGGGGACCATGGCAAAGTAGAATGAGCTTGCATGCCTTCACGGAAGTCCCGATTGTCCCACATCTTCGAACATGTGCTGTTTTATAGCAATATAGTTTTGCCATATCCTTCTCTCTCTCTCCAGAAATCTGAATTTCTATGACAAATGACCAATTTTTAGAAAATTAAGGAAGGAATAAAATAAAACTTACATCTCTTTCATATGCTACCACCTTGAATTTGAAGCAGCTGATAAAAATAATTTTGAGAAAGTAAAGATGGTCTGTGACTTTGGATGGGGTTGTGATCTGATAAACTCATTGCAAGTTGAAAAAAAGAATTTAATCCACATAACCTACCAAACCTCGTAGAACAAAATTAGTTGTATTCTGTAATGGTAATAAATCCTGTATTGAATGCCTACCATCCCTCTTTCCCCTGCCCCTAATTCCCCCTGGCAGCAATTCCTTACATTGCAATGACATAATGTTCTAAGATCTGCCAATATTTGAGGACACTCTATTCCAGTGTTGACAGTCCTTGAAGTCTTTTCATTACAACAATATTGAAAATAAAGACCAACAAGAACCCATAACTCTTCATTCTTTTTCAATTGCAGCATCAATATATGTCCAAATGATAACCAAAATGCTGTCATCTGGTGAAAGGCAGGCTTCTAAATCATTCAAACTACTCTGAAGAGTTAAACTAGCACTTTTTAACTCTTCAGAAGTCTTCAATGAGAGGTTGGAATCCCACCTGGAAACTTATGTAAGTCTTATGGTCCTGAGGCTTTTTCAGTTTGAGGATTCATTAAGGAAAAAAAAATATAAAATCACAAAACACACTTAAGTTCCAAATGCCTTAAAAATAGTAATCATTATGCTCACTTGAGTTTTGTTTGTTTTTAATTATAATAAGGTAAAGGGCCAATCCCTCTCAAGTAGTAAAGTCAAGATAGATGGTGCCAGAGGTATTGGCTGATTACTTTAGAATTTAATAAAGTTTGTACATAGAAATAGTTGTGAGAGACCAGAAGAAATGCCCTAGTTGTGCTTGTTCAGAAGTCCATTCTATAGTCATTTTTAAAATAGTCCAGTGGAAGAAATGAGAAATTATAAATACAGACAGACTGTATTAATGGTACCTCTTTTGTCACATATAAATTTATTTTCTAAAGAACTGAGAAAATTCAGATAAAAATAATGGAATATGAAACAAAAGGGATGCAAAATGTTAAAAATAATGAAGATTATTCTGACAACAATTAGAAAATTGAAGCAACAAATAAAAAAATCAGATCATACCCAAATATATTAACTTCTGTTTTGTAACCATGCAAGTGAGAAAGCACTAAGGATCAATCATCATTAGTTCCTGAATAAATCTGCCTTTACTTAGAAGCTCCATCCAACCTCTGACACAATTTCACCAGAGGTCACACCAGATAAAGGGGTCTTACCCTTTCTTTTCACTGCTTTCCTCAAGGCAGACGTATTAGTCAGCTCTGCAGTACTACAATAAAATACCCACGGAAACTAACTTCATAAAAAGAAAAGATCCACTTAGCTCACAGAGGCTCAGGTCCAAGAATTGGCAACCCTACTGATTTGGCCTCTGGTGAGGGTGGCACTTCTTTGTGGTAGTACATGTAAAAACAAATGGTCCATTCTCAAATTGGAGCAGAAAGAGAAAGATAGATGGAAGATCACAGTCTCTTTCAAGGACATTCCCCTAATGACCTAAGGACTTCCCATGAGGCCCTATCTCCTAAATGTTTGTAGCACATCTCAATACTACCACCCTAGGGATCAAGCGTTTATGTCTGGCCCTTTGGAGGATATTCAACCTCCAAACCCTGGCGGCAGAATATATGAGTTTGGTAAAATCCAGTTACAACTTCCTTGCACCTTATCTGGGAATGGAAAGGTGAACCTTTCTTCTTCATATATGAAATGTTCAGGAAAGAGAGTGTAGCCACATCGATATTTATTGCAGTTCAATTCACAATAGCTAAACTATGGAGCCATAGCTAGATGCCCTTTAACAGATGAATGGTTGGAGAAAATGTGGTATATATACAATAGACTATTACTCAGCCATAAAAATATAAATGACTTTATGACTTTTGTTAGGAAATGGATGGATCTGGAGACTATCATGTTAAGTGAAATGTGCCAATCACAAAAAAGGAAGGCTGACCGTTCTTTTTGATATGCAGATGCTAACACACAACAAGGGTGGGGAAGGAAAGAATAGAAGTTCCTTGGATTAGACAAAGGTGAATGAAGAGAGGGAGGATGGGAACAGGAAAGACAGTAGAATGAATCAGACATAACTTTCCAGTATGAATACAACACCAGTGAAACTATATACACACGAACTGGATTCTAATTTGCCGCAGTCTGGCTGGGCAAATAACCGGGAGGTGACAAGCAACTTGTGAAGGCTGAAACAGCGGGAGCCGCTTTATTGCAGGACAGCAGAAGTATATATACCTAACTGATTATACACAGCTTGTTTCAATTAACATCATCTAGATACAGCAATCAGCTAATAAGGGATCTCCATCATCTTAATGGCTTGGTGGCGTTAGCTCACAAACCACCCCTCCTGGCAAACTGCCAGGCGCCATCTTGACTTGGTTGTGGCCCTCAAAACTAATTAGAATAACTTACACTGTGTATGTATAATATGTCAAAATACACTCTACTATCATGCATATCCATAAAGTACAAAATGTGTCTCTATCAAAAAGAAAGTGAACAACAAACTCTCCAACAGAGACACTTCAAGAAGGAGACTTGTGGGTGTTACTCAGGCTATCTTGGGGTCGGTATTTAGTACACATTTCAAAAAGGAGATTCTTTGTGTGAGAATAACTGAGTATCTTCTAATCCCTTCTATTCTCAGTAAAAAAAAATTGTGTTACACATTAGTAAAATGGTTGTCAAGACTTCAAATGAAGATTTTTCACAAGAATCTTAAGTCTTTTTCTTCTGCCTTCTAGACTAACCCAGCTATTTTGCTTCCTTCTCTCACAACATCCTAATTCATGACTAAAATCAGGGAATGATCAGTTTTCCATCTGTCCACTAACTTAGGGGAGCTTCTACTATATCTGATAGAATAAATTCGCTGCAACAATCTTAAATTCTACACAGAACCATTTTTTACTATATATTTGCTCCCTTTAGTGAAAATTTTGTAAGTTTGCTTTACCTTTCAAATTCTACACTTTTTTTTTTGCTTACTTTTTGTCTTAATACTTTTACCTCTTGGACTAGGTTGCTTTTATTTGTTTTTTTCCTGTAGTCTGTCTTCCCTGCTATTTCCTTTTCTCCCTGAAGTCTTTCCCACTTCTTGCTATCGATCTTTAAGCTGTACTTTACATGTTTTCTTATTTGGTTCTTTCTTCTAGTAGCTCTAGTTCTTGGTGTAATGGGAAGAGGTGTGATCACTTAGTAGCAAACCAACTTTCTTAAAGCTCCCCTACTTTCTAGTCTCTAGAAAAGCTGTCAGGGTGTTTATTTTCTCATTCACTTTAAAGCATCATTTTGGTCACTGATGTTCCATTTTGAGACACATAGAAATGCCATTTTGGATGCTTTTGAAAGCTTTCCTGGTCATGCAACTATTTTTAAATGTGCACTAATTGAGACTTACTAGAAACAAGTAGCTGGTTAAAAAAAAGAATTTCCAATGGAGCTATGTAGCCCTCAGGTAAAATCATTACGACTCTGTTTTTACTGGAAACATAGATATACATAGTTACCAATTTGCTACTCTAACCTAACACCATTCCTACTAACTAGATGATAAATATTCTCTTTCCATATTATAGGAACAAGCTGATTACAATATATCTTTCTCTTCTATTCCCTATCCAGATAATTCATAGCCTGTCTTCTACCTGAGATCCATGTCAAATACTGGAAACAAGATTGTGGTATAAAATTAAGAATAAGCTCTCTATTTAGAAAGGATTTTCAAGGAAAATTGTGATGGTCTGTGCTTTTGTTCATTGATAGTGGTAGCCATGGTGCAAATTAGCATTTAGCAATGTAATATCTCCAATCTGTTAAATAAAATATTGAGTTGTGTCACTAATACTCAACTATACATATAATTTAATAAATACATTGAATAATCAGTGGTATGAGAGGTTACAGTTACTTTTATTCTTCCTCACTTTTCCATACTGAATTTTGAGGTTTTGCCAGTAATGAATTAGTTATATTTTTAGTTAAGCCAATTGGTATGCTTGAAGTGACTGGTTTGAATTGCAATTCATCTTATGCACACATCCAATTACTTCTCATAGAAAGGGTTCACAAAAGTTCCCAACACACCAAAGCAAAAACTTGACTTCTATAAATTTGCATACTTGGTGTTTTTCAATCTTTTATTAATTGAATGAAAGAAAAAGTAAAGTTCAGCCATTGTATAAAGAAGTATCATGTTTCTTCAAGCTGAAATTATATTAGAATAAAGATTTTTTTAAAATCTTTGTCCCTTGTTAATATATTTTCTCCCAAGTTTAGGAATATTATGTTTAAGAAAAAAAAATAGATAAGTAGGATAACTCTCTTCCTAGAAAGGCATATTGAGTCACCATGAGAGTGAAGTAGAATGGAGACCAGGTTAGATTTCTGGGATACAGTAAAGATTTAGTACGAACCAGTCAGAGGTTATGTCAGGAAGCTGTGAGGAATGAATTGCAATTTATTGGTAACTGAGAGAATGGGATTCAGGTCACAGCAATATACTATAGATTGGTTCAGAGGTTGGCACTCTATTTAGTTCTGAATGTCTACATCAAAGTGAGGTAGAAAAATAAGAAAAAAGAAAGGAGCATCAATTGGAGGTTTGAACAAAAGATACAGACCACCAAGAGGACAGAGGAAAGGGGAAGATGGGAAGAACTAACAAGTAATACTATGGCAAACCTGTAGTACCATGAACCGATTCAGATTTTAGCATAGCTGTGTCAGTTGTTCTAATCTTTTTTTATACCCAGTATGTAAAGCAGTCAGGAAAATATATTTAATCAATTTCCTAATCTCTGAATCCCAGACACAGGTGAGAGGGTAGTGGAATCCACACATGGGGCAGGGAGTGGACATTCGACACTGGGCATTGACCACAGATGTGAGTGGGATAGGAGATATGTCCTGATTCAGGGTCCAGCCCTACCACAAGTACTTCCACCCAGGATTTCTGACATGTGCTATGACTGTGATAAATTCCACCCTCCTTTCAGGCAAGTGATAGCATGGGAAAACAACCTGTCTTAGCACAATGGAGCAGAGATTAAATCAATATCCTAATATGAATATTTCAGGGTTTTGCCGTGTTCCTGAATGATGACAAGAGGTAATCACACGAAATTGAAGAAACACTTAAGATCAATTAGAGCTGAACAGGATAAAACTGAGAAATGTGGCGCTCCAGACCATCATTGCAACCATTCTTTTCATTTTCTATCATGATAATATGCCCCTTCCCAGTACATAGCAAGTGTATATGCACTGTCCTTCCAGTCTATGGAAAACTTTTATTTTCTCTAAGGTATAGGTGACTGACAATCTATTAAAGCATTATCTACTTTATTTTGTATTGCAATAAGAAGCAAAGCATTAATCCACAAAGGATTATTAAATATATATGTGGCTACTTTTCCTCTTTGATGGTGTCAGATGTGACAAAACATGGAATCCTTTCCCACCGAGAACAGATGAAGGCACAGAATATTCCTCAAAATTGATGTTCCAGGTAACCACAAATAACTTCACAGAATGAAAAGAAACTTATTTAAAATTCATGATTGATTTTATAAATTCTAATGGTTACACTTTAAGTATCAAACCAATATGTATGAATATGAAGAAAGGCTGATATATGTGAAATAATGAAAGGATTGGGATTGAGAGATGCTAGACCTATATGTAACTATAAATCTAATCTTGCCACTATATATGAAGCTGAAGGAAAATATTAATGACATCAATAGTTACTGACAAACTCACTGTAAGAGTATCATAGATCCAAATAGCCAGTAAGTACAAAGGCAAAGAGTCATGTTCAGAATAATGGATGTAGATTCTTAAGCAAAAAAAAAAGGAAGCACTATCTGAAACTTTCTATTTTAATTTTTGTTGTTGTGGCTGTGGAATGGATGGCTATCATTTTCTGCAAACTTGATATATAATATGCTTCTACTCTTCAAGAAACAAAGCAGAAATTACAGATCCAAATTACTATATCCCTTTCAAAGTAGCTGCCCTGACAGGAGATACATTTATTCCAGCAGTACTGCCATTGCTTAAAATAGTTTTAGAACTCCTCTTGAAATTGCTTTCAGAGCCTGAAGCTAATTTCTTTGACTATCCTCAATGGTGGCAAATCTTCATCCTTTGACAGGGGATTTGATTTTTTTAGAGCTTGCCAAAAGTGAAGACTAGTGAATAAAATAGTTGGTTAAATTGGATTGTAGTATTTGGGTTTTAGAAATAAGGTGAACTACAAAGCTATGTGCCTGGTTTTCTCATGTAGCTCATAAACCATTTTGGAAGGCAATTACAAAAGGAAAATTTTTTAAAGTAGGTTTTTAGTTTTCTCCTCCACAAACTAAGCGGATACCACTAGTTGATCTCTAAATTCCCTTCCAGCTCAGATACTGTAATTCAGTATTCTTATTTTAAAAACCTTTAAAAGACTTACCACTGTTAAAAAAAAATAAGACAAGTTTTAATGTGACTGAAAACTTTTTTATCTTAAAGGAATCACTGATCACACTTACATAAATACTGGCATATTTTATCTTCTTAATTGTCATTGAGATTCATTTTCCTCTGCTATAAATTGAGGGAGGGTGTTGGATAGATGACTCTCCAGCTGTGCAATGATAGCTATTATATTAGTTATCTATAATTTTATAACAAATTATTACAAAATTTAGTGACTTAAAATAACAATGTATTACCCCACAGTTCCTATGAGTCAGGAATCTGGTTCCTGATCAGCTGCATCCTCTGTTTCAGGACTTTTCAGGCAGCAATCAGAGTGTCATCTGGGTTGCAGTAATCCCAGTGATCAGCTGGGAATGAATTTGCTTCCAAGCTCACTTGAATTGTTGGTACTATTCAATTATTCATGAGCCTCTGTCCTTGCTGGCAAGCTGAAGGCTACCCCCAGTTCTTTTTCACACGGGCTTCTCTCTAAGGCATCTCTAACACGTTAACTTGCTTTATTGAAGCAAGCAAGAAGAGCCAGAGAGAGACTATGAGCAAGACAGAAGTCATGATCTATATAACCTCATCTCAGATGTGACATTTTATCATATTCTATTCTTTATAAAAAACGAGTAGTTATGGGAAAGAATTAGGCAAGAGAATGAGTAATGAAAGGTAGGAATGACAAGGAGCTGTCTTATAAGCAGCCTTTATGGGCTTCAATGATTCCCATTCCTTCCACAGGAAAAATATACTCACCTTCTCTCATGTCCCCTGTAAAACTCTTCCAATTACAGCATGAAATCAAAGCCTAGTACCTTCTCATCTGAATCATGTGCAAATGCAGATGTTATGGTTTAGATATGAGGTATCCCCCAAAAGCTCCAGTATGAGACAATGCAAGAAAGTTTAGAGGTAAAATAATTGTGCACTTGTGAGTTATGCCATTAACAGACCAAACATGTTTGTGTCTTTCCACAACGTGACAATTTATTGAATAACAAATTCACCAGCTACATCACTTTTGTTAGTTAAAGTTGACTGAGTACTTGGAGGTTACTTGGTAGTCATAAACTGGGCACAGTCACAGGATCTTTTATTCCAATTTTATTTACTAATAATTTAAGTCAAATATCACACCTCACATGTGTTTGTGTGTATAAGTGTGTGTGCGTCTAAGAAGGGGCTAAAGTGACCACAGGGACTCAGGAGGCTGCACTGAGAGCAAAGGCAGAGAGCAGATAAGAATGCAAAAGGGTCAGATAAGATTGAGACCCAGTCAAAGAGCTTGTTCAGGGCACAGAGCTATCAGAGCACAGAACTTATTCTAGGCCGGATCTGTCCAGATGGCAGGCATTTTTGAAGTGAGCTATATCAAGCAGGGAGCTGAGCTGAAGCCCAGGGGCAGAGAGCCAGAGGTTTGTTGCCTGTTGACCTTGTGATGCTTTCAACAGATGGTCCACTAGCAGGCCAGTGTGTGGCGCCATAACAGTCTTAGGGAGCTTCTCATTTACGGATCTCAGGTGAAGGGCTTGCTTCGTTCAATGTTATTGTGTGTTTGATAAGCTCATAGGCCTGGTTTTTCTGATATGAGTACGTCCGTTACATCCGTGTGCTTCTGATTTAATTTGATCAGTTCACAGGTGGACATTTTTATTAGCACAATTTATTTATCAGTTTATACCTAATGGTTGTGCTATACAGGTGGTGGTTATTTTTTCAGACAAACAAGGTGTGAAGTCATTCTTCCTTGGCACTTGAACTCAAAATGAATTACTGCTTTATGACATAGAGAAACCCAGAGATAGGCACAGCATAAAAACTACTGTTCTATACACCACAGAGTAACTCAGAGCGGGGCAGAGCCTCCTGTCAGGTAGGCCCAAGATAGCTGTAGTTAGGCTCCTTTACCAAGCTCCCAGCAGTCTGTGTTTTTAGTATGTAACTAAGGTCATGAACACCCTGATTCAGCCTATGTACTCAAGGTCATAAACGTTTGCTTGTCAGCATGTGCCTACTAATGTAACCTGCTGACAATGTGCATTCTTTGTTTGATCAGCATATTTAAAAAAAAGGCCTATGGAAAGCCTGGGGGGCTGAAATCAAAGGCTTGAAGCTAACGAGGGGGCTACTGCTGCCTCCAAATAAAGCATGTCCACTATCCCAACTAAGCCTCCCATCTTCTTCCAACTGCCAGACTCCCTAATCTGACTCCCAGGTCTGAGCCTCCACAAAACCCACTCTCCACAAAGCTTGTGAAACAAGAAAGACAAGTTATCTGCCCTCCATTACAGTTAAGAATGGGAAAACAGATGTAGGATAGGAAAAATAGACTAAAATAGAGAGAGGCAGTGAAAAATGCATTCTCTCTCCCATTTTCTCCTTGGAGTAGATTCTCCAAAAGGAGAAAATGGGGGAGAGAATGCATTTTTCACTGCCTCTCTCTATCTTAGTCTATGCTGGTAATGTTTTTTTTTCATATAGTTTCTCAATAACTTTGTGGATCTTCTGGGACACTTCCTGGTGTTTCACCGAGTAGGTGAAAGCCACACTTACACAACTGATAAAAAGCCTTTCTCTACTTTGAGCTCCTATTGGATGCCTGAAGACTAAGGCACTTATTAAGCTTCAGTGAGGTCCTGTTGTTCAATTAAGATCTATGGGACATTCCCTCAGTCTCTTTAAAGTGTTCTTTGTGTGGATGAATAAATAAATCTTACCTTGTTATGGCTCTTTAAAAAAACGTTGTACAGTCAAATCATTAATATATCTATTAGGTATAGGGCTAGTAGCATGTCAATATATATATTTTTAAGCACAGATACTTCACAACTCTATTTGGCCTGGCCTTGCTCTAGAACCCTAGGGATTCTGTGATTATGTTATTGCTGTAAATTTCACAGCTATACTACCACAGGTATCCAGATATCCAGGTATCCAGGTATCCTGGGACCTGCTGTATCTGAAACCACTCAGATTTTGCCTGCTCCAGGTCCCACTCAAAGTGTTCATTGTAGTATTTCCAAGTGTGAATTAAGCTTCCTCAGAGTCTGAAGAAGTAATCAGGATTTGTGCTTTCTGGCAGTGATGAAAGTTGTGAGGACACAATAATCCTTGGAGATGACTCAGACCACGGCATCCTTAACAATTTTATTTATTAAATTTGAAGCTTCAGTATTTCTCTCTTACTCTCTAGAGCATATGTCTCTTTGGTTTCATTTGTGTGTGTATGCTGGGGATTGAACCTACCACTGAACTACACTCCAGCTCCAAGGAGCATGTCATACCTAGTCTCCAAATGGACTTACCTTGCCACATTGCGATCATCAGATCCAATATGATGTCATGAACATAATGGATCAATATGATAGTCTATGTTTGAACTGTCCAGGTCTCTTCAGAAAATAAAAT
This sequence comes from Marmota flaviventris, assembly GCF_047511675.1. Lineage (NCBI taxonomy): Eukaryota > Metazoa > Chordata > Mammalia > Rodentia > Sciuridae > Marmota > Marmota flaviventris. The sequence continues at coordinate 21,651,397 of NC_092508.1, forward strand.
GACAGAGGGTATAAAGGTTGACATAGTAATGGAACAAGATCATAAATGTTTATTTCATATCAATAAAAACTCTTCTTGTTTCTCCTTTCTGATACAGACATTTTAAAGATAATTTTTCTAGATTATTGACTACATCTATGTACCTGGAGTTATATTAATTTGTTCTAATAAAGATACCTTTTCTGAAATTGCAACCACAATTAGTGCAACTATTTGATTGAGTTTGAAGTGATTTACTCTCAATTTTCCAGATCCACTTGAGATTTTAAGGCATTAAAATAGTGAATTAATGATGGAGCCACAATCCTTGCATCTTTTAGGTCTTCTGCTATTCTCCCAGGATGCAGTAGACATAAAAGAAATAAGAATATCAGAGATCTGAGTAACACTACCAACCAGCTCCATGTAATTGACATTTATGTAACAATCCACTTAACAATAGCATAATACACATTCTTCTCAAGCACAAATGGGACATTCACCAAGATAGCTCATATACTGACCCATAAAACAATTATTATTAAATTGAGGATTAAAATTGTAGAAAGTTTGTTCTCTGAGTACAATAGAATTAAATTAGAAGCCAAGAACAGAAATATGTCTGGAGATCCTCACATATTTGGAAATTAAATAACACTTCAAAATATCTTCTGAGTCTTAGAAGAAATCACTAGAAAATACTTTGAACTCAATGAACATGAAAACACAACATAGCAAAACATGTAGATGTGAGACAAGGACCAACATAGGGACAAAGAAGAAATGCACTTGTGGCCCAAGGTTCAGGGCCTGACAGAAAACTCTAGGTGCTTGGGGTTTTCACTAGTGTCAGCTTTGCATTGTTAAGCTCAGGATGCCCTGTTTTTGTTCTCTTGAAGAGTTGCAGTAACTTGTCTTTAGCACAGGCCAAAAAGCTTAAGTGGCCCTAAAGCCAACTAATATTCTCATCCTGCCAGTAACCAGTAAAATGAGTTTCCTTTTTTTTTTTTTTCAATTTTTGTTCAGGGAGTGATTCTGATGGTTTCTGGTTGGAGCTCTCTCCCTTCCTAGATGGAAGCTCACTAAAAGCCTTGCCTACAGGTGTGTTCACCTGACTCAATTTTAATTTCATTGTCATCAGGTAAAAAAAAAAATCTTAGTACCCATTGAAGTAGTGCTTAGAAAGAAATTCATAGCCACAAATACTTATAACAGATAAGAGAAATCATCCAATATCAATAATCTAATCTTTAACCCAAAGAAGCTAAGAAAATAAGAGCAACTTGAACCTAGAATAAGTAGAAGGAAAGAAATGGCAAAGATAAGAAGGCAAGTTGGCTATATACAAAGTGAACAATGCCAGAGAGAATCAATGGAACTCAATTCTTCAAAACTGATTTATTGAAAAGAACCAATAACATTGATGGTTTCTCAACCTCAATACTCTTGATATATTGGTCTGTATACTTTGTTTTGAGAGACTCTTTAACAGTATCCCAGCCCTACAACCATTGGATACAAGTTACATATGCCACTGTGACAACCAAAAAGGGATCCAGACAAAAATGAAGACATCACCAAATCAGGACCTTGGTCCCTCCTCCTCTCCATCTTCATTCCCTTCCTCCCTTTCTGCTGAGAACAAGGAAGCTATAGAAGTTCTGGTGTGCTTTTGCATAGGAACTTAACTACAGATAACAATAACAGACTATATATTTCAAAAAGCCAGAAGAAAGGATTTTGAAAGTTTTCACCCCAGAAAAATTACAAATGTTTGAGAAGATATATATATTTACTCTATTGGCCCGGGAATCAGAGGGAGGTGGGTTTCTGAATCCTGGCTCCCATGTTTACCAGCTGTGTGCTCTTAGGCAAGCTGAGAACCACCTCACTGTTCAATGGGACAATGCCTATGCCTTGCCCTCTCTGCTGTGCTTTTGAGCTACAGAGATACATGTGGTAGGAGAACCTAGTGGGGATAGTCATGGGCCTTAGACCAGATACCTTGGCCACTTACCTACAAACTGTGTGCCCCTGGGTGAGTTACTTAACCACTCTGAGCCTCAGGTTTCCCCCATTCAAAATGGTGAGGGGACCTGGGAACAGCGATATGATTTCACACAAGTAATTCCACCTCTATTTAGGTCTCCTTGTTTGTGAAATGACAGACCTGGGGCAGGGGGCACCTTAGACTTTAAGGACATGTGGTAGGATGGCCGAAGGGCTCCAGAAACTACATGTATTAAAACATAATCTGTTATCTCATTAGTATGTACAATTTTTATGTTTTTATATACAAGTTAAAAAGAAGACAAAAATTACCAATATCAAGAATGAAAGATGAACATTACTTTAGAACTTACAAACTCAGTGCATAAAGTACTATAAATAATTTAATGTCAATAATGTGACAACTTAAATGAAATGAACAATTTCCAGGAATATACATATTACCTGAATTGATTCAAGAAAAAATGGAAAAACTTGAGTAGCCTATGTCACTTATATAAATTGAATTCATAACTATAATCTGTTCCAAAAAAAAAAAAAAAAAACTCTGAGTTACAATGGCTTCAAAGTGAATTCCAATATATGCTTACTGAAGAAATAATTCTAATTTTACACAAACACTTCAGAAAATAGAAGTAGGAAACTAATTCTACAAGACGAGGCATACAACTAGGCACACAACTCTATAACACAATTTATATGTTCACAAGTACTATACAGATTTAATGCATTCCAATCAAAATCCCAATGGCATTCCTCATAGAAATAGAAAAAAAATCATGAAATTCATTTGGAAAAATAAGAGACCCAGAATAGCTAAAGCAATCCTTAGCAGGAAGAGTGAAGCAGGTGGCATCACTATACCAGACCTTAAACTATACTTCAGAGCTATAGTAACAAAAACAGCATAGTATTGGCACCAAAACAGACTGGTAGACCAATGGTACAGAATAGAGGACACAGAGACTAACCCACAAAATCACAATTATCTTATATTAGACAAAGTTGCCAAAAACATGCATTGGAGAAAAGATAGCCTCTTCAATAAATGGTGCTGGGAAAACTGGAAATCCATACGCAACAAAATGAAACTAAACCCCTCTCTCTCACCATGCACAAAACTCAAAGTGGATCAAGGACCTAGGAATTAAACCAGAGACTCTGCATCTAATAGAAGAAAAATTAGGCCTCAATAAATAAAATAACTTAAGTGTTATGATTTGGATTTTTAAATACCTCCCAAAGACTCATGTATTGAAGGATTGTGCCTTCCCAGCAATGGTGCTATTGGGAGGTGGTGGAAACTTCAGGAGGTAGGGCCCAGTTGGAGGAAGTTAATCACTGGTGGATTACCCTGGAGGAGAATATTAGAACCTTACGCCACCTTCCTCTCTCTCTCTCTTTGTTTCCTGCCTATAAAATAAGCAGCTTTGCTCTACCATGTATTCCCTGCCATGATATTCTGCCTTACAGAATATCCAGAAACAACAGAGCCAAGTGACCATTGACTGAAACCTCTGAAACTATGAACCAAAATAAATTTTCCTTCTTTTAAGCTGATTTTCTCAGGTATTTTGTCATAGCAACAGAAAACTAACCAATGCATGAAGCCTCCTAATTTGGCTTTAATTTTCCATTACAGTGGAATTAAGAATTTTGAATATATAATTCTCAACTCTAAATTTATTTTGACAAAAATTTAGGACTTAATGTTTACAAGGTATTGTGTTAGATACTGGAATAATTCAGAAACTATAAAAACACATACATTCTATGTTGCCTGACTGGTGCCCTTTCAATCTTTTATTAAAAAATCCCCCACACTAAGTGTGAAGATGAAAGCAACTACCCACTTACCCACTTTAAGGCATGGCTCTACTGTTATCTGCTTCATGGACACTATTTGAATTTTTAATTTCAAGATAAAGTGGAGAACTTAATATTGTGCTTAAGTTTTGAAGGAAGTATTAAAAAAGACTGTAAAATTTTTTGAAAATTTAAAAACCATCTGATTCAGTTTCTAATATAATTTTTGACATGGTTTTGATCAACACATACAGTAGCCAAATTTTTAACAATCTGTTTCACAAACATTCTTAAATCTAACAGTGTAAGATTTATAACCACATAACTTTGCTTTTGGGTAAATTTCATTGTTAAAATCAAATATAAAACTGAAGAAGATAGAAAGTGATCTTCATCTCTTTTTGAAACATTTTGAGAAATAGTAGATAATTTGCAGAATGATATCATTTCCACATAATTATTTACTACACTCAAAATGTGTCTAAATTTGTTCAAAGGCTTCCATGAATATTACCTCATTGGGCTGGGGCTGTCGCTCAGTGGTAGAGCACTTACCTCACATGCATGAGGCCCTGGACTCAATCCTCAGCACCACATAGGGTAAATAAATAAAGATATTGTGTCCATCTACAAATAAAACAAAATTTTACAAAAACATTACCTTATTGTAGTTCCAAACCCTATAAATTAAAATTATAAAAATTAATACAGTGACTGATTGAAAAAATGATTATTATAATAAATTATGGTCAAATGTATAAACTCCAGAAAACCAATAGAAATACTAAATTAATGCAAAATAGCATTTTTTAGTAAGTAAATACTTGTAAATTCATGTATTTTTTAAAATTATGTCTTAATAAGTTAGCAGTAAGCAATGATTTGAAGTCAAATGCAGGCTCTTCAGACATAAGTAAAATATTATAAGTCACTCATTGTTACCAAGAGAACAAATGATTCCACAAGTCATAGTCTTGTAGTCATACTCTCTAATTTCCCTAAACTAGATTATTTTCTCCTCTTTGACTATGTTAGTCTGCTTTGTGTTACTGTGCCAAAATACCTGAGATAAATATGGAAATGTTTATAAGAATATCTAGGAGGTTATGCCCTGTACTGGAGAAATGGTCCTTTTACATCTCTACCAACAGCCTGATCAGTGTCTTACTCTCATGCCACTACCTTTATTCTATATTTTTCATTGACCCCATCCAACATATTTATCAATTCTGTAACCTCTTCCAACACTGTAATTCTTTTTTTTTCACTTGTCTAAAACCATCTTTATTTTGCCTTCATTTTTTATTAAATTATTTCCTTATTCTTATTTGTTATATATAACAGCAGAATGCAATTCCTTTCATATTACACATATAGAGTACAATTTTTCAAGTCACTGGTTGTACACAAAGTATTTTGACACCATTCGTTTCTTCTTACATATACTTAAGGTAATGATGTCTAACTCATTCCACTGTCTTTCCTACTCCCATACCTCCTCACTACCCCTCCCTCCCCTTTGTCCCATCTAACGTTCCTCTATTCCTCCCATGCTCCATGCCCTATCCCCATTATGGATCAGCATTCACATATCAGAGAAAACATTCAGCCTTTGGTTTTTGAAGATTGGCTTACTCAGCATTATATTCTCCATCCATTTACCTGCAAATGCCATGAATTTATTCTCTTTTAATGCTGAGTAAATTACATTATGTATATATACCAAAGCTTCCCTATCCATTCATCTGCTGAAGGGTATCTGGGTTTGTTCCACAATTTAGCTATTGCAACACTGTAATTCTTTGATATCAACCACAGACTAGAAAAATGGAGGGCTTAGTTTGTCATTAGGGTTGTTCACCAAGTATTTTCATTGTCTCCTTCCCAAACCTAGGTTCATCTTATATTTGTGCTTCCTCATCCCCTTGAATTAGTAGTGACCTTGAAATTGGGTTAGACAATAAAGGGTGAGTGGAAGGTGAGAAAAGCAATGTGAACATAATCATTCAAAGTCAAAGTTCCTTCTCCTTTTGGCGACTTAACATGTTCCAGCAGTGAAATTTGTTCAATTTGGACTCTGAATTCAGAACAATGGGGATGCCAGGCACTGTGGTGCACACCTGTAATCCCAGGGATTGGGGAGACTGAGGCAGGAGATTGCAAGTTCAAAGCCAGCCTCTGCAATTTAGCAAGGTCCTAAACGGTGCAATGAAAGCCTGTCTCTAAATAAAAAATCTGGAAAGGGGCTGGGGATGTGGCTAAATGGTTAAGTGCCCCTGAGTTCAATCCCCAGTACAAAAAAAAAAAAAAAAAAGGAACAATGGGGAATAGAGCCCACATTCCAAGTTTGCAATGAACATATTATAATAGAAGTAAGAAATCAGCTTTGTATCTTTGAGTCATGAAGATTTTCAGGTTTTTATTGTTGTTGTTGTTACATCAGAATAACTTAGTCTTTTCCAATTGATATTTGTGTTAATACTTTTCTCCACATATCTCAGTTATATACTCTCAACTACCCAGAAGAATGGTGTCAAACTCTATCCTGGGAACTTACCTTTTAAAAGAAGATGTTTGTTGTTTTTCATTTTTCATATACCTATTCTAATTTTTTTATCTCTCCAGGTCAGTAGTTTAACATGATATTGTTCACAACTATTTGCCTTCCGTTGATCAGATTGACACACAGTGATCGCTTCTCTAGTTAAAGGAATGAAAATCCAATTCCCAGGTTCAGAAGCACCACAGAGCCTCTTTATAACTCTCCCTCCTCTAATACCATTTCAAATCAGTTTCATCAGTAATATTAGATGCCCATATTCAACCTGTGCTAAATGCTACCACGTTGGTATATTATGCAAACTTGGCATATTGGATGTACTTGTCATGTCAGAGTGACATGTGCTTCAGTCCCCAGCTGAAGTTGCGGTACTGGTCTTTGTTTTGATCTCACCTAAAAACTACATATAAACATTTTGGATCTGCAAATTAGTCTGTTGATAGACAATGATTGGCATAGGATAACAAATTATTCCTAGATTCCTTTTTATTATAGATAAAAGCATATTTTAGAAATCTCTGGCATGGCAACTAAGCTATCTGTGACCTTTCCTGGCACCACTTATGGCAATTATGTCTCAACTTCTATAAGAAAATTGATGTAAATCAAAGTTCCCAATCTCATCAAGCTCCCCTAATGTGCCTTAAAGCAATAATATGTGACTTACATTCTTGCTCCAGAAGCTTAAATATAAATGATATATCATTATCCCAAAGATTATCTTTTGAGTCTGACAGATATTACCTTTCTAAAAATCTTATATGGCCTACATAAGTTTTAATAAAAATAGTAAATTTTCCCATGTAGAAGCTAATATATAATTATTAGGCTGATCCATTTGAAATTCCCAATAATTAACAATTTTGACCTATAAAATGGTAACTTCCTTAATCAAATAACCTCACATACATTGTTTCATTTGTCAGTATACATGTGTAAAAAATGTGCAAGGAGTTGGTCATTTTCTTCTCTAAACCCTGCTCCTACTTTTACATGCCTCGTCTTGATGAATGTACCATTGACTACCCAATTGTCCAAGTAAACCTAGAAATGATAATTAAGTATTTCAACTTCCTTTCTTTTTGTATCCAGTTGGTAACGAATCTTCTTTTTCCTTAAAATAGCCTCAGATTTCTATGCTAACTCCGTTGCTAAAGCCACCACCCTGGCTCCAGTTGCAATTTGTCACAGATGGGGTTTCTGAGGAAGCAGAGTAAGTCAAAGATTATATGCAAGTGATGTATTGGGGAGTGCCCTCTCAATTGCAGCACGTTGAGGGAAAGAGAGGGAAGTGGGACTCAGCAAAGGGAGAAGTTGGGCTGTGGTGCCCTCAGGAAGAGCTTTAGCAAACCCTTTAGGGTGTTCTGCAGCTGAGATGGCCACTGTGAATTTTACCAAATTGGGGGAAGGAAAGGATACCTTTTTACCTCCACACTCATAGAAATTTTTTTTTTTTTTTTGGCCTGGGAAAGGAGCACAGCCTTAGGAAAGGCCATTCTCTTTAGCCTTAGGAATTTCTAAATGGGAGGAGAAAAAAAATTCAGTTCTCAAGAAAGTGTGTGGTGGCACATCACAGCACCTACTGAAGTCCATCCTTTGAGCGATCTCATGGTAACTTTTCCTGAAATAACTTATAAGAGGCAGGTCAGTGGAACAAAAATACAAGCTTCACCTCCACAACTTGTCTCCAGACCACGTTGATACTCGAGGTCTGATCCTATGGTAACTAAGCCTTTCTCAAGCCCCAAGCATTGTGTTTGTCCTTTTAACATAAAAATTAGCAAGATGTCAAAATGGATATCTAGATGCCAACTGTATTCCTTCCTGACCCAGCAGGTAAAAACAATCCTAAATCTTCCTAAGGACTAGGGTCAATTTTACCTGTAAATAGAGTGAATCATTTTATTGCTGCCAGTCCCTAGATACTGGGAGTCTGTGGTAGCCTAACAGCAGCTATAGCTTCTAGGCCAACGGGACTGTTGTGTGTCTTTGCAGTAGAGTTCTCACTTTGAGAACCCGATCTCTAAATTCATAAATTTAGAGTTATGGAACTAGAACCCTCCCCAAGTAGGTTAATGGCAATTATGTTAAGAGTTTCCTTCATCTTGTAAATCATGATTCCCAGACCAAGGTATTTAAACTCTGGGAAAATAGTGTCACTTAAAGGTCATTGATTTAAGGCCAGATTTCTCAATTTTGGAACTATCATAATTTGGGTTGAATAATTATGTTTTTGTGAGGAGTTGTTCCAAATGATAAGATATTCAACATTATCCTTGCCCTTTCTTCACTAGATACCAGTTGCAAAAACCTGGTTTGACAACCAAGAATATCTGCAGACATTACCAAATATTCCCTGGGGCACAAAATTGCCCATGGTTGAGAATGATTGATTAAAGTATACACTGGAAATATATACTGGAAGATGACATCTCATAGAGCACTGCTTTTTATATCCATTTGGTAATGAACCTTTTTTTTTTTCCCTTAAAATATCCTAAGGTATCTACACTAACTCCATTGCTAAAGCCACTGTCCTGGCTCCAATTGTAATTTGTCACACATGAGGTTTCTGATGCCTCAAATACAACAAGGAACATGAGATTGTATGTTCAAAAATGTAGTCTACTACCACTACAGCCTGGACTGCTGTGAAGCTATTTCCTGTCCTAAACAGGTAGCCTTTCCTGTTACCTGATATATGGGTGGATCAGTATTTTCAGCTGTGGAAATCTTCCCCAGGGAGGGGTTACATAGCATTGTGTTACCTCCTTGATATCAATGTAAACTTAAAATTCAGAAAGACATTCTTTGAAGAATAATGATATTTATTTGGGGATTGCTGAACATTGCAATAAGACATGTGTCATTGTAAATTACCCAGGTTTTCAAAGAGATTGAGGAAAGGAGGAGTTTCTTTAAAAGGCAAAAATTGAGTTACATAAGGTATTTTTAACAACAATCCTTAGCCTTAAGGATTAATAACAGGGGCACCAGTCCGAGGTTAATCAGACAATTGCTGGGCAGACGTCCTTGCAGAAGGACATTTTTGTGTAAGATTGCAGTGACCTTAGTGCAAGATTGTGGTTCAGGGAGGGTCTTTTATGATAGTTGCTCTCAGGCAATGCTGCTTGAGATCTGTTCCTTCTAACCTCATTTAATTTATTTTTCATTAGGGTTGACACAGGCAACTGCATTTTGATTCTGAAAACTTTAACAATAGGAAGCTCAAAATGCAATAATTTACCCTATGCACGCTTCAGAGGTCTGTACTCCTAATAATTTGTAGCTGCAAGCCTTTATATCTTTTTAAAGTTTTATTTTGTGGGAAGGTCTCACTAAGTTGAGAGGCTGGCCTCAAATTTGTGATCCACCTACCTCAGCCTTCGGATTAACTAGGATTACTTGATGTGCTACCATGCCCAGTTTGGATTCCCAACAATGTTAAGATGTCTTACAAAGGTTTCATAATGTTGTGTAGAAGTGAAACAGTGTGATGTTCTGTGGAATGTCCAGCTACTTGGAGTGTGTTCTGACTACACTATAACAAGGTAGAAGAGTTGACATAGACCTTGAGAAAAATTATGAATATATATACTCTTGTCTCTTCCAAATGAACAGAAAGTTTTCTTCTTCCATTATTGATAGGAAAAGGGAAAATATATTGGCTTGCTCATCAGCTACATATAATTTCCCTAGCAGGCATGTTAATATATTCAGCAAAGATCCCACATTGACACAGCTACAATAGTATTTGGTTGAGTTTGTGACAGACAACTATCATCCTCCAGAATCTGTCTAGTTTTTACAGAGACCAGACTGTTGCATTAAGTGAAAATCTGAAGGAGAACTTCACTCTTGCACTCTTAAAGAGTCACAATATTCTTTGCCATTTCCTTGGGATGCAATATTGTTTCTGATTTATTATATTGACTGTGGAAGGGGACAGTTGCAAAATATGTCCAATTCTCTGAGTCTTTTAAAGCCTTTCTTCCACCATCGACTATTGCAATTCAGGTATTTAATACCTCATTTATTGTGGGTCATCACTTTTTCCAGGCTTCTAGGAAAAATTGCTGTACCCTGGGGTCTTTTCCAAGTATTAAATTCTGTATATTGGAGAGAACTCTCAATCAATAAACAACTTTATGTTTTGCCCTCTTTAATTCCAGACTATAGGAATCCATTCCCATGTGGATTCTCCAACCCCTGTTGGTATATTTTGGTTAAATCCTACAGAAATTTGGGGTTTGCAGTAGTTTTCTATTTGTTTCAAAACAAATTACTACAAAATTAGTGCTTAAAACACTACTTGCTTTTTATCTCAAGAGTTCTATAGGTCAGAAGTTCTGCAATTCATGACTGGACCTCTTGCTCAAGGTTTCACAAATATGAAATCCTGGTGTCAGGCTCCTCTAGAGACTTTGAGGAAAAAAATCTCTTCCAAGCTTATTACTACTATTAGCAAAATTTATTCCTTAAGATTTTAGGACATAGGTTCCCATTTCCTTGCTGGCCACCAACCAGAAACCGCTCAGCAACTAAAAGCCTTTAGCATTTCTTGACATACAGATCCCTCCATCTTATAAGGGTCTAAAAGATGTGTCTAATCCCTCCGCTGCTTTAAATCACAGACTTACTCTTTTCCAACCAATTGGAGAAAACTTCTTTTTTAAGGGTTCATTTGAATAAGTCAGACTCACCCCAAAATGTCCCTGTCTTAAGGGCAATAGATGTAAGACCTTAATTATATCTGCAAAATTCTTTCATAGCAATACTTACATCATTGTTTGCTTGAAGAGCTGGAAGACGGTGTCTGTACAATCAGGGGGCCCAGGACTCCTGGAGGCCATCTTCGAATTCTGCCATCTACAGACTCAAGGAAAAAAGGGCTTCATTTCCTCATATCAACAAGTTACTAGATATGTCATGGGAAAGGAGAATGACCTTGCGAAAGACAAATCTTTTCAACCAAAGCAATTCTGTAGAGGGTGAGAATTGAAAACTGCCTGTCAGCAGCTCTTGAGGGACCTGGGAAGATAAATTTCTTCCACCCACTAGAAGGACCTGGATAGTTCATTTCATCTATCTCTGCATCCTAGATCTTGTGTGAATTTCTCTATCTACTTTTCAGTTTTGCCCTCTTCCAATCGCCTCCTCACACAAATGACAGAGCAGTCTTTCTACAAATAAATCTGATCATGTGATTCTCCAAATGAAAGTAATTCCCAATAAACTCCAAATATGTGGGCAGCAGAGCCTTACCTACTAAAACACATGGGTGTGCCCTTTGTATGTTGTGTGTGTGTTTCTAGTTAGGAAATGGTACGTATGAATTGCTACTGGTGATGATGTGAGCACATCAGTGTCAAATGGCATTTTATTGTTAATAAAGCTTAATTTTTCTTTATTACAAATAATTATAAACATCTTAATATTTTATTATTCACCTCATTCAGACACCAGCGCTCTAGACATCAAATTTGGAAACAACTTTAAATTTCACTTGGAAAAACAAGCCATTTCCATAACCTGTCTGATAGAAAAACCCTGGCGTAACATAACGTGACCATTCTGTTCCGAGGAGGTATTCTGATCCCAGTGATACAAGGCATTAAGTTGGAAAGGCTGCCTGAAAACAAGATTGTTTGGGGATTTCTTTATATTGTGATTGTTCACCCTGGTGATTGTGAATGGAATTCAAATCATTTTAAGCAAGCAGAGGAGTTGCTGGATCACCTTGACTGCAGGCTTGCAAACTTGGAGCAGCAACCAGAAGGGAGAAAAGGTTAAAAACTCAGTTGAAATTTCTAATTGTAAGAATACAAAATTGAATTTTAAATTATTTAATCATAATGAATTACAAGTGCAGAAATCGTTACTTGCTGTTTGCGTGACTTGTAAGAGATCACAAGCAAAGTTGTTAAGATCTCAACAGTATTAATGCTTTTCAAGAGAGGAGCTCTTTAAATTGTTGCTTATATGGGGTCATCATTTTTTAATGTATCATATCTGTAGCATGAAGCAAACATGAAACTCTTTTTGAAACACATTTAAATGACATCAAAAATCTAATCAAATCAATGGCCCAGTTCCTTGCAATTGTTACCATATATTTCCTTTCTTAAAAAAATTATAAGTAAAGATGCCATCTCTTTTTAAGTGATTTTACATAATAAAAATATGAAGCCTAAATTAAATTGAGCTTTCTACTACTGTTCTTTCTTCCATATTTCCTCCATAAAGTTGATGTTTTATCTCAATTGTTTAATAACAACTGAAATTCAAACACCAAAACAACTTAGGCAATATGATAATAAAATTACCTCATACTGGTACAGTTTTATATTGTTCAAAGTGCTTTCCCTTTATTAAGTTTTGTCTCATGACAACTTAGATATTATAATATATGAGGAAAATGAGTCACCAAAAGATTAAGTGATGTGCTCTTAGTTATGCCATTAGATTAGTGATAAAGCTTAGGCTAGAACTAAATCTCCCTGTTTCTCTGATAGAATTGTTTCCCTCTCTACTTCATAGCTCCTGACATTTTCATGAAAATGGGTCAGGTACCCTGACCAGCTAAACTCCAAGCTCAGCAGTGAAGAGTTCACAGCAATTGGTAATTTATCTTTGGATGAACAACAAAGGGTCAAGATAATATTAATCTGATTAGGAATCAGATAAATGCAGCATCAGGTAAAGAGGTCAAGGTTGGGTATGTCTAAGAAACAACTTCATGTAGTAAAAGGCTAGAAACTGATGGTTAACCCAGGCTTGTGTGGATACTTTTTTCAAAAGTGAAGCTGTTTCTGTGGGAAGATTAGCAATCAGAAGCAGAGAGCTGGGCTGATTCATCCTTTTCAGCTGCTCAAGGAGGAATATGCAGTAGATTCCTATCAAGACAAAGCTACAAATTACTATAAAAGGTAAGCATTTTCAAGGCACTCAGTGACAAGGACTAGATAGAAGGATGTTTTGATAAAAAAATCAAAATGGCAAGGCCAAACATTCAAAATTACTTAAGGTCTCAGCCCTCAACTGTTTCCTGTGACCTCAAAGAGTTATCAAGGTACATCAAGGAATACAGGGATTTCCAAGAGCTGATGTTTCAATTCTTGCTACAGAATTACAAGGAGACAAGGCCTCAACCCATGTACAGGGTCTAGAGAGACTATGCCAATATGGATTCAAACAAGATGCCATGAGACAATCAGAAGGATAATCCCAATTGCTGTGGGTTATAAGAGCAATTTACAGTCAGCTTTATGTTTGGACATTGTTTTGTTTTGTTTGTTTGTTATTTGTTTGTTTGAAGAAGCTCTGATTTCTTGAGACAGAAGCAATATATGAAAGAAGCTTGCACAAATGTCACTATTGAGGAAGATAATTTGGAAAGCGAAGATAGGGAAGAGTTTGTCTGCTTTCAGATTACAAAACCAAAATGGCAGTTTGCACAGGAAAGTTCCAGTTCAGACTTGGGGAGCTAAAGTTGCTTGCATTTAGCTCCCTCAGCCTCAATTCAATTCTCCAAAATAAAATTACCCAAGGAGGAAAAATATTCCTCAGGAGGATACACAGAAGCAGCCCTGGGCCCTGGCTGGACCTCACCCACCAAGGGACAGTTGGTACAGACCAGCTTTCACAAGCAAGGTAGGTACCACTTGCACTTCAATCCCCAAATGTCCTTGTCAACTCAGTGCTGTAACAGATTCCCACAGAACAGGTGGCTTAAACAACAAATATTCATTTTTTCACAGTTCTGGAGGCTGAGAAGTTCAAGGTCTAAATCTCAGAAGATCCAGTTCAGGTGAGGCCTAGTTTCTGGCCGGCCAATGACCATCTTCTTTCTATGTCCTCACATGTTAGAAAACAGAAGAAAGCTCTCATATCTGATCTTATAAAGACACTAATCCCATTTGTGTCTAGTTACCTCTCAGGTCCCTACCTCCTAACACCATCATTCCGGAAGTGAGGGAAACAACATTCAGTGCTTAACATCTGGCATTCTAAGGAAAACAAAGGAGTTCTGGTGCCTCTGTTGAGAGTGAAAATCAGAGCTATTTCTGAAGGATAATATTTCAAAGTAGAGTGTACAGTGAGGCAAACTGTCCCCTCTTCCTCCAGAAATTGAGACTTGGAAATAAGACAAGACCTGGAAATAAGAGAACCATAGATATTCTGGTTTGGTAAATTTACTTGTCTTCCTACCCTCCCTTCCCCTTGCTGGACAAAGGGAGGTCGAGGAAGAGGCTGATGTAAGTAGAGTATATTCCTCAAAGACAATGAGAATTAGGTGGGAGAAAGATAAGTGTCCTGACTTTGGAGTGATTCAAGACCCAGCCTGGGCTTTGCACCTACTCTTCGGGGAACTTTTTGTCCTGGGGTGCTGGTAATCAGTCAATAACAATGCTTAGACTAGCTACCTTTCAAGAACCACAGAGGAACTCTCCAAACTTGGGTGGGGAGGGGTGGACTGGGGTGAGGAAGATGCCTAAGTGATGAAAATATTTCCTGTGTCCACACTCTCACCCGAGCTAAGATGAGTAGCTCAGCCCTGAGTTGAATGAGACTTGAGAACCACAAATAAATCTTGTGTTTTTCTTCCATTCACTCAACCTAAAAGGATAGAGTTGATAAACGATTTGTCAAGATGACAAATATTTTCTCAGGGGAATATATAGTACCTAGAGAAAATGTTCCTTCCTCAGCAACTGGTAGGAGAATTCTCTGTAGGAAAAGATGCAGATTCATTGGAGAGAGATTAGTAGTAGAATCCAAAGAAGACTTCCAAGTTTTATGAGGAATAGGACACTAATTTATGTAATATGAAGGAAGTAGAGGGGAAGGGTGGGGAGTGCTATTAGCAGCGAAGAGGTACAAGTTTCCATAAAGAAGATAAGTGGGGGAACAGTGGCTCATGTTTATAATTCCAGATACTGGGGAGGCTGAGGCAGGAAGGTCACAACTTTGAGTCTGGGCAACTCAGTGAGAACCTATTTCAAAAATGTAAAACAGAGGAAGGAAAGGAAGACAACATACTTAAGGCTCATTGTGATAGTTGGTGCACACTTATAATCCCAGCAACTTGGGAGATTGAGTCAAGAGGATCACAAGTGCAAGCCCAGCCTCAGTAATTTAGCAAGACTCTGTCTCAATACAAAAATTAAAAAGGGCCAGGGATGTATTTCAGTGGTAGAGTGACTATGGTTCAATCTTCAGTACTGCCAAGAAGAATGAGAAGGAAAAGACAAGAGGAGGAGGAGGAGGAGGAGGAGGAAAAGATGGTGGTGGAAGAAGGGGAGGAGGAAGAAGCCAACACATTTAGATTTCTGAACTTACAGACTTTAGGGAAAAGGGAAATTTCTAAGATCTTGTTAAATCATGGGCAAAAGACAGTGAAATTCAGCAAATACAGAGCAAAATTCCTCCACTTCTATTATGAAATTACCTTGTAATGCTTTCATTTATGATTAATACTTTCATAGTTTTGTGTTTTATGGGAATAACTCAGAGCAAAAATTACCTGCCTGATACTTGAATTAGCTCTCGTGACAGTTAATTTTATGTATCAAATTGACTGAGCTAATGAATGCCCAGAGAGCTGGTAAAAACATTTTGGTTGTGTTTGTGAAGATATTTCAGAAGAGATTAGCACTTAAATCTGTATATTGAGTGAAGACTATTGCTCTCACTAGTGCCAGTGGTGTTATCCAATCCACTTAGCACTCCAACAGTACAAAGAGGTGGATTATGGGTGAATTCTATGTTAACTTGAACTGGAATATCACTCCTAATTTTCCTGTCTTCTGACTCAGACCAGGACTTAAACCACTGCTCTGCTGCTTCTCAGACCTTCATGCTTAAACCAGAATCTCACCACTGGTTTTCCAGTAGATCACAGGACATTTTCAACTTTGTAACCAGGTGAGTCAATTCTTCATAGTAAATATCCTTCTGTATATCTACATATGTCCTATTGGTTCTATTTCTTTGGAAAATCCTGACTGGTACATTTCATGAAAAATGAAAGACTTCAGAAATACAGCCATTGATCACTGTTTTATCAATTGCTTATAGAATGAATACCCATAATTTTAACACCATCTTTTCAAGTTATTGTTTTCTGAGTTCTTCACAACAAAATGATATGGATAAATGAATGTGTTGTCATCATCCTTCTGATTTGTGGATGAGGAACGGTGGTTCACAGAGTAGGCAAATTGACCAAATTAGAAGTAACTTTGATTAGAAGTTACTTTGATTCTTGCCAATGAGTTTTGGGTTTCAAGGAACAAAAACCACTCAATTGCTAAATAAGGGGTCTCAGTGGTGCACTGGTAAATGTTTAACAAGTGAAAAAAAAAGGCCAGAATTTGAATATTTCCTAGATTTCCATGGTGTGAATACTTTTCTCCTCTGGCAATTTCAAGCCACCAATAGTAATGATGAGCTGGGAAAAACTGTACATAATTGACAAGAGCAGTAATAACTGGCTCCAGCACACCCCTGGGTGTTTTACAGTGAGGAAAATAGGCAATCTTGAGGACATCAAGAGCAAGAAATGAATTATAGCTAGGACTTCTTTGAAAGCATTTGATGGAAAATTTTTGTAGATTTTTTTTTATTTGCGTGGACATATTCACCCATCTTACCCTTGTCTCTGCAAGCTTACTTGGCTAAACTATGACTTTCAGAGTCCAAGACAGAAAAGGAAAGTTGCAAGTAGAGTCACCATGGTAATTTTCCCCCCTTCAGGGATGTGTAGCGGCAGATTTCTGCTGATGCCAGAAAGAGGTACTAAACACCAGGGCTGTCCTTGATCCCCCAGAAGTGTGCCATGGGGATGACAATCCAGTGAAATACAATTCAGAAACATGCAGCAAGAAAAACTAAAATTCACAGGAGGTGACTTTTCTCTCATAAGTTCTGAAACTTATATCACAGCCATGGAGACAATGATTCTGTCAGAATCTCCTGAGAACAGATAATTTTCTTATTAGAGAGATGCTACAAAGGGAAAAAAAAGTAGGATTAGCTACATTGGAAATTTCCATTGGCGTAGATTATGAGAATATCTCATGCTTAGCCCAATTTAGGACAAATAGTAGATCATCAATAAATATATTTAAATGATAATTTTTCAAACACTAGCACATATAAACATTCTACTTAGGATTTTCAAATGATCAGTTGAAATAGTTTAATATCACATGTAACTTGAAACAAATTCCTAATATCTACCTCCTTTATCTTGTGAAAGTAACTGGTTCTTCTAATCAGCAAGGAAGTGTACCCTCTGAACCAGGTTAAGAGGTACCTATTACACAGATGAGGACTCATAAAACATTCCCCTTAAGAAGATTATAGCCTAGCTTGAATCTTCAAATTGAAACCAAAAATAAGATTATGATTTTTTTTCAAAAATGAATTCAAATATACTAAAAAGCCATATTAAAATCACCTTAATTTTTTGTCTTTAGGAGCAAATATGTTTGCAATGAAATTTTATTGACTTTTCCTTCTTTCCTTGGGAGGATAAGAGGAGTAATGCTTATCAAATGTTTAGCACAGATGTCTGGAATGGCAGGCATATGTTTATCTGTTATTTAATACCATTGTAAGTGCCTATCACTTACTTGTAAGATATCTTTTGGTGACAAGGTACTGTCACCAACCAGAACTCCATCTTTCTGTGTCTTTCTGAGTGACTGTTTTGAATAAACCTTAGAATTGTGACACACAGGATTAAGTCCCAAGCAATCTCTTTTGTGTGTGTGTGTTTAGGAATAGGTTGTTACAAATGGCACTAACTCTCCAGCATTCTTGGGTGACATAAGCAACCCTCTCCTTTTTGCTGTTGGATTCCTAGAAACCACACACAGATCTCTCCCAGGGCAGATACTTCACAAAATGATGTTTGTCTTTCTGGAGATCTACCTTGACTTCATCTCACTGCTTATGGACAAATGATTAGGCTTAGGTCTCAAAATGGTTCAAGTGGGAAATTATTTTCCTTACATTTAAAGAAACAGACAATTTTTTCCAAAAGCTTCATAACCTATAATGAGTAAGCAAGATCCAGGTGATTATATGAAATAAATTTCAAAAACATTGGATGGGAAGGGAATTGTGGGGGGGGGGACAAATTATAAACTTAATAGGAAAAGTGTATTAATATGAGACCATCGTCATCTTTGATTTAGAATATAATACCTTGACCTGGATGTCTGAAGTCAGCCCTAATATACTCTGAATTGCTCCTTGGAGTTTGGAGATAAGGATGGATGGTGGTGGAAGTGCCAACATTGTCTTGACAAAATATTGAGGAAGGCATCTTAATGCTCATTACCTAAGAGAACTCATCAATGGATTCTGTTAACTAGAAGGGCCTGGGAAGGCACTCTATATTAAAACCATGAAGAATACACCAGTCAGTGAGGGGGTGTTTGCAAAAAAACTAATGATGATCTAAGTTACCTCTTGGCCAAGATTGATAGTAGACAAAACAACTTTGAAAACGAGCTTCCTAGTAGTAACGAAGATAAGATTCTGGAATAACAGAAGTCAGATGTGTTACTTTGCCATTAAAGGTAAGGTTGACATAATTACTATATAAGCTACCAGCTATATTCATAACCCAGGAAACAACCAACTTGAAGGGCTATGTGGTACTGGCTAATCAACCAGGGTATTCCTTGGAGTTAGATAAATAAGAAAGCAGTAAAAACTATTGCTTGATTTGTATAAGGAAAAACATCAAAAGCTGAAGAGCAAATGGTTGATTTCATTCATTGCAATAGAAAATCATGATCATTGACCTGGTGTCTACATCTGAGCCAGTTCTTAGATGTAGGCCTCATTGATTGAGAAGGAGGTTTCCTTCGCAAAGCGTTTTGCACTGCCAGAGCAAGTATATAAAATAAATATTTCACCAATTTTTCATCAACAGAACCTCAGGGCCTTTTATAATTTCGACTGACCCCTGGAAAAGGGGTAATACCTAGATCTTTCAAGTGCTGCTGGAAAAGTGTCGAAGATGACACTGATGCTAGGACTTTATAGCCCTTATTCAAGTGGTGATCTATGGGGGTCAGGTGACAAATAGGGATCCCATCCCAAGTCCATCTAATTGTACGTCTAATGAGTCTAAGACCCCCCAGGAAATAATTTCCCTAATTATAAATGCAAAATTGGATATTCTTAGCAGCTAGCA
Source organism: Marmota flaviventris (assembly GCF_047511675.1). Lineage (NCBI taxonomy): Eukaryota > Metazoa > Chordata > Mammalia > Rodentia > Sciuridae > Marmota > Marmota flaviventris. Next base: position 21,670,968 of record NC_092508.1, read on the forward strand.
GAAATCTTACAACAGTTCCTTTAACTGTTCAAAAGACCTATAGTAAGAAAGGTCAAATGGAATTCCCTGAAACCACCCCTGCAACCTGGTCAAAATAGTAAATCAAAAGCAATCTATAGCTCAGTCAGAAAGGCAAAAATTTGTGCTATCCTATGTTCAAAAGACAGAGGAAAGAAGGCCCTATAATGGTCTCATTTAGTCCAATGTCATGGCCCCTACAAAAATCAGATGGAACACAACAAATAATGGAAGACAACTGCTGGGCGTGGTGGTGCATGCCTCCAATTCCAGTGACTTGGAAGGCTGAGGCAGGAGGATCTTAAGTTCAAGGCCAGACTCAGCAACTTAGTGAGTTCCATATTAAAAAATAAAAAGGGATGGGGGGTGTCACTCAGTGGTAAAGTGCCCTGGATTCAATCCCCAGGACTGCAAGAAGAAAGCAAAAAAAGATGACCATAAAATTAACCAAGTGGTATCTTTAAATATTGCTGCTATGTCATATGTATGTTATGCTAGAACAATTTAATAAAACTGATGTTGAAAATACATTTTTAAAAATTTCTATCAGGAAATAGGATCAAAAGCATTCAACATTCCCCTGGATGAAGAGCAGTTCAAGTCAATAGTCTTGCCTCAGATCTATGTTAATTATCTCCCTCTTTTTGCAATAGACATTGCATAGAACATTATGCTCATCCACTAAGGGAATGACATCATGTCAATCAAACTAGTGAGCATGAAGTAGCAAACACTTGAATGCTCTGGTTAGTCATATGAGAACTAGAAAGAAGATAAATCTAGTTTTAAAAAAAACAGGGTTCCTCAGTAACATTTTTATGGCTCAATGTTTTTGTTTTGTTTTGTGGTACTAGGAATGGAATCGGGTGTGCTCCACCACTGAGCTATATCCCCAATCCCAGTTTTTGTTTATTGGTTTTTTTTTTTTTTTTTAATTTTGAGGCAGGATCTCACTGTTTTCCAGGCTGGCACTGAACTTGGGATCCTCCTGCCTCAATCCCTAGAGTAGCTAGGATTATAGGCATGTGCAGCTACACCTCATTGGTCCAAAGTTCTGAGGCAAGACATCACTTCAATGTAAAGGACAAATTATTTACCACAATCTTCCACCATAAAGAAGACATGGTGCTTTAGCCTCCTTGAATTTGGAGATATTCAATCATTTGGGTTCACTATCTTTTTTTTTCATTTTTTTTTACTGATTTTTTTAAATTAAAAGAGAGTGGAATGAATTACAATTCTTATTACATGTATACATATCTCTGGTTGTATATAAAGTATGTTGACACCAATTCCTGTCTTCATACTTTGGATGATGATGTCTATCACATTCCACCATCCTTGCTGATCCCCTCCCCACTCCCTTTCCCCTCCCACCCCTCTGCCCTATCTAGAGTTCATCTATTCCTCCCATGCTCCCCCTCCCTACCCCACTATGAGTCAACCTCCTTATCTTACATTTCTTGCTCCTTGGGTTGTACAATTTAGAGGTGTATTCTTCTCAGTCTCTCAAAGGATCCTGACTAAAATGGAGCCCTGGGTGTCTATAAGAGCAACCAACTCACTAACACTGAATCTCGGATAGACTTTTCTCCTTACTTTTTTTCTCTGCACTATGACCTACAATGCATTCTGGTGACCTCCTCAATAAGTTATATCTAAATCCTTGTTCTGCTATTGGAGGAACCTAAACCAAGAGAGTTGATAAAGGCAGAAACAAGAAAATTAGTTACACAATCATTAGAGTAATCCAGACAGGAGATAATGATAGCTAAGAGTGGTAGCATTTGTAAAAATAATTAATTGAGAGATCAACAGGCTGGGGCAAAACCCAAAACCCAGGGCTTCCCTATTCCACTTTTAAAGCCCTCCCTTCTTGTCCTTTTTGTGGAGCCGTGAACTTACAGTCTGGAGCTGCCCAATTCATGAATCACTGTTTTGCTCAAATAAATTCTTTAAAACTCTAATGTGACGATATTTATCTTTTAATTCAATGGAGGTGATAGGACGTTGTCACGAATTACTCAATTCTGCATGTATTTTGAAGTTAGATGTATGAGGTTTGATGTATGATAAGAGAAAGGAGTCTGGGGTGTCTCCAATGATTTTGTCTGGATTAGTTGGAATGATCAAGCTTCTTTCAAGTGAGTTAGAAAATATTTCAGGGACAGCATATTTTGTGGGGAAGACATGGAGTTCAGTTTTAGTCAGCTCCAGTTTGATATACCTACTAAATATTCAAAGGAGGCTTTTAAGTAGGCAACAGGTTACATGAACCTAGGGTTCAGAAAGAAGATCCATACAACAGATGCATATATGGGAGTCATTGACATATTCATGATATTTCCAACAATGAAGCTGAAATGACATCATCAAGAGAGTGAAGATGGAGAGAAAGAGAAGACCTGGGCCTGAGCAGGGGAACCCTCCAATATTAAAATTTGGAAAGAAGAGACACAGATGAAGGTTGAAAGCAGGTTATCAATGGGAGGAGGAAAACCAGGAAGCAGGATGTCCAAGAATTGAGGGGTTGGAAGAAAAAAATAATAATAATGAGGAAAAACTGATCTGCTGTCTCAAATGCTGTCAAAAAGTCAGGTCAAATAAGGACCTATCATTTAGCAATAGTCTTAGCAATGGCAAGATCAACTCAAGCCTGATGACAACTTTTAGTATCTAAAGATATCTTATGAGGCATTACTTCTAGAGTCCAGAGAGTTTAATATATATCTCGGTATTTGGGAGACTGAATATGATTCAGCCTTTCTAAAAACAATGGCACATGTATGCAGAAACAGATGGTAAGACTTTTACTCTGGCTTGTTTGTAGTTTTTGCCTGAGGTCAGCCATGTCATTAACAACAAACATTGGGAATAGTATGAATGGCAGATGAACAAATTCCTCTGGGTGCTCTGGAGGAGAAAATACAATAACACTAGACACTGCTTATAGTGGAACCAGATTAATTTACTGAATGCTTTTATAGTGAATTTTGCTATAAAATAAATTGGATAGTAGATCCTACTGAAAAATACTACCTGAATACCTAACTGCAGAGTGTTTTGGCTTATTATAATCAATGGGAATCTCCCAGACACCCTGGAAATGATGGCTAGATTCAAGATGTGCAGCCACTGGATAATAATGCCAGAAGGCAGTCATCTGGCAGTAAGCACTAATCATTCAATGAGAACCCCAGAGGAATAAAGCCCCCACACACACTCAAAAAAAAAAAAAAAAAAAAAAGCCTCTTACACAAAAAGCAACTGCCCTTCCCAAATAGGAGGCAATATCAGTCCATGTAATCATTTCATCCATTCTCTATTTAGTAAGAAGTTGTGTTAGGTCTAGTTTTAACTTTGGTACAAATTATAACCTTTTTTTCCTTCTTATGATAGCATTTGATTTAGGTCGAGGAATTACTTTTATATTTCTCCATCAATGCCTAATGACATTGGAAAATGTTGTCTACTTGGTGCTTGCTTATTTTTATTCACCTTCTTTTTCTTGACAATCACCATACTCAGAATAAAATTGTAATATAACCTATAGGGTTATTACAAAGATAATGTAATATCTTAAATCACGTAGGACATTACTTGGGAAAGAGCTTGTGCTATGTGAACAAGTGTTACCTCTTCTTTTTAATCTTTACGGGCTAAAGGTTTGTAGGGAAGAAAATATCTCTTTTTTCACCCATTGCTAGATTCATGTCTGAGGCTCCTATAACAAAGACAGATTTAAAAAAAGAGAAAAACATTCAAATTTAATGTAAACTATGTGACATAGGAAATTTCATAATGAAATAAAGACCCAAGGAATTAGGTTCACTTGTGCATTTTTATGCTTAGGTTTGATGAACTGTAACAGGCAAATACAATGAAAGACCAAAGGGTCTGGTCCGATGTAGTAAGCAGGGGGAACTTGGTGAGTCTGGTTGTTCAGATTCCTCTTCTAAGTCCCTGTGTCTTCAGAAATAAGGATATTTCTTCTTCTAGGTACTGGAAGGGCATCTCTCCAATGAGGGTCTTGTGACTTGCTTCAGTGAAGAAGTAAAAGAAGGTGAGCAATGACCTTCCTGCCCTTGCTGTTTTCTTAAATACCAAGGTTTCATATTTTAGGGAGAGACATGCTGACCCCATTGAATTCTACTTTTGAATAGCCTATGTTTACTTGGGTCTCTGCTTCTTGGGACCATGACAATTATAAAATAAAAAACTTATTAAATCATTGTGAGAATGAATATTTCTAATTCTTGATTCATGGACGTGCACAGATGATGATCCTGAAACCTTCAAACACCTCACAAATTTGGAGACAAAAGTCAGTATAAACCCTGGATCTGACCAAATAAGTAAATCTAAGGCCCTGGATCAGACCTGGGAGTCTTAAAATCTCCACATTTAAGCAAAACAATTGATATCTCCTGAGTATTTGTAGCAATTTCACACTTTTAAGGAAACTAAAACTATATATCTCCCTGCCAATCCCACCCCATCTTTCTCAGATTCATCAGGTCTTATTTTTAGCCCACATGGATCACAACTTAAAGTCCAAACCTGGATTTTCTTCAGAAGGAGGCTTTGCCATTGAAGGAAACCAGACTATGTCATCCCCATATACATCTCTTACACAGAAATTATTTTGAGCTAGCAAGGATGGTGGAATGTGATGGACATCATTATACAAAGTACATGTATAAAGACTTGAATTGGGTGTCAACATACTTTTTTTGTCAACATACTTTATATACAAACAGAGATATAAAAAATTGTGGTATATATGTGTATTAAGAGTTGTAATGCAAAAAAAACATAGTACATGTATAAAGGCATAAATTGGTGTGAACATATTTATATACAGAGATACGAAAAATTGTGCTCTATATGTGTAATAAGAATTGTAATGCATTCCACTGCTGTCGTGTATTTAAAATAAATAAATAAAATCAATAAAAGATAAAAAGAAATTATTTTGAGCTAAAGGCAATTAAGAAAGAACAAATGCAAGAAGAATTTTCTCTTCCCTCCCTTTCCTGCCCCAAAACAGGAGATAATGACTCCTTTGCTAGAGAATACTCTAGACCCATTGGGACAAACCTGGCACCAGAGGAATCTGCAAATAAATCTTGCTCCATTTGCTTCCTCCTATATGTTTACCTTCCTCACAATTTGCCACCCTTGGAAGCCTGAAACTACTTTCCTTTTTTTCGTCATTTCTTTGCAAATTTGTTTTTCTTTGTTAAAGATGCTCTCTATGCCAGAGTTCTAATCTGCAGGGTTCAATTACTCTTCAAATTTTCTCGTATGTGATGTATTGCTTATATTAATAAACTATTTTTCTCTAGTTAATCTGTCTTTTTTGTTAAAGAACACCAAAAGACAAAATTACAACAGTTAGTTTAAAGATATTAATTGGTTTTATTTGCAATTCTAGACTCAGGCAACACTTTGTTCCATAAAATAGATTGAGTATTCCAAGAGCTGAGCAGGGCAGATTGGTTTTATAGCTAGAAAAGAGCTGAAGAAAGCAGAAACACAAACAAAAAGCAGATTGGTCATTTCAAAATTACTTCCCTTATAAGCTTGTAACAAGGAAACAAAACAATAGAAAAATAACTGATTAGTTAATATCAGATAACTCTGGGTTATTTATTTTTATTTTGGTAAGGAATAAAACAGAGAAATTATTTAGTTCTGATCATGCCAATTAAAACTAGCCTGTTTGGAAATTTTGGCTATTATCTCTCTCCTGATTTCTTGAAGGTCAGATAACAACTTAGTTTTGGTTTGGTGATGTGGAACCTTAGCAGGAGTGACTCCATTTTTGTTTTTAGTCTGATCTGTTGGGTCCTACTCCAGCAACTTGTTCTAAAACAACAGCCTCCTGTAATTTTATTTAATAAAAGTCCCCAGCTGAAAATCTAAGACAGATAAAGGTAAAGTTTTGCCTCCCCTGTACTGTTAACACCTGGGCACTGAGATCTTTGTGGTGTCTGGGAGCCTTGCTAACTGGAGTCGGTCTTTATTCTTGGAGGTGCTGCATGTACCAGGATGCTGTGAGTACAAGGAATGCAGTCCTGCTACTTCCAGAATCCCTGATCACCAAACTCTTTCTTGGTTTATTGTCTTTTACAAAACAAAACTTTCTTAACACTGCAATACAAACCTCAGGTCCTCATTCAATCTAAAGCCCAGCTGCGACAGAAAAGGGTGTAAGAGAACAGGGGGAAAAGCTCTTGTGCTTCTGATCCATATATATAACTGTAATGATCAATCTGAATTGTCTACTTGATTGGATTAGGAGATGTTGAAGACTAAAAGGTTTCTAGCTGTGTCCAGTGTGTATAGGAATAGTTGGCAGGCGGGATAGTGAACTGAAATAGAGACCCTCCCTACGTGTGGGCAGGACCATCCAATAAGATGGTGGCTTGGATGGAATAACAGTTAGAAGAACAAGGAAGGAAACTGCAGATGCAAGCTCAATTCTTCTTGAATGGGTTCTTGAGTGCTACTGCAATAGCCTAAGGCTATCAGACTCCTCACTCCTTCACTCTTCCAAAACAGACTCTGCCAGTGATTCTCCAGGGAGTTTCCAGAAGCCTTCCCTCTCAGTCTGGGGTAACACCATTGATCCCTCTTGTTCTGAGGCTGAAGCCTCTTGGACTGCGCAGCTACTGGTTCCTCCAGCTCTCCAGTCTGCAGAAGGCCATTGTGGACTATCCAGTTCTGGTCATGTAAGCCAATTTAATAAATTCCCTTTTTATAATTGTACTTCCTGTTGATTCTGTTCCTCTAGAGAACTCTAATACAGTAACTGTGTAAATAAAACAGAAATTAATATCTCAATAGATGATCTGGCACACAGTAATGAAATGAACCATACCATCCCTTGTCTCTGACCTTGTACAGCCTCTTCTGCCAGGAACCTATAGCTTCCCCCTCCTTTTTAGCTAGCTAACTCCTACTCACTCTTTACATCTTAGTTTAAACCTTGCTTAGCAAATTTAAACTATGGCTTGATTCATTACTTCAAAGAATCAACACAGATTAGAAATGTTAAGAACATAAATAAACTTCCTCATAGATGATATTCATTAGTACAGTGAGGATGGATGGCCTCCATGACCTATGAATAAGGAAAAGTTTCTATCAAGGGCTCCTGCTTCCCTCCAGCAACCTCCTCCACCATCCACTTTTTCAGGAGCTGTGGGCTCTACCCTGTCCTTCACCCTGTCTCAAGCTCTTTCCCCAGAAAAGAATCTCTGATCTTTCATTTTCATTTGAGTGAAAATGTAACTGGATGTGCTAAGTCTCCCAGGGCTGAAGGAGATACTCTGGTGGAGTAGGAGACTTTGTTCCCAAATATAATGGTGTTAAACTGTAAGGAGAAGGATTTTACTTATTTCAGTTCAGTACTGAGTGACTTTGAGCCTGCCCTCACCTCCATCAGTAAAATAATACTGAATATGATTTTCCCAAGGGTTATTTTTAAAAACCAAATGAGATAATATATTTGAAAATATCCATAAGTATGAAGTATTACACAAACGTGAGTGCTATTATTAGTAAATTTTATGAATTTAACGTTCATTGGCATTCAAGACAAATCGGGAGATTTCTTATTCATAACTCCCAGATCTCAAAGTTGCATTATTCTGTTCTGCAATTCAGTAGAAGTTGTAATTCCATGTAGATTTAACAACAGGTTCAGACTAGCTTCATAAAGCAAGAAAACATTTTTCTTTAAGAATAAAACAATACATGTGTCTTGCAAAGATGTTTTTTGTAATCTTTCTGAATTTTCTTTTCTGTCTCAGTGGGAATCTTCTGAGCCTTCCTTTCTTTTGCACCAGAGAGCATTCTATTTTCCTGTATGACTTGAAATATTTCTTTCCTGTCCTACCTATAAACCAAACTTTGATATTTATTAAAGTAAGTCATTTCTTCATTTTAAATAAAAATTGATTACCTCCTTCAGAAAAAAAAAGTATTTCTTATAGTCAAATTACACAGATCACTAAGGCTTTATATTTTAAAAATACATTTTTCTGTCATATCAAACATATACAGTTCCGATATTAGCATGCATTTCGTATTTCCTGCATATCACTAAGGCACTATATTTTTTCTTTGATCAAATATTATGAATTTGCATGATTAAAAATAATCATTGCCAACCCATATTGAAAGTATATTTAAATATTTCCAAATACTTCAAGTTTTCCTTTTAGTGGTCCTTGTGAATCTCTTTTTCCCTGAAGTCAGAAAATATTTTTTAAAGTAGGAAGTAAATTATGCTAAATAAATAAATAAATGAATGAAAGGATATGTTAATTTATTTTCTGTTTTATATTTTCTTTTCCAGTGCTGGGGACCAAACCTAGGACCTCACACATGCTAGACAAATTCTTTACCACTGACTCATAAACCCTGCCCCTATTTTCTGTTAAAAATGATAAGGAAGAGTGTGGCAGCTTTATGGCTAGGTGGTAAATAATACTCTCTAATCCAAAATTAAATGAGCCACTGAGTTTTTGTCACAATGATCCACTTAAGCACAATCAATCAATTATTCCCTAAACTAAGCCAACCCATCTCACGGGATCATTTATGTTGTCCACAGCTCTGGGTATCAGAGAAATGAGTCAGCATTTTTAGATCCCAAGAGTGTTGAGCATTATTTTCATTCATTTATTCACCCACTATGTATTCAGCAAATATTTTTGGCCACTTACGTTCCAGGTACCCATTTAGGTGAACAAGTCTGAGCTAGGCCTTCAGGTAAATAAGACACAGCATCTCTTGCCTTCATGAAGATCAAGATCAAGTAAGAAGAGTGTAAGGATATAAAACAAGATAATCAAGATGCAGGGTAAGGAGGGAGACTGATTGCAATAAGAAGGGGAAGGCAATTAATTTATATTAGAAGGCCAGGCAGTGTCTCTCTGAGGGCATGAAATTTGTTTCAAGATCTTAAGAATAAGAGACAACAAAGAACCAAGGGAAGAATGGTGCTGGCCTAAGGAACTGACAAGAACAGCCTTCAATTTCTTAGAGTTTCTGCAAGAAGCCAGTGTAGCTGCTACTGAGTAAGCAGAGGGGAGAGTAGTGAACATTTGAAGTTCAAGGCAGAAGTAGGGCTACCTCACCAAGCTCATGAAAACCAAATAAAGAGTTTGGGTTTTACTTCAAGTGGGGGAAGCAGCCATAAGAGAGTTTATAGCAAAAGGAGCAAAAAAGGGACTGGGTCTGTTTGCCCTTACAAGATCACTGCTCTGTGGAGAATAAAGTATCAGAGTAGAAATTCAGAGAACTAAGAGTGAAGTTGTTGTTGTAGCCTAGGAGAAAACTGGTGGTAATTTGGACCAGGATAAGAGTGAGGTAGTGAGAGACAAGTTAATGGATTTTTGATACATTTGAATACAGAGGCAACAACTATGAAATAAAGGTTAGATATCAAGGGGATGAAAGAAAGGGAGAAAAAGGGAGGAATCAAAGATATCACTTAAAATTTTTAATCAAGGCAGTGTGTTGATGGTGTGCCACTTACTGAATTAGAAGGCCAAAGGAAGGATACATTTTTGATGGAAAAATCAAGAGTTCCAAGAAAAGCGTGGACCACAGGCTGGAGAAAGTAACACACTAAAATAATATAGCAATTGGGTTATAGAATGAAACATATCAACCAGTGCTGGATGAACTGCAATTAAGCAGGCAAGAAATGTGGTTATTCCAGAGTTATCTTTCCTATGCTCAGAAGACCAATAAACGAGCATAAGTAATTTAATGGGCTGTAGCTTAGGGAGTACAGTGATTATGTTTAGGTGGAAAAGTACAATGGAATCATGGCACATTTTACAGAATATTGTAAAACAATGATATATTCCATTTCATCATATAAAGGAATATTTTGTTGGCAGAATAACTATATATATATAATCTTGAAAAGTACATTTCTCATAGTATATACTTAAGAAATATTTGCTGAATGTATACAGTATGTATAAAATAATTATGAGTACATGTGCTCATGAAAAAGGCAAGTAAGCATCATTAACTATTTATAGTTGTGTCTAATCTAACTTGATTGTTAGACAAATGGTAGCAAATAGCAAAGGTGAATACATAACAGCAGGTTTCCAGAAAATATGTAATTTGAGAACCACTGGGATAGTAGAATTCATTTTGAACTGGAGGAAAAACTAGATCCAGGTATCAGTTCTGCATAAATTATTAAATTTAGGACTCTCAAACATAAATGTCTACAGCCAGGCAGGAAGTAGGTGAACAAAAGGGACCAGAGGTATGTCCAGTTATGGATAATTTTTCAGATTTTGAAATACTTGCACATATATAATGAGATATGTTGGGGATGGAACCCCCCAGTCTGAACATGAAATCTGATTGCCTTATATATCTTATCTACCTAGCTTATAGGTAATTTTATACATTTTTAATGTACCTGCATGTTGACTACATGTAAAGGGTCAGCCCTTCCCATGGTAAAATGTGGATTTTCCACTTCTGAGGTCATGTCAATACTTGTTTTAGTCAGCTTTGGCATCACTGTGGACCAAATTCCCAACAAGAATAATCTAGAGGAGGGAGAGTTTATTTGGGACTCATAGTTTCAGAGATCTCTGTCCATACACAAGTGACTCCATTGCTCTAGGCACAAGGCAATGAACAGGGGAAGGATGTGTCAGAAAGAAGCTACTTCCTTCTTGGCAGCATGAAAACAGAGGGGAGAGGAGAAGCAGCCACAGGGAAGACACACCCTCTAGGACACCCCCAGCCAGTGACTCACCTTCTCAAGACACATATCAGCTGCCTAGAGTTACCACCTAGTCTATCCAAAGTAAAATGAACTGATTCGACTTTGGCTTTCATAATCTAATCACTTTACCTCTGAATAGTTCTGTGCCTCATAGTCAAACCATAATAATACTCAAAAAGATTTTGGATTTTGGAGCACTTTGGATTCTCAGATTAGAGATGCTCAACCTGTATTGGGAGTGGTGACCATGGGATAAACTGAGAGAGGCCACTTTCTTGGATCCAGGGGGCATACATTTCTCTGCTCTGGGTAGATACTTATTGCAATGCTACAACGTCATACTGCCGGATATTCCCATTTTTCAAAAACTTTTTTAAACACTCCAGTTTTTAGAAAATATATCAACTGTCTAAATCTATTCTTGGACTCTTAATTTTGACCTTGGAATTCATTTTGGGGGCCTTAGATTATGTAATTACATGACATTGACGTACAAGCTAAATACTATTTTCTCCCCCATGGTTCATAACACAAACTCCTTTACAAATTTGATGATATTATGGGCACTTTGCTCCCCCCCCAAAAAAAAAAAATCTCCAAATCGATGACATTTTGGATAAAATTTTACAATGTTCATCGATTCACTGAAGGTTGTTAATAAATTATTAAGAATTACATGGACTCATCTTAAGATTCCCTGGTTGAAAGAAATACAAAACCAAAGTATTACAATGATGTCTCTCTGTTTTTGTTTTTTTTAATTGCTGATACAATATACAGGCTCAGTTCTGTAGCTCAATTATAATTTTATAAAATCTTAAAATACCTGATTTTTGGTTTGACTTTGCTCCTTAGTCTTGGCCTTGTAAAAAAAATTCTTTTATTACTTCTATTCTCTGAAATTATAAACTATGTTTCAAATATAGTTGTCTAGTTTATTGACTCAAATTTTGCTGCCCATCTAAAAAATTCCTTACACAAGAAATAAATAAGAAATGATAGTGAATCACATTATGAGTAATGCTAGTTTAGTCATAAAATTTTGTATCAAAAATTTTTTAAAAATAAGAGTAACCATGAACTTGAGACAGTTTGTCTTGGCATCCTCAGACCTTTCTTTTCTGCTCTCATTTTCCCTGTATTGGTATTCCTCTGCCTCTCTGAGTGTGGCCTCAACTGCTCAGAGTTCTCCACAGGGCTGCTGTCCCTTGGCAGTACACTGTCTAGGTCTCCGACTCTGTGGGGCGAACCCCCTTAGCCTCTGCTGATGTTGCTGTCATTCAGTAGAACTTCGGGAGCACTTTCTGATCCTATGTCTCAATCTTGACACTTCATTGCATTCTGCTTCACTATGTTATTATATGTTCCACAACGCGATTGTGTCATAGGGCTGCTTAATGTTTGGTGTCTTGTCCCTCTTACAAGCTCCATAGAACTGAGCAACGGGTTCAGGATATATAACAGTTTAGTAGTCACAGATTACGTTTGATGGAACAGCTTCTGTTTCAAAGCTTCCTATTTTTCCACTTCTTTTTTCCAAATAGGGCAAATCACTCAACGAAAATGTCATTTTTAAAATAAGCTTTCACCTGCTGATGCAATGAAACCTGGATCCACAAGGGAACCTGAGGATTTGGGCAGATGAAGGATGTTCCTGTCTGGAAGCTGTAAGAACTCGTGCTGCAATGGCTTTGACTGGATTCTAGGGATGATTAAGTGAACACAGATCACTGGGAGCAGAAGATTAACTAGAGAATATGTTCTTTGCTATAGAGTAATAAGCTGGGAGTTTATGGTTTCTGATAATTTATCAATCCATTTTACATTTTTATTAAACCTGTGTTATTGGAGTACAAGTTATTAGAATTTAGATGTAGCCTGTTATTCATCGCAAAACATAGCCTTCAAGTAAATGCTAATATGGCTTTTAAAGGTTAATGTTGCCAGTGTCAGATTTTTCTAGGCAGCAGTTTAAAAGGCTTGACATTTGCTGAGTAGCCCCTGAGAAAGTGCTTCTTATTAAAAGTGCACCTCCTCCCAGAAAGTGCAGTTCCAGGAGCTAAACTCAGTGCAGCAAAGAGTAAGTGCTATGGTATACAAGGCATCCTAGTGTGGGGAGAAAAGAGTGCCTATATTTAAGGCAGTGGAGACAGAGATTAGATTTAAACAAACAAACAAACAACAAAAAAAAAAACAACAACTGTACTCTGCCCATTCCCCACTGTAAAGAACCCAATGTGGACAGGTAACAAGAGAGTGTAAAGAACAACCCCACACCTGCTATAAGGCCCTGGGAGGACCAGAAAACCTTCCTGAAGGAGGTTACAAAGCAGCTAGTGTTTCATAGACAAGTTAGACTTAATGAGGTTTACTTGATTGATTGATTGATTGATTGATAATGGTGGTGCTGGGGATCAAACCCAGACTCTGTGTGCTCTGTCACTGAGCTAAAGCCCAACCCCTGATGTTTACATTTCTGATACCTATCAATACCACATATGTATCGTCTATTGTTTCTTTTTATAAAAAATATTTCTTTTAGTTATAGATGGACACAATACCTTTATTTTTTTATTTGCGGTGCTGAAGATCGAACCCAGTGCCTCACACATGCTAGACAAGTACCCTATCACTAAGCCACGACCCCAGCTTCTCCATTGTTTCTTATATCTAAATTTGTATTGTGTTGCTGGGCACATAGCACATGCCTCTGCCTGGAGCCACCCTGGAGACGAAGAAGAGCATAAGTTTGAGGCCAGACTTGGCAACATAGCAAGACCCTATCTCAAAATAAGAATTAAAAAAAAAAAAAAAACAGACTAGGGACATAGCTCAGTGGGAAAGTACCCTTGATGTTTTAGTCAGCTTTTTTGTCACTGTGACCAAAAGACCCAACAAGGATAACTTTAGAGGAGGAAAAGTTTATTTGGCGCTCTTGGTTTCAGAGGTCTCAGTCCACAGGTGGCCAACTCCATTGCTCTAGACCTAAGGTGAGGCAGGTCATCATAGTGGAAAGGTGTGGAGGAGGAATGCCATTCAGAACACAGCCACCAGGAAGCAGAGAGAGCTCTTGCTCCCTAGGGACAAAATATAAACCCTAAAGTCACCCCCAGCAACTCTCACCTCTTTCAGCCACACCCTACCTGCCTAAAGTTACCACTGTAGGATTAATATACTGATTAAATTGAGGCTCTCATAATCCAATCATTTCACCTCTGAATCTTGTAGTATTGTCTCATACATGAGCTTTTGTGGGATGTCTAATATCTAAACCTGAATACCTGGATTCAATAGCCAGTTTAATATATATATATATATATATATATATATATATATATATATATATATATATATGTATGTATGTATTAATTGTCATCTAAGCATCTAAGGATGGATATCATCTTAACTGACCAACTTTATATATTCAAACCACTAGAGTTTTAATCAATTCTTAACTTACACAATTGAAATATTGTGCACTTCTCAAATTTTATGCCCAGAGCAAAGGCTTATAGAAATACCTTTAAAGATGAGGTGTACCTGTGCACAGGTGCTGTGACATTCCTCAGACTTCAAGGAACATATTCTATTACTAGAAGTTTATTGAGTGCTATAGTTTGAATCTTCATTGTCCCACAAAGGCCCATTTGTTAAAGAATTGGTCACCAACCTGTGGGGTATTAGGAGATGGTGGAACCTTTAAGACATGAGCCTCATGGAAGGAAGTTAGGCCATTATATGTGAGCCCTTCAAGGGGACACTGAGACTCTTGCCCCTTCCTGTCTCTCTCTTTGTATTCTGGCTGCGAACAGTCATCCTTTACCACATGTTTCTGCCATGATATACTATGCTGCCACAGGCCCAAAGCAGCAGGACTAAGCAACCAAGAGCCCAAATTAAACTTTCCTCATTTTAAGTTGATTATTTTAGCTATTATGCCACAAGGAAAGAAAGATAACTAAAATATTGGGCAGGGGTGTAAAATGGTACATGGGAAAGGATGGAGGAACATTGTTTAAGCCTCACAAAGACTCTAAATGTTTCTCAATCTAAAGATTTTAACATAGCTTTGAAAAGAAAAAAAAATGTTTCAGACTCTGATATTGACCTAAATTAGTACAAATATAAAACTAAACCTAAATTTCTTGGGTTCATAACTCTTATAAACTGAAAAAAAAATGCATAAATAAAAAATAGAATTTCAAATTAAATATAAAATGTACAATGAATGTAATTTCAATGAAAACATTAGCATATATACTATTTGTTTGCTAATACAAAAATTATGAAACATACTCAGATTTTACATTTATATGTACATTTTTTGGGGGGAGGGGAGTACCAGGGATTGAACCCAGGGGTCTTACCTTCTGTTATGATTTGGATGTAAAGTGTCCCCCAAAAGCTCACACGTGAGACAATGCAAGAAGGTTTAGAGGAGAAATGATTGGGTTGTGAGAGTCTTAACCCAATCAGTGATTAATCCCCGGCTAGGGATTCACTGAGTGGTAACTGAAGTGGTAGGGTGTGACTGCAGGAGATAGGAATTTCGGGGTTGGCTTTGGGGTATATATTTGTATCTGGTGAATGAAGTCTCTCTGTCTCTACTTCTTGATCATGTTGTGAGTTTCTTCCCTCTGCCACACTCTTCCACCTTGATGTTCAGCCTCACCTTGAGCCCCAAGGAATCAAGCCAGTCTTCCAAGGACTAAGACTCTGAAACACGAGCCCTCAAATAAACTCTTCCTTCTCTACAGTTGTTCTGGTCAGATCTTTTAGTCACAGCAGTGAAATAGCTGACTGAAACACCTGCTGAGTCAGATCTCCAGTCCTTTTTATGTTTTATTTTGAGACAGGGTCTTGCTAAGTTGCTTAGGGCCTCATACTTTATTAAAATTTTGTATGAGGTCATTCCTGGTTGTCATTTCATTAAATCTACTTTAAATAAGTACAGAGAGCCAGTTATTGGGGAAGAAAAGAAAACATCTATAAGATGTGTCTCCTATTCACTAAGTTGCTGAGGCTGGCTTGAACTTACAATCCTCTTGCCTCAGCCTCCCAAGCTGCTGAGATTACAGGCCTGTACCACTATACTTGGCACAATTTTTAACCTCTGTAAAAATAATACAGAGAATGTCAATTCACTTTAGTATTAGTAATTTCTTTTAAGTTATTTATTTTTATAGTATCTGATATTGACTCCAGGGGCTCTCTGAGCTACATCCCATTAATTTTTATTATTTATTTGGGAAAGGGGCTCACTAAGTTGCCCAGGCTGGCTTCGAACTTGCAACCCTTCTGCCTCAGCCTCTCAAGTCACTGGGCTCATAGATGTGCACCTCTGTACCCAGCTAGTATTGATAATTTTAAGAATGTGCTTGCTATTTGAAAATAAAAAGACCTCATACTTTATTAAAATTTTGTATGAGGTCATTCTCGATTGCCATTTCATTAAATCTACTTTAAATAAGTATATAGAGCCAGTTATTGGGGAGGAAAAGAAAACATCTATAAGGTGTATCTCCTATTTACTACATAGAAATGGGACATGCACCTTGAATCTCTATTAGTTTCCTACTAGTGATGCCCAAATTGTCACAAATGTGGTGGCGTAAAACAACACATACTCATTCTCTTTCAATTCTTAAGGTCAAAAGTCCAAAATCAATTTTTTCAAGTTCCATTACTGAGAAACTGGTATTAACTTTAGTTTGCCTTTAACTCAGTACATAAAATAAAAATACAACATAGAAACAGCATGAAATTGCATGACAGTACTCAACCGTAAGGTGGCCTTCCCAGTGATCCATAACGTGCTTGTCTCAGTTGATTTTTCAGACTATAACGCTATTAGCAGTCTCCAAGGCCCAGTCTAGCAGCTATGGAATAAGCATCAACAAGTACAACTGTGAATAAAGGACTTCCGACAGAACTGCTTCTCAGATGGCTCTGGGCACTGCAGTTTGTCAGGGGTGTGCAGTGAAATTGCAAGTTTAATTGCATATTTTTTTCAGTAAAAGGAAAACACATTCCATGATTATGAGTCAATGGAATAATGAGAGTCACTAAGTAGTTACAATTGAAGAATACCCAATACCAAAGAAGAATACCCAAATTCATTAAATTTTATTCATTATCAGTTAAGCTGTGTACAAGGTTAAACATATTGCTGAGCACTTATGACAGAGAGGGAGGTGAGCTGAACTTGAGAAACCTGTCCAGAAGCTTTTATATCTTTATTGATTTTATTGCATGCAGGAGGTTTCTTCTCCTTGGAAGAAAGGAAGGGAAAAAATTGTTAAGGAAGGAATAAATGCAGAATCAGGTAAAAGTGAGAGAAGCCCATAGGAAAGACCAAGTTGCAATATGTCTAACTTTCCCAAACAAATTAAGTTGGAAAAAAAGCAAAAGAAGAGATGCAATAAAAACTTAAAATTTATGAATGTTGTGACCTCTAGAGTGAGCGGAAATCCCATTTCAAGCCACAGCATTTACACCTACAGTTCAGGATTTTTTCCACGACAATTTTATACCTGTCATCTATATTGTCAAGAATTTGAAAGCTTTACAGAGATGGCATATGATGACCAAAGATGTTTTCAGTTCCATAGAGATTGTTTGGAAGAAAGATACAGTACTTACCATGGTTCAACATTTTCATATTTTTCGCCATGTACTTCTCATGCTAATGTGTAATTTTTAAATCCCCTTAGGAAATTTTAAATAATTGGATAATTTTATATATACTGCCAAGTTTCTAAGAACTTACTAAATTTTGATATGCATGAACTAACCCTACTGTGTAATTGAGTTTACTGAGAAATTTAATTCAAAGACTAACAATCACTGAGATTAAGATAACATTTTTGTTTGTATTACTCCCCAAACTATAATTGCATTTTAGATTGTCATAATTTATAATTATTTTTCCTACATATATCAAAACTTAACAAAAGTTAAGATCAAACTTACAAGCTGACTAATGATTTTTACCAATTTAAACTATCTTAGCAAAACACAATTAAAATAGAAAATATTTTATTGTTGACAAAGTATAACTCATACTTAAAAGTAGATAAGCAATTTTTCTCTACTTTATCTTTTGTAAATATTAAGATGAATAATTGACTTACTAAAAACAAGATGTGTATTCCCAAAATTTGTTATTATGCCTTAAGAATAGCATAACAAGATTTCTAACAGTGAAATGATAACGTGCTTCTAGGTTACATTTCCTTCCTATGAAAGTCTAGTCATTTATGTAGTATGTTTGGAATGACAGGTCATTCTTGATTACTCAGAGATCAGGATAGTCTTTCTCATGAGTTTTCATTATTGAATTTCTGGAATCGTACAAAATTGTGTAGGGAAGTAAAATACAAAATACATACAAATACATAATACAAAACTAGCCACCAAAAAATTAGTTACCAATCAACACAGAATTCTCTCTGACAAACTGTAGCTTCTAGATTTCCCATAGCTTAAAGCATTAGTAGCTGGACAGCAAAATGTAAAATCCAATTCAAAGTGAAAATGCAAACATTACAGGAGATGTAATTTCTTGAAGTCATCAAAAGTACAAATGGAGATCTGTGAAAATCACAATCAAATGAGAGTAAACCACTCAACAACTGGAAAAGAGAAGGACACAGGTATGAGTATCCAAAGAGATTTATTTGAATATCAAAGGATTAAGACAAACCCTGAGAAAGATGTGGATTGAGAATGCCATTTTATACTATCAAAAACATTTTTTAAAGTAAAATAGCTGTATTTTTTTAAATAAACTATTTTTAGAACAGTTTAAGATTTATAGAAAATTTGCAAAGATAATACAATGAGTCCTATATATCCCATACTCGTTTTTCCTATTTTTTTATATCTTATATTAATATGGTATATCAGTTCCTATAACTTAGCCAATGTTGATACATTATTGTTTAACTAAAGTCCACATAGATTTCCTTAGTTTCCTGTCTAATGCCCTTTTTTTGTTACAGGATCTTTTCCCAGATACTACCAATATATTAAGTTACACTGTCTCCTTTGGTCCTCTCAATTGTGATAGTTTGGCAGAATTTCCTGTTCAAAATTATTTTTTTGAAAAACTGGGTATGGTAGCTTGGGGAGCCGAGGCAAGAAGATTGCATATTCTGGGGCTGGGGTAGTGGCTCAGTGGTAGAGCACTTGCCTAGCATGTGTGAGGCACTGAGTTCGACTCTCAGCACTGCATATAAATAAATAAAATAAAGGTCCATTGACAACTAAAAAAATTTTTCAAAAAAGAAGTTTGCATATTCAAGGCTAACATAACAAGATCCTGTCTCAAAATTAAAACTAAAAAGGGCATGGGATGTAGCTCAGGGGTAGAGTAGTCCTGGGTTCTATCCCTAGTACAGCAAACAAACAAAAAACATTTCTTTTGCAATGTTAGAGATACAAACCAATAAAATTTTAGCTTTACTTTTCATTCTAAAAATCATTTAGTTGTAGTTATAAACTGAAGGTGAAATTTGATCATTTATTTTCACAATTTTTATTTTCTTTTCCATGCCAAAGAACCATCAAATCTTTTAATCTTCCTCCTCTTCTTTCTTCTCTTCTTTTTCCTTGTTGGTATTTATTATGAAAATTTGGCCCACATGTTAAGGAGGATCCACCTTAAGTGAACTTTTCTCAGAGCCAAATAGTGTCAGATGATGCAGACCATCTGTACAATTACAGAACAAACCATGAGCCAAAGCCATCTTGAAGTTCAATGTTCTGAAAAAGAGGAAAGGGCAGGCACCTTTGGGACAAAGATGATAGCAATTGTTCAGGATTACCATCAAGTTTTTGGAAGAGTGTCCAAATCCTGTGTCCTGTTACCAATTCTCACTTCTCTTATCACTGGAGTAATGTCATTTAAAAAGACACTTAGAATTCCAAACACTTCTTCAAGGTACTTCAAGCCTAAATAATACATCCATTAAATCTTATGCATTAATGAAGTTTATTTTTTTTCCCTTTAACCTTCTGATAGCTTGCTTCTCTTAACTCCTAACTAACAGCAGATATTTCCAGAAGTGCTTATCTCCTTTTCTCTGAGAACTATCTTCTTGAATGTTTTAGGAATCAGGGATCATGTTTTGAACTACTTTATATTTCATCTGGTAGAAAGGTACATTTCAGAAATCTTTCAAAATACTTTCTGAACAAAACAAAGTTCATTTTCTACATGAAAATCAAGTTTTAACAAAGCAAACAGTTGTAACTCGCAAAATCTCAGGAGGCCCTTATTGTATTACTGTTTTGTTGTGTGTAGAATAAATCTCTTTTATTCTGAATTTGAACTTTAATCTTTTCCCTATCTGATATATTTTCTTTTAATTCTAAATATCAGAGAATCCCCTTGCCTGAATAAAATTTCAATCTCTTCCTGGGCTGAGTAATTGAGAAAGAAGATCTGACTGAATAGCCTTGCTCACATGTTCTGGCTAAGGCCATCTGTACAAGTGAGGAACAAGAAATATTGGTACATTCCTTCCCAGTACATTCTAATGTACCATAGCTAATTAGTACTTGATATTTTGATCATATTTGGTTCTGGTATAGATGTATAATAGAAGTAAGTACTGGGCATAAATTTTAGTTTGAGTTCCAATATTAAGGGGCTATCTATAATTGCAAATTAGATTCTTTAGCTACCTTGTAATTTAATCTCAACAGACTATTTTAAAGAAAATTTGACCAGTGATATGGCTCCATATTTAAAATGTGAAATTATAAAGAGTTTTGTTATATTTCACTTAAGTAATTAGGTAAAATTAAATAAAGTAATTAGGTAAATAATCATAATCTTTGATTATGATTATAAACTTTTATAAAATTTTCATGATACTCTTAATTTCACTGATGTAGAATGAATAGCACATTGTATGAGGAAGTTCCTATCCCTTCTAAATTCATGTTGGAAAGCAATAAAAATGGTGTATTATTTTTAAAAACAATTCACGATTTAAGATTATTCTTCCTATACTTCACTTCTGTGAGTTAAAATACTGCTTTTCACAAACTTTATTTTTTACTTTTATTATGTTAAAAAATAACAAACTTTGTAAAATGCAAAAACAACATTTTTATTCAAAATTATTTTTATTCAAAATATTTTTATTCAAAATTTATTCAAAATTCAAAATTCAGGCATGTTACCAGACCCAATTCCAACGGTTTACCACTCAAAAGCCAATACTCACAAGACAAAAGTAAAAAGGAAATTAATTTATTTAAGGGGTAGACATTCTGAGAAGATTAGGGGGAACTAATATCCCCAAAACAAAGACAAACTGAAGGAATTTGCATTTGTGAAAGGACTTTTATGGAAAGCTAAGACTTTAGCCAGGTCATAGACAGGAGGCCATGTCCTAAGTTGCTCACCCAGGTTCTATAACCAGCTCTGTCACTGAGGGCATGTTTCCCTTGGAATATCCTTGAGATAACAACCAACTTTAAACTCATAGGCCAGTCCCTGTAAATCTTTAGACAAATACATTATTTCCCTGCAAGTGAAATCATCCCACTATTAATTAAAGAACAAGAGTAGAAAGTCCTTGGCCTCACTTGGATATTATCTGAAGAACATCAGTTACTCCAAGCTTGGAAAAATTAAAGATTGTTGATTAGGGGGTCTTGGGACCAGAGCTTATTTAGTTCCTTTTCCTGCAGTAGTTAACTCTACAGTTATTTTCTTAGTCATTTTTAAAATTTAATTAAATTTTATATTTTGGTATGGGGATTAAACCCAGGGGCAATTTGCCAGTAAGCCACATCCCGAGCCTTTTTTTAATTTTTAATTTTTAAAATATTTATTTATATCTTAGTTGTAGTTGCACACGATACATTTACTTATATGTGGTGCTAAGATCGAACCCAGGGCCTCGCACATGCTAGGTAAACCTTCTACCACAGAGCCACAACCCTGGCTGCATAATTTCTAATATAAATACAGACTCTCACTAAGTTGCTTAGGGCCTCACTAGGTTGCTGAGGCTGTCCTCGAAATTGCGATCGTCCTTAGTCAGCCTTCCAAGTTGCTGGGATTACAGATGTGCATCACTGTTCCTAGCTGTCTCAGTCATTAAATCAGTTTTCTTTAGAATGACAACATGAGTCAAAGGGGGGATATGAAGAATAACTTTACAAGGGGCAATTTGCAAATTTAGAACTAATCTAAAGTGAGGTGACATAAGACACAAGGATGTTGCCATTATTGTAGTTTCAGCCATTTTAATAAATAAACCATTTGTACTAAGTAGCATGAAAAACAAATCATTACATTCCAAGTACATTCTACTTGGAAAATGAAGGTATTTCCTTTCTTTTCCAAAAAGTGTAGTGCCATTTTTTCACCTTAAGTTTTTCCTTTAAGAAATGCATTACTTGGAATTCATATTGCTCTGTTACCAAGGCTGGGTTCTTTGCTGCCTTGACAGGATATGAAGGTCTTGATTCATGTGTGCATAGAACTAAGCTATCACAGTATATCATAGCACTAATGAACTATTTTACTGGCTTTCTGTCACATTACAAATTGATTTTAAAATATGTTTGCTGTATAAAGGCAAAGACTGCATTACTTGTGCTTCAACACTGCATAAACCATATTTAGTGATCTGTTTTTTTATTCATGTTTGCACGGATCACATTGCTTACACTTCAGAATAGCCAATTGTCTGCCATAATTTACTGCAGAATATTTTCCCCTATATTTCTAGAATCTGTAACTCTTTCAACCATATGAATTTAAAAATAATGAGTCAGTTTAATCTTACATACTATAATAATATATGTATACACTGTTCAATTGATATACATTTGATCTTAATTTCGATATATAGTGGATTTGTTCTATGCTTAATTAGTTGTAAATTTAAGTGAAGTGCAACAGAGAAATGCATACTGATACTGATTTAGTAACTGCAGACACATTTCAGTTTGTGGAAAAGATGATGTATTTATCTATTTTATTGTCTTATAATGTCTATATGGGTATCCTTTTTTTTCAAAGTTAATAGCAACTGTATTTGGAAAATCAATGGATCAAATACCCATTAAAATGTCATTAACATTTCTGAAAATATGTGAATAAAATCAAAGTGTTGGGCTGGGGCTGTAGCTCTGTGGTAGAGCACATGCCTTGAAGGTGTGAGGCCCTGGGTTCAATCCCCAGAACCACATAAAAATAAATAAACAAATAAAGATTTTGTGTCCATCTACAACTAAAAAATTTTAAAAAACAAAACAAAACAACAACAACAACAACAAAGTGCTTTTGCTATTCTCTCACTCACCAATTAAAACAGAAGACCTCTGTGGCCCCCATTGCCAAAATTTATATGGGAACTTGTCCCTACCAGCAACTAATTAATCAGTTCTGTAGTGGACAGCAGCTGGCTGTCCTCTAATTCAATTCAGTTCTGACACTGTATCTGGAGGTACCAGTAGATCCCACAGGTTGAGGTCTCAGTCCCTCAAGACTGCTCCCAACTTTAGGTACCAACTGCAAGCTTCCTCCCTTGGGTTTGACTAATTCATTAGTGTGACTCACATAACTCAAGGGAATACTTACATTTACAATTTATTACAATGGGCATCACAAAGTTTACAGGTAAAGAGATGTATTGGGCAAGGCATGAAAAAGGGGTGTGCAGCTTCCTGCCATATCTAGGAGCTCAGTCCTCCAAGAACATCCATTATTTAAACCTGTCCCTTTCATGTTATATGAAGTTTCCATTATGTAAGAATTACTGATAAAAATCACTGTCCATTAGTGACCAACCTAACCTTTAGCACCCTGTCCCTTCCCCAGAGGTCTGTCAGGAGAGCTGTGAATTTTAACCCTGAGTACTTTTCTGGGTCCCCTGGCAGCCAGGGCTCAGGTCCTTTGGTTATGTAAAGACTTTTAAAAAATCACCTCCTTATCATAAACTCAGGTGAGGTTGAAAGGGGGTTGTTATAAGTAACAAAAAAGCTCTTTTACCTTTGAGGCTATTTAGCAACTATCTTAGGAGCCAAGGACAAAAGACTACCATTTTAAGAAAAGATACTTATTTTTCTAGTTATTTAGAAAACTTATAATAGTAGCCAGATGTGATGATGTCATGCCAACTACTCAGGAGGCTGAGGCAGTCAGATCACAAGTTCCAAGCCAGCCTGAACAACTCAGTGAGACCTTGTCTCAAAATAAAAAATAGAAAAGGCTGAGTGGTAGAGCACTTGCCTACCATGTGCAAAGCCCTGGGTACAATCTCTAGTACTGCATAAAACAAAAACAAAAATAAGACAGGCAACTACCAGATTATTCAAGCTATAATCCAAGAACTGGGGCAAAACCCCAAAATATCATCATAGCAAAACCCTATGTTACACCTGGTATGCTTGTCGACAATACTTAAAATATAATACTCATTTGAAGTAATATTTAATTTTTGAATTATGATAAAACATTTAGGAGAGCTGAGCTTATCAAGATTGCTTTCTCTGTGAGGATGTCAATCCTGTAATTTTATTTAAAGAAACAGAATATAAATAAGAACAGAAGAGGACATAGGGCTATGGTTCTGTTTGATTCAAAATTAAATTTTTTCTCTATGAGACAAGAGAAAATTATTGTTTTAATTTAATATTTTTTTAAAATTAGCCTTAGGTATGGATTTTTCACCGTCTTGTGCTGATGTTGTATAATAAAAAATTGCCTAACATCTGAGGATATTGCTATTAAAGTTACAGTTCTTTGGGTTTTTTTCTTTTGTTTTTGTGTCTGCAGTTCACCAACCAAGATAGAAAAAATTAGATTTTGTGATTCTTACTCAATACTTCTACTGTTTATTCTGGCACCCTATAATTCAAGAAAGGAAATTTAATTCCTACTTGGAAATGAACCATACAAGCGAAATTTCAAAGGAAGCCACATTACCTATTGATCATAATGGGAATTGCACAAAACCTTGTGAGGTTTTTAAAGGAAGGTTTTTATTCCCAAAGGCAATTGTGCACTGACAATTGAAGTTAATAATTTTGTTTTAACTTTAACAAATGTGGGGTTGGCTGAGTACTTATTCTAGTTTGAACAAAGGGAAGTATAATAATAATCTCTCACATGTATGGTTTACAAATTGCCTTTACATAATGTATCCTCATTTGATCTTCACAGCAATGCTATGAAAAGGCAATTATTATTTTCCTTACTTTAGAGTTAATTAAAGGGAAGCACAGGTTGTATACTCTATGAGGCTGTGAGGATAGAGTTGGTCACTCATTTACCCCTGGGTTTCTAGAACCTAATAGTGACTGGCAGATGGGCAAGTGATAAGCTCTCCAAACCACTGGATTCATGAGAGTATTTGAAAAAAATTAAGCATGAAATAGCTTAACAAAGGTTAAAAAAAAATTGGAGTGTCTCGGCATTGACATATATTTTTCCAGCTTCAAGAACACCCCCCTGTTTTTTCTTTTCCCTCCGTCCCAGCTCCCTTTGATATTCATGCCTTCTTGTATTATACATCTTAAAAAATATTTTTCCTTTTAGTTTCAAGTTCTCTTTACCATTAAAAATAGTTGGAAAACAAAGAGTGTTTTCTTTTTTCCGATCCTTCTTGGTTTTGATAATTACTGCTATCACAGCATCCACAATCACCTAGAGCAAAAAGCCAGAAAGATGTGAAAATCTTTGACTTGAAGTTACTGACTGTGAAAACAGAACTCTATTGAGAGGATAATATGATCAGAAAAAAAAAAAAAAACTCAGGTAATATGCTTTACCCATCAGGATTGTCATTTCTTACCTCTGGCAGGATGAGCCTGCATTTCACGGGCTGGTTGAAAAGTTTTAGAGTGAGACTGGAAAACAGAAACAGCTATTGGAACCTTTGCTTGTCTTAATCTAGTAGCAAAACATTTCCTGTTGTGGGCAGGAATTTGGGTTTTTTTTTTTTTTTTTTTACAAATAACATATATCAATATGTGCATAGCTTGTTTATAAATCACCATGGTGTGATGGTGTGGCCAAAGGGGCAGGAGGGGTGGAAGGGAGGAGAGAGGGAGGGAAAAAGAGAGAAGAAGAGAGCATAGCTTCAAATATATTAATATATATCATATATAATATATTAATATATATTATATATGACATATATTAATATATATTTATATAATATATTTGATATATTAATATATAACAAATACATCTATATTAATATATAAATAAATAAACACCAACCAACCAGTAAAAATACTAGAAGCCTGTGATACAGAACTCTATGAAGATTAAAAAGATTGGATTTCAGTTAAGACCCTCCTCCCTTCCTTCCTGTCCCCTCCCTTCTTCTCTCTTTTTTCCTCCCTCTCTCCTCCCTTCCATCCTCCCTGCCCCTTTTGGCCACACCATGGTGATTTATAAATAAGGTGTGCACCTACCTTTGCTTTCACAGAAGGGACCTGTTGGGCATGTAGTTTCTTTACCTTTATACTCAGTTATGTAGCTTTTCCAGGACTCATAAATCTGCAGATTTCAGGTTTGTTTCCATAGCAATCTTGCATGCTGCTAAAACATTCCCTATTGGCATCTCTTCTAAGTTCTCAGCCACTCAAATCCTAGAACTTTTCACTGGCTGCCTTTTCTTGTTTAAATCTGATCTCATGACATCTTGCCTCCTTTGCCTCTTCTCTCTCTTCTTCCTTTCCTGGCCCTAAACCTAGTTTTTCTTTCCTTGCCTCATGAAAAACAGTGTATACATTGTCATATTTCTACCTTGGGTTTGGCTAATAATCCTCATAGCCAAGGGTCTTATCAAGAATGGTCCCCAAACCATTGTATAAATTTGGTCTGAAATGTTAAGAAAGTAGATTTATTTATTTTTGGTACTGGGGATTGAACTCAGGGGCACTGAGCCACATCCCCAGCCCTATTTTGTATTTTATTTAGAGACAAGGTCTCACTGAGTTGCTTAGTTCCTTGCTTTTGCTGAGGCTGGCTTTGAACTCGTGATCCTCCTGCCTCAGCCTCCCAAGCTGCTGGGATTACAGGTTTGTACCAATGCACCCAGATAAGCAAGTTGATTTTTAAGAGAAAGTTTTTGTATTAATATGTAAGTTGTAGGTAGAGCACATGCTTATTTTTTTCTCTTAAGACAATGTATTGCTAAGTTGCCCAGGGTGCCCTGGAACTTGCAATCCAAGGAGCTGGGGTTATAGGCCACCATGCCAGCCTCCTGGGTTTGACCCTAGCAGCATATATACACACAAATTTTCAAATAGTCACATATATAGATTGTATTATAATTGCTCCAATTACAACTTTATGTACAGTTAAGGGATGGCATGAAGAGAGAAAATAGACTGCAGCTATGCCACACCTATCAAGGAGCCAGAAGAACTGAGTCATTTTAGAAAACTCCTTGGACACAAATGATGTAGGAATCTCCAGGGGAAATAAACATATGCTAAGGAAACAGGAAAGAGAGCAAGTTGGGTTCAGAAATAATGCCTTAGCATCAAAAAACCAAGTTGGTTTTGACCAATTTGTGAGTTCCTGTTTTATCCCTGGTGCTTTTCTGGATACAGGGGATGTGGTAATGGATACATAAATATCCCTATTGTCTTGGAGCATGGCATTCTATATAGAAATACAGATAGCAAAGTAGATAATCGGGATAAATATTTAATGATGTGTGCTAGAAACAAAGGAAAAGTGGGCAAGGAAGTGTTCCTCCACACCAGCCCCTGGTGGGTTTGTAGAAAGCACAACAAAACCAAAAGAGTCAGTTTCATACCCCACTTCTGAGAGATAATGAAGGCAAAAGGCAATACTAAAAGAGTTCTGAGTCGGCCCCAAATTGAGGAAAAAGCATTTCTCCTTATTTTAATAGAGCAGTGTTGATATGGCATTCTTTGAAAGTTAGCAACTACAGACAGTTTTGGACTGGAGGGGTTCTGGAATCCAAAGAAACAAGGAGCTTGTGATCTCGGGGCATGTCAAGCTTCTGAGCCTAGGCAACAAAAATCCTCATGGGGCTCAGAGAAAGCCTGAGAGGAGGGGGAAAAAATCAGGATGCCATGTTGTGAAGGTAGCCACGTGTTTGTTAATAAATGTGAAACAGCCCAAGATTTCCACGGGATGGTAGTCATGGGAGACAGAAAACCTGACAGAATGGCTAGATGCACTGATGTGCTGGTAAATATTGAACAGTGCACTTTCTGTGTGAAGTTCCAACATACCTGTTGGTTGAAACTTGTGTTAAAATAATGGGCAAGACCAAAGTGAAATTTGTTCATTAGTGATGTGAGTGATCTGTTTGCTGAGCCAGTTTTAGATACTACAGATGATATCATCAATGTTTTGGGTCTGTTCACAATGCAACAGCTATAGACATTATAGTGTCTTGATTTAACATCTGAGCAGCCACCTTAGATGTTAACCACCATCTTATGAGATGTTTCCCCTTCCTGTACTTCCTCTTACCCAAACCCTCCACCCCCATTAGTGACTTATCCCATGGTACCATCTACCTAAACCAATCTCATACTATTCCCTACCCACCTAGCTCTGATGTAAGCACCCCGGATACCATCCCATAGCACCACAACTACAACTCTAAATTCCTACCCCACAAAAGCTGAACATCTGAACATCTTGGGGCCTCTCTCTCCTATAGAGAGATGGTCTTTATCTGTCAGCTCTGACAAATCAACTCTTGTGTGTATCTCTGCCTGGTCTCCATCTTTCATTTCTCGCTTACCTGTCTCTCATTCCTCACTTTCCCTTCAGACATGACATTGCTTTTTCTGTGCTGGGGATAGAACCCATGGTCTTTGAGATGCTAAGCAAGCACTCTACCACTGATCTATGCCCCCAGCCTGGCGTAACATGCACTTAAGTCTAATCTGTATTATCAACACTTTCTTCACCTAATTCTAGAGTCAACAATGAACAAAACTATATATGAAGTCCAAATTGATAGCATAAATACTCTTACCATTCAGGCTACCAAAGTGGTGTCACTGAACATAGGGTTGTCAAGAGATGTGCAAGAGCAACCCTTCAAATACTATAGTATTTCTGCCACAAAGATTTTAAAGAATGCATATAACATCAAGAACATAGATAATAATAAAATGCAGTATAATACTTAGTTATGTATTGCATATTTATAACCATTACTTTAAAAATGATTTAATTCTAAGCTCACATAATATGATTTTAAATGACTATTTTGAGTAAATAGATGGTAAAATTTCTAAAAATGTAATACATGGTTTTAGTGAGACCATTCTTGTCAGTTACCGTACACCACAAATGCCAAAGCTATATAAATGTAGATTATTATTAATAAAGTGACAATGTTCAATTTCAAGCTCAAGTTGCCCTGAAAAGCAACTTGAGTTGCTTTAAAACAGACATTTCAGTTCCTTTTTTTTTTTTTTTTTTTTTTCCTATTTCCGTTCATTAGATTAGGGATGTCTCTAACTAAGCACCACATTTTCAAATCTCTCTTCAGGTGAGCAGATAATTATTCAACCATTAGTTGATTCCTGCTAGCTTCCCTCTCCAATAGTGACTTTTCAAAAATTCCTAGGAGCTCCTTACTGTATTTGGCTATGTAATAACTGTAATCAATGCTACCAAATATGTATTAAATTGAGCCACTGAAATTGCTATTGTCTGACCTTTTTTGACCTACGAAATCAGCAATTTCAAATGCTTAAATCTAATATCTTGGCTCTAGTAGAAACTAGTGCTGTTTCCCTGTCATGTGTATGTTCATATGACTTTTCTTGTCTGAAATAATCTTACCCCTCCCTTCTATTACTTAAAACCTATCTTCCAAAGACTTAATTCCTATTTTCACCTCTCCTACATAGCTATCCATGATCACTCCAATCTTCATTAAGCAATTTTAAGTATTCTCTCCCTTAACCTTTTTTGATACTTTTATGTACACCTATGATTGAATATGTAATTATAGTCTTCTCATGTTATTTGTATTATTTCTTCCATTCATCTTGTCAGGAAGTTGGCAGTCAATTCTCTGAGAGGAGAGACTACAATTTAAAACTTCTTTTGCTGAAAATTAGTATGCACCCTAATATTTAAACTGATTTGCCTTAAACAAATTTCTTTGACATTGGACTTAATTAAAACTAGGTTATGTAGATACTGAAAGCTCAGACTTTAAGATCAAGCAAACCTGGATTTATTTTCTTCTCTGCTACCTATAAGCTGTGTGTCCTTGGGAAAGTCACTTAACAATTCGAAGTCCCTTTTCTTCTTCTGTCAAGTGGAATGATGATGATGTTTATACTTTTGGGTTATTGTTAGGATTATATAATGAATCAGGATCATATACATTATTTTCTATAAATTAAAATAAATGGAGTTTTTTCTCAATGATTTATATAATTTAGAGAAAGGAAAGTTTATCATTATGCATGTCTGGCTTAATGAAGACAAAGGTGCTGTCATGAAAGTTATTTTTTTAAGATACTGTATTTTGGTTTGACTCAACTTCCCAATCTCCCTAAAAGTGGTGCATTTAATACTTAAAAACGATGCATATATGTTTATAGATAGATAGACAGGTGGATGCATATAGAAATAACTACATGCATACCCATGCATGGCTTTTGAGGGGCACAGATATTTTTAAAAGCTGAAATACACAGTGTTCCTGTCCAGTTAAGTATCCAGGAGGATATTGTGGTTACCTAAGAAAAATTTTCTTATCATTTTATTTTATTTTAATTATTTATTTTTTGAGATAGGATCTCGCTGTGTTGCCCAGGCTACTCTTGAACTCATAAGCTCAGGTGATCCTCTCCCTTAGCTTCCTGAGTATAGTCATATGCCTTGAGGCCCAATGTCATTTTATTATTACTCTTGAACCTAGAGTTTTTTGTAAAGTAGTACATACTCTCATTTATTAAAAACTTACTATGTTGCAAGTACTTTGCTAAGTGCATCTGCTTATTTTATCCATACAACAGCAATGAAGTAGTTTCTATTTTCTCTACTTCACTGATGAAAAAGACATGTAAGACATCTTTTGAGGTAGGGAGAAAAGTGACTATGTAAATGCATGTGCAGTAATATCAAGGAGAGATTTAATAAACTATCACAGAGAGTGATTTTACAGTAGTAACTAAATTTTAATTCAGCTTTCTAAACTCTAAAATGTATTGTTGAAGGGCTATTACGGGTTCCTCCAAATACTAATAAAGTGAGTCCAATACAAACAAGGCATAATTTCCAAAATAATATATATGGATGGAAAAAATAAAGCTGAAATGCAATTTGTAATTGGCCACTGCTTTTATGGACAATGGCATATAATCATTCAGCATTTATGCCCATATTTATTGAACACTTATTGTGTACGAGGTATACTTAAATGTATGGGTTACTTCTTAGTTGTCGTTTTAAAGAAATTTCAACTATTGCATGAATTTTGATTAAACTGATTACAAAATTTTGAAACACAATGAAGCCCAAACTAGGGCCAATGCTCATTTCGTAAATGAACATTTTATGTGCAAACAAACAGCTGCTGGGATCCAACAGAATTTAAAACAAGCTGTTTGTAAATTTTACTGACAGCTGTTTTTGGTGATTTTTGTCAACAGAATTTTCCTGCTTTGCATCACAGCATTCTTTTATTACAGTGTCCCCTCGAAGAATAACTTGCTTGCTTTAATCACGTTTACAGAGATTTATGACTTGATGCTTATTCGGTGGTGGAGCTTCTCAACACAAAATGTCACTGAGCCTGTTATAAATTGCTTCTGGCATTCCCACTCTATCTTTTATTTGGCTGGGAGTATTTCCACCTGAAAGTGATAAATTCCTGCTATAACCGCTTTATGTGCTTCAGTAATTACACTGTACAGAAAAAGGGGGTTTCTACTGAGGTGTCTCCTTAAAAATAAGCAAGCAATAAAAGGCAGTGGAATGGGCTGAACTCTGAAGTCTATTGAACAAAAAACAATGACCAGTGAAATATCTGTGTCAGACCAAATTTGATAAATGATCAGGAAGTACAGAAGATACCAAAACCTTTACAACAATTGTTATAGGGACATATTAATGTAACTATGTCCTTAGACTAGTTGCTTTTGATCCTGTGACAGAAATTTGGCAGATGCTTACAAGAATGGAGTAAACATCCTTCCAAAAACTATCTCAAACATCTAGTAGATACTTCTAGAGGCTTGGGTAAATTTTCACTGAATACCAAGGTCTATGTGACATTGTGACTGAATTTGTATGTGGGAAGCAGAGACTGTGGCAGTTCAGAATAGTTCAGGACAGCCCATTGCAGCCAATAACTTGATCAATACACATAAGCACAACTGAACCGATCAAGAGAAGATCCGCATTAATCATGATACCTATGGGTGGTAAGTATAGATTGGTTTTTGGATCTACGTGGTGTGTTTACATCATAAAAACTGTCTGTAGTACACAGGAGCAAAATAGCTGTTTATAATTACTGAGTTTTTTTTTTCTCTTGAAGAAGCAAGAAAATGATTTTAATAAAAGATCTCCATGTTAATTAAACAAAAATTTTAAAGATTTTCATTATTAGGTCCTAATGTCATGCCAAGGATGGTGTTAGGAATATAGTAGCTGATGTATTTCAGATTATACTAAAAGAGATTATGATCATTAAATAGGATTTAAGCTTCCTTTCAGGGTTATTACATCATTTTACAAAGGAATTGCTACAGCAAGTATCTCTGTTCTAACAGTTACAAAATGAGAGGCTCCTTCTTGCGTAGAATATGTACTCTTTCATGAGAGAATTTTAAAGCAAATATATCTGGCTTAACTCAACAATGATAAAACCAGTCCTAAAAATGGGAAAATATATTGAGTGCTTATTGTACATTAAGCTTCGATATTATGCACTGAAGTTCAATGAGTTAGTTTATTGTAATCAGCACTTTTGCTTGCTAACTGTATACCCAACCACTGCTGAGATTGGCAGATATTAATCCTAAATTTACAAAACATGAAATAAGTCCTCAGGTAGGTTAAACAAAAGATGAAAGACACAATCTTAGTAAATGGTAGGACCTGGTTTATAACCTGGTTTTGCTTATCTTCACTCTGTACACTTAATCACTATGCCACATTGGATTTCAGGAAAAAAAAATAGCACAGGGCATATCACTTTAACTTTGGCTAATAGCATTTTCACACAGGGAGGCTATCTTAGATAATGCACAGAGCAACAGAGCAGACTCCATAGTCCTAGGACTCTGGGGTGATTTGTTCCATTCTGTCAATTACTATATTTGATTACTCCTCATCAATTACTTTTGAACTGCATTATCTTTCCCCCCCTAAACTCTAGATTTCCTTTAAGTTCTTGCAAACAAAATTTGTATCTGACAAAGAAGATGAACTCAAAAGTATCAAAGTGCTTGATCCTATTGCATGATACCCTAATGAAAAGCCAGAAGAATTAGTATAAAGGCTGGAATTTGTAAAATATCTTCACGCTCCTTGGGAGGAGAGTCTGGGTATTACGATTATCCCATTTTTCTTGTTAGATAGGCTTAGCCAAGTGAATACAAGAAAGATTTATTACTTTGTAAAACCCTTCACAATACAACAGAAGAAAAAACATTAGTGATGAGACAGTTTTCAACAAACCATAATACTGAGCCTGAAGATTAGGAAAGAGATTCAGGCTGGAGATGCCTTTGTAGCAGAGCAGCACTACAGAGGATAATTGAAGCACTATGTGGAAGAGGGAGGAAGCATGGAGAGAATCCTCCAGGACCAGAGTGTTACTCTGGGGGAGGGTGAATAACTTTGAATCTAACACACTTGGGGCTACTGCTTAGTTGGAAAAAAATAGACCAGGAGAGAGATGGAGCAATAAACCTAAACTTTTATGTACACAGGAAGTCCTTGCAGAGAAAGTCTGAAAGGAATATAAGAGATATCATTAAGCCTTTTTTAAAGTGAGAAGATATTGTTAATGCTGTAAACTGAGCCTGTGCTAAGACTTTATTGATGGATTGAATTTCTTTGCAGAACTTTTTTCCTCTGGGAGAAGAATTTCAGGATTTTATTTATTTATTTATATGTTGATGTCATGAATTGAACCTAAGGCATTCATGCATGTGCTATATCTCCGAGCTACATTTCTGACTCAAGAATTCCAGGATTGTACACAATGTGGTGTACCTGGAAGGGTTGCTGTTTTTTTTTTTGTTTGTTTGTTTTGTTTTGTTTTTTGGTTTTTTTTAAGGGTTGCTGTTATGGTTTAGATATTAGGTGTCTCCCACAAGCTCCTGTATGAGACAATGCAAGAAAACTTAGAATTGAAACAATTGGATTATGACAGCCTCAACCTACCGGGTACATTAGTCCACAGGTAAGAATTAACTGGGTGGTTACTGTAGGCAGGTAGGGTGTGGCTGGAGCTGCTGGGTTGCTGGAGGCGTATCTTTGGGGTATATATTTGGTCCTTGCTGAACAGAGCTCTCTGCTTCTTGGTGCCATATTCTCAGCTGCTTTCCTCTGCCACAGTCTTCCGCCCTGATGTTCTTCCTCATCCTTGGCCTTAAGGAATGGAGTTGCCTCTTCATGGACTAAGACCACCTGAGCTCCCTAATAAGCTTTTCCTCCTCTACAATTGTTCTTGTTGGGTCTTTTGATCACAGCAACAAAAAACTTGACTAAAACAATTGCTCATTGTTTACATACAAATGTACATGGACAAGTGAGAAGGAATTGGTTCTTGAAATTCAGGATCTAGTACTGAAGGGATTAACTCGTTCAAAAACACAACCCATCTCCCCTGAAAGCAAAGCACTAGCAACTTGAGCTATAGCAGACTAAGGCTTGAAGGAAGAAAAAGGGATAGGAATTTGCAGTGGGAGAGTAACCTTGCTAGTTCTCTTTATGAGTTTACTATGGTTGTCAAGAATGTCATGAGCCTTGGGGAGAGGATAGAGGGCAATGTAGAGGGAGGGAAAATAGGAAACTAACAGGAGAAAGAACTCATTGCACCTGATAATAACTGATTTATAGTATTGTACAAACAAGCCAATTACAATTGTCTGGCCCCCAAAGTATTTTACCAAAATGTGATTTTTTAATTTACTCTGCACAATTGTATCCTAACTTAAAAAAAAGAGTCTGAAAAAAATATAAAAGCATCTGATAAAAATACTCCATGGTATTTTTTTAGTAAGCAAAGCAGTAATTGTACTGATTATAATATACACACAAAATCATCTTCATATTAGATACCATTTATTAAGTATTTATGATATAGGTGATTTATATTTAATCTCACTTAGTAATTTCAAACATCTATATGGTAAGCATCATTTTCCCCCTTTTGCAGATAAAGAAACTAAATGCTCAGAGAGCTTGAGATTTGACTTAAATAGTTCCTAATGTGAGATCAGAAGTGGAACTGACTCAAGATGCTCAGTTTACTCCCTTAACACTGTAGTGTCTGTTCAAGTTTTAACATTAACATTTTCTAGAGCTTGACTTTCCCAGTCCCCAGAAGACTAATCAATGGCTTAACAGGGTTCATAATCAAGGAACAACTTCTTAGGTACCTCTGAGTTTTAAAAAGTTATTTGGCTGTTATGGGCCAGGCTATATGGGCAATGACCATACAGACTCCATTTTACCTTGAAACTCCAGGTCATGTAAGAAATGCTTCTCCCATGAGAAAACTCTGCCTCTGCCATCCTGAGCCTGCTTAGCATACCCTGCTTAGAAATGCAAATGTTTCTGTTCTTCTTATACAATGTAAAATTGTTCTCTTTTTGGTTATCATTTTTCTTGGGCAATGTACCCTAACCACATAGAATGTTAATGTTTGTCTAGAAGTTAGTAACCATTCTTCGACTTTTACACATTTAGATTCCTTTTGACCCACCTCCCCTTTTGCTTATGATTTTAGATCTCATGATTTTTGTTTATGGTTTTGAATCATGACAACAGCCACTTATGGTTAATGTACTGATAGGCTTTACTTGTGGTTTTTGCTCTAACCCCTGGAAGGGGTCACAGAATGCAGGCTTGCAGCTTGCCCTCATCCTGCCCAGCTCTGGTGAATAAAGATGGTTCCATCTCCTACTTTAAAATTGACTCAGATTTATTGCAATCTCACCATAACATGGCTAGCTTATATACATTCATAGGTCTAGTTAAAACATTTGTAAGACCTAATTTAGGAGCTGGGAGTATAGCTCAGTGGTGAAACACTTGGGTGACTTGGGGTTTGATCCCTAGTACTGGAAAAAAAAAAAAAGACCTAATTCAGTTTTGTTCATTGAACCTGCACTAACAACTGGATGATTTTGATCCAGCCACTTAAACTTGTTGAACCTTCATAATTTAGTGGAGCCGTTGAAAATCAAAAAGTCTGGGTAAAAATTCTGCCTCAAATCAATTAATATCTCTGAGCTACACCTGTATCCTCTTATAAAGGATGCTCCTTCCTTCCTTCCTTCCTTTCTGACATGGGGATTGAATCCAAGGGCACTTTACCATTACACTACATTTCTGGTCATTTTTATTTTTTATTTTGAGACAGGGTCTTGCTAATTTGCTAAGAGTCTCACTAAATTGCTGATGCTTAAACTTGTGTTCCTTCTGCCTCAGCCTGGCTGGGATTGCAGGCTGTGCCTGGCAAGTATGCTATCTTGGTTGGGGCTATTATAACAAAATACCGTAGTTTAGATGGCTCCCACAAAACAAATGTATTTCTTACAGTTCTGGAGGCTGGATGTACACATGTAAATTTGAGGTAAATCCAAATATTCAATTCAAAACAGATACAATACT
Organism: Marmota flaviventris; assembly: GCF_047511675.1. Lineage (NCBI taxonomy): Eukaryota > Metazoa > Chordata > Mammalia > Rodentia > Sciuridae > Marmota > Marmota flaviventris. The sequence goes on from NC_092508.1 coordinate 21,707,624, forward strand.
CACTCATAGTGTTCCTTGGAGGCTTAAAGCAGGTTTTATGGTGGTGGCAGTGGTGATGGTGATGGTGGAGCAAAGCAGGCCTGCCATAAATGTAGTCCAGTGATTCCAATCCTTAAGACCTATTTAGAGTCATGCACTACATGTTACAGGCTGTTGCTAACTGGGGATCAGGTCAGACAACCAGTCTTTCGGGGGGGTTTGTACTGGAGGGGGAAACACATATACTCATATATGTATCTATGTATGCAGATTATAATGATAGGAAGCACTTGAAACAATCTATTTGAGTGGCCAGGAAAGCATCTGAAGGGCTGTGTTGGGAGCTGAGATGGGTAGAATGAGTCTTGGTCAACTTGGGGAAGAGGACAAATCCAGATTCCAAATTGAATCTTTGTGCAAAAGCCCAGAGGCAGCCAGGTCCTTATTTGAAGGAAAGCCCTGTAGGGGTGGGACACTATTAGGTGGGGAATGTTTTGAGAAGCATCAGAGGTCATGTGAATCAAAGGGCAGGGAAATATCCTTAGAGTTTGAATAAAGTGCCAAGATGAATTTTGCATTTGGAAATATTTTAGATATTTCCTAGGATAGGAGGGAACTTGGGTGGACAAGCAGATGCCAGTTGAAGTGTTATACATCAGTACATGTGAGGATGAGACAACTGGGGCTGCAGAAGAGACACAGAAGTGGGTGCATTAAAGAGAAGGTTGGGGGAAAAAAACAAAACATGGACTTGGTGATGAATTGGGGTGGAGAATGGACAGGTGCTCCATTGGTGTTATTTGTAAAACATGACCCTTATGGAAAAAGTAAACACACTCTCTAATAAGCAAAATGCTTTTTGAAATTTTATTTGTCATATTGTAAAGTAAGCCAGAACTTCTTAAACATGCATTTGAAGAGATTTTTGCAATTAGTTTAATAAAATGAGATAGAAACCTTCCTTGTTTTTAATTGGCTCTTATACTCCACATTGGGGTAGGGAGAGGGAGAAAAGAAAAAGTTACTTTCTTTGGGGAAAAAGAGAGTGCTAGCTGCATTGTCACGGGCAAAGCTTTTCCAAGTTCAATGGCAGGCAAAACTTTTTTTTTTTTTTTTCTTTGTGGTGCTGGGAATCAAGAGTGCTTCAAGTCCACGCTAGGCAAGCGCTCTGCCTAGGCTACACCTCCCGTCCTAAGGGGCACTCTTTATAGTTAATGGCAACGAAAAGTTTCTCCATTGGTGATTTTCAGTGAGTTAAATTTGGGCGAGAGAACCATGGACTGGCAAAGACCCTGGGCTCCACCTCTCCCAGCGGCCGGCCCCACTTCCCGCCAACTCCAGGCGCGCCTCCGCGGCCCCTCCCACCCGGCCCGCAGCGTGCCCTCGCGGCCCCGCCCCTTGGTCCCGCGCGCCGGGACTTTCAGCGCGATTGGGCCGCTCCGCCCCCCGGCGTCCCGCCCGCCCAGACGCGGGAACGGATCTACCGGGTCGGTTCCCCTGCCAGCAGTGTGCCCCACGCTGCTCGAGTCCGCCTGGCCACTCGGCCCCCGAGGAGCCTTTCTCGCGACAGCGAGGCGATGCCGCGCAGCCGGCAGCCGAGGGTCCGCTCCGGGAACGAGCCTCGCCCCGCGCCCGACATGGAACCGGCGGGTGACGGGGCCTGGGCCCACAGCCGCGCCGCGCTCGACCGCCTGGAGAAGCTGCTGCGCTGCTCGCGCTGGTAAAGACGGAGCCTGGCTCAAGGGGGTGGCCACGGGGGCAGTGGCTCGGGGCATGGTCGACCCCCGAGGGTCCTCTCCCACTTGCCGTTTCCTCCTGAGGTTCCCGTGCGGCTTTCGGGCCGGCGTGCAGAGTTAGTCCTGCCCCAGCGATCTGGCGTTAGTCGTCCCCGCCCAGGTCCCCATTCCCATCCTCTCCGGCCGGCTTTCCAGCCTCTTGCTCCATTACGAACTAAAACGGAAGTTCTGGAACTTCAGCGGGCTGCAGAAGTGCTGGAGGTGTGGCCAAAATTGTGGGTCCCTGGCTCCACCTCCGGGATTTGAACCTGTTGGGCTGGGGTGGGGCTAAGGCTTTGGCGCGTTTTATGGTGCCAGGCACGGTGGGACGCCCTTGAACCCAGAATGCCCAGGGCTGGGGCCGCAATAGAGGAACTTGAAGTTTGAAGGGTAGTTAGTCTTTGCTGAGCTGGCCTTTTTGACATTTTCCTCATAACAACTTTAGGGGAATAGAGTGGAGTGTTAGAGACGCTTGTTAGGGGCTTATTGACAATGACGATGTGATGGGCACCACTATTCTAATTTTCCTTTCCTTGGTTGGATCAAAGGCCAGGGATATCCTGTATCACCGAGCCACATTTCTAGCTCCCCTCTTAGACTGTGTATTCGTTCCAAAGGCATCATTTAAACGACTGGTGTTTCTTGCTGCTGCTTTTCCTGTAGCCTTTTCTAGTATAGAATCCAAGAAGGTTTGTGAGTTCCAACAAGGGCTTTTTCATATCTTTAAAAGCATTTATTAAGCAACTGTTGTATGCACAGTTGAGTATTTCTGCATCAGGATCATCCTGGCATACTTTCTGCTTTTAACTGTCACAACAGTATTTCCTTTTGGACTTCGTTTTGATTTTTTTTTTCCCCTTTGATTTCCAACTTGTAGAATTCAGTTATTGCTGTGTTACATGCACAGATATTTTTTCTTTAAAAATAAAAACGACTTAACTGTCACAGAAATTTTGCACTTAATATTTTGTTTTACAAAAACTTTATATCTAACAAAATGACATCATTAGGCTCCTAAGAACAGTGGCATTTTTGCTAGAATGAATATATGAGGATATTCTGAGTTGTGTGTCTTTGTTTTCCCTAAACATATGGGTCATTCATCTGAGAATAAAAAATTTAAAAGTAGCATTTCTAGTTGTAATAATAGAAGCAGTTGTAGTTCACACCCTAACAGTCAGTACTCTAAATTAAACGTTTAGATGACCAGTTTCTGTATGGAAACATAGCATTTCACTTACTTAGACTGTAGACTGCCTGAGTTCATGTTCCAGCTTTGACACTATTGAATGAGCCAAGAAGTTCATTCTCTGTGTGTAAGTAATGATGAGCTCATTCTCCTGCAAGAATTTATTAATAATAATTGTAATAAATTTTATTCACCACCTGCAAGGTGCCAGATACTGCTCTGGGGACTTTGTAATAAACAAAGCAGACAAACAACTTTTATAGACCTTATATTCTGTGTGGAGAGGGGAGAAAATAGATGAAATTATACATGTAAATTGTTGAGTGGTGATTATCATAGAGTAAATGATAACTAATAAGTGTCATAAAAGTACAAAAAGATGTCTCTGCTTCTGAATGAACTAAACAGGAAGAGCCAAAAGTCTGATGGTAGCCATCAGTACCTAGGCCCAGATTTTTTTTAAACATAGGTTTATTTAGGAAGGTAGATACACACTCAAGGGAGAACGAATAAGTCTCATAAAAAGGAGAAGCCTTTGGGGTAAAGCAAGGAATACGCACTCCAGGGAGAATGTGGGCCATCTTCAGGGGGAGAGATAGCCCCAGATTTTTTAATATCTTTCATCTAGTTGGTGAGAGAATTATGCTGAATTCCGTTTTTTTAAATTTAATATTATAAACCACCAGTGGATGAACTGTAACTTTTATAGAGTGTATATTCTCATAAGGCTCCACAGTTTTTTTCTGTAAAGTGTCAATACATATTTTAGACTTTGAAGCCCTTGTTTCTATTCTTGTTTTTGTTTTTTTTACATCCCTTAAAAATGTGAATACCATTCTTTGCTTGGGAATTGTATGAAAACAGACTGCTGGCTTGATTTGGCCCACAGGCAATATAGTTTGCCATCTCAGTTTTAACAGGAAAAATGTCTTTAAATATAAAATTGTTTTTGATCTAAAATTTTATATCACATGGCACTTAATATTTAGAAGTGATTTTGCTTTCCCCTCTTGAAAGTTTGGAACTACTTATAGTGAGCAAAGATGGCCTGTTGTACCTTACCTTAGGGGGAAAATATATTCTTCTTATCTCTGTCTTTGCCCTAGTAGCTGTGTGACACTATTGCTGGAAGGTAGTAACTCAGGGTGGCCCGCTTCTTTCTTGCTTTCATTTGCCACCATTCAAAGCAGTGTCATGTTATTTGAAATTGTGTCAGTATGTCCTTTTACAGAGTTTCAAAGTTCTATCCAGTGGGCTAGTGATTACCCCGATTACCCTCACATTCAGCTTGCAGCTGTCATCTATCTGGTGTTCCCAGCTGTCACCTGTCTTGTGTAGCACATTGGATCTGTTTTGCAGCAAGCATTTCTTGCTGGTGAGGGTGAATTGGCTACATTACAGGGCATCCTTTCTTGACCTTTAACATGAGTATAGCTTCAAGGTGAAGCTGATGAAAGTGTTCAAGAGGCCAGATGTGACATTTGTGTTAGGGCCAAGTCTCACAACAAGATAGAAGCTATTTAAAGATTTGGAAAAATGAGGCAGGAAGACCTTATCATTTGAGAGGCTGGCAGAGAGCATAGTAATAATGTATTTCTACAGGAAGCAGGAAATAGTAATAGGAGCTGCCCTATAAAAGCCCCAGGCGTTATATGGTGGAGTTTTGTGAATTAATTAAGTACCTCTTGTCATAAATTGTGGGTAGGGTGGTTTGGACTTACAACCATTGTGTTTTGGGCCTTTGTTATTATTTTTTGCAGTGCTGGGATTGAACCTAGGGCCTCATGTGCTCTAGGCAAGCACTCTTAACACTGAACTTCATCCCCAACGCTATATTGGGCTTTAACATTTTTTTTTTAGTAAAAAGCTAAAATGTGATTTTATAACTTTTAGAGTAGGTGGGTCCCCCCTACCCCACATCACCCTTGTCATTTAAAAGGCAATCAAAATTAATTTTGTATTGTTTTATATTTTGAGGCAGCCTAGCTCAATGGTTGTTTGAGCATGGATTCTAGAATCAGACTCTCTGATTTAAAATCCTTCAATGATTTTGGCCATGTTATTTGATCTTTGTATGCTTCCTTTTCTTTATCTGCAAAATGAGCTAGTAATTGTTTTTACCTTGCTAGGTTGTTATGGGAATTAAATGAATTAATACTCATAAATAAAGGATAGATTTCCTGACTCCAGCATTCAGCTTTTATCTTTCTTTAGGAGTTTTGAATGTTCAGAGGCATTCTTAACGGGCCAGTGATCCTTTAATGGAATGATTGCTCCCCTTGGTTTGCTCTGGTGCTGGTTATTCATTAGAATAACAAGAAATCACTGAAGCAGTATATTAGTTAGCATTGATGAATTTTATATCCTTACAGGATGTATACTTAATTTTAAGGGGTAAAATGTACACACAGTTCAGGGTATATTGTGATGAAGGCCAAGGGGATGTGGAGAAGCATACTTTGGGTGGGGGTCCAGTGCAGGAAAGCTTCATGGACTTCTGAATTAGTCTTTGAGGTATGGATAGATTTCTATAAATGGAGCCATTTCTAATAATGAGAGGGGGGATTATTAACAAATGACAGTGTGCTAAAAAGAATTGTAGGATAAATGGAGCTAAGACAGGATCAGATTGATACAGATTGTTCCATTTGTTCTTGTAGTTAATTTCCTACAGAGAACAATTCACATAGCTTTCCTGGACTCTGTTGTCTTTCTCTATAATATGAAGAACAAGAACTAGCTACCTTTAAAACCTGCCTGCACTTTTTAGGTTTCATAATTATTAGTGTTATTGTGTGTAAAATATTGGTAAAACTTTTTATCAAAATTTAATGTAGGGCTGGGATTGTAGCTCAGTGGTGGAGCATTTGCCTAGCATGTGGGAGGCACTGGGTTTGTTTCTCAGCACTGCAAATAAATTAAAATAAAGGTCCATTAACAACTAAAAAAATATTAATGTACACAAAAAAGGAGCACACACATTGTTGGTGTTCAGTTTGCATCATATCCTCCAAATTTGAATTTAATGTTTTGTGGGATTTATTTATTTATGTGATATTTTGATTGATGTTTGTCTCCTTCAATTATACTAAATATTTCATAAAGACAGGTTTACATTTTTTGCCACAGTGCCAGACATGTAGTTTTTTAGTGTTTCTTAAATCATGAAAAAAATTTAGATCAGGTAGGATCACAGTTACAAAATGGTAATACCAGAATGACCTAGTTAATTCACCTGAATCTGCAGGAATCCTTCTGAGGTTTCTGGGGTTAATTACTCAAACTGAGCAGAGACTTAAGCCTCAGGGCATTTGTAGATCTAGGTCTTTCTTTTGGGAGTTAGAGCTAAATCCACCATACCCACAGTTCTGTAATGGGTGAACACCCAGCTAGCATGACTGCTGGAGAAACATACAAGACATGTGGACACCCTTTCTTAAATTTTTCTTTTACTTTTTTTTTTTTTTAACAAATTATTTTGAGATAGGTCTCGATGTGTTCCCTAGGCTGGTCTCAAACTCCTGAACTTGGGTGCATGCCTCTGCACTCAGCTGATGACCCTTTATACTGTCCCCCATAGCATAGGAAATGACTTTACAAGTGAAGTTATTGTTAAGCAAGTCTGGGTTCAGGAGAGATTTTAGGATGGCAGCAGGAAGTTTGATGCATATAAATGCTGATTGAAGGACCACTTCTGAGGGGGAGAAGGGAAGAGAGGAATGCCTAGGTGTGAGCCATGTATATTTGAATGTCAGGTGGAAGAGATGGGGCTTTAAAAGATCAGGAAGAGGAGCAGTTACTTAGACATTGCTTTATTTTGGAGAAAAGAGAATAAAAGACGGAATAGCCAATACTGTTTAAGTCAGGCATACATGGTATTCTCTGAGACTGAAATAGTAGATTCTCCTATAGTAATTAGATTTTATATTAATTTCCTGTTAAAAGACAGACTTCTGTTGCCCATTTGACTTTTGGGATATTTGACTCTATCATTCAACATTTATTGACATTAAACAGTTTGATAAGATTTTGAATTTTCCCTTGTGATTTACTTATATCTTATGTAAAAAATAAGTATATTGAACAAGATGCTTCCATGTCATTATCCATCACCATACTTACTAAAGACTTTGTGTATTTATTCTCCTAAAGATAAATATAACAAATTATTTGATTGGTTTGGAGAGCCTGTACATTTTCATATAAAACACATTGGTCCATGACTTAAAAATACTTTGGGGATTCTCTAAAATGTAAGAGCACTGAGGTAGTTGTCCTGCCTAATTTTAAATAGCATTTGATTTCTTATAGGAACTTAGGGAGCCATTCAGTTAAAAAGTAATTCTCAGTCTTGTAATCTAAACTGAGTCTTTTTTTCTTTTCAAGGAAAATTTTATATCAGTAGGATCTTTTTTTTTTTTAATTATTTGTTCTCACAACTTAGTTCTTCCCTAAATTATAATCCACTGACTGAACTGATCTAGTCAAATCAACTTAAAAAGTTATAGAAGTATGACTGAAGATGGGAAGAAAGTAGTTTAGTTGAATTTTGAAGGTACAGAAATCCTGTTTCATGCAAGTAAATGTCTTACTCATCTGGATTTTTTTATTCTAATATTTGTGTATATAAAACAGAAAAATAGATTAAGGATAAAAAGGAATTGCTAATACAAATACATTTTTGTATGTAGTCTTCTATTTGGTTTATTCATTAAGGATTTACTGAAATTTGCTCTCATGTAGCACCATGTTAGGCAGGTAATGTTGGGTTGGGGAGCTCAGATAAATGAAATTCAAGGTTTCTTGTCTGAAAGGCTATAATTTATTTGGAGATAAGGAAAATAGAGAATCAGTTAAAATTAAAACAAACAAAAACCCAACAACTTAGTTGATAATTGATAATGACATGGAATGGAATGCTATTGCTCATATTTTTTGGAATCTTATGATGTTTTATTCCTCTCAAGTCATATATTAATTTGGTTTTTATAACCATCCAGCTAGATTATAATTTCCTTAGGAAAGAGTGACACATAGTTAACTTCATGATCTTTATGTTTCTGGTGTCTGATGCGAATTTTGCATAAATGATGGCATGGAAACAAAACCCCAAGAATTCCTGTGCTTATTTGTTTAGCATCATTTTTATTAAGTGGGTAATGTGTTGGACTTGGATAGTTGCTTGGAAGATTGGAAGGTAGTCTGAGCCAAGTCCTGGGGCTGGAATTGAACATAAGATACTTGAGAATTGTTGCAGACACTGGTTTCACCAGAGTAGAACTTTTGTTAAGGAGCAGTGACAGAAAAGATGGCATGGGTAGAGTGTTAGTGATTATGAAGAAAATTTTAATGTTACATTATTTTTTCCCAGTACTGGAGATTGAACCCAGGAGTGCACTGAATTATACCCTCAGCCCCTCTTGATTTTTTACTTTGTGACAGGGTCTCAGTTGCAGGACCTCCTAAGTAGCTGGGATTACAGGTGTGCACCGTCATGCCTGGCTTACTGTTAAATTTTTAAAAAGTGAAAATAACACACACATAAATTCCTGATGGAATTAGTTGAATTACATTTGGCCTGGGGTTGTAGCTCAGTGAGAGTGCTCAAGGCCAGTCCCCACCACTAGCATGCACAAGGCCAGTCCCCACCACTGCAGAAAAATAAAGTTTGTTGCATTTAAAATTTTGGTCAGTAACTCCTAGTTGTAAAAAAAAAAAAAAAAAAAAAAAAAAAAAAAGTTCTTTTATTTCATGGCATCTTCTCAGCTAAAAGCCCTAGCCATTCTCAAAAAGCCTGGCTTTGGTACAGATTGGCGCCACCTCTGTGCATTGTCTGCCCTCTATCATCTTCTCTTGAACGCCATTGAGAATTGGCACTACCCAGTCTCTGCCTGGTCCCGAGCATACAGATATGCATATGCTTTTCATTCATATTTCCCTCATCTATTAACAACCTCAAAAAAGTCATCTAGCTCACTAATTAGAATAATTAGTTCTACTGATCAGTTATTCATAGATATTAAGTCACTGCTAATTACATGATAGCATCTTATTGCTAGGGTGAAGGGTAAGAACTATAGATAAAGGGTTCAGACTCATCTGAAGAAGTCAATTTAAAGTTTTGGAAGCAGAATCAAGGCACTGAATGAAGAATCAACAGAGAAAGCCAGGAGGCTGAGCCTGCATGGAGGTGGGTGTGCTGACATCCAGAGGTAGGAAAAGTAGCAGCTAAGGAAAAGCTAAAATGGGAAGGAGATGGAGTCTGCTGGTGTAGAGCACTTACTTTAGAGCTTTTATTTGTTCAAGACTGAGAGGAGCTGGGTCAGAAGGTAGAATGGGAGGCAGAGTCAAAAGGAAGTGGTTTTTAGGTAGGGGGAGAGATTACCTGTGCATATTTAGGTATGAGTGAATGAAGAAGCATAACTAATGATAATCAGTTCCTTTAGGACACATGGAAGATTTGGAAGCTAGAGACAAAGTATTCCATCTGAAGAAGGAAGAATGAGTGAAGACCTTGGGGAAGGGGAAGATTACTAGTGAAGTCATAGAAATGTGTCTAGGTTGTCACAAACTCATACCATTGAGTCCAGTAAGGTTAAGGAGGTTTGGAAGCATGGTGATTGTTTTAAATAGGTATCTATTGGTTTGTTTATTCAAGATCATCTAATTCATCTAATACATCACTTTGGTGAGATACAAAGTTGAAAAAGATGCCAGTTTTTTAGGGATAAATTTGTGTATCTTTCTTTTTATCATGGTTCTTCATAGCCTGAGCAGGCAAGGAAGAAATAGATTCTGACTTGTCTAGCTTTGGAGATTGGTGTTCATCAGCGTTGAAGAGCTCAGCGGTATTAAAGTACTGGTAAAAATGGTTCTGAGGAGTTAAACCTGCAGCCTGTGCTGGATAGGGAATGCAGGGAACTACTAGGCTGAACAGAATCTTCTCAGTGTGGGGAGCAATTGGTATTGGCAAGGGTGATGAAATTAAAGAGAAAGAGGAAGGGTTTTGTGATAGGAGAAAGTGTGATAATATCACACTTAGATCTTAAGAGGCAAAGCTTACAGTGAAGTAGAATTCAGCACACTTGATTGAAAAAAAGGGGTTAGTTTTCGTAGGTCAAATAATGAGCAAAAATTTTAGGGCAGTTTGAACATTGTATAAAAAAGATGATCTTAATTGCCAGAATCACAGAAGTCATATTTTTATCTGTATGTTCTATGTAGTGTGGCTGAAAAATCAGTTATTGTGAGTTTTTAAAAAGTAATGGGTTTTATAATGTCAGTGAGCACCCTTTTCAGTAGCCTGAGAAATAATATTGTGGCTGTCTACTCAGTTCTTTGTGTTCTTTCTGAAAGCTCAATTTCACTTTAATGTTTATATCTATTAAAATGTGCAGTGTGTTGCATTTGATCTTTCAAGAAATGGGCAGGACTGTTTTTATTGATATGTGGTATGTGTGCAGAGGTAATTGAATAATGATGGTATAAATACCTGGAGATCCTGGGGTTGGCGTTATAAACCTAGTGCACATAATGTTCATCCATTCACGGCCTTACTTCTCTGGGTGCTCCTGCTGCATAATATGCACTGACTGTAGTGATATGTGTTTTTGATGTGTGTTTATTAGGTAGTACCGGCAGCTTTTTAGCGCTATCAAACTTAGCAGGTATTTGATGGACAACATTGGGAATATTTTGTTTCTGTCTTCTAAATGAAGTGAATGTCTTTTAGTCTATGGACTGCCAGCTTGATGATTTCTGTTTGCAGTTGCTGAAAGAACAAAGCAATCAACTTGCTGTGAATTGAGAGTGACTTTTTTTTTTTTTTTTTTGGACAAGACATCTGTGAGAAATAGATGGCTACTTAATTGTCAGAAATACATGTTTGCGGGGCTGGGGATGTGGGTCAAGCAGTAGCACGCTCGCCTGGCATGCGCGGGGCGGGTGGGTTCGATCCTCAGCACCACATAAAAATAAAGATGTGTCCACCGAAAACTAAAAAATAAATATTAAAAAAATTTTCTCTCTCTCTCTCTCTCTCTCTAAAAAAAAAGAAATACATGTTTGCTTAGGGGAATCTCTGGATTCTTATGGTCAAGGTGACTATATGTCCTAGTTTTCTTGGAACAGTCCTAGGTTGCATTTGTTGGTTACAGTTATCAACCACCCAAGAAATTTAATTATCAAGAAATTTCTCTGTTGGATGGTACATTATGTCATTGTGATTATTGGGTCACATTTTGAGACTTGTGGTCTTTACCATATTGGTTTTATTGTTTGGTGAAGATGGACCTTAGTAGGTGAAAGAAGATACCAATGGTTAGTTTTCTCACCAAGAAGTTTAGAGGTTTAGTGATGATTAAGCAAGGTCATTCCTTTGACTTACATTATAAAAAATGTTACCACTTGCACTGGGTTTTGATAGTTTTCAATTTGAATTCAGCAGTCATACTATGAGCATATTTAACTAGGGGAGTAAAAGCTTTTTAAATGAATTTATTCTTAGTATTTTCTTTCTATTTGGTGAAAGGAAAAATGTGGTGGTATTGGGCCTTGTTTTTAATGAAATAAATGTTGGGCATGAAATGTTCGTAATTTCTTAAGTCTTAACTATTTTCCTTTGTTCAAACAGCACTAATATTCTGAGGGAGCCCGTGTGTTTAGGAGGGTGTGAGCACATCTTCTGTAGGTAAGTAATTAGGCCTTGATATATATAATGTAACTATATTTTTAAATAGGTAACCATTGTATAATCATGTTGATAATGGTACTTCATGTCTGTGTAACTTTCATAGCCTGCAAAGCAACTTACTGTGCATAATCTCATATTGATCCTTATAACTGACTTAATTTACAAATAAAAATTAAGCTCCAAGAGTATAACTTGTCCAAAGTCACAAAGCTTAGTCCTTTGCTTTGCTACTTTTTGGGGAAGAATTAATGTCTTATATAATTCAAATGCCCTTTTTTTTTTTTTAATCTAGACTTATAAATTATGAAAGTCTAATTCTTAGAATTTTTGTGTCAGTTTCCTGGGGCTGCTGTAACACAGAACCAAGAATGGATTGGTTTAGAACAATAGAAATTTATTGTCTTCAGAGTTCTGGAGGCTGAAAGTACAAGATCAAGGTGTTGACAGAGTTTATTCCTTCTGAAGGTTCTCAGAGTCTGTTCTTGACCCCTCCTTGTTTCTTCAAGGTTGCTCACAATCTTTGCAGTTTCTTGGCTTGTAGATGTATCTCTCTCTTCCTTCTTTGCTTTCCTGTTCATGGCATTCTCCCTTGTTGGCATGGCATATTTCTCTCCCTGGTTACATTTACCCTTTTCTAAGAATACCAGTTCTAGGGATTATGCCTCACCCTAGTAATTTCATCTTAATCATCTACAAAGACCTTGTTTCCAAACTGTGTCATATTCACAGGTACTAGGGAGTTGACTTCAGCATCTTTTGAGGGAACACAGTTCATATAATTGTATGGAATCATATCCATGTTATAATGTGAAAGGCCCTGGTTTATAGGTTATAAGATTATATTTTTATCTCATTTTGTTTCTTTGTCAGGAGAAATTAGTTGCAGAGTTTAATGTCTTGACCTAAGCATATAATATAGGCTCCTTTGAATGAGTCTTTTAATTATTTCTAGTTATGTGAGTGACTATCTGGCATGAACAAACTATATTCTGAAGTTTGAGTATGTATGAAAACAATTTAATATGTGAATTCAGTGATTTGAGGATATGTGGGAGGCAGTATGCTTGGGGTCTCATTTTCTTTCTAGAAATATATCCATATTACTTGAGGGTACATACAGTAGGAGGAGGGGTTAGGAGATGGTATTATTGCCTACCTGATATCTCCATTTATATAATGAAACCGCATTTCAAACTTGTTATGTTCACAGCACATCTCTTGATAATCTTCCTTTCATCCTGTTCCTGCCTTGGCAGTCTTCATTGAAGACTGTCTTTGCTTAAGGCAGAAAACCGCAACTCATACCTGATTACTCATTCACCTTATCCCACATGATTAATTTTTATCAATTGCACCTTAAAATGTGCGCTGAATCATGAATTTTCCTACTTTTTTCTATATTTGCCACTGAAAATCTTTTTTGTTTTCTTTCTCCCCAGACTGTTGTAATAGTTTCATACCTAGATTTTCCTTTTTGGCATCATTACCTCTTGTCCATTTTCTACTTTATTTATTTATTTTTAGTACTAGGGATCTAACCCAGGGCTGCTTTACCACCGAGCTACATTGCTAGCCCTACTTATTTATTTTTTTGAGACAGGACCCTGCCTCCAACTTGGGATCTTTCTGTCTCAGCCTTCCAAGTCACTGGGATTATAGGTGTGCTGTGCCTGGCCATTTCTACTTTCTTTTCAAGTGTTCTTTTAAATGTGTAAATCATATCCATATTATTGCCCTCCTTAAAATCCTTCAGTGGCTTCCTATTACAATTAGAATAAAGTCCAAACTCTGTATGTAGGTTCACAAGAGGCTGTACAGGAACTATAATTCTGCCTGTCTTGTGGACCTCATTTCCCTGTGACTCATATTATTCTAGCCACTTTCTCCTTAAACACTCTAAACTCGCCCCGGGGCTTTTGCACTTGTTATTTCTTCCATGTGGAATATACCTTGAGTCTGACTTTTCATGAGCTATGTTTCAGCTGAGCTGTCACTGCCTCCTAAAATACCTTCTGTGATCCCCTTAAGAATTCATCCACTCCCTGTCCCCACTCTGTAGCAAGCACATCTTGTTTCAGTTAATGCACCATGGGTTTGCTCACTGTGTACAATAGGTCACCAACAAAACTAGTAGAACATAATGAAATTATATGTAAAATGTGTGTGAGGAGAAAGAATCCATACCTTTAATCAGATTCTAAGGGGTCTATAACTTAAAATGGCCAATAAAAGATTAAGAGAGAAATGAGAATATCTTGAAAGAGAAAATGATTCTGTGTATATAACATGAACAGAGGAAAGAATCCATTCGGTGCAGTTAGGATTTGTTGTGATTAGATTATGCCAAGCATTAGGGCAGGTGTTTAGATTCTTTGTAGATTTTTTAAGTTTCATAAAACTGATGACTAGTGAATTTTAAAAGATGATTTTGAAATAATTCAACTGAAATAGAGGTAGGGCAGGGTGAAGAGGTACAAATTTTAATATTAAGTGTTGTGGTAATTTCAAGGTATGGCTGACTCTCTCCACAGTTCTCTTTCCTACATTCAATCAAACAGATCAAAATATTTAAAACAAAATTTCATTCCTATTAAACATATACAGGATTTTTTTTCATTTTCCCTGAATAGTACAGTTTAATAATGACTATTTTATAACATTTACATTGTATTAGGTATTACAAATAATAGAGATGATCTAAAGTATATGGGAAAGCTGAGTGGGTGGCATGCGGAGGAGTGCAAGTTCCAGGCCAGTGTCAGTACTCAGCAACTTAGCATGAAGAAAGAATGAATACAGGAGAATGTGTATAGGTTATATGCAAATATTATGCCATTTTATATAAGGAACCGGAGCATTCAGAGATTTTGGTATCCACAGGGTATAGGGGACTGCAGAAGTCCTGTAACCAATCCCCTGTGAATATTGAGGGATGGTTATATGCTTGTGCCAATCCCTGATAAAGTATTTCATATGCTCTCTTTAAGGTATAATTAATTTAAGGCATGTGGCAAGAATACTCAAACTTTTGGTCTCAGATCATTTTATACTTTTCAAAATTGAGAACCATAAAGAGCTTTTATTTGTGTGTATGTGTGTTTGTGTATGAATTGATTGTATAAAATGGAGACTTTTTAAAACATAATAATTCATTTAAAATAACAATAAGCCCATTATGTACTAACATAAATAACACTTTAAAAATAACTATTTTATAATCCAATTATTATACATTTTTGCAAATCTCTTTAATGTCTTGCTTAATATATGACAACTAGATTCTCATGTTTGGTATAGTTTTTATTCTGTTGTGATGTGTGTCATTTTGATTCAAATATGTAGGGAATATCTCACCTTATGCATAGTTGTTGTTGGAAAAAGTCATGTTTTAATAGCTCTTTTAGGTAAACTATACCAAAACTTGACAAGTAGAATCTGAAGCTATATGTTTTTGGACTGTCTGCATTAAATTCCATTGGTTTCTCCAATACTTTGAATTGATCTTTTGGCTCACTGCATTATGTAGATCTATTGAGAAATGATGTATTTTTCAGAATTCTGGATTGATGTTTATATAATAATTTGAGAAAGTTATAAAACAGAATACAATTGAACATTCCTAATCCAGAAATCTGATACCCAGAATGCTCTGAAATGTGAAACTTTTTGAGTGCTGACATGATTCTCAAAAAGTTTTGGATTTTCATATTAGGCATGTTAAACTGATAAAGTCTGTACAGATATTCCAAAAGTCCTAAAACTTCAAGCTCTGAAACACTTCTGGTTCCAAACAGTTCTGGTTTCAGATGAGGGATGCTTAACCTGTATCTAAAATATAAAATAGCCTGCTCTAAGTAGTATTGCAGTGTTGGAAAGTGACTTAACTAACTGGATCTCATTTGCTTCATCTGAAAACATGTCAGTGGTTCTTAAGGAATGGATTTCAGATTGTATTTTACTGGTATTCCTCAAATGTTGTACACAAAAATCTATTTAAATTGCCTGGGTGTGTTGGGATCAAGAGAGTTCTTTTTCTTTATTTTGTAAATTTATTTTTTTTTTTCTGTTCTGATTTGAGATAGTGTTCACTATGTAGCCCAGACTGGTACTGGGCTCAAATGATACTCCTGACTTAGCCTCCTGAGTATCTAGGACTACAAGTTCACACTGCTGTACCAGGATCAAGTTAAGCAGTGTAAGCAAACAAACTTAAGGAGTTGCTTTGGTAAAGAATTTGGGCATTTATTGAATTAGATGATCTCAAAGGTCTCTTCCAGCTCCAGAATAGTTGTTACAGATTCATTTTTAAAGTTTTTTTTTTTTTTTTTTTTTTTTGTGGAGGGGGGAGGTGTTTTGTGTCAAAAATCATGCTAAGAACCAAGGATTAAAAAAAAAAAAAAAATTGAAATACCACAGGTTTTGTCTAAGGATAGTTCATATTGTAGTGATCCTTTGTGCCTATAAATGAATGGGTTACATGGCAGTATAGTGCTTGGGGAAGACCTGACTTTTACAATTATTATACTCCCATGTTAACTAACACCTATCTGATGAGGCAAAAGAAGGAGTAGATTTATAGGATTCTGGAGTTCAAAAATGTGCCTCAGGGGGCATTGTCAAGCACCATTACTCTTTTTAAAAGTTTTTACAGGAATCTGTATTTATGTTCATAAAATTTCCAGAGGGTTTGTAATCCCAAAAGTTAGAAAAACACTTTTATCCTAATGTTGAGACTGTAACACTCAGACAATTGAGGTAATTGAATCTACAGATTAACTTATCTGAAAGAACCAAAGATCTTCTCTCACAAACTAAAGCCTTAACATACTTGTCCAAAAATGAAACTAAAGATACTTTTCCAGTCTCTTTGCACTAGTTTTAGGCATTTCCATGAAGTAGAGTGTTCAGCTTTAGGATAGGAGAGGTTGAGATGCATGGCTACATTGACTTAGATACTGGATCTGTTTATTTACATCTTCATTTTACCTCATCCTTTAGCAGCTGTGGATTTATTTGCCTGATCAATGTCAGGCAAAGTCAAGTCTCTCATAGCAAATTACATCAACAGCTTTAGATTTAGATTTTATGTGTGTGTGTATGTGTGTTTGATAAAACACTAATTGAACAAATTGGCTGTTACATGTTAGAACAACCTCTGCTGTTTACTTCTGCTCAAAATCCACTGTTTTTTTATTTTGTTTTGTTGGAGTTCAGATTCTGATGTTTCTTTATTTTTTTAATTTAAGTGATTGTGTAAGTGACTGTATTGGAACTGGATGTCCAGTGTGTTACACTCCAGCCTGGATACTAGATGTCAAGATCAACAGACAGTTGGATAGCATGATCCAGCTTTGTAGTAAGCTTCGGAATTTGCTACAGAACAATACGCTTTCAGGTGAGAAATCTCTCTCTTCCTTGGTTAATCAACTAATGAATTGGTATTACTCACATAAAGCATCTTACCAGAAATTATGAAAGACATTTCAGACTTTATGATCTATAGTGGTTGTTATTGTTTTGTTTTTTGGGGAATCATTTTGATAATTGACAGGAAACATAAGAGATGATCAATCTAAATCCCTTGTTTAGATTTAGATGGGAAACCAAGGTCCAGAAAGGTTAAGTGATCTTGCTTTCAGTCATTTATGTAGTTGGTAAGAAAAGCAGGAAAGATAGAGTCCATTCCATTTGATTGTCAGTCCAGCAACTTTTTTTACTACTTCATATTGGCTGCTTTTTACAGTTATAATTTCTGTGGAATATATATAGAATAGTGATTTGGGCCTTAATAATGCCTAATTCACTTAAATATACTTTTGCAATATAGAATACAGCTTTCTTCCGTGGATCACTTCTAGACTGAATTAATTAGATGAACACATTTTGAAAGAGCAAAAATCTAATATTCATTTTCTTTTCTATTTAAATAGGGGTTAATGTTTTTCAAATTGTTCTTAGTCTCTGTTTATTAACCATATATCTTTCCGTTGGGGTTTCTACTGAGAACTAATTAGCTGTGAAAAGAAAGGAAAGTGTTTTGAATCTTCATAATTGGATATTGGAGTTATCTTTTTATTGACCATATCATGTCATTTTAGTGTGTGTTTATAGGAGAACCTTTTCTTGCTTGGCAGGATGCCATTAATGATTGATAATGTTCATATAAAATTATTAAATATCTGTTTTTCAGTCTTTTGTTCTTTGAATTCTGTCATGATGTTATTGTCAGTTAATAAAGGTGAAATTGAAGAAAAAAAAGAAATGAGTTAAATAGGTAATGTTCATAATTTTAAGAAGAATTTAAATCATAGTCTACCTTTGACGAGTTTCATCTCATTATATGGATCATTGTATTAGACTTCATTTTTTATGATGAAATATGTTATGATGACATAGTTCTTATTTTCAGATATAGTTGTCCACAATTTTTTTTGAGGTGCTCTTTAAAAAAATAATATTATAGTTATAAACCTCTTTTAAGAATATAGAGGGGAAAAGTTTTGTCATTAGTTTTCTGGGCTCTTTCTCCTTATTCAAAGATGTGCTCGATGTGTTTATTTTCTAGTTGGAAAGATTGGTGTGTGATCTTGCCTCCCCCACCATACCCCCACACCTGTAGGCACTATGGATTGATGCAGGGATTCTCAGGCAAGGGTCTGTGCATCTTAAGCAGTGTTTGGAGTTGGTCAGGAAGGATCAGTGAGCCCCTTGATTCAATTGTACAATATGAACAAATTTCATGTTAGTGTGAAAGTGGCTTCATAAGATTCTTAAGAGTGTGTAATATGTTAAGATAATTTGCTGTGCATTCACATTTTGGGTTTTATCTTGAACTTTTTTTTTTTTTTTAACTCTTTAAACATTTACTTCTTCAGTTTTAATACACATGGATGCTATTATGGGGCATGGGGAGGGGCTGAAGAGGGGCAGGTTATAGCCTCCATTGGGATCAGAATGTCAACAGTATTACTTATAAATTATATTACATCAATTTTATTTACTGATCTAGGCAGCCAGAGGATGGAAGGATATACAATGTGACGTAAACACATTCACACCAGGGGTGAGGGATGCTAGCAGGAGACACAGCTTTTTAACATCAAAAAATATATAAAGTATTTAGCAAAAGTTACAGAAAACAGACCAAACAAGCAAGTTTCTTTTGTTAGAAAATACTTTGAGACTCTTATTAGACAAAACTCTTCTAGTTACTGTGTAGTAATGTATCCATTTATTAGAGATACTGTAACAAAGTGTGACAGACTGGATGACTTAAAGAAGAGAAACTGGTTGTCTGGAGGATAGGAGAATGAGATCAAGGTATATGCAGAGTTGGTTACCTTTGAAGTCTGTGTGGGAGAATCTGTTCTGGGATTGACTCCTTGGCTCAGAAATGGCTGTCTTCCTGTTCACATGATGCTCTCCTTGTATGAATGTTTATCAAATTTCCCTTTTGTCAGATGTGGTGGCTCTTGTTGGTAATCCCATTGACTCAAGAGACTGAGGTGGGAGGATCACAATTTGAGGCCAGCCTGGGCAACTTAGTGAGATCCTGTTTCAAAATAAGAAATAAAAAGGACTAGAGATGTAGCTCATTGGTACAGCACCCTTGGATTCAATGTCTAGTACCAAAGGAAAGAAAAGAACTTTCCTTTTTTTTTTTTCCCCCCTGGAGTACCGGGGATTGAACTCAGGGACACTCAACCACTGAGCCACATCTCCAGCCCTATTTTGTATTTTATTTAGAGACAGGGTCTCACTGAGTTGCTTAGCACCTTACTCTTGCTGAGGCTGGCTTTGAACTTGCGATCCTCCTATCTCAGCCTCCCAAGCTACTGGGATTACGGGCTTGCACCACTGTGCCCAGCTGAATTTAACTAATTACATCTACAATGATCCTGTTTCCAACGAAGGTTATATTCTGAGACACTAGGGTACATGTCCTCAACAAAGAACTTAGGGGACAAGTAAGGGACAACAGTTTAACCCATAACAAGTAACAATGACATTTTTAATAGTGTTAAAATGAGACGAGGACCATGCAACCTTAACTGCCCTCAGTTATGGCATACGGGGATCCTGGGGACCTTGGGGTACAAAAAAGAACAAGATCCACTCTTCCAGAAATTTTACTGTACTGAGTCGTTTGAGTCATTGGTATAATTTTCATATTTTATAGACTATGCAATATGAAATGCTCTAATATTTCATTATTAAAGAAGGTTTAGGAAAATTGAGTTTAGAACAAGGTTCTAGGTGACATCTGAGGCCAAAAATACTGTCTAATCTAAGTATAGGTGAAGTTGGAAGAAAGATAATGGTAATTCATTTTCTGAAGGCATTTTGTGTTTATTTTCCTTACTATGATGAGTAAAATGCAAGGCCCTGGGTTCCATTGCCAGCACCAAAAGGAAAAAGTAATAATCCCTTCAGTCCTTGACAGAACTTAAATAATGCTGTCTTCAACATTACCTTATTTTAAGATGAATCAGAACTTCACTCTTTCAGATAAACCGTAACCAGTATTTTAGAAGAATAGGGAATCCTCTTTAATTCCCTCATCCTTGTAGGTGAGTAGACTGAAGACCATTTTTTTTCCAATTAGTGCAATTTTTTGTTAAAAGTGTTGGTATTAACTTTTTCTTGAACTGAGTTGGGTGAAAAATGGCAGTGCTATTACTGATATCGTAGAGACTAAACTTAAGTAAAATAATATTAAAACAAATTCTGATATTTTGGTTCACATGATTCCTTTTGTATAATGTAATACCCTTTTTTGCTATTTTGATAGATAGTAAATCCATAGTATAATTAAGCTGAAATGTATCTATCCAGGTATGTTAATTCCATGTACAAAGCTTTTTAAAATTTTAATGTAAATTGCATCATTACAAGTTTGTCTACTTAAAGTCCTCCCAGAATATACTGGCCTTTAGGAGTATGTGGGATTTTTTTTCTGGGAGTATATTCCTTTATTTCCTTGTAGTTTATCTCGTTGGTACATTTAATGCAGTCCTCTGTGTTAGTTTATCTAGTAAGTACTTTTAAAACTGAAATGGTAATAAGGTATACCATATAGCAGCTAAAAGGAAACAGTAATTGCAAACAAATGATGTCAGTCCTTTTTATATGAAAATGATCTCATTATAAGATAAGGGTGTTAGATTAAGTGACTCTTAAGGTCTAGCTCCAAAATTGTATAATTCTGTTAAATCACGTGCTGAAGATGATGAATTAAGTGGAATGGTTAAACATTTCTCACTTTTTCTCTGTCTTTTTAAAAACCATGTAGTTCACAATTTATCATCCAAATGAACCTTGTTACTTGCATTTACTATAAAATATATAATTACTGTAATTAAGGTGGGTAATTAGGAAGAACTTGTCAAATCATGGACATAGTGTATGGTATATTGAAGATAAAGAAGCCTGATTTATAGTAATACTTGCTTAAATCAGCTTCCAACAGATTTTTCTTGGTTCAGTGTACATTAAAGAGAAGAGGTTGTCTTTCATATTTTTCTGATGGCCATTTAGGGATAATTTTACCTTATTCTTTATAACATAATCTGCTTTGTACTAATAGAGTAAAATTTTAAAGTTTTTATTTTCCCTTGAGCCTCATCATATTAAATTAGACCTTGCAGGTGCTGGTTGAGTTCTATGAAACATGTTGGTGTTGGTAACATTAAAAAAAATGCTTTGATCAAGCTTTCATGGGTTCACAGTTTTCCAATTTAGAGAGAGATGCCAGTCTTTCTGGAGTGATTATATAATGTTTCATATGTGCAGTAACTTTTTGTGATAGATGAAGATGAGGGCCTGAATAGCTGTGTTGCTGTTGTTTTTTAATAACACTAAATACTTCTTATAAAATAATCATTCTTCAGTGAAGGTGTTAATGTTATACAGATGATAAGAAAAGTACTTTCCTTTGATTTTTTAATAAGGGACTAGTTAGTCAAAGAGATTTCTCAACTTTTGTTGTGAAACTTATAATAGAGAATAATTTGAAAGGCACACAATGTACATCATTATAATCCTTTGATGTGGATTAATGATAGTAAATCACATTTTTCTAATTGCTTCTCTTTTCTATAGTTTTATTAAATTTTAAGAAAAAACTTGGCCAAGCAGCTCCTTAGTAACATGTGCATCTCTGTTCCTGTATATTTTGAGGTGTGCTCTGAAATATTTAAATTCAGAGAATAGAATTCTTTTAAATGTCATCATTAAGAAATTTGCTGTGTAGAAAAAGGACCAATATTTTTCTTTATGAAATTAATATGATAATTTATCATGCTTAGAATCCTTCACCCATAAAAACGGTTATAGGTGTTAATTGTATGATTTATATTCTGGTGGTAGTATTGTAGTTGCTTTTTACAGTTTTATCTTAGATAATGCTGTGTAAAAGTCACCAATCAGCTGTGGTCCTTGCTTAGTTATACCAAATTAGGTAATTAAAATCTTTTGAGCAAAGTAATTATTACAAAATGATCAATAAAATTATTGTGTTTGTATACATTGCAGAAATAGATACTCTTGTCATACATTTCTTTATAAGTTACGAAATATGTATATCTGATAATGAAATTTGTTTCCTTTTTAGATTTAGTATTTTTAGTCAGTTGAGTGTGTTAGTACACTCGTAAACCTTAATTTTCTTTTAAAAACTCAATTCTGCATTTTGTAAGATTATAAACATTGAGGACTTTGGGATTTGACTTATTTTTATTGAAAATGTTAACATCTGTGTTTAAAGAAACAAATTTTAAAAGACCAAATACAGGTTTTTACAGATTACCTGAAGGTTAACCTTTAAATCTTTGTAATCCTGAGTCTGTCTTTAAACGTAGTCCTGGTAACATTTCCTTTTGACCTTTCCTCTAGTCTTGAGATTATATCAGAAATGGCTTGGTTTTCAAATCCACTTAGTAGTGCAAAGAAAAGACCTTGTTGAATTTAGATGTAAAATCACATTGTGAACGGATGCCTCATTCTGATTGTTTTAGTTCCAAGATCCTGTCTTAGTAACACTTTGTGGACCATATGATGTTCAACTATGATATAAAAAAAAATATTTGAGCTGGCACTGTGGTACATACTGTAATCGAAGCCACTCAGGAGGATTGCAAGTTCAAGGCCAGCCCTGTGCAACTTAAAACCCTGTCTCAAATATATATATATATATATATATATATATATATATATATATATATATAGGCATATATATATATATATATATAGGCATATATATATATATAGGCATGCAGCTCAGTGGTAAAGTACCACTGGGGTCAATTCCTAATACTGCAATCAATCAATCAGTAACCTGATAGAAAGGTTAGGAGGGTCTTTCCTTATTTAGATACATACTTCTGCATCTAGGTGAGTTATTGGTTTTCTGTCTTCAGTGAAATGCTTCCTTTTCACCAGAAGGAAGTAGTCACTGTTTGGGAGTATACTTGTTTTTTTTTTTTTTTTTTTCCCCTTCCGGTTAGGTAGGGATCAGGTTTGAAATTTCTGCTGAGTTAAAGAGTAATTATCTATTTCTCAAAATCAAATATTTTTCATTTCTTCTTACCTTTTACTTGGTAAGCCTGTATAAAGATGGAACTTTTGTACTCATGGATTATGAGGTAAAAGACATAAGACAAAAGAAGTGACTTTGAATTTTATATAAATTGAAACAATCTTCTGATATGGTAATTTTTTTTTTTTTTTCATGGTATTGTGGATTGAACCCAGAGGCACTTTACCACTGAGCCACATCTACAGCCCTTTTTATTTTTTTATTTTGATACAGGTTTTTTTTTTACTAAGTTGCTTAGGGCCTTGCTAAGTTGCTGAGGTTGATCTTGAACTAGTGTTCCTGTTTTCTCAGTCTCCCACTTTGCTGGGATTACAGGCATGTATCACTGTGCCTAGCTGGTGTATTAATAATTTTAAATTGGTAAACAATAAAACCATGGGGTTCTCAAATAAGGAGTGACTGGAAGGAAATAAAAATATATGATAATGATAATATACTTTGTAGTATTTCTAGACATGAATGTTTATACTTGTGTTTTGTTTGTTTGTTTTTTGCAACTGTGACCAAAAGACCTAACAACAACAATTTTAGAGGAAAAGTTTATTTGGTACTCACAGTTTCAGAAGTCTCAGTTCATACAGCAGCTGCACTGCTCTGGGCTTGAGGTGAGGCAGAACACCATGAAAGAGAAGGGTATGGAGGAGGAGAGCAGCTCAGGACATGACAATCAGGAATCAGAGAGAATTCTGCTTACCAGGGACAAACTATAAATCCCATGGCAACACTTTCAGCCACATACAACTTACCTACAGTCATCACCCAGTTAGTCCTATCAGTAGGTTAATGCACTAATTAGCTTAAGGCTCTCCTAACCAATCATTTTACCTCTGAACTCACACACACACACACACACACACACACCCATACTCCCCCCCCCCCCCCATTTAATTTTAAATTTTTTGGTACTGGGATTGAACCCAGGGGCACTTAACTGCTGAGGTGTTTTGTTTTGTTTTGTTTTTGAGATAAAGTCTCCCTAAATTGCTTAGGGCCTTGCTAAATTGCTGAGTCTGGATTTGAATTTGCAATCCCTTCTGGGATTACAGGCATGAGCCACCTTGCCTGGTTGTACATTTGCATTGAGCTTTGGGTGGATACCTCTTATATCTAAACCATAATAATGAGAACATTGAAAAGAGTTATTCTCAAAAAAAAATTTAAAAATTAAAATTATTTTGTGTCTTTAAAGTAACGAAAGTTCTTAAGAATAAGCCCATTTGAAAATTTTACTTAGCACATTCCACACAGAGTGGCTGCTGTTAGTCCTTAAGAATGAGGTGCACCAAGTGTGGCTGTTTGCATTTTTCTTAAAGAATCTAATGTTTAGAACTCCGTTCTATTAATTTTTTTTCTTTTTGGTTCTGTAATGTAGGAGTTTCTTTTTTGTTTGTTTGTTTGTTTACAAAATTCTTGGCTTGAATGAGAAATGACATCTGAGGAGGAAAACATGCCAAGTAATTTCCTTTTAAAATTCTTAATAGGACACATAAAGCATATCCCAAATGCTGCTAAACATATATGCTTTACCACTGAGTTGCAACTGCAGCCTTTAAATTAATTCTAATGTCTCTTATATAAATACTTTTCAATTTTGAAGAGGATATCAAATAATTTATTCATCAATATATACTGGGCATTATCCTTGTATTCACCACTGTGCTGCCTGACCTGGGTTGATTTTATGTATGTGAATATGGATGGGAGGGGCAGGAAGAGCGACTTCAAGGAAAAAAGAAATTCGAGGGGTTTTGTTTGTTTGTTTGTTTTTCTGATACTGTTCATTGAACACAGCACCTGTGCTTGCTAGGCAAACATTCCACCACTGAGCTATACTCCAGCCCCAAGAGATTTTTTTTTTTTTTTTAAAGAAAATGGATTGTATCAAAGGCAAAAACAAAGTAAGACAAAAAGGAAGTTGGCTGTCAGAATCAGAAAAGTGGGTGGTTTGTACAATTTGTTGGATAGGAAAAACTTTTACTATACTCTTTTAGGCACAAATTTATTCAGTAAATTTATCACATTTTTTGAGACTTATCCCTAATACTCTAAACTTACAGATTTTAACCCTGTCATTTTACATAGATTTCTATGTCTTTTCATTCTCTATTAGAACCATAAAGTGTATGAAGGAAAAATTTCCTCTCTTCTCTACCATATCCCTAGTGCCTAGAATAATGTCTGGCATATAGTAGATGCTCAAAATATTTAATGAATGAATGAATGGGTTTTTTTCAATCTACGAGGCATTGTGGATCTCATTCCAACCCAATGCAAAAGAAAGGATATATTTTATGCTGTAGAAGCAGTTGAAGAAGTTCTATTACTAATTTGCTGAGTCTTTTTTATTAAAATTTTTTTAAACACTTTATTTTTGTAGAGCAGAGTTAGTTTACGGCAAAACTAAGAAGAAGGTGCAGAATTCTTATATCCCCTTTGCCCCCATTCATGCAGAGTCTCCCTTATTATCAACATCCACTAGAGTAGTGTTGTTGCTGTAATTGATGAACCTATGTTGACTCATTATTCTCAACTAGTCTATAGTTTACATTAAGGTTTACTCGTTTTTTTTCATTCAAAATTATTTTACTTGTTAAAATTGTACATATTTTGGTGGAACTGTGTGATAACTCAATATATGTATACAATGTATAATTTTCCAATCAGGATAATTTGTATGTACATTTTCTTTAACTTGTATCATTTCTTTGTTTTAGGAATTTTTCAGTCCCTTCTAGTTCTTCATGAAATATATCACAAATTTATGTCAGCTGTAGTCACCCTACTGTGCTGTAGAATATTAGATCATATTCCTCCTAATAGTATTTTGATACCCTTATCCAATTTTCTATCTCTACACCTCTACCCTTACTAATTCGTAGTGACACTCTTATACTCTCTACTTCAATAAAATCAACTTTTTAAAAGTTATTCATGTGAAAAAGAACACATATTTTTTTAATACCTGGCTTATTTCACTTAACATAATATTCTCTAGTTCCATTCATATTTCTACAAATAACCATATCTCTCTTTTTTTTAAAAAAAAAAACAAACTGAATGATATTCCATTGTGTATGTATACTGTACTTTCTTTATCCATTCGTCTGTGGGTAGACACTTCTTGGGTGAATCTATGTCTTAACTATTGTGAATAGTCATTTCTTTGTTGTACTGATTTGATATGCCGTGGGTATATACCCAAAGGTGGAACGACTAGTTCATGTGTTAGTCTAGTTTTAGCTTTTTTTTGGTACCAAGTCTTCAAAAGAAAAAGAAGGAATTATGTTGAATTTTATCAAATTTTTATTTCTGTATCTATGGAGAACATCACATGATCTTCCTTTAGTTTGTTGATATAGTAAATTATATTGATTGATTTGCAATTTTTAAAAAATTAAACACTAATTATTTTCTGCTTATTAAATCCTACATCTGTCCTTTTCTTCTTTGCTTTCGTTTTCTTTTCTTTCCTTTTCCTCCCCCACCTCCCTCTTTCCCTCCCTTTCTTCCTTTCTTTAAGTATTAATTTGAGACAGGGTCTTGGTAAGTTGCTGAGGCTGGTCTTGAACCTGTGATCCTCTTGCCCCTGTCTTCCACATCTCTGGGATTACAGGTGTTCACTTCCACACCCAGTTGTTTCTTTCTCTATTTTATGAGTGTATTTCCCTCCATATCTTTTGTCGCCCTCTGTCATACTATATATTTCACTTATTTTTCTGTCTCCCTTCAGTTCCATGTTGAGTTCTCACTTTTCCTCTAGTTTCTACTATGGTGTCTACCACAAAGAAGGATTTAGCAAATGCTTGTTGAATGAGCGTCTGCCTTCTTGCAAAGAGTCCATAGTCTAGGAGTGAGAAAGAGGTACACAAATACAAATGTATGTACCTTAGAAGAACTATAAACAAAATTCTTTGTTAGCTCAAGATGGGAAAGGTTAGTCTCTATAACAGATCTTTTTCTTTTTTCTATCAGATTTGAAAGATGATACATCTAGAACAAATATATTCAATGATTCGGAAAACAAGAAGAATTCAATAAAGATGTGGTTTAGTCCTCGAAGCAAGAAGGTCAGATATGTTGTGAGTAAAGTTTCAGTGCAGACCCAGCCTCAAAAAGTAAAAGATGATAGTACTCAGCAAGCCTCAATGTATGAATTTGTTTCTTCAAGTCCTCCTGTAGTTGTTCCTAAGAGGGCTAAAAAGGCTTCTACAACATCTGCAAAGAAGCAAAAAAAGAAAACTTTAGCTGAAATCAACCAAGAATGGAATTTAGAAGTGGAAAAAGAAGCTGGTGAACTTGACTCCAAAGAGGAATTTAAGGAAAGGGTGGTATCCTTCTGTAGCTCACCATCAGTTATCACTAGTCCACAGATAAATGGTGAAATAGACTTACTAGCAAGTGGCTCTGGAACAGAATCTGAAAGCTTTGGAAGCTTAACTGAGGTCTTTTTACCATTGGCTGAGCATATAGAGTCTCCAGACCTTGAGGGGAAGAATGAGGTGACTCCTGAGGAGAAAGAGGTCACTGACAGTGATCTTACAACTACGGCAGCTTTGGTCTCCTGTCTCCCTGGCAAACGTGGGTGTTGTCGCAGGTTGTCTGGCTCCATGTCTAAGAGATGTAAAAGCAGCATTCCAAGCACCAGTGGAGATTTCGTTAAGCAAACAGTTCTCTCAGAAAACATCCCATTGCTTGACTGTTCCTCCCCACCTCCCAGCAAACTTAAAGGGGATGACATGACGAAGAGGAAAAACAGTAATACATCAGATGAGTCCATTAGCCTTTCACCATGTACACCACCATCTACACTGAATAGTTCAAGTTACAGACGAATGATGTTGAGTCCCTCTGCGATGAAGCTATTGCCTGGTAGCTTTATGGTTGGGAAAAGAAACCATAGAGGAGAAACTTTGCTTCATATTGCTTCTATCAAGGTAGGATGGTTACTCTGAAGTGCAATCTTGGAGTGAAATTGTGTAAGCCAGTTTTTTCTGTTTCTATAACAAATATCTGCTGTAATCATCTTACAAAGAGAGGTTTGTTTTGGCTTTCAGTTTTGGAGGTTTCAGTTCAGGACCAGCCCCAGTGCTTTGGGCCTGTAGTGTTATAGCATGGTGGGAATGTGTGGTGGAGCAGAGCTTTTCACCTCATGGCTGGGAAGTGAAAGAGGAAGAGGAAGGTGCTGTGGTCTCACTGTCCCCTCTGAGAGCATACCCCCAGTCACCTAAAGATTGATTGCTCACTAGGCCCCATTACTCAAAGTTTTCATCACCTTCCAATACTATCACACTGGGGACCAAGCCTCTAACACATGGACCTTTGGGGGACATCGAAGACCCAAACTGTAGCAAAGACCACCCTTAAGGCAATTTCTTTGGGGTTTGTGAAAAATATCCTAAGTTTACTAGGATATTACTGCAGATACCATACTTCTTCAGAACTGGGGAAGTGAAGTTGACAGGGACTGATCCTTGGGTCTGGGAAGTATGATCTTATATTATAGGAGAAAACTAGTATTCAAATATTGCAGCTTCTGCTTTGCCAAGTACTTTTTCTGTTGTCTGGTTCTGTTTTCATCATCTTGTTTAACCATTCCTCCCAAGCTTTATGAATATAGACAATAGCTAAGTTATTGCTAGCAAGATGTTTTTACCTAGCAAAAGGGCTGGAGGCTGTGTGAGAGGGGACAAGCTTCTGTCTCTGATGCTCCTTGTGGGCCCTGCCAAAATCTGGAACATTGAAAGATGTATATTTTTCAAGTGACCCTGGGCATTTGACTATCACAAATGGCTCTATAGGTGGGCATGGTGATGTATACTTAATCCCAGTGACTTGAGAGGCTGAGGCGGGAGGATCCAGGCCAGCCTGGGCAATTAAACAAAACTTTTTCTCAAAAAATAATATGTACTGGGGATGTGGCTCAGTGGTAAAGCACCTTGGGGTTAAAGTCCTAGTATCAGAAAATAGAACAAAAACAAACTTCGAAAGTTTGCCACAAAGGAGCTACCTGTGCCTCACAGTCAGCCATTTCTTTTACTAGCCATTCATCAAATTAATTTTCTAATTATTGCCTCAGTACCTGGGATGGCAGTGCTATTCTTTGGAACCTGGACAGCTTTCTGAGAATGAGGTGCACTTGTGTTGATACAGTACTGCCCATAAAAGGGGATAGTAAGCTCAGTAGTCTTATAGACTCCTCTGATTTCTTGCAAGTAAGTGATAGGAAAAATAATGTGTGGAGCTTAGTCCTAAATTAGAAAAGCTCTTATGTTCTTTCAGTAACTTCACGTGGAAAATTCATGAAATCTTTAGATGGATAGAGAACTGTGGGTGGTGTAGAAGGAATCCTTTGGAGGTTCCTAAACATGAAGCTGGTGGGCAACATAAAACATCTGGGAAAAACAAGCTGTGGACATTGAGTATGCCCAGCAGTTCCTGTATTTTTGTGTGGAGAAAGGGAAAAGCACAAAATGAGCATTTCTTAATTGTTTTTCTTCCCCTTTACTTTTATATTAATGTAGACTACTCTGTTACTGTTGCCCTTCAGGGGCTGGGTGAAGGGGACCTGCAAATTACCATGTTAGGGATCTCATTCTTTAGATAACTCAAGATTTTTGACATTTACTATGTTTAGGTTTTATTTTTGCGAGGCATGACTTATAAAATCAGGATTTTGGGGGGGGTATTGTTTTCATATGTATGCATATTATATCTATGCACATGATCTATTATAATCTTAATGTTACAGTGTTATCAGTGCTTCATAGACATAAGTAGTTACTGTAATAGTATTTTTTTGTTCATTTTTCTTACCAATAGATATGAATGTAACCTACTTTAGTTTGTGTTTTGCATTTTGGAAATTTTCAAACCACCAGGCAAACATCCACTTAGGTTAGTAGAGAATTTTTCTTCTGATTCTAAAAATAATTTTTCTTTATTAATGAGGGTATTCTGAGCCTAGGGTCTAGGCTAGGCTAGGTTTTGGTACCTCACCCCCCTCATTTTTTTTCCTTTGTGTGTGTGTGTGTGTGTGTGTGAGAGAGAGAGAGAGAGAGAGAGAGAGAGAGACTGGGGATTGAGCCCAGGGTTGTTCACAACTGAGCTACATTGTCAGCCATTTTTTATTTTGAGACAGAGTCTCACTAAGTTGCCCAGGCTGGCCTTAAATTTGAAAAGTTTCTGAATAGCTGGGATTACTGGTGTGTTCCACTGCACCCATTTTAATAAACCCTTTCTTAAGGAGGTAGAGTAAATATTTACAGCTTTGTATGCCATGTGGTCTATGTCATGACTGATCAACTCTTCCATTCTAGAGCAAAAGCAGCCATGGACAATAATATATAAACCAATTAAACATTATACTCAAAGTCAGATTGGCCCACAAGCCACAGTTTGTGTTCTTTTGGTCCAGGCGTGGAAAAAAGCTACAATAGAATATTAAGATAGGGAAAAAATAGTGGTATGATCCTGTCTTCGTGAACTTTCTTTGTTGATATGTTCATGATTGATTCGTGTGAGTTTTGTCAACTTACTTAGAATCTTACTAGAATTAGATTTACCCATTTTGTTCTTTTGAACTTAAATTATTAAATGCTGTTTTTCTTATAAGTTGGAAGGCTCTGATACAGTACATAAAGTCTGTTCATTTCTATTGTTTTAAAATCATGAATTAACAATAGTTTTGTTTTGTTTTGTTTTTTTCATTACTGTAAACAGAATGCATATCCCCCACCTAAGTTTGATCTTCAGTGAGACATATGCTTGGGAAAAACAATGGATTTGTCATTATATTTATTCTTGTAGAAAAATATTTTCATCTTATTCTTATCCTGATTTTCTCATTTGTAGCCGAGAGTGACCAATCTGGGTGTACTAGAAAACCAAATATTGTAATTCTGCTATCTCAGTTATGTTTTTTACCCACCTACTTCAGAAAAGGATTTGAAGGCACTTTAAAGTTAAAGCTACCATAAAATGGAACAGGGAGCAGGGAAAAAGGAAAGAGTTGCTACTGCATAATGAATTTAGATTTTGTGACTCTTAAGGCAGCCAAAGGAAATGAAGGAAAGTAGCAGGTTTTGTGTTGTCAAAAGATAAGGTTTTTCTTGGTGCTTGTTTTTCCCTAAAGCATATTGGTAGACTTGCAGTTTTCATAGTTATATGTAGTTCTCTTGGGTTCAGGAGGTGTGGTTGCCTGTGCATACTTGGTATGTGTATTGAGAGGGCACAGAATGTAGCAGTAGGTGTACTATTATGTTGAGTTGTTTAGGTTCCTCTGCTGCAATTAGGACTTTGTAGAATGATCTCTGAACTTGGGAATCTTATTAACATTAACATTCTTTAATATCTTGTACCAAACTTATCTCTAGGCATCATGTTTGGCATTACCCTTTGTCTTTTTTCTCTGATCACTTGTGTTAGCTTTCTGTATAACAAGCTTTAGTGACTTAAAACAGTGCAAGTTAATTTTTTTACAGTTCTTTGAGTCAGAAATTTGGTATCAGTCTCATCAGATTAAAATGAGTCTGTCAGGTGTGTTACCAGAGGCTTTAGTGAATGATCTGTCCCTTACTTATTTGGGTAGTTGGCAGGAACTGCAGAGTTCTTGGTTTCTGGCTTTCAACTGAAGGCTGTTCCCAGGTTCTAGAGTCTGTCAAATTCCTCAGTTGGTGGTATTCTTCCTCTGTCTTCAGATCCAGCAATAACAGGCTGAGTCCTTACATGCTCTTTCTGATGTAGCCAGGAAAGGTTCTGTGCTTTTAAAAGACTGATTAGATTGGGGCCACTAGCACAGATGAATCTCCCTTCTCAAGGTCACATTGCAGTGTTACTTTTCTATGTAAGCTAATATATTTACAGGTATTGAGGTTTAGCATGAAGTCATTTTGGGGAACAACACCACAGAGTTAGCTCCCTAATTTCTTGCACTGCTTTCCTATTATATTTGCATGACAACTAGAGTAATCAGAGAGTCAAAACTTGGCTTCTCTGCCCACCCCCATAATTCTATAACCCTCTTCTTATATCATTATAACCCATGTTCCTATTTGAATATCTGTCACTTATACCTAAAATGCTGTTGAAAACATAATGAGAGATTGATTAACACTCATATTGTTCATTCTTTTGATTTAGTAAAACATAAAATACTAAGAATATAAAGAAAATTTTCCATTTTCTATTATGTGATGACAGTAGTGCGTGGGAATTTGTAAGTACTGGAGTCAACATCGCTGTCATCCCAGGTTCTCTGGCACAGATTCTTAACATGGCCATAGTTACTTGTAAATCATGCCACAGCACTGAACAAGTGAGATAGAATGGCTCAAAGCTGGCATGCCATGATGTATTTGTGATCCAGACATAATAGATTATATTTTGAAGGCAACTTAAAGGCATGGTCTGCTTAAACTATAACAAAGCTGGTGGAGATCTGCTTAGTAGAGCTGAGCAAATCCCTAGGGAGGTGTCTCCTTCAGGGTTTGACTTTGAAACTCACTATACTAATAAGTCACATCTTTTTTATATGTCCTGCATACTAGCTTCATGAGAAAGTAAAGGACATGAAAGTAAACTGGCATTTATGATATGTTCACGATTTTAATTTGTGGAACACCTTGGAGTCAGCATTCACGTCTTCCAGTGAGTCTCCCACCATTCATGTGCAAGTCTGCTTTTATAATAGTAGTGATTTATTGTAATATTGAGTAGGTAGTCAGAATCATTTATGAAATTATTAAGTAAATTCTAAGAAGCTAGAGAAGTGTTTAACATTTTATAGTGCTATCCTAGATGGCTTTTTTATTTTTAAAACAACATCTCATTGCTAAAAGGAGAAGTTTTAGCTACCTGTCCAGTTTCTTTTTGTGGAAATGTTTATGCTGGGTAAGTAATTTTTATTGTAATGTTCTCTACTGATTTTATGAAGATCTTTATTAGTGATATTTTAGAAGAGTTACCTTTGTAACATGGAAAATAATTTTGTTTGTATTTTTGGAAAGTTAATTTATATTGCTAAAATATGCATGTATCTGCAATATGTGAGAATATGTGAAGAATTTTTCCTTTCATTGAAAAGTTAGCATATAAAAATTCAGTGGACACATTCTCAGCCTTTAAAGTATTACTTGAAAATACCAAATCTGTTTTAAATTTCTTATAAGCCTTTGTAAATTCTTTGCTTGGATGATTTCCCTCCCGCCCCCTTTTTAGCTGTGGTTTAAGGAAACCTCAATTATTCTTCTAAGTTATGAGGAATAAGAGTGAGTGCTTCTTACTCAAAATATTCTTCTAGAGAAGAAAGTAATTTAAAGAAATGTGAAGTAGAAGTTAATTTGTTTCCTGGAAACTTCATATCAGTTCAAGCCTATCCAGTTACATTGGACCCTATCTAATTATCATAATTTTATTTATGTGCATGACTATAAATTTACATAAAGTAGAAAGATGAAAATATGACAAACTTTTAAGTACTAGAGAGGAGAAAGCAGATTGGGTATAAGCAGTAAGGAGTTTGCTAATCAGTTATACATTTCAAGGGGTGAAATATTAATAGAAGACACCTTTAATAATATGAAGAGGTGACATGAAAGAAAATAGTGACTTAAAAGAGATTTCTGTATTCTCCAGAATGTCACTCTGTTTCTATTCTATTTTAATGTTCCATATTTACTTCCATTCTGCACTTGTGTTTATATTTTCTGGACTTCTTTAGGTTATACTTTTTGTTATTACCATGTAGGATTAAAGCAAGGTAACTTTTGAGGAGGGTTTGTGTGTGCATGTGTATTTTTGTGAATACTTTCATGTTGAAGGTAACGAATGTGTGTGGTTCTGGGTGTTTATCTCTTCGGTGTTCAGGGGATTGCTTAAAATAATTCAAATTTATTTCTTGGTAGATATTCCTGATTTCATTTGGAACTGACTTGGGTGTAGAACAAAAGTTGCTAAATACATGTTATACTGGAAGAACAGAATTTGCAACCTAAGGGATTTGGGGAAAATGTGGGGGGTTTTTGTAACTAGGATAATCTGTTTGGAACGTATATAATGCTTATTTTTAGGTCGGTTAAACCTTTAACGTTATTTTGTTTTAATTTAAGACAATAAAAACATGATGCGTGTGAATTTATTTTAAAACCTTAAGCTACCTTCTAAAGGTTCTGTACTTGAGAAGTAGCCAAAATATGAAAATAGAAATAATTTTTTTAAAAGCAAAAAATTCTTAAAAATCAAATGTTAATTATATTTAGGGGATTAGTGACTTGTACACATCAACCCAATAGAGGAAAACTTTCATTTCAAGGGTATTGGCTAAATATAGTTAGATAAGAGTAAGAAGTTCTGGTGTGTTGTTGCATAATGGGATGAGTATAGAAGATGATAATAAGTGTTATATATTTCAAAAAGGTAGGAAAAATTTTTTTAAAATTTTCACCATAAAGAAATGATAGGGAGATAGATATGTCTATCTAAATTTAAACATTATATAATGTATACATATACCAAAGCATCATTCCCCATAAATGAGTATAATTTTTATGTTTTATGTCTCAGTTTAAAAAATATAAATTAAGCTGGGCATGGTTGTCTGTTATCCCAGCAACTCACTAGGCTAAGGCAGTTGGATAGCAGGTTCCAGGCGTAACGCAGCTTAGTGAGACCCTGTGTCAAAATAGAAAATAATGGAGGATGGGGATGTGTCTCAGTGGTTGAGCACCCCTGGGTTCAATCCCTGGTGCACAAAAGAAAAAAAAAAAATACACACACACACACACACAAAGAAATCACTGAATTTATTTTGAAGAAGGCTAAATAAATAAGCTACATATGACAGAAAAAACATATACAATGTTGTGAATTATTTTGTGAAACACTTCTTTAATGGAGATGAAATCTCCTACACCCAATACTTTTTACATTTATGTGTGTGTGTGAATTTAGTTAAACTATACCTCTCCTGTTAATCCTAAACGAACAGATTTAGTTATATTTGCTGTGACCTGAAATGGTGTAATTTCAAGAGAATTTTATCTTCATCTCACTGCATAAATGCCATTCTTCTTCCTAAAGCCTGACATTGTTTTAAAAAGAGGCAATAACTTTTATTTTATAGTTAGATGTTTCTGGTAGTACTAGGGATTGAACCCAGGATCTTGTACATGCTAGCCAGGTACTCTACACTGAGCTACATTCTCAGCCCCAACTAGAGATTTTTTAAGAAGGCTTTAAGAATTGACCAATACTGAAAGAAAGAAAGAAAGAAGGAGGGAGGGAAGAAGAAAGAAAAGAGAGAAAGGAAGATGTCAGATATCTTTGCATATTATATTAAGGTCTTAGTTTGGGGAAAAGGAACAGTAGAAATTTGGCCTAGTTTAGCTGAGTGGTGGAATGTGTGCCCAGCATGTGTGAGGGCTTGGGTTAAATTTTCAGTCCTTCCCCCCATCACAAAATAAATAAATAAAGAAAGAAGAGTGAGATGAGATATTCCCTGAGATTAATTCTTTCAGTCTTAATTTTTTTACCAGGGTTCACGTTCATTGGAGGCTGGCAACATAGTTTCCAAGCTATGTCATTTACTTTTTTCAAAAGACTTCTTAATTCCTTTCATCTATATTCGGATTTAGTTAGATCAGGATACATAAGACACAGATAGTTCAAAATTGGAAAGGGATTTAATTTTAATATCATTTAACAATGAAAAGTACCTTAATAACTTAAAGATAGAATTAGTATTGTCTGCCTTTAATTTGTTTTCCTTGTCTTGTGCCTTAATTTAATTCACCTATTCTTGATTTTATTCATCTTTTTCAAAAACAGGCTTTGATTACAAAAATGTTTTTCTTATTTATATCTTTTTTTCCTTTTCTCTCCAATATATCTGTGAGCTGATGTTATAAAATAATTGCATATACTTCCAGAGTGTTGAAATAAGGATTGAAAACCTTTTGTGTAGTACGAAAGATTTTGTAAGGAATATCATAGATTTGTCAAAATTTATTTTCTGTAATTCAGTTAATTGATAATGGGTGATGATTTTAAATCTTGAACTCTGGAATAAACATCGAATGTTTATTTCATATGTTGTTTTGAATATGTTCTTCTGATCCCTTTTCTGCCATTTTAAATAGCTACTGCTTCTGCCATGAAATATCTCTAAGCAAATAAGGTGAATATAAACTAAATTAATGTGTTAGGATAAATAAAGTAAGTGCCAATAAAGTAACAGATTTTGGCAGTTTAACATTGGCTTCACTCAGTACCTTTCTTGGCTATAAATAGTGTTTGTTTTAAATAATACTCAGATATCATTTTCATGTATGCGCAAAAAGGATTTTTGCACAAATGAAATGACAACTTTAAAAACTTCATCATGATCAGATGGTCTTTGGCCAGGATTATTTATATAGTATCTTGAGATGAATTTTGAATATGGGTTGCTAATAAAAATTTTGTACTCCATATTCAAGGATAATGCAATATATTGGTACTATTCATACATGCATAGCCTAATATTTCTTAGTTCTTGAGCAATAGATAGTAGAGAAAAGATTTAAGCTTAACTTTTTCTTGAAGAAAATGGAATCTTTAAAAAAACAAAAAGCCCAAAACCCTAAATATCTTCCTTATGTTCTTGATACCTTTTTCCCCTCCCAGCAATACTGGGGAATTGAACCCAGGGTCTCCTGAATACTTGGCAGTCACTGTACCATTGAAGTACACCCCCAGGTTTTGATATTTTTTAATATGTTTTTCTTTTTCATTGTTCTACTAGGGTGATGTTCCTTCTGTTGAATACCTCTTGCAAAACGGAAGTGATCCCAATGTTAAAGACCATGCTGGATGGACACCATTGGTAGTTTTCTATTTTGTTTTGTTTGTTTCTGTTGCTGGGTATCTACTTTTTTTTATTCTTCTTCTCTTTATGTTCATAGTTCTTAAAGTTTATAGTTTTATGATGTCCATATATCAGCCTCTGCCATCTCTATACTCATTTTAAACTGAAGAATTTATGTTTTCATTAAGTATAAAAAATAATTATTTTCCATCTTAACTTTTCAGTTTTGATAGACAAGAAATTGGCTGCCTTTTAACTACCTTTAAATTTAGGAATCCAGTTATACTACATTGCTGAATTTAACTAATGTATAGAGTTAATGAACATCAGGATTCGTTCTATAGCATAGCATGTCACTGGAACCTAATTAAGTGTCTTAAGTCTTTACTTGTTATTACTATAAAAGCAATGTGAAGAATGCTTTGGAAAAAGAATGGTAAAAATACTTGGAAACAATTGCTATATGCATTCATTACATTAAGACAAAAGCATGATATTTGAATGAAAGCATAGAGTGTCAGCAAATGAGGGTTTTTCTTTATCCTTTAAACAAGAAGTTAAGCAGAGAAATTAGTAGGCTGTCATTAGGCTAGATGCAGAAAAGGTTGAAAGGTATATATAATGACTTTTCCTTAGCAAATTCTTAAACTGGGAGGGTTTAGTCTGGATCACAGTCACTTTATTGTTTAGAATCCAAAGGCTGGCTAAA
This sequence comes from Marmota flaviventris, assembly GCF_047511675.1. NCBI lineage: Eukaryota > Metazoa > Chordata > Mammalia > Rodentia > Sciuridae > Marmota > Marmota flaviventris. The sequence continues at coordinate 21,745,404 of NC_092508.1, forward strand.
CTTTTCAAAGAAAAGTTATTTATTTATTTTTAATGCCACTAAGGCAAATGGTAGTAAAGGCCAGTGGGTAATTTCAAGGATCTGATGCCTAGTTTGAGTTCCTTTCTCCTAGTTACAGACTTAGACATGTTGAATGTAGTGTTGCCTATTAATTGATACGTGCTAAAGAAAGCACAATATACCAGAGATTTATGAGAATACAATATAGTGAAATTGTTGGCAGCTCATTAGACATAAAGAAAGATTTGCATGTAATATATCTTTGAATATTCCATTGTTAGCAGTTCTGTTATTTATTTAGTAAGCTGTTTTGAAAGCCTACTGTGTTAGTTCTGTTATCACTGACACCAGCCATCCAACAACCTCTAACTTTAGCAGAGAACTTGTCTTTTAAATAACTCTTAGGCCATTCACTCTGCTGTGTGCACATGTCTGTGTGCTGGTCTGCCATTTAGTATTGACCTGATACAGTGCATTTTCTTCAGCCTTAGAGAATTTCAGATTTTATACATGCTCTGGTTGTTAAATACCAGGTCTTTTTTCCTTAGTGCTCTAAAAGTATTGTGGAACAATTGAGGAGCTATAGTTGGTTTAAAGCTGCATTATCTTTAAAACAACAACAACAACAACAACAAAGAAGAGTGCTTTACCCATGGCTCTTCTTTTCTGTGATTTTTGATTACCACGTATCTCACCACAAAGATGATTTATTCACAGTGACTTTTACTCTTCCATCAACCCTATAGTCTGTATGAGTATTTAGGTAAGGATAAGTTTACTGACTGAGGTTTCCATTTATTTCTCTAAGTATGGTGGTATTATATTATCCTTCACTTTTCCTCATCCTTCCCCCTGCCCCCACTTTTGTTGTTGTTGTTGTTTTTAACTAAATTAGCACGAAGCCTGCAACCATGGGCACCTGAAGATAGTGGAATTGCTGCTCCAGCATAAAGCATTGGTGAACACCACTGGCTACCAGAATGACTCACCACTTCATGATGCAGCCAGGAATGGGCACGTGGATATAGTCAGGTTGTTATTGTCCTGTGGAGCCTCCCGGAATGCGGTGTAAGTAGTCCTCTTAAAAATTGTTTTTAAATTGACTTGTATTCCCAAATCAAGGTACATGATGAAGCAAAGACTGTTCTACCCAAGTTGATGTTTTCCTCTTTTTTCTAAAAGTAGAGTTAGATGTGACCATTAGGTTCCATATTTCAAATCAGCATGTGTGCTCTTTTTCTTGATGAGACTTTACATACTGGAGATTTGCTATATTTTTTCAGAAACAGTTGCCAATAGTTTCCATTTTGGAAACTTTATTTTATGAGCAAATTCTCTTAGTGTTTATATTCTGTAGATTGATTCATGCTTATTTATAAAAATTTATAGACTTAATTATGTTTTTGTGCTCTCAGATTCATTAGAATTAGTTTAAATATTTCATTTCTTCATGCCTTTTTCTGCATATTTAGTATAACAACAGTTAAAATATATAAGATTTCAGATATTAGGCAAGTGCAGTAGAATTATTTCCTAGATTTTTCACATTATTCAAATGAGGCTCTGAGTAAATTGTTTTGCAGTGTCAGGGCACAGAGGCACATTAGTGAATGCTGGCGGCTGCATTTTAAAATTGCTATTGTCAAGAGTATCACAAGCAAATGCCGTATGTAGATTTTATATCTTTAATCTGTAACTTGGCTCATGTCTCCCTATATATTATTTTACTCTTTTCAGTTAATTAGGTAGTTGAAATGAAAATGTCAGAATTGCCTCTCTGTGCCCCAGTTGCTTCTATAGGTTTTGAAAGAGCACACAAAAGTCAGGTTTACCCAGTTTACAGAGGAAAATAAGAATTGGAAAATATAAAGCTTCTAAGTTGTAATATTTTATAGGTAACAATTTAACATAATTGAAAAACAAAATAATAATGCAAGAATGTACCATACCTTAGTGCTGTTAATTTCAGTAGGTGTGTCTAATCTCCTTTATTTCTTTTCACAAGTCATAAGATAGTTGGGGGTTGGGGCATACTCAAGGGATATATATATATATATATATATATATATATATATATATATTTACTTTATATTATATTATATAAATATATATATATATATATATATATATATATATATATATATATATACTTTTTCTCTCTCTGTGTGTGTGTGTGTGTGTGTGTACACATGAATCTAATAGAGATATCTATGTCTATATAAGGACCTAACAGATTTGACCCCCCTGAGGGTGTAGCAAGCCATTTGATAAAGCAAATGGTTTCTTGAGTCAGGTGAAACTGAATAGTTTCCATCCTGGGGTTCTTAAATCAGCCATGACTACTATAATGAATGGAGCACTGGTCAGGGTGTTAGGGAATCCAGCTTTTATTTGTGACTCCATTATTGACTTTATAGCCTCAAGCAGGTTAATTTCTATGCCTTGGTGTCCTCACCTATAAAACATGGATGATGCCTGCTGCTTTTCTATTTCTTCAAAGCATAGTGAGGATTAATGAGCCAAAACACAGAGCCTGTCTTTGTGGTTTGTACACCATGATTCTTCATTGTAGTGTGAGGACTTATTAATATACAAGGAGTGGGTATGAGACAGTGAATGAGCCTGCCTTCACAGGTGTCTTCTCAGAGAGGACAGGCACTTGTTTTAAATATGCTTACCTAAAGAAGTGACAGACTTAGGTTTATGTATAGCCCAGCACTGTCCAGTAGTCCTTTCTTTGGTGATGGAAATGTTTATATCAATGCTGGGCATTCAGTAGCCAGTAGCCATCTGTAGATATAGAACACTTGAAAATTAGCTATCGCTACTGAGAAACTGTACTTTAAAATGTATTTAATTTTTAATTAAATAGTTACATGTGATACAGTTGGGAAGAGGGGTTTATTTAACAAAAGGGGATAGGATTGATACTGGATAAAAAGGTCTCAGTCAAAAGTCAGATGCAGTTGTTAATGTAGTTCTTAGGCATAATAGTATGGTCTCTGTTTCTGAACATTGTTATATATTTTGTAGACTATTGATTATCATTCTGAAATACTGTCCCTGTGGTTTTTTGCTTTTTGTTTGATAGTTCTTGTTCACCTAATTGGTCTTACCAGTGTCCTGCTGGCCTCCTCCTTTTCAGATTGTTTTTCTTTAATTCATTACCCATTCTGCTGCCTGAGTATTTTCAAAAAATACAAGTTCTGTCAGATTAAGTATTTGCTTAAAACTCTTCACTTCCTCCCTCATAATGTTTTTAAAATAAACTTTAAACTCCAAAGTATGATTTTTAAGACCCTGTGTGGTCTGGCACTACTTACCTCTTCAACCTTGTCTGTCTTACCACTGAACCTCTTGTCCCCCTTTCCTATAAGAATTTTTTTTCACTAGCCTTTCTGAATTTTTATTTCCTTAAAATGTGCCAGGCTATTGTGGAAAAATGAACAAACAAAAAAAGCCTTTACATATGCTTTTAGTTTTTCCTCTGGAGTATTCATTTTGGTAATCAATTTCTCATTCTTTTGAGTTTCATCTCAGCACTTCCTTTTGGTTGCTTTTCCTGATTCCTCATGTTTGTCTATAGTGGTTCTCCCTGGTCACACAGTTTAAGTGCTGGTGTGTTTACTTTATATTATCTTCTTTTTAGATTGCATGTTTTATGGATCAGGGATCATGTTTGCCCTTCCAGGCTCAGCCAAATGCCTAATATAGTCTATACATACAATTATGTGTGGAGAGAATCATTAAGTGTTTGAACAAATGGAAATGTGGTATACTTTTTCCTCTTTTGATAAAAAGTCAGATAAGAGAGAAATTGCCTCCTTTTGCTACCAGCTTTACTGTAAGTGTGACAAGTATGTTGAAAACCAAGTTTCTATAAGTAATACTCTTTTTTTTATAGTAAAGGATATGGTTCCTGGTGCTTGTTTGAATAAATATCATGTGTTCCCAGGGAGAATTCTTCCTCTCTTGCCCTTCTGGCATTATGGTATGTTATCTTTTGGGGATTGTGACTGCCCAAGGCAATTCTTGTAGTATTACAACTTTTAAGGCCATTTTATCCCCCTCTCCAATTTGCCAGTGTTCTCAAGTTTAAAAAATATTGTACTAGGATTTTGGTTGAAATTGAGTAGGAATATAGATTGCAGTGGATTATTAAGGTTACTTTTTCATTCAAGACCCTGGTATGTTTTAAGTCTTCTGTTTCATATATCTTACAAAGTTTTTAATCTTTTGTGTATGTGTGTGTGTGTGTGTGTGTGTGTGTGTGTATACAGATACACATAACTATTTTTTGAGGTTATTTTATGTATTTGGTTCTTTTGATGACCTAGTTAATTTAATGCTTTATTAATAAATATAACTTACTCCTGATATATAGGAAAACTATTGATTTTAGTCCCCTTCTTTACTATCCAGCCAACACCTTATATTAAGAATATCATTGTGATTTATTAATTTTCATTTCTTACTACAATTGTCCAAGCATATAGAAGAATTATTGTAAAATAATGGCGATAGCTTGTTTGCTTTGTCCTTTATAAATTCTGACTGTAGGTTTACAATCAATTTGACATTGATATTATAAATATTGATGTTTTTTATTGTCCTGTGGAAGCTTCCTTCTAGTTGTTTACCATTATTTTAATAAGTCTGTATTTTATTAAATGACTTTCATATTATATGAAATGATCCTGTACTTTTTGTGTAGTGATGTCACAAATACATGAGACCCCATCTCATATATTTAATGTTGAACCATTCTTGAATTCTTAAGATAAACTTGGTGTGGTATATTGTTGTTATTCTTATTCTTATCATCATAACTATTTTTTTTTTTCTCTTTTCCCTTTTTTGAGACCTGTCCTCATTATGTTGCTGAGACTAGCTTCAGATTCCTAGTTGCCGAGCCTGGCTTCAAACTCTTAGGCTCAACTCTTCTCCTGCCTCAGCCTTCTCAGTAGCTGGGACTGTATGCATGTACCATGGCACACAGCTTCTTCAAACAAATATTTATGTCAGTTCACTAGGAGTTTCGCATAATTATAAGTTAGAATAGTTTGAGATTTTTCATGTTTTGCATTTAGATTTTGATATCAAAATTATACTCTTAGTTTTTTAAAAGTAATCAGAATGCTTCCAGTCTTTTTTCTTCTGGATCATGAATAGAGTATCTTGCAGAAATAAGCTTGTACCCTGAGGTGGTACAACATTATCTATTTTGATAACTTACATATTATATGATTTTTAGAGATCTCTCCAATTTTGTTATTAGTGGTATTACTCTGAAATACCAATTAACTAATAGAGGAATCAGGCATTAAAGAGAAGATGGACTTTTATTTATCCCACTAAGTTTATGCTTACATAATTCCTGTGGGACTATAAAAACAAACTGCCTGTTTTGCAGTTTTATCTGAGGCTATGATTTTTCAGGAGGATGCCCAAGAAGATTATTGTACTGGTGGTTAGCACTGAACACAGCAATGAGACAGGGTCTGTAAGGAAATACCATCCCTGTTTTATTTCCCACATGTATAATGTTGACATCACAAACCCTTAAAACTTGAAATCTTTCTTTATGTATTTTTTAATCAGATGCTGTGGTAGTCTTTTTGTATACTGAATGCTAAAACAATATTGTTTCTGTTTTCACATATTTCAGGGCTCTGTAGCTAAAATATTTTTTGATTTTTGTTACACCAAATATATAAGGAAGCAGTAGTTCTGCTGAAAGCATGTTTGATAAAAGGACCATATCCTCACACATATGCAGATTTTACTCAGTATTTGGTACATGGTCTTCTTTTACCTAACAATGGGGATACATTCTGAGAAATGGCCTTGTTAAGTGATTTCATTGTTGTGTGAGCATCCTGTCCTACATAAACTAAGATGGCTGTGACATCATTAGGCAGTATAATCTCACAGGACCAGTGTTATATATGTGGTCATTTGTTGACCAAAATGGCATTATGTAGTGCATTTCTGTATTTTCGTTGAACTTTACAACTTTTCTGCTGCTATATGAATTTTAGTATGAATTATTTCAGTTAGAGGTAAACCAAACTATAGAAAGGAGTAAAATTTTTGTAATATAGTTCTGGGGGAGAGAGAGGGGAAAAAAAATAAAGACAAAATCCAACCTTGAGTTATTTTAGATGTCTTTAGGAGAGAGAAAAACTTGTTAGAAGAGGACTGGGGAAGCCAGATTAGAAAATTTTAAGGTTCTGGAATTAGATTGTAATGAGTGATGCCCAGACCACATGACCCTAATAGTGGAGGCAGTGCTTAAGAACTGTCTTTTCAGTAGTGTTTTATAAAATGTAAATATAGCTGAGAACCTTTTTGTAGCCCAGAAAGTGGGGAGAGTCAACAGCTCAGTAATATATTTAGGTAACTGTTAACGGAAGACCAGATATTAAATAAAAAAAAAAAAGAAAGAATGGAATATTATCACTGCAAAGCCAATTGAATTAAAAAACTTCTTGAATATAGGGAGGAAATTTTGAATCTTATAAGGCATGATATCCAAGAATTAACCATATATAGCACAAATTAAAAATATAGTCGACATTCTTTATTTGCCATCTTCATTATGTAATTTATAGGTTTTCAGTGATGTCTTCCCAGCCCAGTTTTTTCCCTTAGAGGCTATGCTCGGATGATGAATATTTTTATTGCAAGGTTTTGGGGCCCTGAGTCGTTATGGACGGAATGACCATGCAATAGAAAGTCATGTCTTTATTTCAGATTTTATCTTTTTTTTTTCAATTAATTTGAACATTTTTCCATCTTACTGTGAAGTCACATTTTAATAACTTTTAATGTATTTTCAGCTTTTGTTATGTAAACTTTTTAAATAATGCTAATTCATTTAACTCTGAATTTACTTGTTTGTTGCTCAAGTAATTTACCTTTCTGAGCTAAGAATTCATTGTCCAAGAGGAAAGATTAGTTCTATTTTAATCTCAGATATTGAGAAAAATTTTTATATCTTTTATAATATTTATTATCTGGGAATTTTTGTATTGTTAACTGTTCAAAATCTTGTTGGCCATCCGTCTGCCCCACTTCTTTATGTATATCCCAGTGCAAACCCAGGACTAAAGTTCTCACCTTGTGGAAAATATCAAATGCTTTTTTTTATTATTTATTTAAATAATAGCTATGTAGGATTTAGAATTTGGTATTTGGTCTGCTATTAACAGACTTTTCCTTGGCAGAACATTGAATTCTTAGCTAGAAAATATTATATGGATCATTGGACCTATTAATTGTCTTCCTGTGCTAGTTAATTCTCTAAAAGTGAAATCACCTACAACAAGGATAATTTATGTTTTACAGCTTTAAGAAAACATGTTAACTTTTTTCAATGATTGTACTTTTTTCTGTTCACAATAGGCAAAATGACTTGAAAAATTAAATCTTTATATTTGCAATTTTGTACTTGTTAATAAAGGATTTCATTTATGGACCATGTTGGCTTTCTGTCATGGGTGACGGGTTTAGCATTAGTTAAAAAAACGCCTTTTTTGTATTTGCTTTTGCAGATTGGATGATCTGTGTGTTTGAGTACAAGTTTAAATTTGTACTTCTCCCTTTTTACTTGTGGTGTTTTTCACTCAGTGCACAGTTGCAAGCAGTTTCTACTGTGTCATTCCTGTAGGGAAAAGGACATTGAAGGGTTTTACCTGCATTGTGAACTTTGCCCTTGGGGTGAAATTGAAACATTAAACAATTCAGCTTAACCCTTCCTTTCCATCAGTCTTGGTGATCAGAAAGAATCCTGTTAGGAAAAGGATTTTCATTTACCTCCTTACACTCTTTAGATTGTACCAAACAGAAAATGAAAATCTATTCTCATTGTAATATTCAGAACACATGCTTCTTTACTTTTCCCTTACTAAACTTGCAAATTATCATTATAAATCCTACATGAAGTATATCGTAAAATCGAGGGAAATGATATACTTCAGATATAACTTACTATGTTCTCTTACTTTCCTTTTTAATCTGTCTTCTAAAAATGCACTTTGACAATGTTAAGGCAGTTTCTCAGACAATATGTCTGGCAAGCACTGTTTTAAGTGGTTTTGATGTATTAATTCATTTCATCCTTGTAATTTTAGAAAATAGGCTATATTATTATTTCCATTTTACAGATGAAGAAACAGAGGCACAAGAGGCTTAAATGATTTGTCTAAGGTCACATAGCTTTTGATTGGCAGAGCTGGAATTTAAGTTTAGGCAGTCGGGTTCTACAACCCCTGCACTTAACCAGCGAACTCTGTTAGTGCCATCTCTCCTGCTTATGGCTGCTTAGGAAACTGTTCTGAGGTGGAAGTTCAGTTCTTGAACACCACCCCTTTGTTTTTACATAATGTGGCTGCAGCTTACACTCCAGAACGCCTCTTTACCCATCACCCCATTCATTCCCTGTGGTGCTTGTCTTACTCTCTTTCTTCACTTTCTCTTTTCTTATCTTCTGTTTCTGATTTACTGTGCTACCTTGCTTAAAGGCCTTCACATACACTTTTCTATTCTTATTCTACCTTCTCTTCATTCCCTTTTCAGGCCTTGGAACCTTTACCAGATTGCAAAGTCCCTTCTGTTTGCTTTTCTCTATTTTGCCCATTGAGCTTTGTGAAGGTAGAATAACCTTTTATCTCATTGGTTCTTTAGAGCCTAGAAGAGTTCTTGGTACATTAAAAAAAAAAAAAAAAAAAAAAAGCTATTGAAATCGAATGCATGAATATTTTCCAAGCTGATTACAGACCATATGTAAAGAAGTGGAATAGATAAGAGTCCTGAGGTTGTAAAAATTACTTACAATTGAAAGACAGTGGATGGACAGCATTGAATCTTACTGGAAAGAACAAGAGCATGTTATCTTAGTCTAGTCATTGGAAACTGTTCTTCTTTATTTTCCTGTCTATAAAATAAGGGGCTCCTACTGTGATGTAAAGTCTCTTCAGTGTAACACTGTATCTTGTGAATCAGTGCATGCTGAGAAGTTTACATCAAATTGCTCTCTGGACAACAATGGTTTGTTCTGTGATGGCTGTGATTATTATAGATTAGAGTATATATATGTATTAAAATTAATTTTTAAAGTGTCATGTTTTCTGCTTTATTAAATTATTTGTCATGCAGCATAGTTTTCCTTCTAATGGATCTAAATGCCTATGCTGTGTTATCTAATTTTGTATTTGTTTATACAGACTATAGAGCCTATAATAGCTATAGTAAATGATTTATATTTGCATGTGAAAGCATCTCACCCGTAGTGATTAATGATTAGGAAACCATGTTTTAAAATGTGAATATGAATACAGAAAACGAGAGTTGTGGAAAAATTCAAATATGAGTTAAAACATATTCAATTAAAAATACTCTGTGTAATGATTTGGTGTCATATTGAAATTTCACATCTTTCTTCATTGAATTCAGTAGCTTTTGATACTGGATCCATGTGCCTAATGTGAGTTCTGAGTCATTTATTTTCATTAACATTGTGTATCATTAAGGATGTTAAAACAATTATTCCACCAGTACATCCATTTTGTTAAGAATCAAGTCACACATTTTATTTACTTAGACCCATCTGCATTTATTTTACCAGTAATATATTTGGTCTGCGGCCTGTGGATTATACAGACAATGAAAATATGAAATCATTATTGCTGCTACCAGAGAAGAATGAATCATCCTCAACTAGCCATTGCTCAGTTGTAAGTATAGATTTAGCTTTGGGACATTTATATCTTTTATTGAAATTGGTTATGAAAGGAACATAATGGAAAAATTTCCAGTTAGCAAATGGCTTTCATTCACCAAACAATTATTGAGCACTTCCTTAGTATTAGCTACGGTGGATTCAGAGACAATCAGAGTAAAACTATCAAGAAATATTTATTGAACATTCTCTGTACTTAAGGCAGCGTTCATACAACAATGAATATGACTGATACAACCCTTACTTCAAAGAACTTGCCTGCTAGTGAGAAGCAGAAAAGAGACAGATTGAATAGATAAGTTCAGGGGACTTACTTGCTAGTGTGAGATAGAGAAGAAAGATAGACTGTGAATGTGTAAATATTGTAAGTATTATGGGGAAGGGAATCTGTAGTAATGTACACCAATTTTATATCAAACAGTAGGTTGTAGGATATGTGATTTTGGAGCTAAGGAGAGAGGTACAAGTGACAAAGATACAAGAGATAAAGTAGAAAGAACGCCTTTTCCTTAGGAACCCACAACTAAGTAGGGAATACAGATATAAAAATTTTACTACACATTGTAATAAATTTATAATAGAAGCACTAAAAATGTACAATAGAATCATAGAGAACGTAAAAGAAAACTTCAGAAGGGTTCAGGAAGAACTTCACAGAGAAGATGACAGAAGTTGTCTCAGTCTTCAAGGTAAGAGTTTTAGCAGGCTATCTGTTAGAATGCTGTTAGATACAAATATTAGAAAAACTTTACACAAATGATTAAAGTTTTTAATTTATTATCTTAAAGGTGATCCCACCATAGGCTAGCTCTGCATTGTTTTACACAGCAGTTAAGGACTGTACCAAGGACCCAAATTCTTTCTATTTGCTTTGCCATCCTGTATTTGTAAGCTGTGTCCCTTTAGTGGTCATAGGATCATCGCCACAATTTCAGATGTGACAGTGCCCACCTGTAAAAGAGTCACTAAAACTTTTCCCAGGGATCTTGTTGTTAATTTCCCCAGTGTCTGATTTGTCAGAACCAGTACTAAATTTGTTTTGACATACCTTGGGCTTGGAAATAGGGTCAGATCTTAAAAGGTCCATACCTGGACTTTTGGTAGTATGGAAGCAGTGAGGAATGGGTTTTGTCTGGACAACAACGTTGTTCACTTTTATTAGTCTTAACATCGTGAAGAAAGCAGTTCAATTTTAAAGAGCAACTGCTAGGAGGAAAGGAGACATAAAGAACCTTAGAAATTCAAGGCACTGTACAGTGTAGGGTGAGAGGAACTGAGGTTTGTTAAAGTGGAATTTGGGCTAAAGAACTGGGTTGGGATCAGCCTGTGAAAGGCCTTGAATTTCTTGATAGGGACTTTAGACTTACTGGGGAACTTTAGTGTGTTTAACTGGAATGGGGTGGTCTGGAGGACCCAGTTTTGAGAAGGAAGAGATTGAGGCTGACAGAGAGACTATTGTGGTAGAGTTCAGGTGTGAAATGGTGAAGCCTGGAATTGAGGGTGGTGGTAATGATGTGGAGATGGAGAAAAGAAGGAGTTTGAGAGAGAAAGAAAGAGTTGGTGGACTTGCTGTATCTTGGTAACTGCTCAGATGAGGGAAGGGGATAAACTGAAGGAAACACCATTCCTAGGAGATTTCCTGTCTAGGAAGGGCAATGGATTAGTGATTGATGCCTTGTTGAAGTTACAGAGATGGCCGAGGTAGTTACAATTTGATGTGGTCATAGGTTCCATCACAGGCTAGTTTCTTTTATAGTTGCAAGCTCTTTATCTTCTGCTTTAGACTGCAACCTTATTAATGTGCTCCAAATTATAGTTTTGGAAATGAGCTAGAAGAGAACCTAGAAGTCAGCATTTTAATTTATTCCTTTTACAAATGAGAAAACTGAGACCTAGAGAGGTGTTGCTTTGCCCGGGGTTATTAACCAGACATTAAAAAAAAATATTTCTTAATGGACCAGTTAGAACTCAAATTTCTTAAGTCTTAGGTCAGTTCTCATTCAGTTCCACCATACTTAATAACTACTTAATGCTACTTATTTTATTCATTTATACTTGAACTCTCCTGGCAGAACACAGCATATCAAAGTTGTCATTTGTCAGTGTTCCTTTTATGTAAAAGCTGAAGAAGGATCATATTAAATGTGTCAGAAATAAAGATATCTTTATGGTATTCTTGGAGTCTGAGGATGGCAATGCCTTCAGAAAATAAGGATTTTTATTATTGAATATGAGAAATCTGTACTGTCATGTGGATATGGCCTGTGAGTATCATTTACTGTCTTAGTGGTTGATAACGAGGCTGAAGAAAAACCATTACCTGATCACGAGTGTCAGTTGAAAGCATAGCTTCTTTATGTAGAACCCTTAAGATGTGAACTCTGGGATCTGCTGCCCCCAGGCATTTTCTGCTCACCTTTTTAAGCCATATGGGCTGCCTTTGAGTCCACCAACTATGTTCTCTGTCAGGTCTTTAGCACTAGTTGTTTTCTTTGCCAGGAACAGATGTGGGGAGCCAGATGTTCATGTGACCTATTTCCTCATTTCCTTCCAGTCTGACTGTGCCACTCCCTGTGAAAGAGCACCTCCCAAGGTTGCTCACCCGCTCCCTCTGTATTGTCATACCACAGATTATCTGGTATCAGATGTTTTTACTGAATTGTTTTTTTCCCCCTGCTCCAACTAGAATATAAACTCTGTGAGGGCAGGGACTGACTATCTTATTTACTATATTAACTCTGGCATTGAAAACAGTTTCTGGCATATATTAAGGGCTTAATAAGTATTTATTGACTGTGTGCAGGAGCACTGTAGTGCCCTGTTAGAGGCATGCTTGTCCCTAAAATGAGCACAAGTGCTTGGTGGCTGGGTCTGGAATCCTTTCCAAGAAGCTGCTTCAGGGAATATCAGGTGAAGGGAAGGGTTGATAAGTATTAGTTAATGACTATTTGAAGGCATTGCTTTGAATCTGAGAAATATTCTCTGATCTTAAAGACCAACAAAACTGCAGGCCATGTTCATTTGGGGATTTCTCTGCCCATGATCCCTTTTGAGCATCACATTTACTTTTTTATTCTTTCCAGATTTTTAACTCCATTTTTATAAACTCATCACTAATAATAATTATCTGAGAAAAGTACCACATTGAATTATTATTTGAGTAAGAGTGAGTTTAATGCCGCTGAACAAAATGTCTAATTTCTATAAAATCAGGGTATTGAGCTCTTGGATTATTTCTTGAACCTCTTTGGAGCCTCATGGTTCTGAGACCCTTTCTTATTCAAATAGAATCCCCAGCCCCCATGCTCAGTCCCTCCCTAAGTCAAACGTGTGCTTTGGCAGCTGTTTGCTTTATATTTTATTATAGCATTCCTTCACTATGAGAAATTAGTTTTAGTTTCCGTTTTTTATGGAAATTTTAAAAACTATGATGGGAAAATGCTTGACCCACTTTGGTAGTTTTCTTGGTACAGATAGTATAACATGCTATATTTAGATATGATATCTTTCCACTTTTGTGTTTTGTGCAGTGAACTAATTTAGCTGAAATAGAGTTATATAAGTTGAAGAGTAATGTATTCTATTTAGAGCTAGTTTTATGGCACTTATTTGCCTAACTCAAGATTTTTTGACATACTGTTTTTTAATATTATCATCATATAGTAATTGAACAATTATAGAGTATATTGAGTGTACTGAACATTCTCATGTTATAGAGTGTTTACAGTGTTTAGTTATGTTTACATCGTTTTATAATTTAGTGACTAGGAAAAATGCTTATAGAAATGTGATTGTAAATTGGTGTGGAATATGTACCATGCCCAGTAAAACTGTTGCTATTGGAATTTGCAATGAATAAGTAAGTATGCTAGTTGAACTTTTAAGTACTGAATACTATTATTTTTAAAACAAAATCTATGCAAATCTTTTAAAAAATGACTTATATGCTTGCTTAATACATAGTAGAATCTCATTTAATCTTTTTTGAGGGAATGAATAATGAATTATTGAAATTAGCCTATTTATAGATGTAGCCAACGACTTAAGTATAATATGAATTATAATTGTTGTGCTGTGTGAAGTGAATACTGACTTTCTCCCAGCTCTGTGGGCTTGTGCCTTCATCATTCTTCTCATGTACTTCAGAGCTCTGGAAAGCCCAGATGCCCAGTATACATACATACACAAAGGGTCCTGTGGCTCATGTTTGAAAAGGACAGTATTGCATTTGGCATTTTATCCTTTAATACAGCAGTACTGATTTAACTTTTCTTCTTCACTGGATTATTATTTCTGTTTCATCAGGTAGCTTTTGGAAATTCATTCTAATTCTATTTATTAAATTTCTATTAGCTGTTCTTTAGCCACTTTGTCATTGTTTCTTTGCATCTTCCATTTCTAATCTTTAATGACATACATTGATGTCTTCTCTTTATTTTTGTATCTTTTTGTCTCCTAAACTCTAAATATAATTGTTAAAATAAAAGTGTAAGTCTTTGTTAGAGTACTACTTCCTCTCTCATGAGTGACATGGACTTCTCACTGTAATGGATCCAATCTCCTAACTTGAATTCTTTTTTCTGTTTTCATTTTTCCTTAGCTTTAATAAACATTTGTCTTCTTTGAGGCCATAAAGCTTCAGTATTCTTTGACTTTACAGATAATCTCAATTTCAACTAAATTGAACAAGTTGAGTTTAACTCTGTTGAATAATTGGAGGAGGCAAAGAGAATTGATCATTTTAATTGATACTTTGGGTTTACCAGTGACAGACTAAAATTTTAAACCCTACAGAGATCTGGTTTGACAACAAGGAAGAACAATGTCCTGGGTAAAGAGAGCTAGCCCAATTTATGTTTTCTTGGGAGGAAAATAAAGGAACAGAGAAATAGTTACTCAAATATGTTGAGCATCAGGGACGTGAGTGTAGGTTCAGTAGACGTTATTGGGAATTATTAAATAGAGTAAGTGAAGTAATGAAATTCAGTCTTTTATCAGGTGACATCCTATTGAATGTCTCTCTCTTTCTAAATTTTACTGCTGTGGTATTTCCTTTTTCACTAACAGGTGAATTCTGGGCAGCGTAGAGATGGACCACTTGTGCTTATAGGCAGTGGACTTTCTTCAGAACAACAGAAAATGCTCAGTGAACTTGCAACAATTCTTAAGGCTAAAAAATGTGCTGAGTTTGACAGTACAGGTGAGGATTTTGATTTTATTTTTGGCAGAAAAAAATTTTAAATAGGTAATCACTTTGGAAAATTAACTTGGTTAACTTTGATATGCTTTAACCATTGAGATATATACTTTGTATCTTGTAACAACCTAAAATGTTTTTGTAGTGATAAACTACTTACAGGTTTATTGTTACTACAAAATGTGAAGTTTGAAACCTTATACATGTTTTAGGACAGTATGTCAGAAGAACAAATTTATGGGTTTGCCAGTAACATTAGAATGCTATGTAATGCAGTAATTCCTCAGTTATAATTTGAATATAACAGAAAATTTGCATTTGCTAATGTGACTTCAACTTTACTATTGGTAAACTATTGATCTAATTTTTCATGTTGATGGTCAGATTAGAGAATGATATAAAAAGTCCTTTATTTGTGTATAAAAATTGTGACCTTTGAAGAAAGTTCAGGTATAAGTTAATAAAATGTACCAACTGGTTATTTTTTTAAAGGATATTAATTACTTTGGTTTATATCTCTGTTTTTCTTACTACTATATTTATGTTTTAGTAACTCATGTCATTGTACCTGGTGATGAAGTTCAGAGTACTCTGAAGTGTATGCTTGGAATTCTTAATGGATGCTGGATTCTAAAGTTTGAATGTAAGTATTGGATTTGGGAGAATTGCAACATGCATGAACTAATGTAGTTTACTTTTCAAAGTGCATTATTAATGTGCCTAATTATTTAAGGAACATATGCTAATTTTCTTACCTCTTGTTAGTCTCTGTATTTTGAAAAAGCTTCTGATATTAATGCTATTATGTATATATTTTTAATAAAATGTCCACAAATATATTCTGATTTTCAAGTCTTTTTTTCTATAATACCAACTATTTATTTTAGTAAGGAGTAATGGAGTACATTGTAGACTTTCCATATTACTGTTAAATGATGTATTTAACTTAACATACTCCTGTTTTAAATATACTGCGTAAGAGGTCTATGAAATGAAAGTAGTTTATTGCTTTCCCTTTAAGATTTCTAAAATATTACCTACCTGACTCTTTTTTGTTCTCTTAGTTTTAATTCATCATTTTTAGGTAGCTGTTGAGAAATTTAGACTGCATTGTACTACCAGGTCGGGGGTAAATACATGAGGTGTTACCTGAACCTCCACTGAAAATATGGCCCTCTTTCCTTGTTACTGTCAGTCAAACATCAGTACTTCTAAGCTGCCTTCCATCTCTCCTGCTGTCACATGTATGCTTTTTTAAATCTTGCATTCATGTAGGACTTTAAAAAAAAATGAAACCTCATACTTGGTTATTTTCTACTCCTCAGTAGCTAAGTATCTACCTTTGATGTAATAGCTGAAGTAGGACAGTGGATTAACCTACCTTTGTTAATAAATTGTTTAGAAAAGATTAGTGGTTGCAAAAGAATACCATGGGAAGTCTTGTGATTATACAGATTAGGGTTCTGATCATAGTGATGTTTATGGTACAAGCCTGCACGTGTGATAAAGTGTCATAGTTACATGCACACACACACTAGTGCATATGTAGTTGCTGTGAATTGTGTTGATGTAGGGTTGTTGATAGCGCTAGAGTTGTTGGAGGGAAGGTAGCTTGGAACTTCTCTGTGTGCTTCTTTGTAACCTCCTTTGACTAATTATTTCAAAATAAAAAGTTAAAGAATAATGGATATAATTAGTGAAACTTTTTTTCTAAGAAGTAAATAGTGTAATAAAATTCATTTAAAAAAACATTGTTTTATGGCTTTGTTCTTTGAAGACTTCATGGTATAATGCTTAATTTATCAAGATTTTAAAAACTTTAAAAAAAAAAATTATTTATTTATTTTTGGTACCCAGGATTGAACCCAGGGGCACTTTACCACAGAGCTACATTCCCAGTCCTCATTATTTTTTTTTATTTCAAGACAGAGTTTTGCTGAATTTCTGAGGCTGACCTTGAACTTATGATCCTAGTGCCTCTCAGACTCCTGAGTCCCTGGGATTACAGGCGTGTGCTACCAAAGATCTTAATTATATTATTTAATCTGAGTTTGAAATTTTTTGGTTTGTAAACAGTTTCCTTTGTGTTCATGTCCTTTTCAAATGAGGCTTCTACTTTCTCTTTTCTTTGTTGATGCTGTTTCCCACTGATGTGGTTGAACCCACCAAAGTGTCTTGTAACCTGCAATTCCATTCCATCTGTCCTCATTAGTCTCTGTTATTAATTCCTCCATGTTCTGACTAGTTTGAGAAATAAGTGATTGGACTAATTGATCATTTGCATAGGGGAAAAAAAGGTTTCTTATTATGTCTCTTTACATTTGAACTTTCTTTTTTCTTCCAAATCTGTGGTCTTATTGAGCCTGAATGTTTAAAAAACTCACTTAAAATGGCACCATGACTATGTATTCTTTTCTCCTGTGCCAGAAACTTTGCCAGTACTTATAAGAAGAAATAGAGTTTCATAATGATAAAGTCTCAGTAATAAAAAGGCCATGTGAAATTTTGAGTGTTAAGATGTTTTCCACTTTGAGTCTAGTTTTTGAGAATATGCTGAACGTTGGTATTTGGTTACATAAACAGGCTACACAATACATTTCTATAAAATCTACCTTCTTTTGGAGATGTGAGTTTTGTCACTTCATTGGCTTGGCCGTGTTATTTTCATAAAATTGCTAATGAACTCAAGCTGACCTAATATTTTGCTGTGTAGTGATTCTCACAGTACCGATTAACATCTTCTAATATCAATGATCTTTTTAGGATAGAGGGTAGTTGGAATATCTTACTGAAGTTCATATCCTTATATTTTCTAATATAAAGTCCAAAAGTGAAGTAGGCTGAAGGTTTGAGACAATTACTTTAAATAGTCACTGGGTTTATGAAAAGAAGGCAAAAACTCTCAAGTACCTTTTTTCTTATATATATATTTCTCACAGTTTCTATATTGTTCTTAGTGTCAAGCATCTCAGTTTGGTCTGAAAAAGTGTTTCAGAGTTATTCAAACTATCTGAAAATCATTTAAATTAAAAGAAAAAGAAGTGGACCAAAACTTTCAAAATTAATTGTAAAGATGTATGACTTAATAAAAACTAGGTCTCGAGTTTGATTGTAGGCCCTAGCTTTGTTGGTAGAGAAACCTGTATTTTCCCATAAATCAAATAATTCAAGAGGAATTTTATTATCAATTTTTTTCTTTAGATACTTGACTAATTTTACAAATTAACAAAGAATTATTCAAAACTTTTTGATCTAGTAGTTCAGATTTTAACTATTTTCTGTTTTGCCTTATTTTGTTAATAGCTCTTATTTTCCATATGTAAATATTTTATATATTATGTATTGTGTGTGTGTGTGTGTGTGTGTGTATATCTTAGAATGGCATAGTCAATAGACTTAGCAGGAAGATTCTGAGACTAGGCCCTCATTATACTGTTGTACCAGCCATTCTGTCTCATCATATTGTTTAACAGGTCTTTTACGGGATAGTTTTTATCTTATATTTTACAGAAACTATAAATAGGGAAAGATCCTTCATTATGATCATAATTGTTGGGGGGCTGGGGATATAGCTCAGAATAAAGCACCTACTTAGCATGTACAAGGTGTGGGTTCAGTCCCTAGAACCACCAAAAGAGGGAAAAAGAATATGTCAGATCTGTGGATAAGATTCTGCCTCTGTTCTAGTATGGATGCTAATTCCTCATAAGCTTCTAATAACTACCCTTGTAGAAGGTGAATTTTGGTAATTAAACAAATGACATGACTGAAAGAATAGAAATTACATAAATAAGATATTTTATAAATCTATTATGAATAATAAGTTGAAACTGCATACCAAAAAGTGCAAGCTACACCTTCAATAAGTATTTTTTACCCACCGGTTTCTTTAGTACACTATTTTCAACATTTCTCTGGCTTAATCTCTTTTAAAAAAATTGAATTCTGCGTCTTCATTTCTCACCTCATTGTGAAAGGCAAGCAGATGGCTGTCATCTTTAATGTTCTCCCTCTTCCCCTTTTCTCATCTAAGTTTAAATAAAATTGCAGCTGTGGAAGTTTTAAAAGTCTTAGCACCTAAAGGAGTTGCTAGGGGAATGTGCCAGACATTTTGCATTGGACTTGTGTCTGACCGAGGAAGGGCCGTTTTTTGTTTTTGTCTTTGTTAGCAATGGACCCTAACAGACAATCATTACATCACGGGATTATAACTAACCTCATAATCAGCTTAACAAATTCATTCTTTTCTGCTAAAGTGAGCTTCTTAAATGGATATTAAGAGTGTTTTGGAATTCTAAAGATAAATGTAATTTTTATTCAATAATGTTCGCTAATTATTAAAAAAAAAAGATAACAAAGTGTTCTATAAATTAAGATTGATGATGCAACTCCATGCTTCCAGAAGACCTCCACTAAAGATTCTCTAAGAATAAAAGAAAATTCTTTAACAGTCCTACTTTAAAAATTTTACCATAAACAAGTAATACAGGTAAAAGAAAAAGAAATGCTAGCATTGTTATTTCTAATAGCAAGAAGTAGGAAAATAACCTCAATATGAGAGAATTAAGATTCTGGAATGCTTAAAGGTATTCTCTGAGGGCTGGGTTTGTGGTTCAGTGGTAGAGTGCTTGCCTAGCACTGGTGAGTCACTGGTTTCGATCCTCAGCACCACATAAAAAACAAATAAATAAAAAGGTTAAATTTTTTCTTTATTTTTTTTAAAGTTATTCTCTGAGAAAAGTTTGTATTTTTATACAAGTAAAACAAAAGTATTTAAAAACAGGATTTTTAAAATTAAAAAACATAAAACCAATTATGTCTTTCTTACAGCATAAATTATGAATGCATGTAGGCAAAAGAAGAAAAGTATAGTAGGTTGGAACATTACTAAAGAGGCCCATTTGTTTTTAAGAGTTTTGAAAACAGTGTGTGCCTATTAGTTTAAATTCAAATTCTGTAAAAATAAGTTCAGAGTTTCAAGTTCAAATATATTAGATAATATATTTTCTTTTTAGTCTTTCCCAGCAATTAATTGAATAGGTAAGGGCTTTGGTCTTTAAAAAGGAAAATTAGAACCTGCATCTGTGGATATCTACCACTTAATTAATATACCGGATCTTTTATACTTGTTAATGCAGGCCTAAAAATACATTTTCATATGATTTTACTAATCTAAGATTAGAAATTTATACTCAGAATTTTAATATATCACCTCCAAAGAATCATGAACATAAGTTTTCAATTGTTGGAGTTTGGGACATTAGACTGAAGAGGTTGTCATTAGATTTTAATGACATCTTTAAACAGACAATTTTGGTATTATTTATTATATAAGGTATGAGAACTGATACTCAAGTTTTGCTTAAGAAAATTTTATAATGGTAATATATTTTTAGTGATACAATTTACTTCTTAGTATGCATTAAGTAAAATAAACTTAGCATATTATCTTAAAAGAAAATGTATTTTATATACTAAATATATGTACAAGTAGAATAGTAGCATAAGAAGTAGCCCAAAATAAATAATTGTTCAATAGAATTTATATGGAATCACAAAATCTACTGATCCATGACTGTAATTTCTGTGATATTT
This sequence comes from Marmota flaviventris, assembly GCF_047511675.1. NCBI lineage: Eukaryota > Metazoa > Chordata > Mammalia > Rodentia > Sciuridae > Marmota > Marmota flaviventris. Next base: position 21,765,938 of record NC_092508.1, read on the forward strand.
CAAACTAGATGTTTATGATGGAATGAATTGAACATTTAGCTTTTATTTTACAGTTTCAGCCTTCATTTTATTGTCTTCTGACACTGTGTTTTTTCAGGATTTTGTATACTGTGTTTATTTCTCTACTCATTTAGTTGGTACCCAATTTGTCAGAAATTGCAGTGATGGTATAGTTGTTCTTTCTGTTTTCGTCTTTGTTGTAGGTTTCTTCTTGTGATTTTCCTTTTTTCTAAACTTTATTGGTTTCATAGTTTACTTGGCTAAAAACCTAATGTAAAAACATTTGCAAAAAAAGAAATTATTTTATTTTACAACCCAGATATTGATTATGATTAGACTCTGAAGAGAAATTCCTGTTTATTTTACTTATATACTATTATTTTGAATGACATAAGTTCCTACTTTGGATCTAATGACATGTTTTATTAGGACTTTTGGTTTTGCCATGAAGTGATGTTTGATTAAATTTTTTTAAAGGACATTTGTTGTTATCCAAGAGTGATACTTAATTCTGATTACTGATGCTATCTCAGTTACAAATAACTGGCAGCTCCAAAACAACGACAGTTTGTTAAAATATGGATTTATATACTGTTCTAGCCTTTGAAGAGAATGTGTACATTCTGTGACCTTCTATGTAGGGTTAATCCCTTCCTTTTGGATACTTGAAACAGATCTTTATTTTGAAGCTTTATTCCATCTTCATTTTATTCTCTGATCATATTGCATAGATGTGGATTCATGAGCTCCTTTTTCCTATTCCCTCTGCATTGTATATTCCTTTTTGTTTTCCCCTTCTAAAACTAGAAGTATAGAAGTAACCAGGCTTAATATAAACCCAGGAACATCATTAGTGATTCATACTGCTAAAATGGAAAATATGCCTTTATGAGGTAGGAGGCAGGAGTGGTTACTAGTGATAATAGAATAAACAAATACCCCTCTGTATAGTATAAGTTTCTTTTTTAAAAAATTGTACAGCCCTGAAATTTCTAAGTTACATTAATATGCAAATATTCTAGGCTTTATGAAGGTAGCCAAAGCTGCCTTAATGAGTTTAAGTTAATGACTTTGAGTCAAGTAGTATGTTGGGTTTGTATATATATATATATATATATATATATATATATATATATACACACACACATATACATACATACATACATACATTTAAAGTATTAAGATCCCAGGGTAAGGAAAGTTTACATGAAATGATGGATATGATCAGGAATAAATCTGGGCTAGAAGAATCTCTTCATTTCAGTAGCTAGGTTGTTGCTACTATTATTTGTTTTTCAGTCAAAATCTTTGAACATGTGAAAAGAAAGATGAAATAAAGCATACATTTTATAAAGATAATGGCTTTTTTGACACATTTTAAAGTATGTATCATTCTGGCATATGAAGAAATCTATCTTTTCATAAATAACATTACTTACTCATGTAGTCATTTCATTTTGGAAATCACTAGCTGAGACAGCTAACAAAAATGTGACCTTGCATTTGCTCCTTTTTTTTCCTTCAAAAGGGAGAATAAGAGTCTGTCTTTCTGACGAAATATTTTGGTAGCAGATGATGGAATAACTGTGTACTTCATTAAAACATTTATTACAAATATTAAATAGTTCAGTTTAGTTTCATAAGTATTTTAAATTGGTAGAAAATGATTTTGTTAGTTTTAAAATCTTATATAGAGAGATTAAAGATTATGATATTTACTATACCTTAGATGAGTTAATTATTAGGAATTTGTGAAAGTTCTCATATTTTGTTTTAAATGGAAATAGGTTAAGAATTCTTGTTACAGATTGCTTAGCTTTCACTGAGTTAATAAAACCTTAAAATAACCATTATTTAGGCCTGCTAAATATGTAGTGTTTGACTGGTAGATTCTTCCATTTCATTTGATATTAATGTGTCATCATTTAAACTGTTGACAGTTAATTTTAAAGCACCTCATTTTCTTTTTTTACTTACTTAGTAAATTAGTTCAGTTGGTTTACTTCAAAGGAGGTTCATTGGAAGTTGTATAGATTTGTGACTATGATAATGTCTACTGAGGAGTATGTCCTCATTCTGAAACCTGTAGGGTGTAAGTTAGAGTGGCAGCTTTGGCATCAGTCAAGTTAAATGAGCTCATTGATCCACAGAGGCAAAGCCAAGTGCATTATCCCTCTCACTGTACCATCCTTTCCCCCTCAAAGTAGTCAGCAGTTTTTGCCATTTTTGGCATACTTTTTGGCTAATCTCAAAAATAATTTTTATTTCTATTAAGTACTTATGTGATTTATCTTAAGAGAAGTTATAGTTCCTTGGATGCTTTGTTTTTTATGACTGAGAATAAAGATTTAAGGAAAAAAATGGCTCAGGAGTTGGAGGATATGAGTTTTCTTTTCAGTTGTTTTACTGGGAAAGCTGCTTAAATCTTTTATGATTTATGGAATCTATTTGATCCCTGTAGGCATCCGAGTTGCAACCCTTGGACTAGATGTCACTCTCACCTTTCAAAAAATTTTTAAGATTTTCTGTGCTATGACAGCAGCTCTACCAAAATACTTTGTCACCATTCAAACATGTTGCTTTAGACCTAGGAAATAGTTTCTTAGTTTTTAGGGGGGAAAGAAAGAACTATTTTTTTTTTTTCATCCATCTTTAGTTGCTACTAGGTAGCATAAGAAGTTGACAGATTGTTACTTATAGTAAAATAGTATCAGCAGAGTTTTTTGGTTTAGTAAATATAACTAGAGTACTGGATTTTTCTGACCTTACAGAAAATTTTCAACTGCCACAGAGCTGACATTTGTATGAATGCAGGCATACTCACACTATAAAAGTAGCAGTGCCTTCCCATTGGAAGTGCCACGTGGCTCTCTTGATGTATGCCATTTTATTTCTCTTGCTGCCATACTTAACCAAACTCTAATGTCTGTTCAGGCTACATTCTTTTGATTGGCTGGTGGCACACGTTGTTAGGATCAGTTGATACCATTTTAATGTGTTAATTGTGATAGTTTAAATAACCAGCCAGATGAACACATAAAATGGATAAGCAACCAGCATAGGTACAAACCACTTCCTTATTTCTGTAATTAGATATTAGCTACTTCTGATATAGTAGGTATCAGAGCAGCATTTAGTGTTTGGTCCTTGGCTCTGTGTGCTGGTGTACTCATTCACCTAAAGAAACTGTTGCAGATACTCTGTAAATATCCTTAGGAAGGACATTTAGGAAGGGGACTGCATTCCAAAATGATTTTAAAAAAAAAAAAAAGAAGAAGAAGAAATGAAAATTATTATCACATGTAAAATAATGAGTTTAAGTTAATGATTTTACTACATTGGTAGTACCTTTTGGATTGGTATTTAGTATAGAAACAGTATATGATGTAATGCCATTGAGCACACTGGCAGTGTTTCTAGGATGGTATTTTGACCTTGTTAAAATTTTCATTTTGAGTTTCATTTTCAATATGTGTTAGAGTTAAATCTTTTATATTAGATTCATTAGTTTTTTACTTAGTCGTTATTAAAAAATTTGATACTAAAATTTATTATGTGCAAAAAACAATTTATAGAATATTTATAAATTGCAAATACTAGGATTCGAAAATTCATCTTAGCAAATTCAGGTGATATGATTATTCTATTAAAAACAATGAGGGAAAGAGATTTGAGCCCTATGACATAGGAAAAACCAACAAATTAAGACTCACATGATAGGGAATTATGAATGTCCTGGGTGTATTGGAATATATATTAACCACTCCAAGTTAAGGAAAAACGGTCTCTTGACAGAGCTCTGTTTTCTGAGACATGGAGTATTAAGTTATTAAATCTTCTGATATTATATATTAAGCAATATTTTGGAACCGTCAGTTAAAGCAGCTTTAAAGCTTTGGACATATTCACAGTTATGTCTTTTAGAAGGTTTATTTGTGTACCAGAAAGGTATATTTTAATGTAAAATGCCACAGGCATTAGAAAACTGAGTGGACTTGGGTTCCAGTCCCATTCTACCACTTACTAGCTAATGGTTTAAGTCACTTAACTTCTTTTGCTTCAATTCTCTCCCCTGAAATAGAAATAATATACAGTAAATCCTCATTGTTCAATAATTCTATTTTTGAATTTGTATACTTCTAAAATTTTGTAATCCCACAATCAGCGCGTTGCTTTTGTAGGCATAGGCAGAGTAGCTTAGACTTTTGAGTTGCCAAATGAGCACTTTCCCAGCTAAGGTCAGAGATGTTCTGCCACCTTTCTTCAGCTCTTACTCTAAACAATGAAGTATCCCTTTCACACTTTTAAACAGTGCATGGTTTTTAGAATTCTGTTCATTTTTGTTCATAATTTCACTGTTTAAAATGGCCCCTAAATATAGTGTTGCTGTGCTGACCAATGTTCCTGTAGTCAAGGATCGACCTTTCAGAGAAAACACTTGTTAGTAAAACTTTGTTACGGCCCAAATTGTAGAGCTCTTGGCTTGAGTTTAATGCTTATGGATAAAAACAATAGAATGACTAAGGTTTTTTTTTTTAAACACAAACACATTGCCCTGAGTAATACCAGCTACTGAGTAGACTAAACCTCTGGAGTATTGCAAGTTTGAGGTCAGCCTCAGCAAATTTGTGAGGCCCTCTCTCAAAAAAATACAAAGGACCTGGGATGTAGCTCCTCCGTGGTAAAGTGTCCCTGGGTTCAATCCCCAATATTAAACAACAACAACAAATCACAAACACACATAAAACATGATTAAGTTTTGGTCAGTAAATGAAAATGTTGGGACCAATTATAGGAGCCTAACCCTGTATTTACTCTTAAGAGCAATAGTTCAGTGTCCTCAGCATTTTTATAGAACCATGACTGCTGCAGATAATGAATATCTACTTTAACAATCTTGCTGGATTGGGGGAATGTTCTAAATGCTTACAACTCAGATAGTAGCAGTTATTGTAATAATTTTTATCAGGGTCTTTCCTTAGAACAAATAATTGTATCTTTGGTCATTTTAAATGAGAAGTCATTTTAAAAAGAAAGTATAATGGAATAAATTGGGCTTTAATTTTGTTTTTCCTTTAATTTAACCGGAAAGTTATGAGTATATGATAAGCAGATTTTCTACACTTTTAAAAAATATATATTCTTTTTAAATTACTTGGGTGAACTTATGATTGTGATTATTGTGTTTTGTGGACAATTAATGTTTGAGTATTAGACAGTGTTTACACATTCCTAGTACAATAATGCATTCTGCTCCTAGCGTGAGTATTAATGTAACAGATTCAGAGTTTATATAAAGTGCTGCTGCCATGATGGTTCTCCACTAATGAGAATTTATGGGAAGAAAGTTTTGTCTTAGAGGATTTACAAGTGTAAGAAGAATAAACTTAATAAATAAGCAAGTAAATTTTGTTCACATTCTACTGTTTGTGCCTAGAGAAGTAACAATAAAAAAACTTGACTTTCTATATTTTCTTACTGATATTCTGCTTTTTCTTTCAATGTTGAATTTTTTGTTGTTGTTTAATACCATAAATAATAAAGACCTACATCCAAATCACCAATACTTCTAGAATATTTTATTGGCAGTTTTTAAATATTGAAGATAAATTGGTCCTATATTATTTTTAGAAACAGTTTTACACTCAGATGTTTTTCTTTCCTTTGCTGTTTTATGTACCTTGACTTGAGCTTCTCTTGGTGGCATCCTTAACATCTTTAGCACAAATTTTAATGAAAAACTAAATTTGATAATGGATTAATTGCTTACCAATAAATGAAAATAAAGCAATAAAATTTCACTTTAAGCACCCAGTTAAAATAAAGCCTTTCGATTTTAATGGAAGTGATCAGTTAGATTATGGAATTAAAGAGTGGCAGGAAACAGTAGGAATATAAAAAATGAGTAACACTTCCCTTCTTAGGGGCAGAGACTAACTCTTTTGTACATAATAGGCACTTAATAATTAAGGTACAGGAAGAGCACTACAGTGAAAAGCTATTTTGTTAGGAAGTAGTTAGCTTCAATTTGGCCATATTACCAGTGATCTTAACAAATCACTTTATGTTTCTGCACTTGACTTTTCAAATCAATAAAATAAGAAAGTTGGGCAAGATCATTAGGATATTTTCTAGGTCTTTAATTCCATAATTTTAAATATTTTCAAAATCCAAGTGTTCTAGGAAGATTGGAATAAATATAATAAATAGGGTTCAAATATCCCATTTTTCCTCAAAACGTATTAGTTTTTTCAATTTTTGTCTCTTACTGCAAGTTCTGCAGATTGATTCATGTAGACATTGATGAAGTTTCATTATTTTGTGAGTTTGGGATAATAGAGAAGAAAGTTTAAAAAGAGTTGTCTCACAAAGTCGAGCTCAGCCTAAAGTGAGATGTTGTTGACTTCTGCAAAGCACTGAGTTTGTCTTATACAGCATCAAGTTTGCTCTTAAGGTAACTATTATAGGGCAAGAGGCCTTTTATCATACTCAAATGCAATCTGGGACAGTTCTGATGCTTGGAGTGATTAACTTTTGTTTCTGGGCCACCCTTCAGTTCATAAAGGAGCCCTTTTACAGATATATGCCATTTATAAGCTAAGAGATTCTTCTTCTGCATTGGAGTTACTCTACTTTTGAATTGAGTAGGGATTACCTGGACAGAATTTTATCACCAACATTTTTCAGGTTTTCTAATATGATGTTAAATCAATTTGTTTCCAGCATATATGCATAATTCACAATTGAAAGTAGATATTTTTGTAGCTGTTAGTTTTTTCTGGTTAAGTTTTAAGCTAGTAGATATCAAGTGATGAAAGATACAACATTTTTACATAAAAAAACTTAAAAATAGCTAAGAATTTGAACTATAATTCTGAAGTCTTATAGATGCTGTGTATTTTTTTTAATTTTGTTCCTACAAATCCTCATGGAATTTCTTCAATGATAAAATTGAGGTTATTGATCACAATAATGTCAAGACAAATAACAAATGATTTGAAGGCTGTTTTTATCATGAAGGTAATTATTACACAATTTAGTTTCTAGAACACTTCTTGCGTTTTTATCCACAAGAAGCTTTGTGAATGAAGTAGGTGATATTGTTAGTTTCATTTTTTCTCTTTTCATAGGCAAGGAAGCTAAGGTTAAAGAGTTTAAACAATATTTCAAAGAAAATGATTGGGATAACAAAGTCATTTGACTTCAAATCTTAAATTGAGTTTTTTCTGTGCCATCAAACCTAGGAGTATGGTAAATATATATACATGGCATTGATGTATATATATTTACCATTGATGGTGCCTTTCAATACACTAAGATGTGGTCTTTAGATTAAGCTGCTTGGGTACTCCCATCTGATGATCTTTGGCACCCAAAGACTCCTGTTAGCGGGTGGTCCTGCTTAGGACTTCTCCTCCCAGGAGCCCATTAGAGGAATGACTTTAGGTAGCATCATGCTGGGTACTGGTTGCCTTTACTTTATAAACTGAATCTGAGCACACGTATGCAAGCCATCAGAAGACTGTTCTTTTTATTGTGAAGCCCAACCAAATATTCTCTAAACTAGTGACTTCAATGTCAAATCCCAGGCAATAAACACTGCTTATTTTTTTTTTATTTTAACAGGTACTGTCGAACCTCTATCATATGACTAGCTATGTAGGTGCTGTGGACTTAAGCATTTTTCCTAATGTTGAATTCTCTGCAGTCTAACAGCCAAAATGAGCAGTCAGATGATAAGTGCTTAGTTCAGATTATTGTGTGCTGGACTCAGATGATGCCACAGCCCTCTGCATCCTCTCCGCCTTGTGGTACTAAAGATTGAACCCAGGACCTTCCTTATGCATGCCAATAAATAAATGTTCTGCTACTGAGTGAACTCCCAGCCTTTTATTTATTTTGAGGCAGGATCTTGCTAAGCTACCCAGGCTGGCCTCAAACTTGCAGTCCTCTTGCCTTAGCCTTCTGAATAGCTGTGTGATGGACTTTTTTATTCACATGAATTTGGATAATTGCTATTAGTAAAACTGTTGATATCTTTTCTTGTTTTTGAAATAGTGTATTGGTTTAGATTGTTCACAAAGGAGTTTAAAATTACTGTTTAGTACTAACTCATTGCTTAATCCTGAAGGAAGGATTTCTTATATTTTCTTTATATGGAATATCAGTTTTGCTATATTTTGGCCTAAATGAAGTTTCTATTTCAGAATAATACTGAGAACAACCATGAAAAGGAAAAAAAAAAAAACAAACACTTTAGTAAATTGTCTAATTTCAATGAGAGAAAAATAGTGTTCACTTGATATTTATTTTGATTTGTCCTTGCGTTTTGTCAGGGGTGAAAGTCTCTCTACAAAACAAAGTATGTGAACAGGAAGAAAAGTATGAAATTCCTGAAGGCCCACAGAGAAGCAGGCTCAACAGAGAACAGCTGGTATTTTTCTTTCCATACTACTTTCATTGTTCTTATTATGACTTCATATTATTATCACCATCAAGAAAAACTTCTTCTGCCCTTTCAGCAAGTACAGGTGACTGATTAAAATTTTAATTGTGCTTATTTCAAGCACTTGATTCTGAAAGATGATCACGATGTGCAGTAAAATCCAGAAGGTAATAATTTCATACTGTTAATGGATTTTTGGCATCTTGAACATTCCCATAAACCTTTCAGAATCTGAGGTAAATCTCAGATACAGGAAGTAGCTTGAAAGAAGACTTACAGCTGCTGCTCGGATTTAGTTACCATATGTCTTTATTGCTACATATTGCAGTTTTAATGGATAATATTCCATTATCATATATATATATATATATATATATATATATATATATATATATGTATTAGAAATGACAAAAAAAAATTTAGTGGAGGGAATTGTGAAACTTTATTTTTCTGTAAAGCACAAAGAAGTATGTCTTGTAACTAATTGGGTTCCTAGCCATCATTTCATAATCTCTGGAACCCTTAGGTCATACTACCACTATGGCTGTCCTAAGGACCTGAAGTTGGAATTATGCAGGGATCTGATATGAGTGGGCAGAATTGAATGGTCTTTATAGTTTAGTCCAGTGTCCCTGAAGCATATCTCAGATATTCTAGGCCTAAAGTCCCACCTCGTATGCATAAGCATGCTGATAAAAGAGGTTTGATGAACATTGTTTAAAAAAATACAAAACACACTTAAGTTTTTAGGAGAGTGAAAAGGAATTGAGATGGTAGTGACTGATTGGTTAGAGAAAAAGTTATAAATAGGAAACCGTTATTTGCATAAGTATTTTTCTTGATCCAATTAGTTCAGTTGAAATACAGCTTGTACCAGCACCTCATTAAGTAGTATCTTAGCTGCTCTTGACTATTATTTTTATCCTTCATTCCTGTGCAGTGTTTTTAAATATTTCAATCAGCTTTTAACAAAATTTTCCTTGTTATTTCAGTTGCCAAAGCTATTTGATGGATGTTACTTCTATTTTGGGGGAACCTTCAAACATCACCCAAAGGACAACCTTATTAAGCTTGTCACTGCAGCAGGGGGCCAGATCCTCAGTAGAAAACCTAAGCCAGACAGTGATGTGACTCAAACCATCAATACAGTTGCGTACCATGCCAAGCCCGATTCTGATCAGCGCTTCTGCACACAGTATATCATCTATGAGGATTTATCTAATTATCGCCCAGAAAAGGTTCGTCAGGGCAAAGTTTGGATGGCTCCTTCAAGCTGGTTTATAGACTGTGTGATGTCCTTTGAGTTGCTTCCTCTTGACAGCTGAATATCATACCAGATGAACATTTCAAATTGAAGTTGCACAGTTGTGTGAACCTAGCACAATCTTTGATCACTCACATTTTTACAAATAGGTAGAGTCATTCACATTGTTATTATTACTACTACTACTACTACTATTTTTTTTTTAGTTTAAAAAAAAAAAAAAGGTGCCAGATTAGGAATTCACACTCTGTGTTTAGCATTTAGATGCTGGGACCACTTTTAAAGAATTTTTCTTTCTGTACCTAGGATTATAGCTCAGTAGTAGAGCATTTGCCTACTGTGCACAAGGCCCTGGATTTGATTCCCTACCATTGAAAAAAACTTTTTTTTTTCTTTTTAAGATGCCTGTTTTTGATTCATCATGTGCTGTACTCTATCAGCTATCAAAGATTAATGAGAGGCTATGATAACTGTTGGTTAAATCTGTAAATGATATCATCATACTCTCAATTTTTTAATATTCTTTGATGTAAAAAGTCCACACCTGACATCAGCAAAAATTACTTTCCATCCTTTATTAAGCAGAATATTGTCAAATGATTTTTTTCTGCATTTAAAAGAGAGTACCTGGTCTAAATATGCCATCATAGGTGTTAAATCCTCCTATCTGCAATTGTCTTCATTTTATATTGTGTGTATTTAGTTTCTTATAATTTTCTTGAATATCTGTTTCCTAATTTTTATCCCTTTTTAAATCTTATATATTCATCAGGAAATCATGCTTTGAACCATGGCAGCATTGTTTTTTTGGTAGTGAAAATCAATGTTAAACCTGTTGTACATATTGTTAAGTATCACTTTGTAACTGTTTATCTGTTATCTGTATCTATTGTCTATGTGTATATAGAGTATTTTCTCTGACATATTTTAGTGTCAGCATTCCTTAGAAGGTGCCACCAATCCACAAAATTGTCAGTCAGATGTCATTACCTTAAATTAGAAGTAGGTTTTTTTTTTTTTCTTGGTAGACCTTGCTAGGTATTGCTAAAATAATTTTTTGTGTTTTGTTGTTGTTTTTATTTTTGTTCTGCGGGGCTGAGAATTGAACCCAGGGCCTTGAGCATGCTAGGCAAGTGCTTTAACACTGAGATACACCCCCAGCCCAGTCTAAATAAAAATTTTAGGTTGGCATGTAGGGTAAAAGTTGGAGATTATTTGATTTAGAATGGATTTTTTTCCCCCAAGTAATACGAAAGGGCATAGCATTAAATGTATAGGTAAGCATGAGAAGGTATTGGCTCCCGATACCAAAACAGTCTATTTTGCATAGTGGTCAGGGTTAGGGCCAACCTGGGGAGCTTGCTTTATGTAGTCTGAATATTCTCATTGTACATCAACAGGAATAGAATACATAATTTTAAAACATTTTTTAAGAAGCAGAATTTTTGCCTGTTATGGGGACATACACCTATAATCCCAGCTATTCAGGATGCTGAGGCAGTAGGATCTCAAGTGCCAGCCTAGCCTGGGTAATTTAGTGAGACCCTGTCTCAAAAGAAAAAGGAGAAGAAACAGGATTCTTTATGAAAACTTTCTTAGAAATTGAATGTACTTAAAATATTACAGGCTTGGAGAAGGAGATGCTATGAGACTGCCACTTTGGTCTCTCACAAGCCAAAGAGAACAGTTTGATAACATTGGAATAGAATATTCCTAATTTTTAAATACTGAGAATCTATGAGGCTAATCAACATTTGAGACTCACTTATTTGAAACTTGGAGATTCTGCTGATAATTTGAAGATACATTTTACGTCAGTTCCTTTTTTGACATATTACTTTTTTCATGTCAACACATGTGTTAGGTGAACAAAAATAATATTTTTCTGACCCTGACATTACAGGGTGAATTAGCTCTGAAGCTCTCTCTCTCTACGGCCATTAATGTGTTTGTTCCACATTTCATTCTGATGGAGAATGATGAACATCATTGCACCAAATGAATCTGAGGAGTTGGATAATGTCTGGCCTAAATAATTTATAACTCTGGGATTCGGTTGTCATTTTTGATTTATAACTTATTTTAAGTCACTTTCTGTTGCTTATGATCCTAGGTCACATTCCCAGACAGGTTTGTATCTGTTCCTCGCATCTGAATTCCTTTTTTGTGAAAACACTTTGGAGTTTCCTGCTCACATTCCTTCATTCATTTTCTAGGTTTATTCTCCCTCTCTGCTTTCTTTCTCCTCCTCTAATAAGTAATATTTTTGGTTTCTTTAAATATTTATCTTGACAGCAGTTGGTTTATGTTAAGCTCTTGAAACCTGGAGTTATTGTGTAGATATACTTGTAATTATTTTCATTTTTCAATCATATGTAAGCTTCCTTTTTATTTACCAAAAATCATTAAAGTTATTTGTGTTTCCATGTGTGTATGTCTTCTGTAAAGTGATTTATTCTGCACTATTGAAGACTGAGACTCAACGTGACTTGTGAGGAAATCTTTCAGCTTCTTGAACGTTAATACTTTTTAAGTAATTTTACTTTTTAAGTGAAGTATATTAGATCCTTCATTATGTTAAATAAATTATTCTGAGTAGAGTGTAACTGATGGTTTGGAATCTTCAAGAGCACCAGTCACACAGCCGTTTCTTCCTGGTTCCATTGGAGTCATTTGACCTCTCACCTTGTCTGCCAAGGCTTCCTGCACGTGCATTCTGCCTACTTGTGTCGCTTTTCCTCTTCCCCTGACCACCGCAGCTTTGTAATTATTCATCTGTCTCTACAAATGCTTTATCATATCTAATTGGTAATTCTTTTCTTCTGACTTGCTAAAATAATGGAAACCAGATAGGAAGCATATTAGAGTTATGACAAAAATAATATGAGGGTGTAGTGATGGACCTGAGCTAGATACTTGAATTTTTATAGACACATCTTGCCATTTATTTCATCTGTCTCAACTTCTTCTGACCCTGTTTTGTGAATTAAATAGTTACGTGACCTCTGCATAGATGAAGATTATGTTATTTCCTGTGGGAATAAGACTCAGGAGTAGGCAGGTGGGTCGGGGTAGAAAAAGAGATAATTTATGTTTTAAAGGATCATGAAACTCATTATAGTCACAAATGTCTATTCTGTTTCCTAACCAGAAGAAACTAAAATGACAAGAAATAATGCTCATTTAATAACTAAGAGCCACTAGTTTTTTGAAGTTAGGCTAAAATACAAATTATAAACTTAATGTCTGAGCCTGTCTATCAACCTCTTTCAAAGATATGTGCATCAGACTACCTTTTGAGTGAAGATAGAGCAGTTGCTCAGTTGAGAGCTAAGTCTGTCTAGTATGTTTGGCTAATTAAGCTGCGTGCTCCCTTGTGAATTAGGAATTGGCCATTATTTACTTCCTAAGGTATGAGGTGTACTTTTTGGTACCTGAGAATTTCTAAATGATGATGCTGGTAAGGTGGGAAAAAAAGCCCTGGGTTATTCTGACTTTGACTTGGCTTCAATGATTAACTACTAACGTCCAGCTTCTGAGGTGGGGGTTTCCTACACAGGCTTTTAAGTCTGTCAGACCTGTGTTTATCATCTCTTTTCTAGTTTATCTAACTTGGGTCTAAAGTTATAAAGTGGAAGATATACTGTCCTGTATGCTGAGCACATCCAAGGCACTTGCAGGATCACCCTTCAGGACCTCTGAGACTAGGACAGTTTATAAATGTCGCTAGAAGCAGCTCATGATGTCTGGTTGGCTTCTGTCTCTGATGTCTTTTCATCCATCTGTGCTATTGTAGCCTTCTGTAGCCTCCTCTGCCCATTCAGCTCAAATTCTGTTTAGCTTTTATGCCCTGAACATATTTACTGTGGACACCAAGATGGCTTAGGCCTCCGTACTTGAGTAATGTACCTTAGGAAGCCCTGTAATAACTTTTGTCAGCATAGTCACAAACCCATTCTGCCACCTCAGCTTGAGCCCTTATTATGATGGATGCCCTTGGGGTGACTTGACTTTATACTTCACTCTAAAAGTAAATAAAGCAGGCTGATTTATTTATTTATTTTCCTACTTTTGGTTTATAATTTGTGAGACTTGCATTTTCACTCAATACTAATTTATCAAAAACCACTCCCCATTTGCCTACTGCCTAAAATAATGTGGCCAAACCCATGTCCAGGGATCATAAACTAATAGTTTTGTGTGGCCTTCATAGTATTAAAAAACACTGAACACCATTGACAGGGCACAGATACTCCATGCCACAGTCCCAACCACTCCTTACTCTCTCCATTCCATTTATTTATTTAATTAAATATTGTGTTAACCCACAACTCAGTAATAACAACAATTAACATTCTTGTCTTTTTTTAAAAAAGTATTTATACAGTCAGCTCTCAGTATCTTTGGGGATTTGTTTTAAGATCCCCTTGAAAACAAAAATGTATAGATGTCCAAGTATCTTACAGAAAATGGCATAGTCAGGTGGAGAGTCACTTGAGCTCATGAATTTGAGACCAACCTGGGCAAGGCCCTGTTTCCAAAAACAAAAGAACAGATGTGGTGGCATGTACCTATAATCCTGGTGACTAGAGGCTGAGGCAAGAGGATTGCAAGTTTGAGGCCAGTCTCAGCAAATTAGTAGGTCCTGTCTCAAAAAGGCTGGCAACAAGCACTTAGTTATCTCCAATACTGGAAAAAAGAAGAGCATAGTATTTGCATTTAACTTGTGCATACTCTCCCATATACTGTACCCATCTCTAGATTAATACAATACCCAGTACAATGGCAATGGTTGTCACACCGTCTTGTTTAGGCATAATGATGGGAAAAAGTCTGCATGTTCAGTACAGATGGATTCTTTTATTCTGTGTATTTTACATCCATGATTGAATCTGTGGGTACAGAATTCATGAATATGGAGGACTAATCATATAGCTTTTATAACTAAGAGATTAAAACTTTATTTTGGGGGGTGGGGGGTAGTACTGGGAATTGAACTCAGAGGCACTTGACCACTGAGCCACTGCCCGACCCTGTTTTGTATTTTGAGTCAGGGTCTCACTGAGTTACTTAGTACCTTGCTTTTGCTGAGGCTGGCCTTGAACTCATGATCCTCCTGCTTCAGCCTCCCAAGCCACTAAGATGACAGGTATGTTCCACCATGTCCGGCTACATTTTTATTTTCTGTATTTTATCATGTAATTAAACATAATTTTCAAATAATTGAATAGTATGTTATCAAAAGAATGTATCTTAATTTATTTAACCAAGTCCTTGCTATTGAATATTTGGATTATTTCCTTTATAGTAAATCTGTATAGAACATCTATATAATAAGTTTTAAATGTTAACCAAAGTCAGCATCTGTCATTTGTGCAGAATGCAGTGTACGTGCTACACATTTTAAGACCTATAATTATGTTTAAAATATAAAAATTAGAAAATGAGCCTTAATTGATTGCCATGATCTTCATGAGTTGATGAGACTACCTGGAAGCTTCAGAACACCAGAGCCCTTATGGATTAGAAACTAATCAGAAAGAAGAAAAGAAATCATCTTCTTTGGTAGTGACCTGCAAATCAATCTGCCCCTGAGGGGCTTTTGTGTTAAGATGAGAATCTAGGCCTAAAAACCCTCAGTGACTTGCCCAAGGTTGGGCTGCTCACTAATGCCAGGGCCTGTGTTAAATACAGGTTTCTCTTCCCTTTGCCACACGACCTCCAAGAGGATATTGGGTTTTGTTTTGTTGGTGGTGCTATGACTTGAACCCAGGGCCTCATGCATGCAAGGAAAGCTATATCTCCAGCCCCATATTGGGTCTTTAAAAGCATTTGCAATCAAGTGAGTCTGTGATCCAATGTCCACTTGCATGAACTTAGGCCTGGGACAGTAAGAAGTGGAGATAGTATTCCATATTTTCTGTAAATTCATCTCAATTTCAATAAACATTAAAAACACTGTACTTTGATTATGAGAAAAAAACTAGAACTTTAAAAAAAACTTTTTAAAAAACTGATGATTTATCAGCTAGAATTTATTTACCATCACTAAACTAAGCCATGTTTGAAAACTCAATTTTTAGGTTTTTGTGTGTGTTGCTTTCCTCTGCAACTCACAGGAAGTACAGAATACACTCCATTCAATTACTGTGACTCAGCAGCATGTCTCACATGGGAGGCCATGCTCCCTAGTTGTGGGTAGAAGGCACAGTGAACTGTTTTAGTCAGCTTTTCTACTTATATTACTAAAAGACCTGACAAGAACAATCAGAGGAGGGAAAGTTTAATTTGTGGATCACAGTTTCAGCTGTCTCAGTCCATATATGACCAACCCCATTCTTTGGGGACAGAGGTGAGGCAGAACATCATGGTGGAAGAGCGTGGGGGAAGAAAGATACAGCACCAAGAAGCAGAGACTAAGCTCAGCTAACAAAATATGTACCCCAAAGGCGTGTCCCCAATGACCTACCTCCTCCAGCCCCATCCTACCTGCCTACAGTTAATCATAATCAGGGAATGAATGCACTTATTTGGGACAAAATCATTTCACCTCTAATCTTTCTTGCATTGTCTTACACAGGAGCTTTTGGGGGACACCACATATTTAAACCATAACACACAAAACTCTCAAAAGCTAAGAGGATGCAGAGAAGGATATGGTTTGAAAACTTCTCCTGGTGAGCTTAATGCCTGTTCTTAACCATAATTGCAAGACACTTCCATTTATTGTTGGAATTACCTGTGAAATGGTTGCACCATTTAGAAATTACATTTCAGATTCTAGCATTGGTTGCAATGCAAAATGTGTGTGTATTCGGCTAAATATAACCACATATTATGTATTCAACGCATCTAATTCCCCAAGACATATCTAAAGTGAAGATATATGGAATTTGCTGTACAATGTGATAATATGCCTTAACGTCATTACTGTTCTTATTTTAATAATCATTTCCCCTTTTATGTGAGTGCTGAAATTTTGACACCTTGTGGTAAATTCAGATTATTTTTCTGGCTGTGGAAGTAATGATTATCATGTTTGATGTTTAATTTATATTAAAAGAGTTCATAAATTCTGAAAAGTAAATGAAGTCTATGGAGATAATTTTTTTTTCTGTTGACCTTTCCTTTGCAGATAGGTGACAGCATAAAGAGCAAGCAGTTGACTTTTTCAGTAAGTGTCCTCTTATTTAAAGTGCCATGTAGAGATTCATGTGTCATTTTACATATGCATTTTATCCTTTAAAAAAAGACAGACCTGGTTTTACATTTATAAAAGGAACTTGAATAAGAGTCTGATAATGATGCACTGAGTAATTTGTACATTGATTCATTGAATATTTATCAAGAACCTCCTATTGGGTATCATCAGACTTACATAAGACATGGCCACAGTCCTCAATGGATTAACTACACTCCAATAGGTGCTATTTGGGGTAAAGCACGTCCCAGTTAACCAGCCAGGAGGAATGCCTTGTAAGAGACCTGCACACTGGTGGGTCAGGACACCCTTAGCAGTCTACCTTGCTGTACCTGATGCACTTGCTAAAAGAACCAACAGGTGATTGTTCTGGACATAATCAGGTATTTTAGGAAAGGTACCTAAGATTTAATTTAAAAATAGGTAAATTAATATTCACCATAATATGGGCTAAACATTTTTTTCTCTTGAATGATACTTGTTTTTGCAGAAAAGAATGACATTTTATCAATATTTTATTAGAGATTTTTTTCCTCCAATTAGGAATTCAAGTCAGAAATGGGAACTGCAGCTTGCTGAAACCATAAATTTAAAATGAGGGTTTTTTTTTTTTTTTTTTTTGCTATTCATGTTTAATTTGCTAAGTTAGCAAATTTAATTTGATGATAATTTAAACAGTAGTTAAATCTATCCAGGTTTATTTCATCTACTTTTAAAAAATGCATCTTTTTAATATTCGTACCAATTTTCTATGAATTCAGATATAGTTGTTAGAAGGGAAGGGTTTTTTTAATGTCAGAATAGCTTTAAAATGGATTGTTGGCATTTAAAAATTATTATGTAATAAAGTAATTTGTGTACATGTTTTGAAAGTCCAATAATGCTTACAGATTTAAACTTAAAAATGTGTCTCTGGGGCTGGGGATGTGGTTGAAGTGGTAGCGCGCTCGCCTAGCATGCGTGAGGCACTGGGTCCGATTCTCAGCACCACCTAATAATAAAATAAATATATTAAAAAATGTATCTCTTATACCTCTCATAACCTGAGCCCAGAAACAACCACTTTGTACAATTTTAATAGTCTGTTTTGGTATTTACCCTCTGCCACCGTCTGGCTGGGCGAAATAAGCGGGGGGCGAGTGACAAGGAACTTGTGAAGGTTGATAGAGCAGGAGCGGGAGCCGCTTTATTGCAGGACAGCAGAGGTATATATACTTGACTAATTACACACAGCTTATCTTAATTAACATAAACTAGATACAGCAGTCAACCAATAAGGAATCCTCATCATCTTAATGATTACACACAGCTTAACTTAATTGACATAATCTACACACAGCAGTCAGTCATTAAGGAATCTCTATCATCTTAATGGCTCGCTGGCATTACTTCTCAAACCACTCCTCTTGGCAAAGTGCCAGGTGCCATCTTGTCTGTGGCTCTCAACAACCCTCTACATAGTGAGTATGTCTGTATTACATTTTCTTGTTTCATTCGTTTTAGATGTCTATTGATTCCTTATTGTGGTGGATGGTTTGGGCACTCTAAAATTCCTTCTCTGTCTTCCCGTCTTAATGATAAGTAATTCAAATCTCTTTTCAGAGTTTTCATCATTATTACTATGGGTATATATGGAAATATATATTGTTCTTTCAGGTTTGTGATAATTGCATTTATTTCTTGTAAACCTTTGTTTTTCTTGAATTTTTAAATCTGCATTTCAATGTTTGAATGTATATCTAAATCTTCCTTTATTAATTCTGACATCTCTATAAAAAGTCTCATTATTTTTAGCAAAACAAATCTTTTAAAATAATAGATTGTTTTCAGTTTTTCCTTGGACATATCCATTCTGAAGCCCTCCATTTTCTCTCCCATGTGGACTGGCTGCCTGTGAGATCTGTTGCCTACTTTCCTCCTGGGACTCCCCTTTCCCAGACCCTGGGAATCAATTCCTTCTCTTCTCTATTGGATTTCTTGTTTTCTACTTTACATCTGTATTTTGTTGGAGTTTATTTTCTAGTAGCTCATGAGAAAGAATATAATCAGTAAATATTTATGTGAAAAAGGTTTTCATTCTGTCATCACATCTGTTTGACTTTACATAATTCTGAGGGGCAATTACTTTTTCTCACAGTAGGGTTTTATAGGATGAATCACCTCTTCCTATCTGTGTTCCCCCACCCAATGCTGGCACTTGGGTTTGACTTTACTGCCATCATTTATTTTTATCCACTGGATGTCGAGGATTACATTATGTTGCTTATTATTTTATTATAGTACAGTTTTCAGACAGAAAAAGTGGCAGTAGAGGAACAGTGTCTTTAATGTTCATACTCATTCTTTTGAAAATCAGAAATTTTTACCTTTTTTAGGTCTTTAATGGTTACTTCTGCCGTTTGGAAATAATTGGCATAGACTTATTTAAAATAACATTTGACTAAATAAGGCAAGTTAGGTATATGGGGCTTGGGACAATTTGCTAACAAATCTTAGCAAACATTTGGGCCTTTGAATGATGGTTGTAAATGACTGAAATATCCCCTGCCTAGTAAAGGTCAGTGATTATAGGGCTGGGGATGTGGCTCAAGCTGTAGCGCGCTCGCCTGGCATGCGCAGGGCGCTGGGTTCGATCCTCAGTACCACATAAAAATAAAATAAAGATATTGTGTCCACTGAAAACTAAAAAATAAATATTAAAAAATTCTCTCTCTCTCTCTCTCTTAAAAAAGAAAAGAAAAGGTCAGTGATTATATCAGTCGTATTCTTCATACAAAATATCAATATGTTTATAGTAATCTTTTTAGTAGCATGCCTTTTTTCTGATGTGGTACCTTCCTTGAGCTAATATTACTCGGTTGAGATTTATAAATTTTGTAATTATAACTCAAAAGTTAAGGAGGCACTCACAGAAAATCTGATCAAATGCAAATGTAAGTCATTTAGGTGTAAGAGATGAAGGGTTTTTTTTAAAAGCATAAAAGGAGAAAATTTTCAGTTAATGATGACACAAAAAGATAAGTCAATCAGGGTAGATGACCAGCTGGACATTTTGGAAAATGGATTATCAAGTAGAAAGCTAACTAACCCACTAGAGGGGAAAAAGAAGAAGGAGGAACAAAAAAAAAATTGAAGTATGTATAACTGCTAGTCTTTAATTTCTCAAGAATTGGCAAACAAGCCATTTCTCTTTACCGCAAGATAAACTTGTGGTTTCGTGGTTTTCATCTGTAAAAAATATATATATATATATATAGCCATTCAAATTTCATTATATGTGCACATTGTGGGAGTTATGAGCAATAAACCAATTAGCCTATTTTAGGTCTTAAATAATCTGTAGAAATATCATATTTAAGCCAGTCACTGTGGTGCAGGCCTGTAATCTCAATGGTTTAGGAGGCAGAGGCACAAAATCATGAGTTCAAAGCGCCAGCCTCAGCAAAAGCAAAGTGCTAAGTAACTAAGTCAGACCCTGTCTCTAACTAACATGCAAAATAGGGCTGAGGATGTGGTTCAGTGGTTGAGTGCCCCTGAGTTCAATTCCCAATACCCCACACCCCCCAAAAAGAAATATATTTAGGTGGTAATCTATGGGGAATACTATAAATATTATATTATGATTTTTGAAAGAAAGGAATCCATAGAGCATAAAGGAGGAATTCAAGGATGCAAATGTCCTTGATGGGATCATTCTGACCAAAATTGTCAGGCTGTGCTTTGTGTCAGGAAAAAATGAATTAAACTCTTGATCCTGAGCCATTTCCTTCTCTTGTTTTGAAACTTTTCCAAAATTTTATTCCTTTATAAATCATTGCCATTTGTAGGTGAACATCAAGATCACTAAAAATAGCATACTGCTTCAGTTCTCATCTTGTTTAAAATGTTATCTCACATGTAAGCTAAAAGGCTACACAATTGGAGCACCAACTTTTATCTCCTTTGATTATTGGATTTTCTTTTGTTCTCCATCTTGTACTGGGGTGTTTTCTTCTTGCTAATTCAGTCACTAGGTATTTTAAATGGGGTCTTCCCTAATAGAAAGGGTTTTGCCTTCATGCCTGTCCTTACATATTGAATAGGAGGCTGATTGCATTGTCCTGGGCTTACTGTTGTTTTCTGCTTCTGCTAGGCTTCCATTCACACTAATACCACCACTCCCTTGCTCTCCTCTTTCTTTTTTTTTTTTTTTTAAACCCTTGTTGACTGTTCAGTGGCAGTCAATTCTGAGCTTATATTCTCTCAACTATTTTCAGCTTTTTCATCCCAGAGGAAAAAAGGGTTCCACAAGATTCTTGGAATTGCCTTCAGAAGTTAACCTACTTCCATGAATGGAACATTACTACTTCTTTTTTTCACTTGCCTTTTAAATTATTAGATTCCTTTCTTCTCTCCCTCACTTCTCCCTAGAATTTGACTTCAACATTCACTCAGAACTGCTCTCAAAAGTTTTACCAAAATTTTTATTTTTAGGTGAGAATCAGTGGCCCTTGGCTCTGTGATCAAGTTGGTATAAGCTTCTTAAAGCAAGGACTGTGGAGTAATTATAGCAGTGGATGTTTTCCCCACAGGGTGCCTGCTGGGATCAGATATTGTTATGGTTTGGGTCTGGAAAGTCCCCTAAAGGCTTATGTATTGAAATCTTGGTCTTCAAGGTGGCAATGTTCTGAGATGTGATTTTGAGGAAGTGATTGAATCACGAGGGCTCTGACTTTATCAATGGATTAATCTGTTGAGGGGTTCATAATCTGATGGCATTACTGGGAGGTGGTGGAAACTGTAGGTACTGAGATATGGTTGGAGGAAGAGGGTCACTGGGGACATTTCCAGGAAGGGTATTTCTTGTTTTTGACCTCTTTCTCTTATTCCTGGCTGCCATGAAGTGAGCAACTTTCCTCCACTACACCTGTCTGCCTTGATTTTTGCTTTACTTCAGGCCCAAAGCAATGGAACTAGTCAGCTATGGACTGAATCTTCTAAAACCAAAAGCCAGAATAAATCTTTCCTTCTTTAAGTTATTCCTATCAGTGACATAAAGCTGACTAACACCAATACTGTTTTCATTGTTATATATGATAGTAATTCTCACAACTTTCACTTCCTTCTTTTGTCCTATTTTAAAGATGAGAAAACAGACTCAAGTACTTGACAAAAGTCACACAGGGTCGTGCCAAGAGATGACTCAATAGCCCAAACTATGAACTACCACCTTCATTATCCACACATTTCTGAACCTAGATGTGGTTATCAAAGAGTCTTTGATGCACAGAATAGGCCCCTGAGCTCACTGGCACAAGGTCTCAAGAGTCTGAAAGGCAGTAAAACAGGCATAGAGGTTAATGATGGGCAAAATTTAGGTTAGAAATATTAACTTGAAAGATCATGGCAAGCAACTTCATTTCTGTGCGAGGGGAAAATGATGCCTTGAAGGGCCCTAAAGATTAAATGGAACCTATAAAGTGTGTGGCATAAAGAGATCAATAAATAACATGGTATCTGTTTAAGGAGTAGATCAGTCACATGGATCTAAAAGATAGTGGCCAAACCAGACAGGGAATTATTTTTTTATTATGTAACCTGAAGTCCAATGACAAGTGGTCCAAGGCTGGTCCAGTGGCTCTGCTTCTTTACTTTTCATTATTGTTACAGGGTAACACTAAACACTGTTACAAGAGTCCCACTAAAATTCTGTCACTTCTGTATTTTAGACTTAAGGAGGAGAGGGCTAAAGAGCCCACCGACTCTGCAGTCACACCTCAAAGCTGCTTCCTATGTCTATTGGCCAGAAAGTCACATGGTCATTCCATCTGCAAAGTGTTGACTCTAGTTCATAACCCACTTGAATCAAAGTGTGAAATATGATATGTCAAGAACTATGTAATGTTTTGAACAACCAACAATAAAAAATTAAAAAAAAAATGGAGCTGTTAGCAAGGAAGAAATGTGCTAGAGAGTGTGGGTGTGCATGTCTGGATGTGTATGCACATGATGATTGTACGTGTATATTATATTCCAGAAGAGCAGCAGAAAAAAACAAACACAAAGCTGGAGGAGAACAGGTTTACCACCAGCCCCAGTAGCAGCAGCTAGTAGAGGCCAGAGGGAGTAAGTTGGAAAGATAATGAGAAGATGCTTCAGCTACGTATGTTAACTGTAATTAATATAGAAAAAAAAAAAAAGATCACAGTCCTTTCAAAAGAATGACATACAAATATTTAAGAAGGAAAAAAAAGGCTACATTCAGGTCTTAAGAAATTGCTTTAATTGGTTAGACAGAGTAATAACAAAGCCTCTGTTCTGGGCTTAAACTCCACAACGATTCACTACCTGTCACCTTATTTATCGTTGGACAACCTTGTAAGTGAGGTTACAAGAACCTTGTAAGTTCAGGCAATAATGTGGAATCTTCTCTCAGCCTTCCCTATTCCCATGGGAAAAGCAAAGCAAAACTACGGAACACTCACTTAATAGAAAATGGCCATAGCCTTGTCTTTACTATAAAAGACAAGAGCTAGAATATGATGATGGATCTCATATAGTTGGCTTGGAGTATAGGGGTCATAAGGAGCCCATTTATCATCAGTATATCCTTTTCTGGAGTTATCCTTTCTTTGAAGGTGTCCTATGCCCTAAGATGATCTAGTGAATCAGTTGTCATTCACCCCATGGAAGTTGCTAGCCTAGTTAATCTATGCTGGAAAATAGACTTTCAATGCCCAGGCTTCATTGGTTAGTCTCACCCTGAGCACATGATCAGATCACATTTACATTGCATTTAGGTGTAATTGTGATTATGAAGTTAGCCTCTCCTGACGACAAATGCAGATTGAGTTAATCTAAGCACATTTCTAAGGTTAAGATAAAACAGGGAAATGGCAACTTTACAGAGCAAGGCCATTTTAATGATATTGAGTTTCACTTAATCCAGTTGGCAATATTTAATAGCTATGGTTACACATAATAGGTAAATGAGATTTTTAAAACCCAAATAATGGATTCAATAAAAGAAACTATATGCATTCCAATGGAAGATGGATAAAATAGAAATAGAAAGAAAATATAACCTATGAAGGATACTGTTCAAGTTCACTGCTTATAGTAAATATCTTATAATGCTGGGAAATGGACTGGATGAAAAAGATAACTATGACTCTTCTCATCTTCTTTAAAACATGAAGGTAGTATGATTTCAATATACCTGACATTAAGAAAATATACTTGCCTGTATTCTTCTTCTCTCTCTTTTTTTTTTTTTTTTTTTTTTTTTTGGTGCTCTGAATTGAACCCAGGGCCTCCTGCCTCTTGCATGCTAAGCTCACACTACCACTGAGAGTGAGAGAGAAAGAGAAAGAATACACATTTTTCTCTCTTCTGGTATTTATTTTTGCCTTTTTAAATGATAGGCCATTCCAGAGATCTACCTTGTCTATTAAGTTAGACTACTTACCAAAAAATGCAGAAAAGTAATGTATTCCATCTGGTGCAAAAGGAACATTAGATAATTTGGCGAAGTATTCAAATGCTGGGCAGTCTTTGGGTTTTTCTAGAAGCCCAGAACCAAGTCTTAAGTGTGTAGATTTGAGTTGTCATTGCCCTTGGAGGAGTACTTGTGTCCTGCAGTGAAGAGTTGAGCTGTTTCACTGTGGCAGTGATTGAGTCTGCCGGCTTCGGCTGCTGGGTTTTTGCCATTATAAAGATAAGGGCCGATGCAATCATCCTTAGGCCCGTGATATTTATGTAGATGTACTCTCCATGCCTTGAAGAATTCTGCTTTACCTAATTTTAAATCACTGCTAGGCATGATTGGGCCAACACAATGTTTCTCAATTTCTTGGAGCTTTGCTACATATTTCTGCCACATAAAAGTCAAGGATTTTATTAAATTAAATCTCTTTCTCCTGATAATGAGATCTGTGACTGCCACTCTTATATCAGAGCACATTCTTATATCCACGACTTGAGATGTCAAGTATTTCTGTCTCTATCAGAATAAATCCCAGCATTTCTGAAACAGGGTTCAAATTTAACATTTTATCCAGTATTTATGTTTATCTTATATATTTAGAGCATGACACTTAAAACATTGTTTTGTTTTCAACAAGGAAAAGTTCCTTTGCCTTGTGCATCTTTCCGATGATGGTGACTCTGAAATCAGAGTTTAGTCAGCAATACTTTTGATTCATGAGGCAGAATAGCAGGCATTTTGCTCTTCTGTAGCAATATTGGTTCTGCAGGGGAGGTGGTAGTAAAATATTTATTTTTCTGAGTAAACTAAGCAGACATGAATCAGAAGACACACAGGAAAGAAATATATGATCTTCTGAGATGCTGTTTTTGCAAAGGCTCTTTTCGACAATAACCACACTTTATATCCCTGTCCTTTACAATATTCTGTAATTTCTAATACAACATAAAATAAATTTACACTTTCCTTATGAAGACAGCAGTTGTGGACTCTGCTATCAATCCCTCAATTCAAAGTGTATTGTGTGTTCTAAAGCAGACTGGTTGATCTGCAAGCAAGGTAGACCAGTTGTTGAAAATTATATGGAATCCCCATTAGACTATTTACTGTTGGCTTGGCCAGGCCTTTCAGCATCTCATTTTCTTGACTTATATTTCACAAATAACAATCTCTAGGCATCCCATGAGGTTGTTTGACATCAAGTAAGATAATGCATGTATAAATTGCTAGGCTTCCATAGATATATGAAATTATGGCTTAGGAGGCTTTTTACACTCTCCTACCCTTTGTAAGTTCAGGGCTTATTCCAACTAAGCTAAAAAAATGTAGCTGATAGCTGTACACAGTCAAGGCAGACAAAGTAAATGGCTGTTGCGAGAAATGGGAAGAGTTTTTGATGTCATATAGGTCTGAGGTCTGATATCTTGGAGGTAGATAGCATTTCCAGCAGCTCCCAAAGTCAAGCATAGATTTGCAATAATTGAAATTATTATTATAATATTTACAACCTACCTATATTTGAAATGCTTCAAAGACACCAGATAATTGAAGGTAAATAAAATCAATAGTATCTTTAGGGAATGCCTTACACTGTATTAAAATCATGGAATGTTTTTGTTGTACACAAAGGCATAGTTATTATGTAGTTCAGATTATAGTTCAAAGTGTTTATTATCCTTCTTATAGATGATTTCATAGTAGTAAGTAATTTCCTGAGAGAGATGGTTTACATTCTTAAATAAAAAAGATATTCTTAGATGAAATTTCTTTTTATTCCTAAGCCTCATAATGTTTTTAGTCTCACAGAAGATAGAGAATATTTTCTTGAGCTATTCTTCATAGTTACATTACTTCAGTGGTATAGGGGAATCATAAATTGCTATCAAGATTAGTAGATTTTTAGTCATGCATAGATTCCCTATCACTTTTACAAATTAGAAAGGGGGGCTATAAATGGCACAGACTATTAAATTCATGAAGTAATCACATGAGAGGAATCTAAATAATGTCTATAGTCTGAAGGTTTGTTCTTTACAATGTAGTAAAGATATGTAAAATTCAAATTTGGCTCTGAACGATACACTTGCAAAATGCTACATAACAGTACAGGAAATATGTTTTGAAAAGTAGTCAGAAATCAAAGGTCAATTCAATATGACTAACAAAATAAGAGATTGCCAAAAGTGATTTTCTTTTTCTTCCTTCCTTTTTTTTCTTTTATTATTGGAGGAAAACATTCTATCTGTAAATGTCACTCTCCTTAAAATGCTCAAGATAATTTCCAGAAGAATAAGTCTTTTATTGAAATTCTTACTGCTTATCAAAAAGTCTTCATTCTGTATACATTCACTTACGTTTGACATTATAAATGTATATCTCTTGAAAAGCATCATTTCCTCAATAAATATTTACATAATGACTAGGTCCACTGCTAGTTAAGGCAGTATGAATTTGAAAATGAGATGGGATAGTCTTGATTCAGGAGGAGAAATTGGCATTTCCTTATGAATTAACAAGTTTAAGAATTATTATTTTAAAAAGACAGCAAATACTTTAGTTAAAGTCAGGAAAAAAACAACCAAATTGTATTTTATCACTGATTTAATGTGGTGGTGGTCTGTGTGTCAGTTATATATTATTGTATAATGAAGTAATGTCTTAAAAATATATTGTATTTCACGAACCTGGCTTGACAGGCTCAGCTGGAGGGTTGTGCTCCATATGGTGTCACTGAGGCTGTTGACATTTGTAGATCTGACTGTGCAAGTTCATCCCACTCGTGTGACCAGCAGTTGTATTAGCTGCATGAACCCCCTGGTACATTGATTCTTCACCACGTGGTCTCTCAACTTGGCTTAGAGAGATAAGATATGGCCCCTGGCTTCCAAAAGGAGGCATTTTGAGCAGTGAAGGAAGAAAATGTTTATTTCTTTAGGACTCAGCAGCTACACAGCATGGCTTATGCTGCCTTCTGTTGATTGAAGCATGTCACAGGGTCAGACAAGTTCCTGAGAGAGGAAACAAAGTCAAGATCAATGGAAGGAGGGGCCAAAGAATTGACAACAGTGTCAACCTGCTACAGGATAAAAGCTTTTATGTTTGGTGAGAAGTTGTCATGACCTCCTATAAATTGATTCACACCCTATCATTTAGATATTTGGACTAACTATCATACCTCAGAGCATAAAGATTCAAAGCAGAGTTCCTTGTATACATAGAACATTATGACTTTTTGATCTTTCACATGGCTTTGGAATAATGTGTTTTATATATATATATATATATATATATATATATATACACACACACACACATATACACATATGTATATATATGTATATATATATATATATATTACATATGTATGTAAAAAGGCTGCAGAATAATTAACATAAGTTCATAAAAATAGAAGAAAAACTTCAAACTTTTAACTCATGGGAGCTCATAAAAATTTCTAAGTGCAGTTTATAAATACAAATTGTTTGTGCTCACCATGTAGTTAGACTTGGTGGACTGACAGAAATGTTCATATTGTTACACATACTCCTCATGGCACAGATTCCTAGGTGTCTCTTATTATTTGTTTTCTCCTCCTTTCTTAGTGTAGATTTATACATTTTTAGCTTAAGACTGCATTTCCAAGTGTCCATGGAGTTAGTTATGTGACAGAGTGACAATGCTCAGTCATAGGAAGTGTTGATAAGCCCCTTTTGTCTTCTCTCATGTCACTGTTTAAAGGGGAAGGGACTGCCAGACAAGGATCCTGTCCAGATGTCACCCAGTGGGAAGATGAAAAGAATCTTGTTACCTGATGCCATAGTGGTGCATCTGTGCCAGGCCAAACTGCCAACACTGAGGTTCTTTTATGTGAGAGAGGTAAGCTTCTGTTTTGCATAAACTACTTTAACTTTGGACATTTTTGTTATAAGGAACCAAGCCTAATCCAAATTGATCCACCTGATAAGCAAGTCCTCCATCCTGGACTTAAACTAAATAAAATCCAGTCAGTGTTGATGACTATCTTCTCTATAAATGATATGTTAAACATGGTTCTCAGGTTTTGTTCTTGTTGTTTGACACACACACACACACACACACACTTTTTTTTTTTTTTTTTTTTTTTTTTTTTTGGTCTTTTTGGCCTGGCACTAAGTGATTTAGTGCCCTTAAGGGAACAAACAAACAAACTAAAAAAACCATAACACCACTATCATGTGCATATGTACTCATTTACATGGAAGGAAAATGAAGGAATCTTTTTTTTCCAAACTGATTTCAGATTAGTTTTTGGTTCTTGCTTGCCAAGTCATAATTGGCTAAACACTACACCAAAGAAAGCTGATCCTTGTGTTTGTTGCCTTGATGATCATAGCACTACTAAGGGTCCGAAGCAGGAAATGACTTAAGTCTAATTCACATCAAGTAGAATGTGTGTGTGTGTGTGTGTGTGTGTGTGTGTATGCGTGCGCCTCCATGTGTGTATGTGTTGTTGGAGATGAACCCTGGATAGTGTACATGCTAGGCAAGCTCTGTACTCCTGGGCTACATCTCCAGAAAGTATTTTTATTGTCATATCAGTATGACGAGTAATAACATCCATTATTTGTACAAAGAAAATTATGCAACATTTTTTATATATAGTAATATTTTTAATACTGCTCTGAACTTAGAATTGTGATTTACACTCATAGTACTCATTCTTTTTAAATAGAAGACTTACTAAGATATAATGTGTGTAACCATAAAATTCATTCTTTTAAAGTATACAAATCACTGAGCTTTAGTATATCCACAGAACTATGCATCCATCACCGTCATTTAATTTCAAAACATTTTCATCTCTCTAGAGAAAATATTCTTACCCATTAGTAATCATTCCCCATTTAGATCTACTCCTTCCTTTGCCAAACACCAATATCCATTCTGTCTCTATAGATTTGCCTGTTCTGGTTATTTCATATCACATATATCATATAACATGTGATCTTTCTGACTAGCATAATGCTTTCAAATTTTATCTATATTGTAGTATTTATCAGCACTTTGCTCCTTTTTATGGTTGAGTAGTTCCACTGTATGGATATACGATATTTTCCAATTCATTAGAAGATAAATATTTGATTTGGCTATGTCCCTGAAGTATGATGTTTTTAAGTCCTTTGGGTATAGACTGAGGAGTAGAATAACTGGGTCAAATGGTGGTTCCATTCCCAGTTTTCCAAGGAATCTCCATACTGCTTTCCATATTGGCTGCTCCAATTTGTAGTCCCACCAGCAATGTATAAGTGTGCCTTTTTCCCCACATCCTCACCAACACTTATTGTTGTTTGTATTCTTAATAGCTGCCATTCTGACTGGAGTGAGAAGAAATCTTAGAGTAGTTTTGATTTGCATTTCCCTAATTGCTAGAGATGTTGAACATTTTTTCATATATTTGTTGATTGATTGATCTTCTTCTGAGAAGTGTCTGTTCAATTCCTTGGCCCATTTATTGATTCGGTTATTTGTTTTTGTTTTTGGTGTTTAGAACTTTTTGAGTTCTTTATATATCCTAGAGATTAGTGCTCTATCTGATGTGGGAGTGGTAAAATATTTGCTCCCAAGATGTAGGCTCTCTTTTCACCTCACTGGTTGTTTCTTTTGATGCAAAGAAGCTTTTTAGTTGAATCCATCCCATTTATTGATTCTTCATTTTAATTCTTGCTCTATAGGAGTTTTATTAAGGAAGTTGGGGCCTAATTCAACATGATGGAGATTTGGGCCTACTTTTTCTTCCATTAGTCAGTGTCTCTGGTTTAATACCTAGGTCCTTGATCCACTTTGAGTTGAGTTTTATGCATGGTGAGAGATAGGGGATTAAGTTCATTTTGTTGCATATGGATTTCAAGTTTTTCCCAGCACCATTTGTTGAAGAGGCTATCTTTTCTCCAATGTACGTTCTTGGTGCCATTGTCTAATATAAGATAACTGTAGTTTTGTGGATTTGTCTCTGTGTCCTCTATTCTGTACCATTGGTCTACCAGTCGATTTTGGTGCCAAAAACATGCTGTTTTTGTTACTATTGCTCTGTAGTATAGTTTGAGGTCAGGTATACTGATGCCACCTGTTTCACTCTTCTAGCAGCACAATTCACAATCGCTAAACCATGGAACCAACCTAGATGCCCTTCAGTAGATGAATGGATAACAATAATATGGTATACATATACAATGGAATAGTGTGCAGCATTAAAAGATAATAAAATCATGGCATTTACAGATAGATGGATGGAGTTGGAGAATATAATGCAAAGTGATGTTAACCAATCCCAAAAAACCAAATGCCGAATGTTTTCTCTGATATAAGGATGCTGATTCATAATGGGGTTGGGGGGCACATAAGAGGATTAGATGAACTCTAGATAGAGAAAAGTGGAGGGAGGGGAAGGGGGGGAAATGGGAGTAGGAAAGACGGTGGAATGAGATGGACATCATTACTCCAAGTACAGGTATGAAGACACTAATGGTGTGACTCTACTTTGTGTACAATCAGAGACATGAAAAATTGTTCTCTATATGTGTAATATGAATTGTAATGCATCCTGCTGTCATACATAACAAATTAGAATTAAAAAATTTTTAAAAGAAGAAGATAAATATTTGAGTTGTTTCCACTCTTTGGCTCTTATAAATAATATTGCTACAAACATTTATGTGATGTTTTTGTGTAGATATAGGTTTTAATTTCTCTTGGGTATACAACTAGGAGTAGAATTGCTGGGTCATATGTTAATGCTATGAGCTGATAATTTTAGGAATGGTCAGACTGTTTCCCAAAGTGGTTACACCATTTTACACTGCCAACAGCAACACATGAAGGTTCTAATTTCTCTATATACTTCATAATACTTGTTTTTTTTAATTGTTGGTTGATCAAAACATTACATAGTTCTTGGCATATCATATTTCACACTTTGATTCTGTCAGGCCTTTAGACATTATAGTAGGTATGAAGTGGTATTTCATTGATTGTATTTGTGTTTCCCTGATTATTAATAATATCTAACATCTTTTCATGTGCTTATTGGTCATTTATTTACCTTTATTACAGAACTGTCTACCCTTTGCCTGCCCCATTTTCGATTGTGTTATTTATCTTTTTAGGTCTGTGATTCATTTTGAGTTGATTTTTGCATATGGTTTGAGGTATGGATCCTGCTTCCTTCTTTTGCTTGTAGTTATCTAGTTGCCTCAGAACTCTTTGTTGAAAACATTATTCTTTCCCCAGTGACTGGTCTTGATATCTCTTATCAAAATAAATTGACCAAAAAAGTAAAAATAAAGATTTATCCATGGACTTTCAATTTTATTTCTTAATCTATATGACTAGTTTTTCCTTTATTTTGGCCAGCACCACACTGTATCAATTACTATAGGTTTATAGTAAGATTTGAAATTGTAAGTTGTGAATATTCCAATTTTGTTCTCCCTTTTCAATATTGTTTCAGCTATTCTACATCTCACATTTCTATATGAATTTGCTCATTTCTGCAAAAAGAAAAACAAAATAAAGGAAGGAGGGGATAAAAAAGAGAAAAATGGAAAACTAGCATTTTGGTAGTGACTGCTATGAATCTGTGGATTAATTTGGTGGGTATTGTCATCTTAACAATATTAGATCTTTCAATTCATGAACTACAAATGTCACAATTTTGTCTCATTTGTTAATTCTATTTCATGTGCTTTTTTCTTTTCTACGAATATATTGAAAGGGCTCATGGGCTGAAGCCTTCAGTTAGTGTCATAACCCTTCAATCATTAACTGTCATTTGAAAAGGGGCCAATAAAAAGGGGAGACAAGCAAATGCATAACTGAATTCCATCTTGGACAGCTGACCTATGACTGTTTTGCAATGAAAAAATTATTCCAGTGTGAATGTACAAGAATACAACTACAAATTCCACTGCTACGTATAATCATAAGGCACCAATTTTTTTTAAGTTTATCCCAAGTGGATCTCTCCCAAGTCTTCTCTCTCCCCCAAAAATCAGCTGTGAATTCTGCTCTGATTCCTTTAAATTACCTTGATAATGAGATTTTCCAGGATGGTTTCTATTTGCTAAGATGCTTGCTAACTGGTAAGAAGCATATTCTTACCAAGAAGCATCTAGAATCTTCTTTCACTATATTTGCCAAAGGTTTCCTAATTTCTGACAGTTATATTTTTCCTTCTTTTTAAACAATTTGTTCCATGACAATAGAATGCACTTTGACACATCATACATAAATGGAGAATAACTTCTCATTCTTCTGGTTATACATGATGTAGAATCACACCAGTCATGTAGTCATATATGCACATAGGATAATAATGTCCCATTCATTCTACTATCCTTCCTACTCCCATACCCCTTTCTTTCTTTAGATCTCTTGAGTATAGATCTGTATGAAATGGAATTAAATGTCCATCTCTGTTGCCATTTAACCTGGAAATCCTTTCTAAGTTGTTATGCACTGAATTGTGTTTCCCCCACCAACAATTCACGTATAGAAATCCCAACCCGTAGTACTTCAGAATGTGACTGTTTGGAGAAAGCAGCTTTAAAGAGGTAATAACGTTAAAATGAGGTCATTAGGGTGGGTCTGAATTCAATATGACTGACATCCTTACAAGAAAAGAATAGGACATAGGCACAGACAGGGAAGACCAAGTGAAGTCATAGAAGGTGAACTTCTGCAAGCTGGGGAGAAAAACCTCAAAAGAAACCAACTTTATCAGCACCTTGATCTCAGGGGTCCAGCCTCCAGATGTGATAAGTGATAAAGATTTACACTAATAAGTGACCAAAATAGACTGAAGACTGTTGTAGTGTGAATTGATCAATATAATCAATAAGTCATAGACATAGGTTATAGATTATTAGAATAAGTTAAGATAACATAGATAAGCAACAGTAAGACGTAAGTTCATAGATAAGTTCATCAGGAATAAGCCTAAGTAATAGTAATAAGATCATGTAACTGTAAGACACAGGATTTAAGCCACGGGAAAAAGATATGGAATAGTGAAAGGTGTTAAATCATATGCCAGTATAGTTATAGATAAATGTAGGCTGATAGGTTAATATAGATATAGACAAGGTTAAATCAATATAGTTGTGAACAATTGGATTAGCTTGATCATGTAGACATAGGGCTTATAGGTATCAGTAGTAAAATGATGAGTAAATGAGATAACTGCAAGCATCAAATAAGTTACTAGTACCGGGATTGCGGGAATGGAGTCACTGTGGCTATATGAACAAAAAGCATGGCCGTAGGGACTCTGACTTAGCTGTTCTAGACTCCATCTTAGTTTTTCTGTTTCTGCTCCTGTGAAGAGGGAACTGCATGACCCATTTCTGAGAAACAGAAACGAAAGCTGTCTTCTTTTAAAAAACTGTTTTTCTGTACTTTGTACCCCACAGAATGTACCCAATTCAGTATATAGTGGTAGTCGTGGTGAGCTCCATCCTGGGTTTGAGTACATTTATGGGTCTACATGACTTTAAAATAGATTATCACCCCCATTCAGCTGAAACTCAAGCTTCTGTACCTTGCTTGCTTGCATGATGCTGAGAAAAGCCCTTGAGTTGTGGTTTTTTCGTCCTTAAATTTCCAAGACACAGACCAGGAAATTGGTGTTCTCCCACAAAGCATCAGTGTCCACCGGTGGGAGACAGTCCCTGGCCAGTTAAATAAAGATCTCTTTTGTTTGAATTCGAACTTATAGTGTTTTCTGAGGTGGCTCCCTATAAGGAAGATTTCTGATTTAAGTAGCTCTTTCTTACTACATGACACCTGTCTTGCTACTAATTGGTGCCTGGAATAAAGCATTATTCGGGGGCTACTAATACTGTGGACCACAATCCATTGTTTATTCTACATATCTTCTATTCTTACATTCTATCAAATTGTTCTTATGTTGAGCTGGAATTGTAGCCTAGCCACTAACACAGATTACTGCCAGCTTTTCCTTAAATCATAAAATAAAGATATTTATTTTCTATTTAATGACTCTTCATTAACTGATCTGTCCCCTTTCTTCTATTATCTTTTCCTGATTATCTTTTCCTGATTAAATACTCTTGGTTCCTTCAGCAGTTTCTTTAAAAAAAATAATTAAAATCTTCGCAAAATATACATAACATAAAATTTACCATCTTCACCTTTTTTAAGTACATAGTTCAATGGTGTTAGAGTACTTTCACATTGTTGTTCAGCCAATCTTCAGTGCTCTTTCATCCTACAAAACTGCAACCCTTTAACCCCTTAAGCAAGTCCCCATCCTCCCACGTTAGCCCCTGGCAACTACCATTCTGCTTGCTGTCTGTGATTCAACCTCTCTAAGTACCTCATAGAAGTTGGATCAGGCAGAATTTGTCTTCTTGTGACTGGCTTGGCATAATGTTCTCAAGTGGTTTCTTTGGTGACAGGATTTTCGGCTTTTTCCCCAATCCCAGGTGATCTTTTCTGAATCCTGTTTGCTCATACCCAACTCAAGAAGGCGAGGCCCAGGACAGCACATATTAATCCAAAGAGTCGTCTAAGAGGCAGAGAAGAGAATTCATTCTGGATATAACATTTCTAATAAAGGTCGTGAGATTTTCTTGATCACTCCCTGCCACTGTTGACTCATACTGAGCTTCACTGTAAGGTCAAATGCCCCAGTCCTTGAGGGCAGTTCTTCCCCACTATCCCTGCTTCCCTCCTCCTACCTCTTGCCGTATCTATCACCTAGCACAGGAACACCAGAAATTACATACAAAGTTCATAATAAGGTCGGAAAAATATGTATGGGACCTGCGTGAAGAGTGAATTTTCTTATGCAGTTTCTTCTGTAATAACATTTCATATTTTTATTAAACTCTGATCCACAGAGAGAATCAACGTAGTGACTTCGGGAGATTCAAAACCATAAAAATTATTAATATGCACTGACCCTACTATCCAAATTGGTATTCTATAATGACTCAGAATTAATATATTGAGCAAATTTTTTTCACAGTAAGGAACAAACATATAAAATTGCACATTTTTCCCCTTGCAAACACATACTACTTTTTATTTAATAGGCTAGCAATTCTCAAAAATCATGTCAAGCCATGTTTGTGTATGTATGATAAAATAGTTTGTAAACCAAGAACAGCTCAGTTGTTACTAATGAGAATACTTAATTTTTGTTAAAAATTAAGGTGGACTCAGGGGTATTTTTCTTATTTATTTTATGGTATGGACAATAAAGTTTGAATTGCAATTATTAGTTACCTAGGTGGAAATTGTACATAATTCAAAACTTTCTCCTTGGAATACAACTGTTATTAATATATGTCGCAGCCCGGCTGGCTGGGCAAAATAACCAGGGGTGCGGGGGGGGGGGGGGGGGGGGAGGTGACGAACAACTTGTGTACATTGATACAGCAGGAGTGGGAGCCATTTATTGTAGGACCGGAGGGGTATATATACATTACACATAGCTTATCTTAATTAATATAAACTAGATACAGCAGTCAACTAATAAGGAATCTCCACTCTTAATGGCTCGCTGGTGTTACTTCACAAACCACTCCCTCTGCAAAATGCCAGGTGCCATCTTGACTTGTTTACAGACTTTAACAAATATGTAGATACTATTTCAGAGACTATGAATCATTTAAATTCATGTAACTTGAAATTTAAATTAATTTGATTTTTTTCTTTTTAATTTTGACAAATGGGTAAATTTGTAATAAGAAAGAAATTAAATATAAAAAATAAATATACACATTCCATCCATGGGACTATTTTTAAATATGCTTTGGGCCCCAGCTATTTCTTTGTTTAAACAAAATTTATGTAATCATGGGAATGTGAACATTATCCATCCCATATGTTAAAACAAACTATACATATCTACATATGTGTGTGTATACGTATGTATATTAGAAGAGAGCGAGAGAATGAAAGAAGGAACCCCACTAGCATAAGCATTTAGGATAATACCTATCTGGTAATACAAATATAATATTTCTATGTCATTAAAACTTCTTAAGTATTTGAATTATATTTTTGAGACACCTAAAGCAAGTGACCATTTCATGTTAGTCAAATTCCCTAATTCACTGATCCCTGCTAGGGAAGCATTTTGGCAAAGTAGTCATTAAAATAGATTGCATTTTCCCTTGCGAAATGGACAGACCATAGAGTATTAAGTTTCTGTTTGAAGTTGAAAAACAGTTTAGCAGTGTCATAGTTTGCTAATAGTTCCCTCTCTAAGTACATAAAGCTTCTTAAAATTATATTGCACTTTCAGACTGTCAGCACCTTCAGAAAGTACATATTAGGAAAAATGCATAAAAGCACAATTTATAATTCTGTTTATCAATAAGCAGGGTCAAAGAGTATTACTCTATATTGAGAATCATGTATAAAAAATGTGGCGAAGGTGCTCAAATTCTCTGATGGACCATTTCTTGTTAGCTTCACTTGGCCATAATTCTCACAGATTGACTAGCTGTTTTTCTTCTATCTATAGATCATTTCAAAGAGGTCATATTTTATTGATAAATCATTTTATCCTATTTAAATAGCATAACTATCTCAAGTTTCTATTTTAGATGAGTATAGCTTCTATGGCATTTTGTCTTTGCTTTGTTACTTTGAACATACACTTGTGTATCCCATTATTTTATCACTCTGCATTATCATTTAACATATCACCTCCTGTGACCTCTTTAACCACCATAATCTTAGCTCTTTAGGAGTTGGAGTTCATAGACTTTAACTTGCTACTAAATGACCAGAATTTAACTTGCCCATTCACTACACATTTCCAGATTTTGCTAACAGGTAGCAAAGTTTCAGTGTGACACTCATTTCAGGTTCTCTAGGCAGTTAATGGACTTTTCTTTAAAAAACAAAAAAACAAAAACAAAAAAAAAACTTTTCCTTTCACTAACCACTCCCCCAGATTGCCAGGCTGGCTGGACTTGTTGCTCTTGCAGATGCTCCCATGGTCTGACACAGGCATGCCTACCCCTTTTCTGTGTTATGGCTGGCACCCTCCTGCCAGTGCTGGACCTGCTGCCATTATTGATGCCTCAAAACTCTGCAGTCCATTCTCTTCAATATCTCCTTCACACCTCCCCTCTACTTTTCTGTTCTTTCTCAATTTTCTTGCTGGTCCTCCATTAATCTGGCTTTGAGAAAAAGTCCGTGTATTTCCTTCCTTACTGTTGAATCAAACAAGCACCTGTCATCATTTGCAGTGTTCCCATGTCTAATTTTGAGCATCACTGAGGATGTTGGGTCAAGCCATCTTTCGGGCATCTGCTTTTCCACACGTTGGTTCTTATACTTGCTTTGGCATGCACAAAAACTGGCTTCTAGAACTCAAGAATTTGCAAGGCAAGTTCCAGTGTTCAATCCCTTCACAAAAGCCTAGAAAACTCACCTATACAAGTTAACCCAGCAGATTTCCCTTCACATTTCTTCTTTTATTTTAAATTTATTTTTATTCTGATTTGTTATATATGACAGCAGGATGCATTACAATTCATATTACACATACAGAGCACAAGTTTTCATTATCTCTGGTTGTATACAAAGTATATTCACACCATTCATACCTTCATACATGTATTTAGGGTAATATCCATTTCATTCCACCATCTTTTTTACCCCCAAACCCCCTTCCTTTGCCTCCCACTCCTTTGTCCTATCTAGAGTTCCTCTAATCCTCCCCAACCCCACTATGAATCAGCCTCCTTATAACAGAGAAGACATTCAGATTACTCAGCATTGCTGAGTAATATTCCATTGTGTATTAATATTGTCAAAATGACCATACTACCAAAAGCACTATATAGATCTAATGCAATTACAATCAAAATCCCAATGACATTCCTCATGGGAAATAGAAAAAGCAGTCATGAAATTTATCTGGAAAAATAATAAGAGACCCAGAATAGCTAAAGCAATACCTACCAAGAAGAGTGAAGCAGGTAGCATCAGTATACCAGACTCTAAACTGTACTACAGAGCAATAGTAACAAAAACAGCATGGTATTGGCACCAAAATACTGGTAGACCAATGGTACAGAATAGAGGATACAGAGACAAACCCACATAATTATAGTTATCTTATTTATCTGTATTCATTGGAGAAAAGAAAACCTCTTCAAGAAATGGTGCTGAGAAAACTGGAAATCCATATGCAACAAAATGAAATTAAACCCCAATCTCTCACCATGCACAAAATTCAAAGTGGATCAAGGACCTAGGAATTAAACTAGAGACACTGTGCCTATTAGAAGAAAAAGTAGGCCCAAATCTTTATCAACTTAGATTAGGCCCTGACTTCCTTAATAAGACTCCTATAGAGCAAGAATTAAAATCAAGAATCAATAAATGGGATGGATTTAAACTAAAAAGCTTCTCAGCAAGAGAAACAATTAGTGAGGTGAATAGAGAGTCTACATCCTGGGAGCAAATTTTTACCATTCCCACATCAGATAGAGCACTAATCTCTAGGATATATAAAGAACTCAAAAAGCTAAACACCAAAAAATCAAATAGCCCAATCAATAAATAGGCCAAGGAACTGAACAGACACCTCTCAGAAGATGATATACAATCAATTAACAAATATATGAAAAAAATGTTCAACAGCTCTAGCAATTAGAGAAATGCAAATCAAAACTACTATAAGATTTTATCTCACTCAGAATGGCATGTATCAAAACAGAAAAAAACAATGAGTGTTGGTGAGGATGGGGGAGGAAAGGCACACTCATACATTGCTGGTGGGACTGCCAATTAATATAGCCAATATGGAAAGCAGTATGGAGATTCCTTGGAACACTGGGAATGGAACCACCATTTGACCCAGCTATCCCACTCCTCGTTCTCTACCCAAAGGACTTAAAAACAGCATACTTCAGGGACACAGCCACATCAATGTTTATAGCAGCACAATTCACAATAGCTAAACTGTGGAACCAACCTTGATGCCCTTCAGTAGATGAATGGATAAAGAAAATGTGGTATATATACACAATGGAATATTACTCCCTTCACATGTCTATGGTTAGAACTGCATTGTTGGGTCAATTCTGCAACTGTTTTCAGGGGAAGGGAATGGAGTTGCCACAACTGGCATATACTACACAAGTTTCATCTCCATGAGTTGGGGAGAGCCTGAGCTTGCTCTGAAACACATGGACACAGACTCCTGTGCAGAATCAAGGTCCTGTTAACAAGAAAAATCCAGGGATGGGTTTGGCTATAGGGTAGGCCACAGTCACATCTGCTACAGAATTGAAGGGCTTTGATTGTCCATGTGTGAACTGGGCCCCAGTCACTGAGATCTATCCAAATGGCCTTTGGTTGAGCCAAAACTGTCATAGTGTCCTTTTGATTTTTGTAGCACTTGTTGATGTAATACTCACTGACACTTAGCACATCTGACCTTTTAGAGTCAATTGTCCTCTCATGTCTAGGCTCTGCTTCCCGACATGGATGCCAGATGGATATTTTGGAGGGTGGAAATAAAAGAAAAGGGCTATTTGTGGACTAAGTGTATATCCATGCTTCCAATCTCAGTTGCACTTCTGCATACAGAGCAAAGATGGGTCCTGAGCACTGGAAAAAGTTTTTGGTTAGTCTTGCCTTCTCTTAAGCCAGAGTCTGCAGAGTACCAACTGTGGCTGTGTGGGGCCCATAGACATGCTACTTCAATATTAGAACATTTTTTATGTTGAATAATTATTAATATTAAGAAATACAAAAAAATTCTGATTTCCCATTTCATCTGAAAAATCTGTTGCTATGATACTGTATCCACATTCTTCAAGGCAGTGATTGGCTTGTGCTGCCCAGTGCTGTCCTTTTTAGAATGGAGTCTGTGTTCTTCTGTCCTCCATGGTGCTGCCAAGCCTGAGTTCTTACACTAAAAGCATTTCATTCATTTAAGGTATCCATTGTGCCTCTGTAATATTTACATATGAGACCATTCTGTGTATTTCTATCATGTTAACTCTTAAAAAGAATCTCCCACTCACACTTTGGGTTGCTTTCAGTGTCTCTAAATAATATTTCCTGCCTCCTTAGCAGAATTTTGCTTAATTACATACATGGAAATTCCGTATGTCTACTATTATACCCTTTATCTTGCCATACTTCAGGTAATGGCGTCACCACTTGCTTGCATGAGGTTGATCAAAAAACATTTTTGTGGGAGAATGAATGATGCATCTGTTCCCCCTCACCCCCACAAATATGTCAATGTCCTACTCTCTTGAAACCTTTGACTATCTTATATAGCAAAAGAAGATTTTGCGGATATGATTTAGTTAAGGATTTTAGGCTGAGGAGATTATGCTGTATTACCCAATTGCGCCTAATGTAATCATGAAGGCCTTTTTATGAAGAGGAGATCAGATTAGGAAAAGCTGATGGGGTTATGAGTTAATGATTGCCAAGGCATCCTTTCTAAGTGGCGGGAGGCAAGGATTGTTCTCCAGAAGGAATCAACTCCCCTGATTTTTAATGTCGCTTAGACAAATTCAAGACTTCTGACCTCCAGAACTGTAAGATAATAAATTTGTGCTGTTTTGAGTCATCATATTTGCAGTAACTTGTCACAGCTGCAATAAGAAAATTAATACAACTTCCTTCTCTATCTTCACTTATAAAATCTCCTTCTTTGTGAAATACCTCTGGATTACCAAAACACTGCACAGTCTTTCACTGATCCTTTATAATTGTATGTCTTTGTTCCCCCTCTGGGTTGCAAGCTCATTGAGAATAGGCCCTTTGTTATTTAATGTGTTTTTTTGTAGGACTTATTAAGTGTTTGATCACAGTTAGTAGTGAAGAAATATATGTTGGATAAAGAAAAAAAGGGATAGAATGGAATACTAGGGATATTGCCAAAATGGCCATGAGGAACAATTGTAGGTAAATCTACTAGGATGCTTAAATAATGAAAGAATAAATACATATCTTGGTATCTTGGCAATCAGTAGATCTAGATGAGTTGCATTAGTCTGATGTCCATCAGATGACAAAAGCCACCTCTGGTTTTCTTCTTGCAGGAAAGGAGAGAAGCAGAGAGCAGGTGGAACTCCATTAAAATGGGAAGAGCAGACTTCCCATTACCTCTTCAGCTTGGGTGTGGTATGGATCATGGAAAGTCTGCATTGCATCTTGGAGCACTAAGAGTGGCAATTTCACTCACTGAGTTTTAAATTCTACTTTTACTGAGGGCTCCTACCAGATGGTGGGGATTATAGAATTCTAAAGTCATTTTTCCTTGTAGGACCTCTGGTCTAGAATGCTACTCTAGTCTAGAAATTGTAGATCCCTTCAGCAAATAAGGTCAATATAATTTCTCTTTATTTTTGTGACACCCATTAGACTAGGTTACAGCTGTCTACATGGACAAAGTGCTATTTCAGTGCAACTTAGACATTGGCATCCAGGCAGAAAGTCTCCAGGGAAGGTTACACATTTGCATAATGTCACCGAAGGTTTGTGTTTCTGTATTAACTGACAGCAATGGGCAATGACAGGATGCCAGGCAGCTGTGTTGATGACAGAGCCTCTGAAAATAGAATGCATGTTCTTTCAAGATGACATCAGCCTTCGGTTATGGGAAGATGGGAGGGCATCCAAAGGAAGGGGAGACAGGAAAGGTGGGAAAGTGTTGCCCAGGGTTGGGAAGGTCAAGCGTAACATTTGATCATTGAATGAAGGAGGAAAGGAAATGTTTTACTTATATTAAATTTTAAATAACAGAATGTGAAACTTGGCACAAATGGCTTAAGAATCTTATTTAACTAAAGGGTTGATGGAAATAGACAAAAAAAAGATTAGAATTAGAATTCAACTTATATTATTACTGCTATTTTCCCATTCTGCCTAGTTGGTCACAAGCTAAATCTTGTTTTCTCATCGAGTAACCCAGTGAAATATGTTCTTGCTCTTTGTCCTTGTATTGGCTCACAAGAGCCAGCTCTGTTTATCTTTCTTGCCCACCCTAATGAAGAACTCAGCATTTGGTCCAATCCTATGAACGACTCTACTTGGTGTGTGAATGAATACCTTGGAATGTGAAGTACATACTACTTGGTACTTCACAGAGGATGTGATTGGTATATATGTGTGGGGGTGGGGGTGGTAATTACATTACACAAATTTCCAGCTCTGTCTCAGTAGCTACTATGATATTTATATTCTCAAACTCACTTCAACAAAGGGTCTTCTGATTAACAGGACCTGCTAATTTCAGGAAGCAGAGAGTGATTACCTTTGGTTACTTGGGCATCCCTTTAGAATTGCCGCTAACATTAAGTGGTTCATTGTCTTAGGTTTAATTCCGCAAATGCACACTCTGAGGTGAAGACTCAAGTGCAGGCAATTTATTTAAGGTGTTCCTATGAGAACCTGGAAAAGGAGTGAGGGAAGCAGAATGCAAAAGGGAGAGAGGCGAGCAAAGGTATCTGCAGGTGAAGTCCTAGACTTGACTTGATAGTACAGGGGGTATAAATTGCATATCAAAGTTTGTGACTTGAGAAATGAAAACTGGGCCTCCATGCTCTGGCATTATCAATTTTGGTCACGTGTGCAACCAGAGGGTTAGAAACCTTCATATACTTGAGGCTTTTGATATGAATAGACACAGGGCTCCCGTCACCTGAGGGCAGTTCCTCAAAGAGGTACTTCTGTGGACCCTGAAAGGCAAGTGCATAATAAATCTAAGGTGGAGAGACATGAAGTATCAGAAAGAAGGATCCAAGAGGAACTTGGATGAACTTTGACAGAGCCTGCTACACTTATCAAGTATTCTTTCCAAATAGTGAGTGATGGCAGCATCTCCCCTTCTATTTTACTTTTATTTCTCTTCATCAAAAGATTTTCCTGCCCCTGTAGATTGGATATCATAAAGACATAAGACAAAATGTTAGAGCAGAAGGAGGAGGGAGCAAAGAAGGGAAATAGGTAAAACTATGGCATGAAATAAGCAATAGTAATAGCTTGTTGCATATATATATGAATGAATCATAAATAATTTCATACACACACATACATATTGCAATAAATTTCACACACATATATTTTTATATATGTATATGTGTGTGTGTGTGTATATATATATATATATATATATATATATATATGTAACTAATTGAATATAAATAGATAAAAAAGTAAAAGGAAGATCAATAGAAGATAGGAAACAGAATAGAATGCAGAGAAGGAGGAAGGAAGGAAAAAGGGTGAGGGAGGGAATTGAAATAAAATTCCTTGCGTGTATTTTCTTGTCAAATGTTCTCAAATGCCATGTATAATTATGATGCTCTAAAAAGTAAATTAAAAATTTAAAAAGAAAGAAAAAAATATCTTTCCTGCTCCTGATTATTTAAATGGTTATTAATTAAGGCACACTGTTTTTTTTAAAATAGTGTCAAGAATGGAAGGTTATACAGGTCAAAATTTGCCATCTGTATGTAAGCTCTTTATACTTTTTTTTTTTTTCCTCTATGGTGCTAAGGATCACATCCAGGGCCTGCCATACGCTAGGCAAGTGCTGTGTCACTGAGCCACAACCCAGCCCAAGCCCTTTGTATACTTGACTCTGTTTGAGTACTTTGTTTAAACTGATTCACTGGATTCTGATCCTTTACCCCAAGTGACTTAGTTTTGTTATTTCTCTGCATGTGTGTTTCTAGTTAATATCCAGTCTCACCGCTTTTGGAGTGGCGACTTGTCCAAGTGCTTTTGTTCCGTGATCTATGTTTTAACCCTGTTTTGCATTACTGACCTTCATTCCCACCTTGCAAAAGATAACATTGATGATAATAATAAAAATTACAACTACTATTTATTGAGTGCATCTCTGTGCAGGCAATTTAGAGATAAGGTTTTACATTGGTCTGAATATTGGGCATTATTATCTTCCTTATGTGGATGAGAAAACTGAGGCTAAGTAGGGTAAACAAACTTGCCAGTATCTCTTCCCTCTTTTTAAGATGCTACATTGAGCTTATTGTATCTAAAAACTTTACTTTTTCCCCTTTTATTTCTCCACTTCTGAGTGACTAGATTTTGAATATTACAAAATTGGGGGAAATTAAAGGCAAATACATGTCTATTTCCTTCAAGGTCACTAGATGGTTTCCTTCTTTAGTGAGGCCTCCTGGTGAATGAAAATTCATTCTTCAATCCCTATGTGTAGACTGTTAACTAACAGCAAGAGAGATAGCTGTTCTTTTTGCAGCCTAATGTTTTTTTGAATTGATAGTTTCTGTCCTCATTAGAGGCTCTTAGCATATCAAAAAGGTGTTTTAAAAATCGCTCTGCGAATCCAAAGAGCAAACCGAAGCACATTTTGATGTGTTCATAATGAGCTTGCCACTTCAGTTAATAAACAGGCTGCAGCACTATGAACAGAAGTGCCCCCCAAATGGGCTACATAGATCAGTTTAGTGATGTCAAAGGCCCCAGGGAGCTCAGCATCTTTCTGATATTATGGCTCCTATGATCCCACTGAGCAGTACAAGCAGAGATGTGGTCCACACTGGGACCAGTCTAGGCTGCCACCTT
The DNA here is from genome assembly GCF_047511675.1 of Marmota flaviventris. Taxonomy (NCBI): domain Eukaryota; kingdom Metazoa; phylum Chordata; class Mammalia; order Rodentia; family Sciuridae; genus Marmota; species Marmota flaviventris. The sequence continues at coordinate 21,810,918 of NC_092508.1, forward strand.
TATTTTCTAAAAGTGTATATTATACCATTTTTAGGTCATTTTTTATTTTCTTTCAAAATCAAATTGGGATTTGTCATCTGTTTCCCAAGGTAGGAATTTCATTTACTACCATCTTATGATGATCTGGATATCTATTGATGTTGTGTTAACACACTATGTTCAATTTAGTGGTACATGTAAGAAAACATTTTATTATATCTCACAATTTTGTGGGTGAGGGCTTCTAGAAGAGCTCAGTTAGGAGACTGTTTTACACTGTGAGGTGTCAGTTAGGGTCACTCGGTCTTCAATTAAAGTCTGGAGTTTGGGACTAAGAACTCAGTAGATGGATTGAAGTGCAGAATGAACTCAATTAAAGAAAGAGTAAGTTAGAAGATCAATTTGAAGAACTCTTCATGAAAGCATCAGAGATGGATTTTAAAAAATGGACAGAGGAGAGAAAAAGTAAGAGATATGAAGGGCTCAGTTAGAAATGTCAGTTCTCTTTAATACCCAGAATGGGGAAAAATGGAATGGAGAAAATTTCGAAGTAAATAATGATAAATACAAGTTCAACATATAAAAATCAATAGCATTCTTGGGCAAGAAGTAACAAAACTAGAAAATACAAGAACATAAGATACTTTTCTTAGTAGCAACAGAAACTATAAATCTTCAGGAATAAACCCAACAGAAAATGTAAGATCTTAAGTAGAAAAAATTCTTAAAATTCTTAAAGTTAATTAAAAAAAAAGACTTAAATGAGCCAAGGGAGACATATATTCAAGAATAAGATCACCTAACATAAAAAAGACCCAACTTCTCCCCCAAAGTAATCTTGAATTTAATTCTGTTGATATTAGAAATCCTAGAGAATTCTTTCATAAAATTTTTTAAAAAATTGTTTTCTAAAATTTATATGAAAAAATATGTATAAATTTATATGGAAAATACAGATACAAATTTATATGGAAAAATATTTTTGTTTCTAAAGAACAAAAATAGGAGATGCATCATATCAATCCTTAGGATTTATTACAGAGAAGCAAAAACAATATAGACCCGGCATTAGAGAAGGGAGACCACCAAGGAACAGTATGAAAGGCATAGATCTGCAGACGTTTGGGAACTTCGCAGATGTGGTCATGGCAGTACAAATCAGTAGGTATAGGTTGGATTCTAAGTAGAAATTGGAGAAATTATTCCTCTATGAAGAGAAAAATTAAAAATTTGGTTACAATTTAATATCATGCAGCTCTCAGATGAGTTAAAGACTTAAAGGTTAAAGATAAAGTTCAAGTAAAATAAACATAGAAACATCTTTATGATCTTGCATTTTGTGAAAGGATATTTTTTTTTTAAATCAGATTTCCAAAGTATAGTCCATTAGGTAAAAAACTTCATCCATTTGCCTTTTACCACAAATGGGGTGTTTTTTTTCTGTTTAATAAAGTTTATCATAATCAAGTTAAGATATGGTGTCTAAAATATCAGAAAGGATGGAAATACAGACTGAACTCAATTGTCTAAAATATAAGAAATAATTGCAATGTCTAAAATATAAAAAAAGATTAAATTTCTAGAATACAGAGAAAATATCCAAATTAACAAGTAAAAGGGAGAGGAGGCCAGCGGCCACCATCTTGGAGAGCTGACTTCACCATCCCTGTTTTCGACTGATTGCAGCTCATTCAGCCATAGAACAGGTAATTTCAGGCTGCCATTCGCCTGCGGCTCGCAGACAAATTACTCAGGCTCAGTGCTAAAGAACCCGTGGAAACTGCTTCTTGGAGCCTGCTCTTATCAGAACATACACTGGGCACGGAGCGGCTGAATTCCGGATCCCGGAACTGCTCTGGCCCAGGGCTAAAGAACCCGCGGAAACTGCTTCTCGGTCCGGGTCCTGCTGAATACTGTGGAGGTAAATACCAACTGAGCCTTCATAGGCAGTGGCAACAGGACTGAGACGGGGCTTGTGAGGGCCGGTCAGGAATCACCCGTTGCTTTGATCATCCGGCAAAGGGAACGAAATGCTGCCATTCGCATGGGATACCAACATGGCAGAGATCTGATGTCATCAGAAAGCGGCGGAGGAGAGAACTTCATCAATACCAGCGGCGACAGAAACAGTTGGTCTCCTGGTAAAGAAAGTGAGTCACAAACACCCGAGTCTCTCTCACTTTGTCATCAAACCAGAGGGGCAGAGCAGAGCCGCCGCCCGCGCCCAGAACAGGCCCAGTGGCCCGCCGGCGTGGTAGTCACGTAACCCCAATTGGAGTAGGGGCAGAGCAGAGTTGCCAACCGCGCCCGCAAGGTAGGCAGACCTGCGACCGACCAGCAGAACAGGCCCAGGGGTCCGCGGGCGTGGTTGGAGGGTCAGGGCAGAGCCGCCGCCCGCGCCTGCAAGGTAGGCAGACCTGCGACAGACCGGCGGATCAGGCCCAGTGGCCTGCGGGCGTGGTACACACGTCACCCCAATTGGAGTAGGGGCAGAGCAGAGCCACCGCCCGCGCCCGGAACAGGCCCAACGACCTGCCGGTGTGGTAGTCACGACACCCCAATTGGAGTAGGGGCAGAGCAGAGCTGCCACCGGCACCCGAAAGGTAGGCAGACCTGCGACCGACCAGCGGAACAGGCCAAGTGGCCTGCCGGCGCGACAGACACGTCACCCCATTTGGAGTAGGGGCAGAGCAGAGCCGCCGCCTGTGCCCGCAAGGTAGGCAAACCTGCGACCGACCGGTGGAACAGGCCCAGTGGCTGGCCGGGGTGGTAGGCACATCACCCAATTGGAGTAGGAGCAGAGCAGAGCCTTCACCCGCGCCCAGAACAGGCCCAGCGGTCCGCGAGTGTGGTAGACAAGTCACACCAATTGGAGGAGGGGCAGAGCAGAGCCGCCGCCCGCGCCTGCAGGGTAGGCAGACCTGCAACCGACCAGCGGATCAGGCCCGGTGGCCTGCCAGCGTGGTACACTCGTCACCCCAATTGGAGTAGGGGCAGAACAGGCCGCGCCCGGAACAGGCCCAGTGACCTGCCGGCATGGTAGTCACGACACCCCAATTGGAGTAAGGAGAGAGCAGAGCCGCCGCCCGTGCCTGCAAGGTAGGCAGACCACCGCCCGACCCTGCAAGGGAGACTTTTCAACTATACAAGAGCAATATAAATATATAGGAGAAAAAAAAATTTCAAAAACACAACAGTTTCACCAAGCAGAAAGAAACGCAAGCAGTATGAAAAGACAAGGAAAGAAAGGACCACAAGCAATGCAGGTCAACTCAACTTTAGAAGAGGTAACAGCTGCAGCAGATGGAATGTCAGATAAAGAATTCAGGATATACATGCTTCAGATGATCTGGAGTATCAAGGAAGACATTAGACAGCAAAATCAGACAATGAAAGATCACTTCGACAATGAATTACACAAATAAATCCAGGAAGCAAAGGATCAACTATACAGGGAGATAGAGGTTATAAAAAACAAACAAACAGAAATCCTAGAAATGCAGGAAGCAATAAACCAACTTAAAAACTCAATGGAGAATACTACCAGCAGAGTAGAACACTTAGAAGATAAAACATCAGACAACGAAGACAAAGTATTTCAACTTGAAAAGAACATAGACAGCTCAGCAAGACTGTTAAGAAACCATGAGCAGAACATCCAAGAAATATGGGATAACATTAAGAGACCAAACTTAAGAGTCATTGGGATACAGGAAGGTACAGAACTCCAAACCAAAGGAATGAGCAATCTATTCAATGAAATAATACGAGAAAACTTCCCAGACTTGAAGAATGAGACAGAATCCCAAATCCTAGAAGCCTACAGGATGCCAAATGTGCAAAATCATAAGAGATCCACACCTAGACACATTATAATGAAGATGCCCAACATACAGAATAAAGAGAGAATTTTAAAAGCTACAAGAGAAAGGAAGCAGATTACATTTAGGGGTAAGCCAATCAGGATAACAGCTGATCTTTCAACACAGACTCTGAAAGCTAGAAGATCCTGGAATAACATATTTCAAACACTGAAAGAAAATGGGTTCCAACCAAGAATTGTGTATCCAGCGAAATTAAGCTTCAGGATGGAAGATGAAATTAAAACCTTCCACGATAAACAAAAGTTAAAAGAATTTGCAGCTAGAAAACCATCTCTTCAAAACATCCTCGGCAAAACATTACAGGAAGAGGAAATGGAAAATAACAATGAAAACCAACAGTGGGAGGTAGGACAGTAAAGGGGGGTAAAATAATCAAAGAGGAAAACAAACCATGTTTAGTAACAGAAATAAACAAATATGGCTGGAAGAACAACCCATATCTCAATAATAACCCTAAATGTTAATGGCTTAAACTCACCAATTAAGAGACACAGGCTAGTAGAATGGATCACAAAACAAGACCCAACAATATGCTGCCTACAGGAGACACATTTGATAGGAAAAGACATACATAGGCTGAAGGTGAAAGGTTGGGAAAAATCATATCACTCATATGGACTTTGGAAACAAGCAGGAGTGTCCATACTCATATCAAATAAAATATATTTCAAGCCAGAGTTAATGAAAAGGGATAAAGAGGGACACTACATACTGCTCAAGGGAACCATACACCAACAAGACATAACAATCATAAATATATATGCCCCAAACAATGGTGCAGCTATGTTCATCAAACAAACTCTTCTCAAGTTCAAGAGTCTAATAGACCACTATACAATAATCATGGGAGACTTCAACACACCTCTCTCGCCACTGGACAGATCTTCCAAACAAAAGTTGAATAAGGAAACTATAGAACTCAATAACACAATTAATAACCTAGACTTAATTGACATATATAGAATATACCACCCAACATCAAGCAGTTACACTTTTTTCTCAGCAGCACATGGATCCTTCTCAAAAATAGATCATATATTATGTCACAGGGCAACTCTTAGACAATATAAAGGAGTAGAGATAATACCATGCATCTTATCTGATCATAATGGAATGAAACTGAAAATCAACGATAAAAGAAGGAAGGAAAAATAATGCATCATTTGGAGAATGAACAATAGGTTACTGAATGATCTATGGGTTATAGAAGACATCAAGGAGGAAATTAAAAAATTCTTAGAGATAAATGAAAACACAGACACAACATATCGGAATCTATGGGACACACTGAAAGCAGTTCTAAGAGCAAAATTCATTGCTTGGAGTTCATTCCTTAAAAAAAGAAAAAAACCAACAAATAAATGATCTCATACTTCATCTCAAAATCCTAGAAAAAGAAGAGCAAAACAACAGCAAAAGAAGTAGAAGGCAAGAAATAATTAAAATCAGAGCTGAAATTAATGAAATCGAAACAAAAGAAACAATTGAAAAAATTGACAAAACTAAAAGTTGGTTCTTTGAAAAAATAAATAAAATCGATAGACCCTTAGCCATGCTAATGAATAGAAGAAGAGAGAGAACTCAAATTACTAGCATACGGGATGAAAAAGGCAATATCACAACAGACACTTCAGAAATACAGAAGATAATCAGAAATTATTTTGAATCCTTATACTCCAATACATTAGAAGATAGTGAAGGCATCGATAAATTTCTTAAGTCATATGATCTGCCCAGATTGAGTCAGGAGGATATAGACAACCTAAACAGACCAATATCAATTGAGGAAATAGAAGAAACCATCAAAAGACTACCAACTAAGAAAAGCCCAGGACCGGATGGGTATACAGCAGAGTTTTACAAAACCTTTAAAGAGGAACTAATACCAATACTTTTCAAGCTACTTCAAGAAATAGAAAAAGAGGGAGAACTTCCAAATTCATTCTACGAGGCCAACATCACCCTGATACCTAAACCAGACAAAGACACTTCAAAGAAAGAAAACTACAGACCAATATCTCTAATGAACCTAGATGCAAAAATCCTCAATAAAATTCTGGCGAATCAGATACAAAAACATATCAAAAAAATTGTGCACCATGATCAAGTAGGATTCATCCCTGGGATGCAAGGCTGGTTCAATATACGGAAATCAATAAATGTTATTCACCACATCAATAGACTTAAAAATAAGAACCATATGATCATCTCGATAGATGCGGAAAAAGCATTCGACAAAGTACAGCATCCCTTTATGTTCAAAACTCTAGAAAAACTAGGGATAACAGGAACATACCTCAATATTGTGAAAGCAATCTATGCTAAGCCTCAGGCTAGCATCATTCTGAATGGAGAAAAATTGAAGGCATTCCCTCTAAAATCTGGAACAAGACAGGGATGCCCTCTCTCACCACTTTTGTTCAACATAGTTCTCGAAACACTGGCCAGAGCAATTAGACAGACGAAAGAAATTAAAGGCATAAAAATAGGAAAAGAAGAACTTAAATTATCACTATTTGCAGGTGACATGATTCTATACCTAGCAGACCCAAAAGGGTCTACAAAGAAACTATTAGAGCTAATAAATGAATTCAGCAAAGTGGCAGGATATAAAATCAACATGCATAAATCAAAGGCATTCCTGTATATCAGCGACAAATCCTCTGAAATGGAAATGAGGACAACCACTCCATTCACAATATCTTCAAAAAAAATAAAATACTTGGGAATCAACCTAACAAAAGAGGTGAAAGACTTATACAATGAAAACTACAGAACCCTAAAGAGAGAAATAGAAGAAGATCTTAGAAGATGGAAAAATATACCCTGTTCATGGATAGGCAGAACTAACATCATCAAAATGGCGATATTACCAAAAGTTCTCTATAGGTTTAATGCAATGCCAATCAAAATCCCAACGGCATTTCTTGTAGAAATAGAGAAAGCAATCATGAAATTCATATGGAAAAATAAAAGACCCAGAATAGCAAAAACAATGCTAAGCAGGAAGTGTGAATCAGGCGGTATAGCGATACCAGACTTCAAACTATACTACAGAGCAATAGTAACAAAAACAGCATGGTACTGGTACCAAAACAGGCAGGTGGACCAATGGTACAGAATAGAGGACACAGAAACCAATCCACAAAACTACAACTATCTTATAATTGATAAAGGGGCTAAAAGCATGCAATGGAGGAAGGATAGCATCTTCAACAAATGGTGCTGGGAAAACTGGAAATCCATATGCAACAAAATGAAACTGAATCCCTTTCTCTCGCCATGCACAAAAGTGAATGGATCAAGGAGCTTGATATCAAATCAGAGACATGCCGTCTGATAGAAGAAAAAGTTGGCTCCAATCTACACATTTTGGGGTCGGGCTCCAAATTCCTCAATAGGACACCCATAGCACAAAAGTTAATAACTAGAATCAACAAATGGGACTTACTGAAACTAAAAAGTTTTTTCTCAGCAAAAGAAACATAAGAGAGGTAAATAGGGAGCCTACACCCTGGGAACAAATCTTTACTCCTCACACTTCAGATAGAGCCCTAATATCCAGAGTGTACAAAGAACTCAAAAAATTAGACAATAAGAAAACAAACAACCCAATCAACAAATGGGCCAAGTACCTGAACAGACACTTCTCAGAGGAGGACATACAATCAATCAACAAGTACATGAAAAAATGCTCACCATCTCTAGCAGTCAGAGAAATGCAAATCAAAACCACCCTAAGATACCATCTCACTCCAGTAAGATTGGCAGACACTATGAAGTCAAACAACAACAAGTGCTGGTGAGGATGTGGGGAAAAGGGTACACTTGTACATTGCTGGTGGGACTGCAAATTGGTACAGCCAATTTGGGAAGCAGTATGGAGATTTCTTGGAAAGCTGGGAATGGAGCCACCATTTGACCTAGCTATTCCCCTTCTAGGTCTATTCCCTAAAGACCTAAAAAGAGCATGCTACAGGGACACTGCTACATCGATGTTCATAGCAGCACAATTCACAATAGCAAGACTGTGGAACCAACCTAGATGCCCTTCAATAGACGAATGGATAAAAAAAAAATGTGGCATTTATACACAATGGAGTATTACTCTGCATTAAAAAATGACAAAATCATAGAATTTGCAGGGAAATGGATGGCATTAGAGCAGATTATGCTAAGTGAAGCTAGCCAATCCCTAAAAAACAAATGCCAAATGTCTTCTTTGATACAAGGAGAGTAACTAAGAACAGAGTAGGGAGGAAGAGCAGGAGAAGAAGATTAACATTAAACATGGATGAGAGGTGGGAGGGAAAGGGAGAGAGAAGGGGAAATTGCATGGAAATGGAAGGAGACCCTCAGGGTTATACAAAAGTACATACAAGAGGAAGTGAGGGGAAAGGGAAAAATAATACAAGGGGGAGAAATGAATGATAGTAGAGGGGGTAGAGAGAGAAGAGGGGAGGGGAGGGGAGGGGAGGGGGGATAGTAGAGGATAGGAAAGGCAGTAGAACACAACAGACACTAGTATGGCAATATGTAAATCAATGGATGTGTAACTGATGTAATTCTGCAATCTGTATATGGGGCAAAAATGGGAGTTCATAACCCCCCCCCCCAAAAAAAAAAACAGTGTACCTTCTGGTTAGGTGTACCACTCAAGGTTCTTAACAGATGTCCAGGGAAAATACCAATTTGATAAGAACAGTTGCCAGGGATAAGGAGAATGGGCTCCTATTCTGGGCTGATGCTCCCAGTCTCTGGTCAAGAAGAAACAGGTGCCCACCTCCAAGAGATTCTCTGTCATTCATGCAAAGCTTCTTCAGCATTTATCACCTGAACAATAATAAAGGGACCTCTTCTTCCATCTTAGCCAGTTCTACAGAGACTCTTATTCTGAGGAGGCTGGATTTTTTTCCCCTTCACCATCATAGCGCATGCCTTCCATACCTTAGCTGCTCAATATGTATGAAATCACACTCCTGGAGGAAAGGTAAGGGACGCTGAATTGTACCTTTAGCAAGATTCTAAGAATTGGTGCAAATTGAATTTGTGATTATCATTAATTTTGCCAAATATAAAAAATGAGAAAGTCATATTGAGGAGGTGGAAACTGTGGGAAGGAAATTCTCATGCACAGTCATTTGGGGGCTATCCTGGCAGTGCTCAGTGACATCAAATATGGATGTATATTGGACCCTACTAGCCTATCCATTGTTTAAGAAACTCCCACAAGGACCACACAAGGAGATATGCTGGACGAATCTCACAGCATCCTTTTTGTTGGGCAAGATTTGATAATGACCATCTCTAGGGGAGCTGGCATTTAGCTCTGCTATGACCACAATACTTCACTGATATCAGGATTAAACAACTACATCAACAAATGACAATATGGCTAGAATAGAGAACAGTATAAAGTATTTTAAAAATGAGATTTCAATTCAATATCATGAATGAAATGTTATATAACCTCCAAACATATTTCAAGAATGCATACTTATCTACATACACATAAGTAGGGTATAGGAGAGAGATTTTGAAAGATAACAAAATGGGTGACTAAATATAGGGGAAGGGGAAAGGGAGTGGGGCCAGGGAGGCACAAAAGGGTAATGAAATAAAATTAAGAAGTGCAGAAACTAGTGACAGTGGTGTGCTGAGCATCTCATTAGCTTGTTTTTGTGCACCTTGCCAAATGAGTGGGCAGAGAAACGAGGAAAGGAGAGCAAAAGAGAGAGTGGAGAAAGGTCTTGGGAGGAGGGAGGCAGAGTCACAGGAATGCAGTGACCCCCAGAGCAGGTCTCCAGCTTTCAATTCCCTAAACTTCCTGTCATCCTTTCACCTGTTCATTGATTCAATCAGCAGAAAACTTCCCATCAACATTGTCAATGAGAATAATCAGGATGGCAATGACTGGTAGTGTTGATAGAAATAGCAAATATCAAAAATAAAAAAAAAAAAAACAGGAAGTAAATGCATTGCACTTTTTATTAAAGTCTCAAGAACTGTCATATAATTCTGTTGACTGCATTCCAACTTCTACAAAGAGAAAGCTACTTTTGAATTTTCTTTTCCCTACAGTCATAGGCAAAAGAATCAATTTTTTTTTTAAAAAATAATCATCGCTTTTAATATAAATGTTAATGCAATCACAGACACTAAGGAACCAAGCAGGTTTGTCTTCCCTCATCACCCCTCACCACCAGTTACAGACCTGTCTCACTAGAAATCAGCAAGCGACTTGAGTGAAAAATCACACCTAGTCTGTGTTTTCTATGAGTGACTCTGCTGTCACCTTGCATTTGAAAACATGGATGTGACTAACATGTGCCCAAGCCACTTGTGATGAAAGCCCATTGACAACTCTCAGGAAATCTTAGGTGGTAGATTTCTTTCTGGATAGCATATAGAAGCAGAAAATCAGTTAGTGATGCATGTGATTTTCAAAAAAAAAACTCATGATTTTTTAGATTATCAGAAATTCTTGTGGCAATTGTTTGGTATCAAATTCTAGACTCTGGGGACTGGGGTTGTAGCTCAGTGGTAGATCACTTGCCTTGTGTGCCTGAGGCACTGGGTTCGAAACTCAGTACCACATAAAAATAAAGAAAGATATTGTGTCCATCTAAATAAAAAATTATTTTTTAAAAATTTCTAGACTCTAAGGAAATCATACCAAAATAGAAGAAAGTGAGAATTCTAGTCATATTTACTTATTTCATGAAATGATAGTGAAGGGAATTTTGTTGTGCTCCTGAAATATATTCCTTTTGGGGATTATTACACACAAAGAAGGAGGTTTGGGATTAAGAGAAGATAGCCAAAAGCATGTAATGTACCTCCTGCCTTCAGGCTCAACAGTCTTCTACCACCTACTCTCACCTCTGCCTTGACAGTACTTTGAAAAGGCATTAAGATCTGTAGTTTTCTTACTGTGACAAATAACAGAGAACTGAATTCCATAAAGAAAACAAATATACAAGTAATACAATTATTCTTCCTGAAAAGCATCCCTCAATGTGTTCTTGGGTATTTGTGTCTTTTCACAATATGAAATAACGCTAAAAACACATCTTCAATTGTTTCCAAAGACTGTGTATCTGAAATGATCATCTATTTACTACTTAAAAACCCTGGCAGCAGATTTTTGATTTCTGAAAAATAAATATTTATCCATACATACAAACATAAATATACATACACAAAACAGTTTGTAATAGTTCATATTTATATGTGTGTATATACATAAACATACATATATACATACTTACATTAAAGAGTTTGTAACTTAGATTTTGTGTATTTACTTTTCTATATGTACACACGCACAATTATACAGTATACACATTATGTACATGTTTAAATGTCAACTATTGAAAAGTGACCCAAGCCCATTTGGTCCATCAAAAATCCTTTTTTGGAAGCTCTCTGGAGTATCTAGTAGGTAGAGAGGTGTGAGGGTTACAATTGTCCATGTGCCTGGGCTGGACTTCACTAGTGCCTCCTGCCTACATCCCATCAGTTTGGTAGTTTAAACTCTTAAAAGTGTCTTTTTTGATGGATAAATTATATGGCTACCCTGCTTTAGTCTCCTCCCCTTCAATCTCCTTACCAGAGAATATTTTACATTGAAAAAAGGCTAAGACCCAATTTTGTGATATATAAAAGATTAGATTAGCAAGAAGGCACAAAAAACACCCTCGCCACTTGTTCTGGAAGGGCCAGGTCTTTGTTGTCACAGGCCTTCTGGCAGCACCCTGTCTAAAGGTCTGATGTAGCCATAAGCCTAAATTTTGAGAGATCTCTTTAAGAAAAAAATAAATAATACAAGGTTCCAAATACAAAACTGGAGATAAAAATGAATATTCATTTAAAAAGAGAAGAGAAAGCATAACAAATCAAACTCTGCAGAGCTGACAGATCCCATAAACAACACAAAACTCAGACGGATAATATAACATCCTGGCTTATCACTATAATAGTTTTTTTCCCCAATAATTTTCTTTTTTGCTCAATATTCTTTGGCCATTTCTTCAAATAATGACAAATTATAAATTACTTGCTTTTATTTCACTGTGTCACCAGTACTTAACTTATTGGTTTACTTAATTTTTTTTTTCTTAGCTATCCTAGTACTTATAATACAGAATCTACTTTCAAATGTTACACAACTTGATATTTAAAAGCTAAGGCTCTATAAGAGTGTTTATTCATTTCTCCTGTTCATTTGCTATTGTTGATATCATTACATTTCTTCATCTGTTATAAATCCCCATGTTACTATTATAAAAAACTATTATCTTGTAATTATTTTATTCTGTCTTCTTATAACTCCCATGTTATTATTATAATGAGATAATAATACTCTTATTGTCTTAAAATTATTTTTAATAAATTAAAATATTAAAAATATAAGCCATACATCATCCACATATTAGCTTTGTGTAGGTGTCTTCATTTCTTGGTGCAGATTTAAGTTTCATGGATTATCTTGTAACTGGAATCAGGATCACTTCGGAAAGCATTTATATCTGTACAGGTCTGGCAGTGATAATTCTGTCTGGTTTTTGTCTTTATTTTTTCTTCATTTCTGAAAGTTTTTTCATTGGATTTGGAATTTGAGATATATATATTTTTAATGTCATTCTACTATTTTAGGATTGAATTTCTACTGAGAAGTCCACATAATTCTCATTTTGCTTTCCTTTAAATAAAGCATCTTTTTTTCTTCTGGTTGCTTTTAAGATTGTCTTCTTATCATTGGTTTTCAGCAGTTTGATTATGATGTGACTGGAATTAGTTGAGCACATTGGATCTCTGTTTATAGCTCTCATTAAACTTGAAAAATTGGGGCTATTATTTATTCAATCTACCTTCCTCCACCCTTAGTAAATAAGTGCTAGCTTATTTTGTTCAGGATTTTGTCCCTTATATGACTCAGTTTATATATTTTCTTTTGTGATATCTTCAAGTCAGTGTAGTATCTGACCTAATGTTAAGCAAAGAAACAAAATTTGTCATTTTTGACTCTGTACTTTTCATTTCTAGAAGTTCTATTTAGGTCTTTTCTGTGGGTTCCATTTCTTTGTTTTATTCATGTTTTCTGTTGCATCTTACTGTTACCTTTACTTTAGATTAATATTTTTTTTTTTCTTGGTTATGGGTTGTAGTTTTCTCCTTTCCAAATCTTTGAAACTTTTGATGGAATGCTAGACACCATCAAGTATCCAGATTTTGGGATGAAGATGCACCTCAATGGAAGAGAAGTTTGCCTAGCATGGGTGAGGCTGGGGTTCCATCCCAGCACTGATTGAAAAAAAAAAAAAGAAAAGAAAAAATGAATCAAGATTTTTGTTTTCTTTTTAAAAAGGAATTTTTAATTTTTATCAGATAGTTGAGATAATGCCATACTTTTGAGGCTTGCTCTTTGTCTTTCTTCATGTGGGTCTTAAGCATCCTTTCCTGTAGACCTAGGTTAGCCCTATCGCTAAGGTGTGACCCTCATGGGGTCTCCATTGAATGTCCTTGTGTCCTTAATGAAATCTCTACAATATTGGGTTGGAACTTGGATTGGACATCTCCCAGCTCTGGGTGAGCACTGGGAATTATCTAGCCTGCAGTTGTCTTGAAATGTTACTGACTCAGACACTCCAATGTAGATTTCCCAAGCTCTTTTGCATAACTCTCTAGTTTCTGCTTACAAATTTCATTTGTCTCCATGAACCCTGTTCTTTGTCTCTTCTGGTCAGCAGGATCACAGTGGTTTGCTTGGATTTTCTCCATTTCAGTGCTACTGCCTGGAACGAATGCTTCTGTGAAGAAAGCAGGGTGATTGTAGAGTTCATTACATTCATTTTTCATGTTTGTGAATTTCTGGTTTACTGTGCTGGGCTCTCTGTTATTTGGTGTATATAAATTCTGATTTCATACTGTTTAGTTTTCCAATTGCTTTTGTCTGGTTGGAAGTCAGATATTATTTAATCCCCCATGGCTGGACAGAAAGGTTATACCTTCTAATCTTAGCAATAAAACGTTTTAAAAATATATTATGGAGCTGGGGCTATAGCTCAATAGTAGAGCACTTGCCTCATACACGTGAGGCAGTGGGTTCGATCCTCAGAACCACATAAAAATAAATAAAGATATAAAACACATATGCATATTAGATCACTTCCAGGGTAAGAAGAATATTTGTTTTGTTCATTGATATCAGTCAAGTGCTAAGATAACTATAATTACACAGTTGCTCAATAAATATTTGTTAAATAATAAATAAATAAATAAAATCTATTTTTAAAAAAACTAACTTGACCTTGCTATTGACCAGGAAATAAGACTGATGATGTAATTATATTAATCTATTTCTGGAGTATGGGCTTTTGATCAACACTTTTAAATGCTAATTATTATTAATAGTTATTTCACTGCTGATTGCTGATTAGTGCACTTAAATATTAACTACTCCTCCAGGGTGTAAGAATAAGTTAAACCACCTTCTTGTTTTAATAGTAGCCTAGTATTTCATTGACTAGGTGTTTCATAATTTATTTAAAACATTTCCTGTTGGATGGATGTTAAGTTTTTGCACACTTATTTGCAGTTACAGACAGTAATTAATAGCTTTGTGTGTGTCCTGTTGTCCTATGCCACACTTTCATTATACAATTTGTGCTGATAATGCCAAGGTCGCGGGTTCGATCCCCATACGGGCCACCAAATGCTGGCAGTCTGGCTGGGCACAATTCAGGAGCCACTTGTCAAAAGAAACGAACTTTATTTTTAGAACCACACACGCCAAACAAAACAGCTCCTCAGGAAAAACCTTCAGAGCCCAACTGCCACCACCGGCTTCCCACAAGCCTCTCAACCTCCCCCACTCCTCCTGCTCTTGAGGCTGATTGGCTGGGTCGTGTGGGCGGAGCCAAAAAAAGTCCCCCAATGAGCAGCTCCGTGGTCTGAAAGGGCAGGGAAACAGCCCAATGAGCATCACTGCAGAGGAGCCAATCAGTTGGCAGCTAGAAGTTTGCTGGGGCTGCTGTGAGCCAATCATCCGCTGGCAGCTGGAAGTTTGCTGGGGCCCCTTCGGCTGTGGCTCTCAGCATAATTGTAAAAAATTACAATAAAAATGTACCCCAAGCAGGGGGTATGAACAAGTAATCCTTCAATAAAACAGTTCTTTATTACTGCATAATACTTGCATCTTTCCTGTTCAAATTATTATAATATAAAATTTTAGGCATAAAATGTTACCCCACAACATTAACACTGCTTTATAAGTTTCCTCTGTCTCTTCTCAATGGTCTCTGTGTAATAATATATTAATATATGGTATTACTATGATAGAAATCCTTTTATTGAGAAAAGAAATTATATCATTGTACTCTTTTATCTCTGAGATAAAAAGAAAACCTTGAAACTCTGAGTGTGTGTGTGTGTGTGTGTGTGTAAGTGCTTCCTTAAATGAAAAGCCCAATTCTTGTTTGCTTTTTCTCCTTTTTTTAATCTACTGTGTAATTCATTAAATTGGCTATTTGCATTCACAAGAGAATTGCATTTCTCTTGCCTTTATTTCCTCATTAAGTTGTCTTGGGACACCACCTCTGACAGAAAACTCTTTTGAATTTCTAAAATGCACAATATAGGCTCATGCTGATAGAATTATGACTACAAGAAGTTAGCCCAGAGAAGAAGAGCATAAATATTCTTTCATATATTGAGAAAAAAATCCAGCTTTCCCAAAGGGTAATTGTGGGTCATGAAGTCCTTCAAATATTTTCCTTGTTCTCAATTAACATCTTTGTATATTAAAAGAATTCCCAATAGAGGTCTAAAGACATTATTAAAACAGAGCAGAAGCTTGGATTTTGCAATGTAAAAATTCTTGATAGACACAAGAGCCTGGGTGTGGAATAATTTTTCACTCCTGACAATTAAAGTTCATTTTGTATGACATTGAGACTGTAATTTTCTTAAGGTTTTGATTCATAATTGTTTTTTCCTTCTCAAGACTTGGAAAGTTCCCCCAACATTGCTTACTCCCCAGTGTTCTTTTTATAACAACATCCCAAAACATTCAGAATTGAAGATCTAAGAATGTCTTGAAAGAGGGAGGAAAGCCAAAGGACCAGTTCTTTGCAGACAGTCTGCCAGGTTTGGGGTTCAGGCCACAGAATATATGTGCAGTGGGGAGGGATATAGAAGAGGAATGGAGCCCTGGGTGTTTTGGAAAGCTAATGGAGTCACATAGCTGTGGGAATAAAAATATGTGGCACTACAGTGGCTGCAAATGGTGATACCCTATTATACCATCACTACTTGTCTGTGGGAGACTTGAGTTTGACCAGCAACCATGATGTCCAAATAATTTGAACTTGCTGAACAAAGCCTCTGCCCTAATATTCACATCTATAGTCATGACAGCCTTAAAGAAGTCACAATATGTTTTCTCTGATATAAGGTGACTGATTCATAGTGGGGTAGGGAGAGGGAGCATGGGAGGAATAGACGAACTCTAGATAGGGCAGAGGGGTGGGAGGGGAAGGGAGGGAGCAGGGGTTAGCAATGATGGTGGAATGTGATGAACATCATTATTCAGAGTACATGTACAAAGACATGAATTGGTGTGAACATACTTTATATACAAACAGAGATATGAAAAATTGTGTTCTATATGTGTAATAAGAATTGGGATGCATTCCGCTGTCATGTATTTAAAAAATAAAAGCAATTTAAAAAAAAAGAAGTAACAGTCAGCAAATGACTTTTATTGTTTTAGCCTTTACAGAATGTCAGCATCATGCTTGATACTATGAGAAATGAGGAATACAATACTGATAGCTTGATGAGATGAAGTTGTCAAGTAAACAGAGACAGCCAGAACGTTAGGCCATTGGCCTGGCCTAACCTTCAAAGAGGCAGGACAAATTTGTTGAATTCATAAGCAAGACAGGTTGGAAACCACCATATTGGTTTTGCTGTTGATATTGTCTATGTTTCCATCAACTGTCCCTGATAGCACTACATTTGAAACAAAACCTTTATCTGTATTCTCCTCTTTTTGTGTCTTTTGCAGAAAAAGAATATTAGCCTTATTAGCCAACTCCTCTTCTATGGGTTAATGGAAGAGGCCTCTTGCTACTGTCCAGGTAGCATGTGTGGTTTATGATATCTTCTGGAGATAATGCCTTACCCTTTATCCACAGCTGAGGATCTAATGGTGTAGATTCTAAACAAATTGTTTGGCAATAATCTCTACTTGATTTATGAATTTGGTTGAGACAGGAATATGAGAAAGACCTCTGTTCCAGGTTGTACTTCTCAACCAGCTCAGGTCCTTGTTCTGAATCAGAGGGACAGTTTTTGTTTGTTTGTTTGGTTTTTTTTGTTGTTGTTTTTACCTGGTTCCTTTATACAAATGCAGAGAGTTCACGCTGAATTATATTTGCTCCTTCAACCACCCTCATTTTCTTCCTCTGTTTCTTCCATCATCTACAGTGCACATTGGATATCTTAAGGCCATGGGATGTCACTTGAAAAGTAGTTACTAGGTCAAGGTGTGGTTACCTAAGACCACTGAAATAGAAAATGTAGGCCATATCCAACTCCCAGCCTTCAGGGGTAGGTTGGTGTATTAATTACCCCTCTTTTCTTTCATTTCCCTGCCATGATGTGAACAGCTTTGCTCTTCCCCATGCTTCCACCGTGATGGGCTGACTTGCCACAGGCCTAAAAGCAAAAGGGCCAATGAGTCATGGACAGGAACCTCTAAAACCAGGAGTCTTAATAACCCTTTTTTCTTTATAAGTTGATTACCTCATATATTTTTTACAGTAATAGAAAAACTTACTAACACAGTTTTTGTTCTAGGATTTTAATTTTTTTTTTACTCTTAAAATAGCCTTATTGTGGTATAATGGACAAGTAATGAGTTGCACATATTTAAACGCACAAACTTATTAGTTTTGGCATAGGTATACACCCATAAAATGATCATTAAAATCAAGATAATGAATGTATCCATCACTCCTGAAAGTTGTCTTGAGGTCTTTTATATTCCTTCCTTGCAGTTCCTCCTGGGTCTCCCACCCCTAAACAATCACTGATATTCTTTCCATCACTGTAGATTAGTTTGTATTTCCTGAAACAGAGTTTCTCTGTCTTGGCACTATTCACATTTTGGACCAGATAATTGTTTGCTGTACAGGGCTTTCCTGTGCATTGCAGGAGGTTTTTACCATTCATGGTCTCTACTCACCCGATGCAAGTACTACCCCTACCCCAATTTAAGAACCAAAAATTCTCAGTCATTACCATATATTCCTTGGGTGGGTGGGTGTGTGGGGGGGTGGGAGCTGGAGGCAGGGAATTATGAAGCACTGTTACAGAGTCATCTACAAATTAAATTGTAGGGTGTATAACCTCACTGTACGACTTCATTCTGTCAGCATCATTATTTGGGGATTCATTCCATAGGGATTATCTTCATCAGGTCATTTGACCAGAAGTCTCTGAATGTTTTGTTTTCAGAATAGTTTATATGTATTGAACAATGTAGGAGTCCAAATCTTGGCCCCTGACTCTTAACATTTCTACTTACTGGCTGTTAAGTATTAATGCCATGAAAATATCTGTCTTATGCACTTTGTAAATTATTATACTGATCAAATCTGAGCTATGTAACATGAAGTACTAGTATTTGCATTGATTTTGCAGACTCTGTGAAAATATTAAGCATTTGTTTATCAAATAAATTGTATCATCTGATTTAAATTTTTATAGCGTGCATTTAAAGAGTCATCGAAGTATTGTGAAACAAAACTTGGTTTGTTCCCAAAGAGCCCACAAGACAGACATTGTGGGTAAAGGAAACAAAATAAATAGAGCAATATGGTGCCATATTGAAATGCAGAGGTGGCAGAAAAAGGACAGAGTGAAGGATGCACTGAGGGAAGGGTTAGTTGAAAGATTTCCTGAAGGAAGTGAGGTCTGGGTGCATTTTTCAGGGTAAATTGCATCCTCCTGAATGCATATCAGAGAAGAAAATTCCATTGTAATATAAACATGGAAGCAAGAAGCCATAAAGTAGCATGGAGTCATTTGGGAACTAAGAGTTAGCTTGGTATTTCAGTATGGGGGAGATGAGCAATAGGAACAAACTGATAAGGGTAAATTTGATCTTGCTAATTAGTTTGGATTATTAATTTTTTTGTGCAAATGGTAGAGAACTAGAAATGTATTTTTAAGTAAGAAATACAAACTGGTTAGTGTTTTGGAAATAGTGCTTTGGTGTAAGAGTACAGAATTGATTTAAATTCCTGGTCTCATTACTAAAGTCTGGGGATTTTTATTTCATCAATATTTAATTGTTTCATTGTCATAAATTACCATTGATTTGTGCAATTATGTTTCATTACTAAATGACAAAAACATGACTTCTTGAAAGAGAGAAGCAATTTCTTAATATAACTTCAATTTAGACAGCCAGGTAAATATACGGAAAGTTTTTGTCTGTCTTTTAATGGGGCTTTAGTTCAGTAATGACAGTTTGAAACTGCTCTCTGATTAAAGGGTGGGTCATGGGAATGTGAGCCATCATGAGCAAAACAGCTCCCAATACAGTGAGCTTGGAAGCCGTCTCCTTTAGAGAAAGGAGAGAGGACATGTTGCCCTTTAGAAATCAAACGAGCCTCACAGCCTATTCTGAACTGAAGAAAGAAGCTGACTTCACAAGCTACAAAATTCCATACTGTATTTTCAAAAAGATAAGAATCTCAAGTAACAGGGATCCTTAGTATTTTATCCTCCTGGACAGACATCAAGACTCCTTTGCACATCTGTAGTATCCTCTTGTCCTGGACAATCACAATGACCTTTAATAGATTCTAAATGTTTCTTGGACAATCCTGAGTCCTCTTTCAAATGTGTGTCATCGATGCTCCTTTCTTAAAGCCTCTGTGCACCTTGCTTGCTTTAACATATACCATCTCCCATTTCCTTCCCTATAGAACACCATGAAATTTCATTATTATTACATGAATGTCATGCCATCTCCTAATCTGCTGAACACAATGCAAATCCTAGAGGGTCTCAGACTATACCATTGTATCAACCAAAGCTTGTCATATTGATATCAGAAAGAAGGAGTGTTTGGTTCCTTCCTTCAGTGTGCATTCTTGCTTACAGAGTAGTGCTTATAAATAGCTGTCTTGGGTTTTTTTTTATTAAAAAGAAATTTGTAGTTGTAGATGGACAGCATACCTTTATTTTATTTGCTTATTTTTATGTGGTGCTGAGGATTGAACCCAATGCCTCACATGTGCAAGCAAGTACTCCACCACTGAGCTATGGCCCCAGCCCAGCAGTCTTGTTTTAATATTTTGAATCTGATTTGATTGTTTCACAACAATACTGAAGTAGCCTACTGTGTGTGTACTGGGCCATTCATTCTCCAATGGAATGGAAAACAGGCAACTAGAACCCTCAAGCAAGACCAGAGGAGACATTAGGATGACAAAGAAAAAGCAAAATGGTAAAAAATCTGGGTATGTAGAAATGAGAGAGCCTGGCCTGAATTCTGGGATCACTGAAGAATTTTCCCAGAAAGTTGACTTTTTCATTAGCTGGTCTAGAATAAATAGCCACAGTCATGGTTGCATTGTTTCTTTGCACCTGATGAGGATATTATTAAAGACTCCAGAATAGGCAAATAGAGGAGAGAACATGAGGATATAAAAATTGCTCCAAGATAATCCAGAAGGCAGCTATGATCCTGGTGGATTCCTCACTCTGGAGAGAAAGGGTAGGGAGTATTCACATGTTATTCCTTCCCATGGTGAAACCGGGAGACCTGGAAAGCACCCATCATGACCATGGTCATTCTCTGACAAGTATGTCACTGTTCCATTGAAACACAGATGCATGTGTCTTAGGAAATCAATAGAAATAAGTATTCAAGGAAAAGGGGATTCCCAAAAGGGAGAACAAGGAAACATGAAAAGAGCCTTTCAATATTTGATGGGCCACTGCGAGCTAGAAGGTTAGATTATTTGATGTTGTTTTCAGCAGTAAAATTAGGACCAGAAAGAAGACAGGTGAAGATAGGGAAGTTTTTTTTTTATAAAGCATTTTTATTAATGTATTATATTTATACAAAATAGTGGGGTTCATTTTGACATATTCATAAATTTACACAACATAGTTTGCTTCCTTTCAATTCTCAGTACTTCCCCATTCCTTCCCTTCCTCCCTCCCCTTACTCTACTGGTTTTCCTTCTATTTATTTACTTTTAATTGGTGCATGATAGTTAGACATAAACGTGGAATTCCTTGCAATGTGTTCATGCATGTACACAGCATAATTCAGTCAGTTTCATTCAGGATAGGGAAGACTTTTGTACAGTAAATGATTTAAGTTTTCACAAGAAGCTTTTCACCATTTGATGTGTTCAAGTAGAGACCTCATGCTGTCCTGTGAGATCACAAGGAAGAGCTTTCAAACTTGAGTCAGGTTGGATATCGTCTATTCCTCTTTGAAATGTAATATTCTAGAATTCAAACAGTATGATAAACTCCATGTCAATATTGTGAACTGTAATCTTCATATAGCTGGTTTTCCTGTCATTGAAAGTAATCAAGGCACTTCTCATTTTTGTTCTGGATTCTGAGATGTCCTCATTCCTCCTCTGTAACTATTGTCACCTTTAGTGTGGCAGCTATTTTATTTTGTGTTTTCATCTGTTTGTTTGTTCATTCCATCATTTATTCTTACAAATAGTGTTGAATTACTCATCTATATTAGATACTGTGCTAAGGACCCAAAGAGGGAAATGGCGCACTCTCTCTTGTCCCCATGAAGGTGTGAGTCTGCTTGGCTGTATGTGATGCTTTTGATTTCTTTTTTAATTGATTATTTAGGCCCTTAAAGGATGTGCTATTTATTTACCCTGATGTTTCCAGAGTGCATAACCTGAAAACAGATGTCCCAAGAGTTGGGAGAGAAGGTATTTGAGAGATACCTCTCAGTGTCATATTTAAATACTTTCTTCTTGAGCATGAATCAGTGGTTGAACTTGTCTATGGTCATTGCTCAAGGGCACAGTCTCCAGATTCCAACAGCAGGGTTCACATTCTGCTTTCTCTGTTGATTAGTTATGAAATGGAGTTACTTAACCTTTCTGTGTCTTTATCATCTCACCAGGAAAGAGGAATAATGGCTATCCCCATCTATGAAGGTTCTTATGCACAACAGAACTAATGTTTGTAAACTGCTTGCCACGGGGCTTCACACATGGTAATTACTCAATGATGATAAACTATTATCGTTGCATCCTAGATGAGACTTCCTCTGTGCTTATTTCTATTTTAGCACATATTGCATTGAGTTTTAGTAACTATAGTTATTTGCTTACAAGTATGTCTCCTTCACTGAACTGTGAAGTTTCTAAAGCCCTGACCTCACCTTAATCTTCAGTATATCAATGTCATGGTATTTTCCATTGTTGCTCACATCAGGGAAAATGCTGAAAATCTTAATGTTTAAGTGACATGATAGGGAAATGAGAAAGACTTGATCTGGCCAGAGAGGACCAACCAATGACCCCAAACTCTGCCCAACACTCCTGAAGACTGAGAACACTACTTCCTTGGGACAGTAACTGGGGCATCTCTGTTGGGAAGGTCTAGACCTGTGTAGTGCCTGACACAGTGGCAAACAAGGAATCGTTGGGTAAATCTATTATTATTTTTTTTTTATTTTTGCCTTGGAAGAACTTCTACCTCATCTCCCAGCTCCACTGTGGTGCTTTAGAAATGAAATACTCTTTTTCTGCTTTTTAAGAGTAAAGCTTATATCTTGAAATCTTGAGGGTTCCCCCCCTCCCCGTCAAAATTTCCTTCTTGGTTTCAAAAGGAATCTATCAGCTTTTTGGTTTTAAAAGGAAGGAATATTTAAATGGTTCTTCTGATAACTTCACCAGATGCCCTGGAGTTTCCAAGGAGGTTAGACCTCAGTTTGCAACTTCATTATTCATTACTTGCACATACATGTCAATTTTATAACAAATCATTAGGAGCTAAATTTATAGTACTTAGATACAAATTTCATAACAATTGTTAGGGGGAAATGCCTACTTCCCAACTTCTCTGTAGCCCGTGAGGAGGACTACAGTCAAATGATCCAACTGGAAAATGGGAAAGGAATTTGAATAATTTCTCCAAAGAAGTTATATAAGTGGCAAATAAGCACAGAAAAAGATAACTCAGCGTTGTAAGTGTTATGATTTGGATGTGAGGTTTCCTCCAAAAGCTCACCTGTGAGACAATGCAAAAAGGTTTGGGGGAGAAATGATTGGGTTACAGCCTTCATTTAATTAGCAAATTAATCCCTGATAGGATTAACTGAGTGGTAACTGGAGGCAGGTGAGGTGTGGCTGGAGCAGGTGTTGCATTGGGGGTGTGGCTATGGGGTATATATTTGCATCTGGTGAGTGGAGTTTCTCTCTCTGCTTCCTGAACACCATGTGCACTGCTTCCCTCTGTTACACTCTCTTACAATGATGTTCTACTTCACCTGGAGCCCTAAGGAACGGAGCCTGCTGTCTATGGATAGAGACCTCCGAAATTGTGAGTTGTTCTTCCTTAACAGTTGTTCTGGTTGAGTCTTAGAGTCACAATGGTGAAAAAGCTGACTAAAACAGCTAGTCATTAAGAAAATGTGAATGCAAACCAAAATGAGATGCCCCTTGAATGTACACCACTTGGATGGTTGTAAGAAAAAGTATGGAAATAATCAGCATTGTGGAGGATGTGGAGAAATTAGGATTTATTCATATATTGCCAGTAGTGATGTAAAAAAATAGCCATTTTCAAAAACAATATGGAACTGGCAGATCCCCCCACTAGAACTCAGGCCTGGCCCATACCCACCTCGCTTACCTGCACGGGAGTTCGGGCCCAAGGTAGGCCCAGGTCCATCCCCCCACTGCCACTGGCAGAGCTCTGCCAGAGCCCTGTCAGAGCTCAGGCCCAGCCCAGACACTCCTCACAGACCTGTGCAGGGTAGGTCCACCTCCCCTACCACCACCTGGGAGCCCAGGTCTAACCCACTTCCATCTTGAGACACTGCAGCCATCCCCATAGCCTTGCCCATGTGGTAGCCCCTACCTTGGGACAACAGATAGGGACTAGAAGCAGCTGCATCTTGGAACAGGCATCCCAAAGCCAGTGTAAGGTCCACCCTTTCAGCCCCATCTCTGAAAGATGTTGCAACCATCTTAGGGAACCCCCACTGCTATCTTGAGTTACCCCCTCCTATTTCTGCCACCACCTATAGTTGTAGTAGCATCCATCCTGGGATACAGGCAGGGTCTGCAAGCCCAACACCAAGGTGAGATACAGATAATCTGCACAGATACTACAAGATTGTAAGGTAGAATCTGTAATACCTCAGGTCCACACTGCAAGAAAATAAATTACATAGACAACGTGAAAAAACAAGGGAGGAAAGTGCCCCAAACAAACCTGGATACTACAATAACAGAACCCATGAGCAGCGCAGTTGATGAAATGTCAGAGAAGGAGTTCAGAAGGTTCATAATTAAAATGATCTGTGGCATTTAGTGCCACATAGACATCATGAAAAAATAAGGGAGGAAAGTGCCCCAAACAAACCAAGACACTACAACAATAGCATCCATAGATAGTGAAGTAGGTGAAATGTCAGAGAAGGAGTTCAGAATATACATGACTAAAATGATTTGGGAATTAAAAAAACAACTTAAGTGAGCAGATATAGGCAAAAATTGATCGCTCCTTGAAGTCCTTAAAAGATGGAAAGATCTACTTTGTTCTTGGATAGGAAGAATTAATATTGTCAGAATGACCATACTACCAAAAGCACTATACAGATTTAATGCAAATACAATCAAAATCCCAAAGACATTCCTCATAAAAATAGAAATAGCGGTCATGAAATTCACATGGAAACATAAGAGACCCAGATTAGCTAAAGCAATCCTTACAAAGAAGAGTGAAGCAGGTGACATTATTATACCAGACCTTAAACTATACTACAGAGCAATAGTATCAAAAACAGCATGGTACTGGCACCAAAACAGACTCATAGACCAATGGTACAAAATAGAGGACACAGAGACTAACCCACATAATTACAGTTAATTTATATTAGACAAAGGTGCCAAAAACTTACATTGGAGAAAAGATAACCTCTTCAAGAAATGGTGCTATGAAAACTGGAAATCCATATGCAACAAAATGAAAATTAAACCTCTATCTCTCACCATGCACAAAACTCAACTCAAAGTGGATCAAGGACTTAGGAATTAAGCCAGAGACACTGCACCTATTAGAAGAAAAAGAAGGCCCAAATCTCCATCATGTTGGATTAGGCCCTGACTTCTTCAATAAGACTCCCATAGCACAAGAATTAAAATAAAAAATCAATAAATGTGTTCAAACTAAAAATATTCTTCTCAGCAAAGGAAACAATCAGTGAGGTAAATAGAAAGCCTACAATTTGGGAACAAATTTTTACAACATGCACATCAGATAGAGCACTAATCTCTAGGATATATAAAGAACTCAAAAATCTTAACACCAGAAAAACAAATAACCCAATTAATAAATGGGCCAAGAAACTGAACAGACACTTCTCAGAAGAATATATACAATCAGTCAACAAATAATATGAAAAAAATGTTCAACATCTCTAGAAATCAGAGAAATGCAAATCAAAACTATTCTAAGATTTATCTCACTCCAGTCAGAATGGCAGCTATTAAGAATACAAAAACAATAAGTGTTGGTGAGGATGTGGGGAAAAGTCCACTCATATATTGCTGATGGGACTGCAAAATGGTACAGCCAATCTGGAAAACAGTATGGAGATGAATCCTTGGAAAGGTGGGAATGGAACCACCATTTGATCCAGTTATCCCACTCCTAGGCCTATACCCAAAGGACTTAAAAACGGCATACTACATTGACACAGCCACATCAATGTTTATAGCAGCACAATTTATAATAGCTAAACTGTGGAACCAACCTAGATGCCCTTCAGTAGATGAATGTATAAAGAAAATGTGGTACATATACACAATTGAATATTACTCAGCATTAAAAGAGAATAAAATCATGACATTTGCAGGTAAATGGATGGAGTTGGAGAATATAATGCTAAGTGAAGTTAGCCAATTCCAAAAAACCAAATGCCAAATGTTTTCTCTAATTTAAGGAGGCTGACTCATAGGTTGGGCTGGGGATGAGAGGATTAGATGAACTCTAGATAGGGCAAAGGGGAGGGGGCATGGGGGTAGGAAAGATGGTGGAATGAGATGGACATTATTACCCCAAGTACAGGTATGAAGACACTAATGATGTGACTCTACTTTGTGTACAACCAGGGATATGAAAAATTGTGCTCTATATGTATAATATGAGGTGTAATGCATTCTGCTATCATACATAACAAATTAAAACAAAACAACAAAAAAAGAACTGACTGCTAAGACTTTAAAAAGAAATAAAGCTGTTGATGGTTTAACATGCTCTTTAGCTGCTTCAGAAGATCTGAGTCATGCCTTTTCCTATTGTGTCTTCCCATGTCAAAATCCACCACCTCAAAGGGAAGTGGAAGATGGTTTTATGGAGACCACGCTCATGACAGCCACAAATGAATGGTGCCAATGTGTTATCTCATCGCCAAGAACACAAAGCCCTTTTGGGAAATTGATTTTCCTTGGATAAAGGCACTTCCCATCTCTGTACCTCAGTCTCTCCCACTGTAAGATGAAGTAGTTGGATGGGATCAAGCATGGCAAATTTGTGGCGCGCTTGCCATTCTTGACTGCTCCATGTCCAAGACAGACATTGCTAACTGATCTAAGCATCCTTTTCTCCACCCAACCCATGCATGCTGGGTACCCTCCAGGCACCCACAATCTATGAGAGGGAATGGATGCTTGCCTCAAGGCTACTTTTCATCTCTGACCCTCGATATCTCAGGATTCTGTGAGTAAAAAAGCCCTGATCAAGAATACATCAATAAGGAGAAAACCCTGGCACACAATCAGTTTACGTCATTGTTATCGATAACCAAAATGTCGTGAAGAAACTGCCACTGGCTGGGTGCTGTCATGGGAGCTGAAATTTGGGCAGAAGACATGGTCTACTCATCTCCTTCCTCCCACACTTAAGGGGCTTATGATTTGGGCAGGGAGAGAGGAATTTGAGAGGAAAGACCAACACCACTGCAGGGCTAGTGAGTGACTTCAGACAACCAGGCTGCAGAAGCTGTGGGTGGAGGTGACATGAATGGAGCAGTGGGAACAGGTTTCCCAAGAATAGGAGTTAAACCTTGAAGGATGGACAGAGCAGACGAAGCAACCAGAAGAGCCAAGGTCCCCCAGAAGCTGGGTCCTGTTCTGGGTGCTCTTGTTGCTCTCAGGAGTGATAAGCATGCCCTCTTCTCTGTTTTCTTTGCACTGGGCTCTTTCCTTACCCATTCCCCAGTGATGCAATATCCTTGGGTGTTAGGTGGTGAGGCCATCCTAACAGCATCCATTGGTGGAAAAGGACATGAAGCTTGAGATATCTACCTTTCCTCCCCACAAAGGAAATACCTGGATGAAGTTCACTGGCATATGAGTGTTTACCCATTTGCCTAGAGATCAGGGAGACCCTCATCTTAACTATGCATACACAGGGGATAAAAATCAAGGTGTCTATGTGCGAGTTTCTATTAGCTGCATCTTTACCTGCTTTCACACACATTCATACACTTAAGGGAAATAAAAGCATACTTACACAAAAACTTGCATATGGATATTTGTAGCAGCATTATTTACAGTAATTATAAAGCAGAAACAATCTGAATGTTCATCAACAGATATCTTTATAAATAAAATGGGGTATATACATGTAATAGAACATCATTGGGCTAACAAAAGAAAGACTATAATGTGGAAGTACATTGAAAACATGTTAGGTGAAAGAAACCAGTCACAGAGGCTACATATTGTATGAGCCTATTAACATCAGGTGTTCAGAATAAGCAAATCTATGGAAAGAGAAAGTAGTTGAGTGGTTTGCATTTGTATTTAGGTACAAACTTCTAACTACTTTATCTTAAAACTTCATGACAATTGTTAGGGAGAAATGCCTACTTCCCAATTTCTGGGACTGGTGGGAGAGAGAATGGTGAAGGAGTAATGGGTACCGGCTTTCTTTTAAGGATGATGATAATGTTCTTTGATGAAATAATTGGGATGAATGCACAACTCTGTAAATATACTACAAATAATGGAATTATACACTTTAAATAAGTAAACTTATGGTCTATAAATTATGTATCAATAGAATTATTAAAAGAAATAAAAATATATGCATATATGATCATGCTTTATACACTGCCATTTAACTCATACCTAATGCATTTTAAGTCTCCTCTCCCCTACATGAAGCTTGGATATTTTTAAATGGCTGTGCAATATCCCAAATTATGGGACATTTGACTGTTTCCTATGATTTGACTTTCTATCGCAGAATTTCCTGAGGTTGAAAAGACCCTTGTTCTTGGTCTCTCTGTATTCTACAAATGAATACAGTGGGGGGAATGAGAGGCATTTAGAACTGATATGTTAGAACAATGGGGGAAAGAGGAGATTGGGCTGTTTCTGCTGATGAAGTTGGAGTCCTGGAGAAGAGAGGAGGTAGAATGGCTGTGGCCCAGCCATTGGCTCCTCAGTGCCTTCCATTTGTCTGATCCTGCATTTTTTCAGTTATTAAAATTGGATCATCCGGCCTGCTCCAATATGATGCACATCTTCTGAGTTAACTCAGTGCCCCTCTTTGGCTGATGATTTTGCTTTTTGATTAGGCCTGCTTTGCATTTCTTTGTGGAAGTCAATAGGTCTTTTAATATTTTTGCCTTCTTTCCTATCTCAGGCTTGTGGGTTTATTTTTATCATTGCTGAGACCTTGAAAGTGGTAACTTTATTCTTTCTTTTATGAATATTTTAAAATCTATTTGCTGTTGGTTTCAAATAAGTTCTTTTATCAGGTTAATGATATTTCTTTTATTTCTTGATGAATAATTTTCCTTAAAGATCAGGAATGGATGTGGAGTTTCACCCAATTTATGGGACATCCATCATGATGGTTGTATACATATTTATTTATTTTTCTCCTTTAATCTGTTTATGTGGTGAATTGCATTAATGCATTTCCTAGTCATTTTTAATCATTCATTTGGCATTCATTTCACCCATATTTATTTAGTGCTTTCTATGTGGCAGATGCTGTTCTAAGCACTGGTGATATAGTAATAAGCTAAACGAACATTATTCTTTAAAAATATTGCTAAATGCAATCTGCTAACATTTAATTTTTTGCATTTAGATTTAAGAATCTACCTCAAGAACATTCAGAAGTATGCACAAAGATATAAGTAAGAAATACTTATTACAACATTGTTTATAAATGTTAACATCAACATTGGTGGGGGAAGGTTGAAGTATGTTTTAGTTCCTCCACGGTATGATATAATACATAGTAGTTAAAAAGAATGAGGATGCTCAGTACATATAAATATGAAGACACAAACTTTTAAAAATTATTGAATACATATATAATGTATAATATATATGTAAATATATATATATATATATATATATATATATATTATGTACACTTATATAAATATATCATGTACTATCATTTTTGTAAAATTGAAAAAAAACCTCTGTGTGTTTACACTTTCTTTAAGCATAAAAATATCTGGAAATAAATGAAACAACAAACTATCAACAGGGGATTCCTCTGGGTTAAAGAATGAAGGGTGTGGAACATGAAGACAGATTTTCAAATCTTAATGTATGGATTTTGTTTTGCTTAATCTTTAATTTTAATTTATTTTAAGCAAGCAGATATTAATGTTGCAATTACAAAAAAAGGAGAAAAATTAGTGATAGAGCTTGGGGATTAGAAGAGGGTGTACAAAAACATTTTGAACATGTCTCCATGGGTTAGTGTTCAATTGCAAGAAACAGAACTTTTTAGCTAGTTTTAAGCAGAATGGAATTTCTTACTATGTATCAGATGGTTCATAATATTCATTGAAAAATCCAGGAACCAAGCTATATTAATATGTTTTGTGCTTCCATAACAGAAAAACTGAGAATGGAAAACAACAGAAATGTACTGAAGCATCGTTCTAGAGGCTGGAAAGTCCAAGATCCAGGGGTTAGCATCTGACATGGGCCTTTTTGCTACATTATCTCATGGTGAATAACAGAAGGGCAAGAGTACATACACAAGAGAGAGCAAGATGGGGCTCTTGATTTTGTAATGACTTGATTTTGTAACAAACCTACTTTCTAGCTAAGGAACATACTCCAGGAATCATGTTGTCAATGCATTCATGAGGACAAAGGCCTCATAACCTAATCACCTTTCAGAGATCCTACCTCTAATACTATTGCATTGGGAAATTAAATTTTCAACACATGAATTTTGGGGGAACACATTCAAATCATGGAACAGGTGGTAACATGATTTCCAGGAACTAATCCTAGCCTCAAAATCATATGCCTCTGTTGTGAACAGGGCAGTAGCTACAACTGCTGATAGAAGCTACAGCCAAGCAGCGGGGAACTGTAGAAGCATACCACTTCCATGATCTGTACCATCTGCACCCCACAACCTGTCTTCCTCCCCATTTAACTTCCAAATTCTAGCCCTGCATGAGGTTATCTGTCTCATCTGGAACCTAACTTCAAAGAACTCTAAAAATGTAATTCTTGGCTTTTCCAAACATTGCAGTATAGGAAGATGTTTGAGGAGGTTTGAATGGATATTAAGTAGTCAAGGTGCTCACCACAATGAGCAAATAGCATAGTGCTTTTCAAATATAATATGTGGTTATTTTGCCACAAAGACGGGGAAAATCATTGATTTACTGACAAAAGCTTTTTTTTTCATATGTAATAAATATGTTTATTATAGAAAAATGCCAAAATAAGCAAGCATAGAGAAGAAAAAGGTAATAAAGTGATCTGAAATCCCACTATGTGTTAATATTTTGTTAATATTGCCAATATTTGGATCTTTCACATACCCACCCACACAATCCCTGCCCCACCCTTAAAAAATAGATTTATAATACATATCAACAGAAGCTGATTTAAATGTGACAAAGCTAGATATAATGTTTAAAAAGTAAAGTTAATTAAAAATCATAAAACATGTATTGACTTAATAACTTAATTTAAAAACTCATTGAAATAATAGACCCTGAGTTTTTTTAAGTTCACTTTTAAATCATTTTCATCAAGTCAAAAATAATTAGGTTATCTTTTCTTCATTTTTAATAAATGCTATTTTTGACTCAAAATGGGTTTGTTTTTAATTAACTTTCTTGCTTTTTTAATTTGGAAAAACATCTACCTTAATACTTAATACCTTCCCCCAGTATTCAGGAAATTCTGTATACATAGTTTTAAAACAATAGAAATATTGGTCCTTGGCCATCCATATGGTCCATGCAATAAACAGAATTCTCAGTACTTTTGTTTCCATGTAGGTAAAGCCAAGAGGTTGAAGCAGATTCTCTCTCAGGTCCAGATCTATGTAGAGATTTCCATCCTTAGGAGAAGTTGGAGGCTGTACAAGCCTGGCTTTGATTTCCAGGCCTGCTTTCATGTACCAGGTGACCTTGAGCTCATGATGAACTGCTGGATGCCTCCGTTTATGAATCTGAGTACTGAGATTAAAGGAGCTTCTATTTACTTCCTGGAGTTTGATGAGGACTGCCAGCTCCCTCGCAGCGAATGTCCTATATACATATTATAACTAATTAAAGACAATAATGTAGTCCAAGAGATAGCTGAACAGAGTTCTTTAATTCACTGTAGATTTTAATCTTGGGTGGACATTGAGAGATATAAGAGCAACAATGACTACATTTTAAGGTAACATCAGCAACAAAAAGCACAGGAATTTATTTCAGAGAACGAATGGATTCTTTGACCACTCCAGATGAAAAGTTCACATAGCAATATGTATTACTCTATGAATTTATCTATCTAATGACTTATATTCCATATATCTACATATATTTATTTCTAAATAAAAATGAAATGTGCTTGTCTCTGGGAATAGAATTACAAATAATATTCTGAATTTTCCAAAGTATTAATTGAATTAAACTATTTTCTTTTAGTGATCAAATGATACTTCCTATAGCTAGAAATATACAAGTGAGTGCTTTTTTGAAAATATTTTTAAATGGAAGTTATACTTCATTGCACATTACCTAAGGCCGGGGCAGGTAAGTGGGATAAGAAGAGATTATATCTATTAAAATTGTTCTTCATGTTAGAGAAAATACTAGTCAGTAGAGTGCTCCAGGACCCTATGCCTTGCTTCTCACCTGTCCATTGACCTTAACTTTTATTTCTAGTTTTAGATTTATCTATAGGAATCTCCACCATCATTTAAAAGTGTCTTGTGTAGCACTTGCAGCCTCAAATTCCATTCTCTGAAATATACCTTACCATCCTCTTACCTCTCTTAACATGCTGTCTTTTCTTCTCCTGGGTACCTACTTCTTTCTGCCATGTATTTTGGTTATTTGTGTTCTCTGTGAGCTCAGCCATAAGTATGCTCTGCCTCTATTCTGACTTGGTATTTTCTTTTGTAGGCTCATAATAAATACATGCTATTAAGAATTGGATCTAATATTGTTTCTGGGCTAGATCACACAAGAGTAGCTATACAGTGGATGCCTATTAAGCTTTTAGGAATAAAACAAAAACAAAAACAAAAAACTTCCCAGGCTACGGGAGAACCATTTAGTACCACAAGGGCTAAATTTATTAAATGACCCTCTACCCAGACTCAGTTATTTTCTTTAGGATGAGTGGTCCATAGTTAAAACTACCTTGTTTTTGTTGGGAGATTGTGAGCTCTTTCTTGGTACAAGCTCCTAAATCCACCTGGGTATCTCTGAGGCCAGAAAATGTCAGAGTAGTTTATCAGCAGCATTTGAAATTGCAGGCAATGAAATACATTTTCAAGTTCATGTCACACTTCACCCACTTTTTCTGCTCAGACTTCTTGCCCCTCTGATTTATTTGTTAATATTTCTCTTTCCTGTATGGATTTGCTCTAGGCTATTTATTTTTTAGAGTGATTCAGTCGGGGGAGCTACCATCCTCCATTAATGGTACAATGTGAGTGTTCAGGGAGGTGAGTGGGAGTTTGAGTAGAAAGAGTTGGGGATGGCTTTTCTTTTTTCCCTAGGGAAGGAGGCATTTCATAAAGGATATCAGGAGACCAGATTGCCACCCACTTCTGCCTGTGTGCATACCTTGAATAAATTAAGGAAAACTGAAGTCAACAGAGTACCATGAAATGGCCAATATTGAATTTCCCCATTCAGCAACATGGAGTCACAAGAGAGAAACCAATTCAAATGGAGAGCATAAGAAAGTAATACTTGTTGAACAATTAGGTGTGTGATCTGAAATTACTCTGAGGAGTCTGGTATGTTGTCTTCCCCAATCAAGTTGAATTTCTAGACTGAAATGCTTGGATAAAGTGACTTCACCAGAGATGTGCTAATCTCGACACCCTTATTTTTTTAGCCTTTTAGTGTTCCCTTAGTAAGACTTTGAATTACAAGGGAGATTTAGGGAGAAGAGAAAGCAGCCTTGATGTTGGGATGTGTGTTGGAGGTAGTGTGTCCTGGTTATATATGTGGCAGGATTCTAAGAGAAGCTTGGAAGTGTTTATAACACAAATTTCAAGGAAATTATATTGTGTTGATTTAGTTAAGAAATAATGTTTAATATATGATTATATGACCGGTGTAACTCTACATCATGTACAACCAGAAGAATGAGAAGTTATACTCCATTTATGTATGATGTGTTAAAATGCATTCTACTGTCATGTATAACTAGTTAGAACAAATTTTTTAAAAGAAAAGAAAAGCAGATTGAGAATACACCAAAAAATTTAACTTAAATTTAAAAATTAAAAATTTTGAAATAAAACACTTCATTAAATAAAAAAAGAATGTTAATAATATTTAAAAATTTGATTGAATAAATATATAAAACTGCTTCTAATTGTTTTCAGAATTTTCACTGGATAGTATAGGGTAAAAAAATACTCATTTTTCCCTCTGGTAATCAAATAATTCATGTGAATGTAAGAATACTTTCTAAAGAAAGAGAAATTAATGCAACTGTGTATTAAAATGGCACTTTTTCTGTATTTTTTAAGTTGGTACATTATAATTACACATCGTAGTTGAATTTGTTGTTACATATTCATATATGCACACATTATAAATTGGTCAATACCAACAAACAACAGATCCCACTATTATGTGTAATTATAATGCACCAATTTAAGAAATTAGTTTATTTCCCTTTCTTTGCCTTTCTCCCTCCCTCTATTCCCTTTCCTCTATTGGTCTCCCTTCTATGTCCATGCCTCCTCCCTGCCACATGTCTCTGTCCCCTTTACTCTCTAGCTTCCACATATGAGAGAAAACATACAACCCTCAATTTTCTGAGTTTGTCCTGTTTCACTTCACATAATGTTCTCAAGTTCCATCCATTTTCCTACAAATGACAAAATTCTATTATTCTTTATAGCTGAATAAAAACTCCATTGTGTATATATACATGTTTTCTTTATTTATTCATCTGTTGACAGAGACCGAGATTGGTCCTTTAGGCTATTTGTGAACTGAGCTGCTGTAAATATATATTTCTATGGTATGATGGCTTAATTTCTTTAGGATAAATACCAAGGAGTAGTATTTATTTAGCTGGATCACATGGTGATTCCATTCCTATTCTTTTAAGGAACTTCCATTCTGATTTCTGTGGTGGTTGAACTAATTTACAATCCCACCAACAGTGTAAAAGTATTCCTTTCCCCCACATCCTCTCCAGCATTTTTATTGTTTATATTCTTGATGGTTGCCATTCTAAAAGAAGTGAGATGAAATCTCAATGTAGTTTTGATTTGCATTTCCCTGATTGGTAAGGTTGTTGAACATATTTTCATATATTTGTTAAAATATATAAAGTGTCTGTCTAGTTCATTTGCCCATTTTATTTTTTTGTGTTAAGTTTTTTGAATTGTTTATACATTCTTGATATTAATCCTCTGTCAGTAGAGAGGATGGCATGTTTTCTCCCATTCTGTAAGTTTTCTTTTTGTGCTTTTGATTGATTTCTTTGCTGTGAAAAATATATATACTTTTTAATTTGATGGTGTTCCAGTTATTATTTATTGGCATTATTTACTGAACTTTAGGATTTCTATTGGGGAAATTGTTGCCTGTATTTTAGACTTTTGATTGTATATATTTTTTTCTAGCAGTTGCAAAGTTTCTGGTCTAAATCTTAGGTCTTTATCTATTTTGAGTTGACTTTAGTGCAGGGTGAGAGACAGGAATCTAGTCTCATTGTTCTGCATATGGTATCCAATTTTCCCAGATCATCTGTTGAAGAGGCTCTCTTTTCTCCATTTTTAAAAAGGCTTTCTTTTCTCTGATGAATGATTTTAGTGGTTTTGTCAAGGATCATATGATTATATCTGTGTGGATTGGTTTCTGTGTCTTCCATTCTGTTCCAGGGGTCTATGTGTCTGTTTTAATGCTAATACCATGCAGTTTTTGTTATTACAGTTTTGTAATAAAATTTGAGAGCAGATATTGTGAGGTCAAACAGCACTCATTATCAAGTTTCAGCAGGAGCAACAAAGGCTAAGGATAATGTTGTAGGTTTGGTATACACCACATGCTAAAGTAAGGTGTGTACCACATATGCAGGATGCTTGAGAGATGAAGGAATTAGTCAACAGCTTTTTTGGTCTCCTGTCCTGAGAGCATAGACTTTTGTTCGTTGCCTCAGTCATATGAGTCTAGGGGTTTCAGATCTACTTGGAGGACTTGACATTTGTCCCATGGAATTTGGTAAACTCAGAACAGGGGTCTGATTCTTTCCATTAGAAATCCCAAGGTGAGAGACTGATCAGAGTTTCTGGGAGTGAGCCGTGCTTCCTTTGAAGGTGAGACAAAGCTATGTGTTTCTTGTGGACAAGTTGTAAGTTCCACTGAAAGGAACAGCCTGGGATTATATTAAAACAGTCCCTGTCCAGAATACAATGTAAAGATGCAATGTCACCCCATCCTGGGTATGGACTGTTGACAAACAGGAGCATTAGAGGGGAGGTTGGAAGTTGTGGAGAGAATTCTAAAGAGTCACCTAGAGATGAATCTCAGAGGAATTTTGCTAAGGATCCCTGCGAAAGGAACTGTCAACTCTGGACTGTCATTTCCAGAGGTTGAGGAACACTAGAGTCATTCAAGGAAAACCTTCCCTATCTATCTCTATTAGCCTTTTGCTCTCAGCCAACCCTGGAGAGGCCACGCCTTGCAGCTACCAAGTTATGGAGGATGCAAAGCACAAAAGAGAAGCCAAACTGTCACCTCCTTCTTCACTGTGCTGTCTCAGATCTGGATTGGATCCAAGCATTATTGCTCATTACAGGAAAAGAGACATTCTAATTGGATATGAATTTGAAGTTTTATTATTACAGCTGGTTGTGCTTGTGTGATCCTTAGATTAGATTGAATTTTGTATTATTCAGAGAAACAGATTATTCCTTTATTAAATACTCAACAGAATAATTTAGGGAAACTATGAAATTTCATATAAGGGGCGGGCACAATGAATCCACAGAGTAGATTTGTAAGAGCTCAGTGCATTTGCAGAAGCCACCATCCTTTCTGGAAAACCTTCCTAATTCATCTCCCTGCAATATGTTTTGTCCTAGTGCAGACCAGTCTTCCCAGCACAACAGTGGCCCTCCATGACCTTCAGGATGATGTTTATAGTAATTAACATCTTTCCAAGGCCTTCTATCTTTCACACCTGCTCCCATCTCCATTGTCTTTCCAGAATCCTTATTTATTTTTTTCTCAACCTCTGTACTCTCTCCTGAAAGCCCTGTTCTCACCGTCCTAATCTTCTACATGTTAAACTGTTACAAGGTGCCAGAATGGTTAATTTCTGCTTTCATCATAGTAACAGTCAGTGATTATGACCTTATAGAGATGGGCAGTGCATGTTGCTTTCTTTCTTTCCCTTTTTCCTTGCCTATATACATTTTGCAAAAACAAAATTGGGATCATAATTTGTCAATTACAGTGTATGTTTCCCACCTATTATTCCTCGCCATTTACTAAAGTCTTTAAAAACTCAGATGACAATAATGAAATCCTTTAAAAAAATAAATGGAGGTGACCATGAAACATATAAGGCAATGTAATGCTATTAATTTTCTGTAAAGGTCAAGGCAATTGTGCGATTGCTGAATGACTGCCAATAAGGACTATTACTATGCTCTGAAGATTTGTTTACTTGCTGTTGCTGTTGACAGAAGTAAAGCATTATAGCATGTGAGAACTTTACACACCAATTCAGTCCCAAATAAAGCTGAGGATGTGAATTACTGATTTGTCCCTTTTACCACGAGCCCTGTCTCTGTTGAACTATCAGAAACACCTGGTAATTGTAGGGAGACAATAATCTTGGCACTATTTCATTAATTATGCCTCCTTCCCAGCTGGTGTTTTTATTTCTGGAATGTTTTGTCTTTTATTTTTTGCGTAGACTTCATGCCCCTTGGGCAGGGAACACATTTTCTTTTTGGTCTGGTCTTGTGCTGTTGCCTAATAAACACCGAAATATAATTTAAAAATGGATTTGATTCATTTAGTACTCACCTAAATGAATTTAGTACTCATCAAAGATTGACAATGCCAAAGATATTTTTCAGCCTTGTGTCTTGCAAAAAAATATGTTCCACAGTTTTAGTTTTTTGAGCATTGTCTGCTGGCAGGGGTGTGTGGGCAAAGGTGACTTCTTTGGAAATGAGAATGCCAGACAGTAAAGATCTTTATGGCAGAAAGGATCACCCCTTTCAACTAAGGTGTGACGGAGAAATCTGGGCAAAGTTGTGTTTGTTTTCCAACTGCAGCTGCAAATGGACAACCTGTGGTAGGTTTATTTCATTTGGTTTTTACATCTTTAAGACGTTGAATCAGTTGACAATATCTACAAACCAGAAGACTCACATAAAAGCATAAGATAAAATAGAAAAAAAAAGAGCTGGTCACTCGAGGCCCACATTCCTTCATAGCAGGGATCAGCTGAGTAGCCATTTTGCTTATGGAAAAAGGACTGCATACTCCCTAATGCCACAGCACCCTCTCCTCCCTCATGTGTTGCCAACTGTCAGGCGAGGTGATCGTTACCCTTCGCCAAGGCGCTTGCCCTGCAGCCCTGCCCCACATTGAGCCTGCTTGAGCCATTCATACGGCTTGCCCAGCCTCTGTGAGCATTTTAAAATTTCAAGCCTCTGTTTCATAATCATCTACCTGTTCAGCAGTTGCAAATGGCAAATCCAGGTATCCATCAATCACTGGAGAATTCTCAAAGCAATGACATCATAAAGTAATCAATTTTGAGAGATATAATA
This sequence comes from Marmota flaviventris, assembly GCF_047511675.1. Classification (NCBI taxonomy): domain Eukaryota; kingdom Metazoa; phylum Chordata; class Mammalia; order Rodentia; family Sciuridae; genus Marmota; species Marmota flaviventris. The sequence continues at coordinate 21,849,362 of NC_092508.1, forward strand.
GAAAGGATTTGAAAACTAAAAGCATCTTTAAAACCTTTACTAGTAAAATAAAAAACCGACACCAGCCTGAAGCTACAACACCATTGCCAAATTCTGGAAAGCAAGTGGCCTAGCATGCTACTGTGATTGAGCTCGGGTGTATGCCTCTGGATTCTAGTTAGAACTGATGCAGAAAGGAGCACCTGCTGTCTGTTGGGACCACACTCTGGTTGATAAAGTGATGGTAAGCTCTGCGTAAGGACATTGCTTATTTAAATAGTTAGGATTGTGTATTTCTTTTCAGATCCCAGCTGTCAGGAGGATCATTTATCTTTACAAGGACTTCTGAAAGCTAATCACTTACTCCCAGACCCCTGACAATTAAATTCTAGAACGGCTGACTATTCTGCCAGGCTAACTTTTCATTAGGAAGTACAGACATTATTTCAGAATTTTGTTAAAGTGGTTTAGAGTTTTTTTCATCATTTGCTAGCCTCCTGTCTCCAGTGCCTTCTAGCCCAGTAAAATACCTCCTTTCTATCCAGTTATTCAGGGTAGACACCGGGAGTCATATTTGGCAATTTTCTCTTCCCAACCATATGCAATCAAGTCCTATTGATTCTACTTCTTAAATCCTCAGGATCCGTTTGCTTCTCTCTTTACCTATTGCCACTTTTCTGGTTGAAGCCAATACCCTTTCTAGAAAAGCCTCCTCACTCATCTCCCTGCATTGTCTCTTGCACTATTGGAGACCTATCTCCTGGGCACAACAGTACTCTCCCTTGCTTTCAGGATGAGGGCCATGTGATCGACATCTCTCCAGGCCCTCCACATTCCACACCTGCCTCTGTCTCTGTCCTCTTTCTGGAATCCTGATGTCTTTTCCCCCAGCCCCAAATGCCCTCTCCTAAGGCCATCATGCACTCACTCTGCTCTTGAAATACGCACCTGGCCTTGACTTCACATCTACTTTTCATCTTAAACCTTCCTCCTCCAGTCTTTCTTTGTACTCTCGAGTACTATCCTAGCATCTGTAATTTCCCTTTTGAAACAACTCATATTTTGATTTATTTGTTTTCCACTAAGCTGTAAGGTTTATGATTTTATTTGTCTTATTCACTATTGTAACTCCACTGCTGAGCACTGGGCCTGGAACTTGCTTCATGATCAAATATATTAAAGAAACTAAACATGAAGCTGCAGAACTCGGACTACATAAGACTATATGAGAGGTGAAAAGCCTGAGCAAATTGATTATTAAGCATTAGAAAATTGTGCGGTTTTATTACAGAAGTCAAGTGGAAGGATCATAAAGTACAGAAAAATAAAGATAATAAAAGTATTTCCAAATCCTCCCTTCAAGATAAATAAGAACAACTGTAAATATTTCCACATAAATCATTTCTATATTTGTTCTATGTTCACAAAGATATAGATGTAGCTTGGTCATCTGATTGTTTTTTTCTCTTAGCATATTATGGTACCATTTCTGTGCTATTAAATATTCTGTCAAATATCATTTTTAATACCTGTGGTATGGATGTTTTAAAATTGATATCTGTATTCTTGCCTATCATAGAATTTTTAGATGGTCTGCATTGTGATTTTTTACTTTTATTTATGCCTGAACTATTTGCTTATTAAAGGTCATGTCATCACCATGCCCTTAGCCTTTGGAATGGCTGGCAAAGGGCTTATAACCGAGAGGTAATAAGGTTGAGAAGCTGTATAGAGGAACGGGTAAGCACGAACTCTGGAGCGGGTTTCCCAGACTTGAGTCATGGCAATGTCACTTACCAGCTATGTTGCTTTGAACATGGTATTTACTTATGAGAGAACTCTCTTAATGATGTTTAAGTGTACAACATAGTATTGTTGACTTTAGCATGATGTCGTACAGAAATCTCTAGAACTATTCATTTTATATTATTGAAACTTTATGTCAGATGATAACAATTTTCCCATTTTCTCTTCCCCGAATCTCTGGTAGCTCCATTCTATTCTCTGATTATGTAAGTTTAACTATTTTACATATCTCATAAAAGTGGAGTCCTATAGTATTCTGCCTTTATTTCCTGTAGCATTAAGTCTTCAAGATTGATCCATGTTGTCACAGGTTGCTGTATTTCATTTTTTAAAAATTTAAGTCTAAATAATATTGTATCTTATGTATATACCATATTTTCTTTATTTCTCCATTGGTTGCCATTTACCTTGTGTGTATATCTTGACTCTTGTGAACATTGGGGAGTTTCTTACTTTCTGTGGATTTAGCTTCCTTATCTGTAAACTGTAACTTGATCTTAAATCAAATGTTCTATAAATCTTATTTAGAATGTTTCAGTAAACAGTTTTCTTATTTTCCTGCAACACTCCCTTCCAATCCAGCTTTGTCTGACTCTTGAAGTACAACTAGAATATTTTCATTGTTGTTCAGTAATCCTCGCTGCCTCTCTAGGTGAAAAAATGCTTCTGATCTCCTTAGCTGTGTATTTGAGGCCCTCCATGCTTAAGTGTCAACCCTACCTCTTTGACTTACTTGTTATTTTCCTGTGCTTTATCTTGACTCCTGTCAGTGATTTGGCTTGGAATATTCTACCACACCTTCACTCATTCCTAACCTTATAATTAAGGATTCAGCTCAAACTTCTAGGAAGCTGCTCTTAATTCCTTTTCCTTGAAGTGCACTCTTTTTTTTTCCTAAATGGTTATAAATCTTCTCTTCATTCACTTATATCCATTTAAGTTGTATTATTGGTTATTGGTGACTTAGGGGATTTCAGCATAAACATCATCAGTCTCTGATCTGGCTTGGTGTTTGCCATAGAACCCATGCCTTTGTAGGCACTCAATAAATACATACTAAATTAGTGAATGGATTTCAAAGAATTTGAAGGCTAGATCTCACTATACTTTCTCAGTCACAGTGTTTAACTCAGATAGTTGTGTGATGTGAATAATAAAATAATAATATGCATCTAATTTAATTATGCTTTGTGAGATGCCATCTTTCCCTAAACTCACTGCTTTTTTTAATTGAATACTCTATGCCAATAGAATTATTCTGTACCAATGGATTAAAAAGGTATTTTTCAGCATGGATTGCTCTCAGCCTTTTTCTTTTCTCCACCTCCATGTGTATATATAGCATTTTTTTCTTATAAATAGGTGCCATTTATCATTGCTGTTTATTGTGGAAACATGGCTCTCCCCATCACTTTTTCCACATTGCTCTTGCTGCTACCTGGTTGCATTCTGGAATTTTATCTGTCAAAGCATAGGAAAAAGACAAGGGTGAAGACAAGGTCATGAGTCTGGTTCTTCATCTGTCTTAGAGAACAGTGGTCTTATGCAGTTGAAGAGTGGCTGCCAGTTACGTTTGGGTTGGCACCAATTTTAGAATGCTTGAGTCAGGGAGAAGACAGCAAGGGAATATCTTACCTTAATTCATGCTGCCTGAGTTCATGAAGCAAAGCCTCAATCCATCATCAGGTCAGCTTCTCGGTCTACCTCCCTCAGAGTTAGGGCAGAGACCATCCGAGTTTGGCAATAGACTATCCCATGGTCTTCATTATAAGTGTTAATTATGGAGTTTAAGTGTGGAAACATGTTCCAGGTGCTAGTAGGCAGATGTCTTTGTCTATTGAAAGCTATGGGGATTCATTTTTAAAAAGTTTTAGATCTAAACATTTTTCATAATTGAAAGTTTGTGTACGTAGCTGGTAGATCTCAATATGCCACAAGAGTAGCTTGTGGCAGTGTTTAAATGCTAAAATCAGAACTGCAGTCTGTGAACACCCCCCACTCCACAGATGGTTTCCCACTTACTTCATGACATTTGCATAAATAACCAAATAATTTCCACATAGTATAACTTTGATCAGGATGGGAATGAGCCTTATCAGATGCATTTGCGAAGGGGAGTCCCTTTTCAGTTTGGCATCAGAAATCAAAAGCCAGAGAAGATGAGAGGAACTAGAGAAAGGTTCAGGCCCAGAAGGTAGAAGCTTAGGTCAAGTGTAGCCATCTTTCAGTGGCTCTTGTTATCAGAGACAGGGGACTGATTAAGAAACCAGGATTTTCTACAAACATGAACACAGGACTCCAGGTTGTTGTGTTTCTTTTCGTTAGGATCCAGTTTTCTACACAGAGGGAATAAAGAGAGAATGTGTATTGGTTTTATATTTCAGGAGTCTAGATTTTCTCTTAATCATCACAAGCCCTAAAGCTTGCTTCTTGCTGCACCGAGTATCATAAAACATACATAAATTTCACACAGTATAAATATTTTTCAAATATTGGCATATGGCTTACTATGGCACTGTGTAAAAAATTTTAAAATCAAACCATCAACAGAAACAAGGAGTTGACATTATTGCTTTATAATGAGGTTTTGAAACTATTAACTTAATCATTAAGTGGTTCATGAGCGTAAAGCAGTTGGAAAATATAAAATGCTATGAAAATTCTTGAGAAGAAGTACAATGAGGTCAGATGAACCCTTTTAAGTACATCATAAAGAAAGTGAACAAAGGCGGTTTGGAATTTTTCCCTTTTTATAAGGTAAGCCTGGAAATTCTTGACATATTGCCTTGTCACTAGAGATCCTCATCTTCTGCCTTTTGTTGCCTCTCCACCCAACCTTGACTTTCTAGGAGCTACTGAACAGCAGTAGCTGCCAGCCCTCATGATCTCAGTAAGGCCCCTGCCCACCACCCCAGGGGTGAAGGCTTCTACATAGTTTTGTCTTGAGGTTTGGAGGCTTCCCTACCACACACATCCAGGGCAAAAGCACCCACTTCTGTTGCTTGTTCCCTCCAGTCAGGATGTTATTTGCAAATCCTTTTTGGTCACACAGGATTCCTAGCCATGACCTTTGGTTTGTATCTGGGTTTCCCTGCTCTTGATTAGCATTCACCCAAGTTTGGTCTTGTGCTGTCTGCCCCACAATCCCCTGAGGCACTGGTGAAAATGAAGATGCCTAGTGTTCATCCCAGACCCAGTGAGCAGCACTTCTGGCAGGGACCATCATCCTCAGCTGTCCCAAGGATTCTTTCTTAGCAGGACCACAGCAGGATGTGGTGAGTTATCTCCAGCCCATGCTTCCAGGGATTATTAGGGTCTCCATGTGTGAACTCCTCTCAAGAATTCCTAGGGAAATTTGTATATTTAAAAATCCTAACTCTTAAGAAAAATTAGTCAAAAAAATTGGAAAGTGGAAAAAGAGTATTATAATTCTCTTGGAGGCATTGAAATTTAAAAATCAACATAGACATACTGTTGATTAGGAGGAATCCATTAATGACAAATAGAAAGCAGAAAACATTGACAAGAAGAGTGGAAGTTAAGGTCTATCTGTCAGGAACCAGAACAAATATGTGCGGGAGAGAAGTAGACACAATCTCATCAGTGTTTCTGGTCACTGTGGCCATACTATGAACATGTGCTTGTGGGTCTATCTGCTGCCAACAGTAAGTTGATCTTGCAGACAAAACAACTATTTATAAATTTATCTATAAAGTATACTTTAATCTTATGAATGGTCTTCTAAGGAATGGCAACTTTTAGAAACAAAAAATTCCTTAAATTGGTAATTTGTCACATGATTCTGTGTAGTGTTATGAATTTTGCTTGGAGATTTAAATGTTGCAGAATGTGAATGCTGCTAAACCATGTTTGCTGACTTTTTCTGTTATTTTCACATTTGTTATAAATTGCAATTCAATGAAAATCCTAAAAATATTTTCCTTGTTAACAAAAGAAATTATTTCAGGTTTAACAATATGTATCCTAACATTTAATTTGAAGGTACTCTTGTATTTACTCTTAAAACTTTAACCAGTGTCAATATAAAATGAAATCAATATTTACATGTATTATATTTCAAATATTTCACTTAAAATGATATATATCTTTTTTTTTGTGTTAATGTTCCCTTTTAAAATATTTTTCTATTGTCTAATATCTGTTATAGATCTTTTTATGATATTAAATATATTTGTGTCACAATAAATGGGAGATAATAATGACCACTGTATGATTATTTTTAACAAGTTATCTTTAAAACTTTTAGCATAACCCTATTACATGAAAATGATTTATTATTAATTTTTCATTATATATTCTTGTGTCTACTTAATTTTATACTTTTTTTTTAGTATTTTTGTTTTTAGTTGTAGATGGACACAATACCTTTATTTTATTTGTTTCTTTATATGTTCCAGGGATCAAACCCAGTGCTTCACATATGCTAGGCAAGTGCTCTACCACTGAGCCACAACTCTGGCCCCAATGTTATACTTTTTATTTATTTATTTATTTGAGAGAGAGAGAGAGAGAGAGAGAGAGAGAGAATGAATCTTTTTTTTTTTTTTCGTAGATGGACACAACACAATGCCTTTTTTTTTTTTTTTATGTAGTGCTGAGAATAGAACCTGGGGTCCCGCCCGCCCTAGGCGAGCACTCTACCGCTGAGCCGCAATTCCAGCCCTGTTATACTTTTTTCAATGTGTAAAAAAAATTTTATGGAAAACCAGAATAAATTGTGATTTTTAAAAAAAATTCCTGAAAAATTCAATCTCATGTCCTAAAACTCTATAGATTAGTATATGTCCAGAATGCAAAAAGAGTAGATGCTATTTTATTTTCAATATGCTTTCAGGTGGATGTTAGCAAAAAGTAAATAGTTCTAAAGATCTTACTGCTTGTTAGACTATTCTAGGTGCTTTATGTATATAAAGTTACATATCATTATCAATTTTTGATGGAGAAACCAAGGAAGAAGGATTAAGTAACTTACCCATGGTCATTTTGTTATATGTATTGATGTACAAAACCCTGGTTCATTTATTTAACTGCTATATAATATTTCATCATATAATCTCAACATCAGGGATCTAGTGCCTGTGAATGGACTTCTGTTTTTAATTTTCCACTTTAAGGGAAAATGCTGAAAGGAGCATTCTTATATAGATCTCCTATGAGATACATAGGTGCACAAGTGGTATCATTACTTCTGGCTTACAAGACACACAGGTTTTCAACATTTTAGCACTAGGTTTTACCAAGCCATTTCCCTAAGATCAAACCATATTATGCTCTCCTGTGCAGTGCTGGAATATTCTTATATTCCCATTTTTTTCCCCCAACAATACTTGATGTGGCCCGGATTTCTTTTCTTTTTTTCTTTTCATCTTTGCTTGTCTGATGAAATGGTCTTTATTTACTGGTACACCATTATCCTTATTTTAAAATCAATAATATTAAGGCTTAACAAAATTTCATAATTTGTTCAAAGTGATAGACCTACTAGAGATTTATGGAACATAGAAAAGTAAAGTTGGATCAATGAAATACATTTCTCCCCCTTTTGATAATTCTTTCTATGCTTAACTTTCCAGTTGTATCTGGGTATTTATGAGAAGAAAATTGAATCTGACTTCTGAAAACTTCTAATCCCATGTATACTCTTGAGAGTGTGTAATGGTATCATTAAAAAAACACTAGTGCTGGGGTAGGTAAGAGTTGGATGGTACATCTGATTTTACCAGTAGAAAATTGGAGCAGTGAGCAAATCTACCTGGTACTTAGGTTTGTCATCTATAAAAGGAGTTGGACCAGACAATTTTATTTCTCTTTTCTCAAATTAAATTTTGTGTTTTCTTCCAAGTTATAAGACAGATAAAAGCTGAGAAAGTTTTGTTGAAAGGTGACAGAGGCCTGCTTAGTTTCTCTCTTCCCCTGTCATTTATGCCACCTCTGTGGAAATTCACAGGGCTCTAGGAAATAATTTAAAAACCACTGGGCAAAATGGCCTCTGAGACCTATTTCCTGTAATAATAGTCAGGAAAATGGACTTATGTATTCTCAAAACTGCTCCAATGTTGTCAAAAACAAATGCTCCCTCTTTTGTGACTACCTCGATGACCTTGAGAGACCATGAGTCAAATTGCATCCTTTAAACACAAGACATCCTTTAATGAAATGGATAATGCCAGTATTTGTCCCCATTACAAGTTTTTATATGTAAACTGGTAAAAGTCTTGGGGCAAATGTTCTAGAGTAAGTGACCAATGAGGGAGGCATTTTATACATGAGAAATTGTACTCTGTATTTACTTTTTGCTTCTACTTACTTCTTTATCCAAATGGTTATAGTTGCAATAACTAACCTCAAAATGTATTAGATGGAATTTCAGAAACAATTTTAGTATCATATATTATTTTGGGTTTCTGGTCTTTTTGTACATATTACTTTAAACGTCTCCTCCTCCAACTTTTTATTAAGAAAGAAAGCCAAAATGAATTCAAGGAAGCCAATTAGAATATATTTTCCTTCCTTTTGCCAATTTTCTTTCAGCTTATACTATCTTTTCTTCTGAGAATAAATCAGTTTACATTTTGCATAGAGAGATCTTTTGCATTTTTAATATTCAATTCCAGGAAAAATACTCCTTGATGCAGTGGAAAGCTTATAGTAATTAGTCCCTTGGATTTGATAAACATATTCATGCTATTAAACCTTGTGATCACCACACAGACACACATATTTATTAACTGGTATCTGAAGTATTATGGAACCGAAAAAGGTACACGTGGAAATGATGGAAAAAAATTAATCAGGGATTTAAGACAAAGCAAGATGATGAATAATTTATTGCCTTTAGATAATTTTATTTCTTTATTTATTCATTGCTTTATTTTTAAATTCCTGAAAGCAAGAAAAATTAAGCTTCTCAACTATTTCCCTCTGCTAAGGGAAAGTAAATAACTAAAGCCATTAATATCACATTACTTTACAAAAATTGGATCTCACTGGAAGTGCTTGCATTTTTTAGACCACAGATTGAAAATTTATTCAATAAGGATGATAAACTCAGATTGGGCCATTGATACAGACTGGTGAACTGTAATGCTTTCTGTGTTAATTAGGAAACAAAAGATGATAAATAATGAGAAATTGCAAGAATTGCTCTTCTCAGAAATTTAGATATTTTTCAATTGCATCTTCACTGTGTCAAAGGTGAACCTCACACAACACAAACAAGTAAGAACAGAGAGACAGAAGTAAACAACTCATTGAATGGGGAAGGGATTTAAAGAAGAAAGTGAATTTGTTACTTCATAAGAGTGTGAAAGTAGAGAGAACACTATTGAAGCTCGAACATCATAATGGAAAAATGATTTGGGGATTCCAAGTATTAGAGAAACTTTTTGCTTGAGTAAATTTTCATCCTCTTCTTGTCTTGGATAATTGAAAGAGTTGAATCATTCTATTTCTGTCCTAGGCTTTTCCTATAGTTTATTAAAGATATTATTTTATAATAGAAAATTTTTAACAACATAAACATTGAACAATTGGGGATTAATAAAAATATTTTATAATTCAATCATATTCAAGAATGTACCCATTAAAATTACATCCTGAGAGCTACTAATAATTATTTTTTAAAGTGATATTAAATAATATAAGAAATGCTCATAACAAATGTTATAAGAAATGTTATGTGAAAAAAAGTAGAGTAGTCTAGAGTGTTTGCAATTTTACAAGAAAAAGGTATTATATGCTTAAGAAAAGGATAGGTAGAAAATAAATGACAATTCATTTTCTAATCAGTGACTATAAACATTATAAAAATATATAAGCAGTTTCCTTTGATCATTATTTTATTCTATTTTAAGTTTCCTTGCATAATGATTTCTTTTTTTTTTCTAAATTCTTTGTCTCATAGTACATACAATGTCAGATAGCTAGTATATTCTTGCTATACTAGCTATACTAGGCCTCTGAGACCTATTTCCTGTAATAATAGTCAGGAAAATGGACTGAAGTGGAATGTGGAAGTATATTTTTATGAATTTAAAACACCTGAAGTTCATATAAGGAAAAACATGATTGATTGTTTGGTTTCATACTGGGTTGTTTTAATGAGAGATTTATGAATTTTGTATGGACTAGTGCTTAAGAAGGCAGACTTTGGAATTCAAATGCCTGGTTCAGATCAAATGTGAGGCCTAGAACATAGTATCTCAGCCTCTCTGTTAGGATTCAATTTGTTATGGGCATATTGAAAGAACTATATGAGATGCGTCTTATAAAGATAGTTAACACATTCATTTCCTGACACATTGGAAATGTTTAATATACAAGCTATGCTTTTATTATTATGAAAACAGAAATTATAAACTTAAAACAACGTATTTCAGATAGTTTAAACCAGAAGAAGCCTATAGATCACAAGACCCAATGATTTTAATAAGAAACTTTAAGGGATTCGATTATAACCCCAACTATTTTAAGACTTGACACATAGTGATTACTCTGTTGTAAGGATTAGGGAGGCTGTATAAAGCAGTAGGTGCATCTAATACAATTTATATAAATGTTTTTCATCTCTGTCTTCATCTATCAATCTACCTACCAGTCTGTATAGATATCTAGAGTGATGTTGACACCAGTTATTTTGGATTGGTCAGATTTTAAGTGATTAATTGCTTTATTTTTCATATTTTCCAGTAATTGTTGAATATTTATGAATATGTGTTATTTTAATAATAACTATAAAGGTATTATTTTAAAAATTGAAGAATAAAAATATGGCAATCTATCCTCTATTACAATAATTATAAATCCATTTAGTGGAAACAGAATTAGCAAAATCTTACTGTATTTATAACTGATAGGCAAAGAAGTGATGGAATTTAATGTAACTATTATCTCGTCATAATGCAGACTAGAAGTAGAATAAATTTATCAGAGAATTTATAATTAGGAGAGATGTGGCTTTCATGCATTTTAAAAGTTTCATTTTGCAAAAGAAGAGGAATATGTCTTATGTTCTGGAGACTTTGAGCAAATGTTTTAATTGAATAAGATTTTATAGAGTCAATGACGAAAAGAAACTCACATTGGAAAGAATGATTTGAAAATATTTCTGTTATTTCTAACAAAATATTTTTTAATACAAATGAGAAAGAACCATCTCATAACTAATGAGTAACAGGAAAACTTTGTACAACAAAACCCCAAATAGTGAACCCCTTTATAAGCTCAGAGATATTAACAATTCCAGCTGTTCACTGTAGTGGATATTGTGGTGCACTACGGAGACCCCACCCCTCCCTCCCCCCACCCAGGACTGCAGTACACAGACCCCCAAGTGCTCAACAGGAAAGGTCACAAAAAGTCATGCCCCTTCCTGGGGGTATTCAAGTATTTCTCAAGCTCCCTTCTCATCACAAAAGGTTGTCCACCTTGGTAATATTAAATGGTACACGAACCCTATTGATTTATATTTCTGGTGGTCCTAGGACTTAAAATTCAGGTCCATGTACATGCTAAGCACATGCTCTCCTACCAAACTACACCCCAGCCCCCTATTCCTTTATTGAATATTTTAAGTAACATCTAGATATTATCCACTAGAAAAAATGAGTAATATCTGTATACATGCTACCTTCTACTCTTATCTGGATATTTTTAGTTACATTATTCCTTGAGCTCCTCCAATTGTTACTTTAGAACTATGTATACTTAAATCTCTTGGTTTTTGAATATTAATTATAAGCAGTGTCGATTTGTATAAAGTTGGGAAATTTGCAAACTTACTTTCTCCACCATTCTTCTTCCCTGCTTCTGCTCAGCTAGTCCATTGACTCTATGGATGAGATGTGTGTAAGTAAAAGTGCACGTGTGTGTGTGTTCATGTGTGTTGCTCACATGTGCACAAGTATATATGTTTGAGAGGGAGAGAAAGATTCATTATTCTAGATTTTCATTATATGTCCATAGGTTGATTATAAAAATTAAAATAACAAACTGTACATAATACATTATGATTATGTAAGTTTTATTCATTATTGGACTACACCAAGATGCTGATTACAGAGAGGAAATATAGAGCTTGTCACTCAACCTGTGCCATCGAAAGGATAACCTTCTCAGTACTAAGATCAAATAGATTCTTTTTCTCAACCGTCATCAGCTTCACATTTGGCTGATGACTTTCTTATAGAGCTTTTTGTCCCCTCTTCTCAAGAATTTCTAAATGCATTTTTATGGGACTCTCATTTAGCTTTTCCACATTCTTTGAGCAATGCAATTGAACCATTCTTCCCAGTAAGTGTTGCCTTACTGCTGTGATCCTAGGACACTGTCTCATTGCACCCGTGGCTTGTTTCCAGTATTTGATCTCATCTCTCCTTTTTCTATTTCTTTTTTCATTTTACTAGAATAAAACTTTAAGTGCCGCATCTAGAAAAGATTTTGGAGGATGGATTTTCTGAGTCCTCACAGGTCTGAAAATGTAATTATCTTGTCAATACATTCATTTGATAGTTTGGCTAGTCATAAAATTATAAGTTCAAATCACTTTCACTCATACATAGGGAGGCATGAATTTATTTCCTTTTAGGATTTGACATTACTAATGTCCATGTTGACACTTGTCTTGTTCTTTTTCTTTTACTATCAGATATTTGCCCCTTTCTACAATCTTTTAGAGCTTTCTTTTTGAAACTTAAAGTTCAGAGATTTCACTAGAAAATGGCTCAGTGTGAATCTTTTGTCATTCACTCTTTTCAACACTGGTGACTTCTCAATATGAGAATGTATGTCTTTTTGTTAGGGAAACGTTTTCTTATGCATCTCCTTCTTTTAATTCTTTCTCAGTTCTCCTTATTGAATGCCTAGTGGACAGATGTTGTGCCTTCTGGATCTAGCTTCTGCCTGCTTTACTTTTTCTCTGCTTTATCATTTTGTCTTTTAAGCTTTAAATTCAGAGTGATTTATTTTTTGTGTTATCTTTCAGATGTCTAACTTGGTTGTCGGCCATATCCAAAGATTCAATCTTGTAGTGAATTTTATTTTTTGATAATTAGATGTATAGTTTCCAGGAATCCTTTTTTATTCTTAGATCACATTTTTTTTTGGAAAATTGTAACTTATACTTATTTTATGTATGCAGTTTCACTATATTAATATCTTTGGTGATAGTTACAGCTTAATTAGAATAAAAATTATTTTCAATGATTTGTATCAGTTCTGTTTCCTCTGCCATTATTTGGTTTGTCCACTTTGGTCATTATTTTTCCTACATTTTCTTTAACCAAATGTTTGGCAAGAACACTAGATTAATTTCTATACATAGTGTGAAGAAATTTGTTCTTCTTCTTCTTCTTCTTTTTTTTACTAAAAAGACTTATTCCTTGAATGGAAGTTGTGGTAGATTTAAAATGGCTGCAAATCTTTGGTACTTTCTCCCTCCAGAGGCAGGGGTCTATGCTCTGCCCCTTGATTCTAGATTAGCTCTGTTACTGCTTGACTGATATAATCCTGAGAAAGTAATTAATTGCTCCAAGTTCTGTGTCCAGGCCAGAAGAAATAGCACTTTATACCTGTACTGCCTGTCTCTTAAAATACTACTCATAGAATCCAGCTGCCATGTAGAAGGGAAGCCCAAGCAACCCTGTGGAGGAATCTATATAAAGAAGAACTAGACCCCTGTCTGAAAGCCATGGTCTAGGTATTAGCCAGAAGCCAGCATCAACTGGACCATTTGTATGAATGAGTCATCTTGAAAGCAGACACCTGTCCAGCCCCATTTGAACTGTCCCACTAGTGCCTTGTGGAGCACACACGAATGCTTCCATCAGTTCTGCAAAATGGCTAATTTATAAGAAGAAGGAATGCAATCTTGCATTTTGTTGTTTTAAGTCACTGAGTTTGGGGGTCATTTGTTATACAGCAATAGGTGACTGGAACAGAGGCTAACGATAAGATCTGTTCTTTCTCTTTCCTAATCTTTTCCTTCAGACAGAAACCTGAGGTATGTGGGTAAAGAGAAGCAAAGCAACAATGAGGCCCTGGAAACATTACAGCAATTAAATAAAGCTAGACACAGAGTATACACTATATAATTCCATTTATATTAATTTTTTGAGTCCACAAAGCTCATCTATAGTGATAGAAATCAGACTAATAGTTACTTGGGAATAGTGATAGCAATGTCCTCAATCTTGATTGAGATGGTGGCTAAATAAATATATATATTTGTCAAAACTCATCAAAAGGTTTCCTTAAAATAAGTGCATTTGATTGGTTATAAATCAGTAAAGACTGATTTTAAAAATAATATATGATTACCTTTCTCCTTCACTAAATATTTCAATGGCTCCATGTTGCTTAAGCATTTAAAGTATATCCATATTCCTTCCTCTGGGATTCCAAACTCTTCATGATCTGGAAAACACATTCTCCATGGCATTCCCAGATTCATCCATTTCTTCATTCATCCACCACATGCTCACCACTCCCAACATGAGTGCTCCTTCCCAGATTCCAGGACTTGATGCTTCACATTTCTCCTTACGAAAGACTTTCCTACCATTGTTGCTTAACTTTCAAAATTCTATGTATTTTTTTTTAAAGCTAAAGTCTATAAACACTCTGAATTTCAGAGTATGGTTTGCCTTTCTCTTTGTGAAGTACCATGGCGAGTGCTCCTTCCATTCTCTCAGAATGCAGTTTAGTAAGTCTTGCATAACAATTATATGTGTGTGTGTGTGTGTGTTTCTCCCTCATCAGATCTAAGTTCCTAAAGAAGAAAATTTTCTTATTCAACTTAGAACTCAAACAGTTCTTCATACATGATAAGTGGTCTATCAATAATTTAACATATCTAGTTCTGTTTTAGGTCTGACTGCCAGTTATGATTACATTCTTTTTTTTTTCCTTTGTGCAACAGTGTTTTTTCCTGATATTACAAATCATCTTTACTTTCATCTTGGTATATAAGACTCTTAACCACTCTTCTTAGAAGTCCCACTTTGCTGGCATTCACCTTTGATTCTAGGAATCTTCCTTCTTAAAACCATCTCTTCCTTTGCTATATGCTTGCTGGATTTTCTTTGTGTCTACTGGACTTTGGTAACTTTAGGACTTCCTTGCCTTGTGCCCATCTGCCCCACATGTTAACACCAGCACTATTTATGCTACTTCTGCCTTATTCCATTAATTATCCCTATATTTTCTTCAGCCACTTCTGTGCTCTAGAAATCCATGGAATCTCTCATCTACAGGCTTTCTTCTTTCCTATTTTGTTGATGTTATCATTTCATATTTAACAACCTTTATTTAATGTTATTTTGGTGGAGATGAACATATGGTTTCAATCTAATATCTTTAATAGAAAACTCCATTATATTATTCTAAGTATTTCATTATAAATAATATTCTAAGTATCCCAATCCAATGCAATTATACATTATGTTCCATTACTATATTATTTTTGGTTAAAGTCACTTCTCTCTTTGGGACTTCACTTCCTCATCTGTAAAATAATTGGATTCGACAGGATAAATTTTAAAATATTTCAGTTTTAACAATGTTAGCACTGGGAGGTTCAAACAGATAAAGACATATTTTTCCAGTACCAAGAATTTTTTATTTGCATACACCTACAACAAAATGACATTACTGGGCTTAGAGAAGAATGACATGGTTTGAAGTGAGTGATATGATCTAGTACCCATCACCACGAGCAGTTTTTGAGTGCGAAGGAGGACATTCTCCCGTTTCACACCATAAGCCCTTATGTTCATTTGTCCATTTTGCACAGAGACCTGATCTTCCTGCAAGAAGCAAAAAAAAAAAAAGGTTAAAAAATGGAATCAATCTCTTGTAATTACAAAATGTTCCAACATGTACTGTAGCAACTCTAACATGTATCTGTAGTTTTTTAGAATGATCTTTTGATCTTTATGGTGTGCAAAATGAGGAAAGTCTTTTAGATTATTATTTATTGACATGCTTTATAAGTAAGCACAAATGGTAACACATAAAAATCTCACACCCTGAACACTGTGTCCCATGTTACTTATCAGTAATTACAACATTTGCTCACATATCTTCCCCAGATTTCCAAAGGCATGTGCACTACAACAGGAGTAAGAGTCCCAGGGCTGTGCTCATGCTCATGGGAGTTCACATCCTGATCCTGACAGAGTGAAGAACAGTTTTCTTTTGGTGGAATGTTCTAGAAACTTTAGATATGTACTTAAAAATGTTAGTTATTTTTCATTTAACTAATTAATGAAGCCTAAGCACCCATACTTCAAAAATCTAGGGCTGATAGTATTGAAAATAGTATAATTTTCAGCATAACTTAAGGATGGGGGACATCAAGGAGAAAGAACCCATACTAGAGGAAGAAAGAGAGACAGGCACTAAGCACAGTCATGCACTGCATACAGTGTTGCAGTTAATGATGGATGGCATATTCAATGGTGGTCCCTTTTGATTATAATGGGGCCGAAAATTACCTATTGCCTAGTGAATTGGCCATTGTGACTCCATAGCACAATGTATCACTCACGTGTGTGTGGTGATGCTGATATAAACACACCTACTAGACTGCTAGTCATTGACAATGATGATAAAAGACTAGGCTCCTAGTTTTTGTATTTGTAACATTGCACGTTTTATCATCATATTGGTGTACTCCTTCTACTTATTAAAAAATAAGTTTATTGTAAAACAGTATGCTGGTTTAGGCTAGCAGCAGCCTCATACAACTCTGGTTTACTGCATCTGTGGATGCATCTATTGATTGCATCATTTTTTCTTGTGCTTGATTTGATCATATTTGATTAAATGTGGTAGGCTATACTATCTAGATATGTGTAACTATGATGTTTGCACCATGATGTAATTGCCTAATGAGGTATTTCTCACAATGTGTCCCTGTTATTAAGTGATGCATGCCTGGTTGTATTACAATTAAAGGATGAATTTGGGCTCTTTTTGACCTATAAGGAAAGGATCAATCTGCAAGAGAATACTACCATCCTGATGCCTGCATTTCAAAGTCAGGAAACAGAAGGAAAACCAGGGGTATTGCGAATGCTGCGAGAGCACCCTAGGGATAGGAGTTGCTTGCTAAGGAAGTACACCTAACTCAGTATTAATATTAATGCTCTGGTTAGACAGAAACAAGATCACATTCCTACACCTTCAAATTCCCCCAGGGTGCATTTTAGTTTGCTTTTCGTTCACCATAGAGACTTGTGTTATCAATTTAATATGTAAACAACTTCATTGTTGTTCAAGACCTCTTCTTGGAAGGGGTAACAAGGGAATGTTTGCCAGTTCCCTTTAGGAAAAAAGGTACCTTAAGACAAGATTTATTTTTCATTTTCTTCTTCAAAATGACACAAGAAACTTAAATACTGACAATGTCAAAAGGAAGCCATCAAACACATGCACATACATAATTCATTGAGTGTACAGTCCTGACATGAAACACGTGCATTCTGAAAACTCATTCTTACAACTGGAGTTGCAATGAGAATAAGAATAGTGCAATAGGCATCTGAAGTTCCAGGCAAATGCTGCTTTGAACCCAGTGAGGTGAAACCAGCAACTGCCATCCTCAATATCATTCCATCTAGAATCCCTTAGTTTTCTCATGAACATTCAGCAAAGTAACAATACATTCTCTAAATGACTCAAACCCTTTTTTTCTCTGCTCTGGGGAGGTCTGATGGGGTATATACAGCAAGAGTTGACTCCTTTATCTTCGAAAACTACAAAGGGTGATTTTTGAGCCTAACATTGCACAGTTTTCAATTTCAAAATGCACTTTTAAATATGTCTTTCTCAAACTTCAGCAGTGCAGTTCCTTGAGTGGTTCCCAGAACACACAGGGTTTATTTGTGAATGTCCTTGTGAGACCCACCTGAGTTTTCAGAAGCAGAGATGCTTCCTAGTGATCGTCAAGAAACTGAAGGAAACCCTGTGTTATCAGGGTGATGTCCTCCATACTGCTGTTTATCAATGGTTTATAAGCCATACAATCAGCTCCAATGACCTCTACATTAAACAAGGCAAGTTTGTCCACCCGACAGGTGGATAGAAAGGGGTTGATGTGAGGATAAGTAACAGCAATGAGCAAGCAGAGTCAACTCAAGGCTTAAAAAGTCATTGCCTTTCCATATAAGATGCAGTGGTGGTGTTTCTAAACACCTTCTCAACAGCTTTTTTGCCTTTTTTATTTCCACCTTGACTGCACATGCCCTGATGGATTTCATGGGAGTTGATAGCGTAATTTCTAAAAGAGGCTTGCAAGTCAAAATGTAGGGAGACTCAAAGCTTCATGGGAAATCTGCTGTTAGAGGGATGGAATGATTATGTGGGCATGTTTTCTTTCCAAATTTATCATTGCCTAGAGAGCTTACTGAATTGATTTTATGCATGAGTGCTTTATTTGTTTCATAGGAGCTGCAGCACCAGGCTTCCAGAGCAAATAGCATTAAGTCTGGAAAAGGATTGGGTCACTAGCGCTTTGTCATCAAGGATCATTGGACACAGATCCTGTGCAATCTTTCAAGTGTTTATTAAGTGATAAATATCAAAGCATATTGGTGTGCACATGCAAAGGAGTGGTGTTTGAAAGCTATTAGTGAAGTGACATTCCATTTAAAGCAAGATACAAGTTCAGCAGTTTTGTCCCTGGTTAACTTTGGGTCACCTCTGATTTTGGGTCATTCTCTTCTATTTTTCACTCTATGGCATTGAATGGGAAAATAATCTTGGCCTGACTTTTCTTCTTGGAGTTTTTTCCCATGGTCTAGGCTTTGTGACTACTTCTTTAAAGAAAAGTCAGGAGAGAGTGGGGTGTGAGGGAGAGTTACAGGTGTTTGTGAATGTTATAACTTACCCATACAGTGATTTTAGAAATGAAAACCATCTATATATTATGTGCAACACATATTATTATCCCTTCATGCGGTGGTTAGTGGTAGATTTAGGTTACTTGGGTTTGGTTCCCAGACTTACGACATTGTGCAGGTTAATCAACGTCTGGTTTTCATTTCACAGTTCTACATTATTTTTGTTTTATTGATGGGGGAAGTTCAGGCCCAGATAATTTAATAGTTTTTCTGAGTCCACACATTTAATAAGTGGTAAAACTGACGTTTGAACCCAGACCGTTAGCTTCCAAATGCATGAATTTTACACTACCATCTACTGACTTCTATTTATATAAGCTCTTAGAACACTTAGCATATACTTACTATATAGATATTAGTGCATAAAGTTTGATATTATTGTTTTTGCTATTATTAATATTATTCAAAAATATCTGTAGAGTGCCATTATGTGTCACTCTGCTAGACGTTCAGAGTATGAAGTCAACCAGAGCTGACAGTACTGCCACAGAGATGATGATTTGTTTAGTCAGTTTTTTTGCTTCTGTGACCAAAAGACCTGATGAGAACAATTAGAGGAGGAAAAGTTTATTGAGCTCACAGTTTCAGAGGTCTCAGTTCATAGATGACTGACTCCATAGCTCTGGGCCCGAGGTGAGTCAGAATATTACAGCAGAAGAGTACCAGGGAGGAAGGCAGCTCAGGACATGGCAATCAGGAAGCAGAGAGAGCTCTGCTCATCAGGGACAAAATATAAACTCCAAAGACACACTTCAAGGGACATACCTCTTTCAGCCACACCCTTCCTGCCTTCAGTTACCATCCAGGTAATCTCTATTAGTGGATTAATCCACTGCTTGGGTTATAACTCTCATCATCTAATAATTTTACCTTCTTTCCTTGCTTCACACATGAGCTTTTGGGGACTACCTCATACTCAAATGATAAGAATGACAGATTGGCAGAGAGTGACACTTAGTGGGACAAATTAGTGTCTAATCATAAGCTAGGATAATGTACAGGGAAGATTCATGGAACTCTAATAGTATGTAACAGGGGAATCTGACCGAAATTAAGGGAAGAGGCAAAGCTTCCCCCAAGAAGTGCTGTTTGAATTGAGATTGAAGAATGAGTACACTTAACTAGATACAGTGAGTGAATGGGGGAACGAAGTGGTGTTTGGGGGAAGGTTTGCCAAGCAGAAGGAAAAACAAGCAGAGCTCCTTTGGGAAAACTAAAGCTGGTAGGTGTGTTTCCAGTGCTATGGTTACAGGAGATGGAGGTACAGAATGGGGCAGGAGAAACTGTCTGGGAACAGATTTTGCAGAACAATATAGGGAAGGTTCAAGTTGGATTTTTCTTATCCATAGTGGGAAGTCACTGCAGGGTTTTAAAGCAAGAACTACCAGGACAGTCTTCATCTGCACTGTGGAAAGATCATTCTGGCAATATGTTATGCATGCATTCCTTCCCTAACCTCTGCAGTCCTCAAAATATGAGACTATTCAGAATGATACCGTGGGAAACTCAATTTCCCTCATCCTTTTCTAATCAAAACATTTTAAAAAGCTACATCAACTCATTCCTGGGGTGCACAAATATCCTTGTTATAAATTCTCTCCTGCCTTCTAGTGAACTTAAGCATGTGAGTTATAACTTGCTAACTCTAAATGTTATATTCATATCATGACACTGCCATGATATTGCTGCCTTTCTTAGACGGTTTTCTTCCTCTTGCAAAATAAAATTTGTAAATGTTATTTAATGTGATTTCCCTAATTTCTATACTCACTGTACTTTGCTTTCCTAATTTTTCTCATTGAGTCCACTATAATTCTTATTCTTTTATCCAAAACAAATACTTCTTAAATAACCACTCTTAGTGCATAACAGATTATGCACTGAGTATTCAATGGTGAAGAGCACACACAGTTCCTGTGTTTGTGGAGCTTATGGGTTAGGTATGGTGCTGGTACACCTCAAAGTTCAATACTTGGGAGCTATGCAGTGTTTTCCCAGCAAACTTAACACAATTCCAGATTTTAAACTTCAGAGCTTTCTTGGATGATCCTCTCTCTTTGCTGTGTGCTCTCTGTCCTATTTACCTCTGCTCACAAATTCTCCCAATTTAGACATTTGGCAGAAGCTTGCTTACATTCCTCTTCTTTCTATTTTCAGATCTACCATCTTGGTTACAGTTTGTTCCTTTGTACTTGAATTACTGTTTTAATATCCTAACTGGTCCCATGGATCTGAAGTCACACTCTTCTCTAGTCCTTGCCACATCCTTGATGTCAGATTCATTTTCTTAAAGTACATCCTAAGCATGTGACCCTCCTCATCGTTCCTTGGCACTCACATTCCCCCTGAAGGAAATTCAGCTCTTCAGTTGACACTGGAGCCCCAAACTTTTGGTCCAGGTCTTTCCCCTTCCAGCATCCTGGAACTATTTTACTGTTGTTCTCCATGCGCACTCACGATTTCTTACTTTTGGGTCTTTTGTTATAATGTTTCCCTTCATCTATAATGTCTTCCTGGTATATGCCATCTGTGAAATTCCATCCTTCAAGACCCATCCAGAATACCATGCACTTCATTAAGCTGTTCCTGAGTTCCCCAATAAGACATCATGTCTGTCTCTGTTAGCTTGTAAGGAGAAAAATACTGTTTTTAAAAAGCTTATAGTTAGATGTTCATTTTTACAGGCTATTTATTAAATATATATTTCAGGTACATTTAAAAGTAAAAAGTATTTCTCATGTCTGGAATCAATTACTTTATGTCTTATAACCCCGTAAACTGAAAGTTTATCCATTTTTTCATATTAAAAAGTTTTGTTGAATACTTGCTCTGTAGGGCAATTATGCCTTTACACGAACAAAAATGTACTGTCCTTGAGTCCATAAAGCAAACACATGTAAAGAGAAATGGCCTCCATCATGGCTTGGCAGTAACTTTACTATTTATTTATATTTAAAGAGTTTCATTTTTAATTGATGTATAGTAGTTGCACATATTTATGGAGTTCAGTGTCATGTTTTGATACATGTTTACATAGAGTAATGCTTACATCAGGATATTTGGTATATCATATCATCTTAAACATTTATTATTTCCTGTGGCAAGTAAATTCAATATCCCTTCTTCTAGTTATTTTGAAATATATTCTTGTTACCTGTAGTCATCCTACAGGGCGATAGAACACCAGAACTACTTCATCTTATTTAACTGGACTTTGGTACCCAGTGATCAATCTCTTCTCATTTCTTTTTCTTTCTTCTCAACTTATGGTAATTATTCTTCTGCTTTCTTCTTCTATGATATTAACTATTTTATTTTAGATTACATAAATGAGAGACATCATGTGGTATTTGTCTTTCTGTGCCTGGCATATTTTACTTAATGTTGGCTAGCTTCTTCCATGTTGTGGAAAATTGAAGGATTTATTCTTTTTAATGGTTGAATGGTATTCCATTGCTATGTATCCCATATACAAGAATACATGCCATATTTTCTTTTCATTCATCTATTGATGGACACTTAGGCAATATCTTAGACTCTCACGAATAGTGCTATAATATACATGGGAGTGCAGATAGTCTCTTCAACATAGTGATTTCATTTCCTTTGAACAAATACTAGAAATTTTAATAACTAGAACTTGGACAGGCACTTACTAAGGAGCAGAATTATTGCTTGTATATATTAAGTTACATGTGTCTGGGTACAGGTGTGACCAGCTCAGAGTCCAAGCTCCTCTCAGGTGTTAAGTAGCTCACTATGTGCCTTAGCTGCACCTGCAGGAGGGGACCAAGAGAGAGATGCTAGTTGTTTGTATCTTTGTCCTTTATATTTACTTTTTCCTGCTTCTTTACTGCTTTAGGAGCAAACCAAAATAAAAATCTCCTTTAAACGGTATCCAAATGGTCACCCTCACCCGGATTTTTATCTGATTAGGAACATTAGGACTCTAATTTTGGACAAGACTCGCAAAGGTGGTGAGAAGGCTTTGGAGCTCAACCCGACTGTAAGCTTGTTTATCTTACTTCATTATGGAGAGAGTTCCTCTAGGTGCTGCAGGGCCTTTCCCCCTTCACAAGCCGAAGCACACTTTTTAGGTTAGTAGAGGGAAGGCAGGCTGGTCTTATAACCTCAGTTCTCTGAGCACATTTCTCCATATGTAGAAAACCCCAAGGGCCTCCCTTCTCTTTCAGGGGAACAATGATTCATTCTCTTTGGTTTTCACCAGGAGGGATTTTCCGTTAACACTCCTGCTCTGTGCACCATCTCTTCCTCCTCCTCACAGAAATGGAGTGAGTTATGTAGGTGATGGGCTGATGGGTTGATTAGAGATGTTAATTTATTACAAGTCTGTGCAAGGTGGATTTAGTACTATGTGAATAAAACATTAGGCCCCTCATTTGCACAGAGTATCTCCAAGGCCCTGGCTAGAGACTCTTCAAAGAGTGTTTAAGATTAGTTGCTGCAATGAAATACTTAAAATGCCCTAAAATCTTACAGGTAATATATCAATGAAACCTGATAGAGGTTTTCCCAAACTCAGCAATAACCCTGCAGGCACTTTTCCTGAATTCTCAATAATAAAAAAAAAAAATTTGTGTGTGCTAAAAGGGAAGATTGAATTATCATTTCTTTCTCTGCAGAAAATACTAGGATTTTTTTCCCCATACAAAAAAGGTAATTAAACATATTTTGTTAAAATAAAATGCAGGAAAAGAATAATAAAGAGTTGTTCTAGTCAATTGATTAATGAGAGTATTATGTTATTTGGTGGTTTATGATAGCTCCTAACATTAAAAATTTAGTATTTAGTGTGATTCCTCACATTCTAAATGGGTATTTTCTTTGGTACCTAGGTTTCCATTCCTTTTTTCTTAAGAAATTTCTTGAAATTGTATAGACTTCAAGCTCCTCCAAGCCTCGATCCACCCTGATCTTTTGCCCTCTTTGCTCTAGAGCAGTGAGTGGTGATGGCCATTGTGTCTGCCTTACAGATCCAGATGTCCCCTCGTCCCCTCGGTGGTCTATTCCCAGCACTAGATCAGTAGCTGTCAAACTTCAGATTGCATCAGATTACCTGTAGGGGCTGTTCTGCTGTTCTCCTTTCTGATTCAGTAGGTCCAACTGGGACCTGCTTTTTCATGTCTAACAAGATGCCAGTTAATGCTGAGGTTACTGCTTCCAGGACACATTTTGAGAACCAGTGCTCTAAGCCAGTGATTCTGTTTGGGCTGAAGAGTGGAGACACACAAGGAGCTTCATACAATATGATGCCTGGGGCAAGTCCTTATTTTTCTGACTTAATAGGACATGGGGTATTTTACAAACTCTCCAAGTGATGTGAATGTGCAGCCAAGGTTGAGAAACAGTGGCCTAGACTGTGACAGAAGTCAGCCTATTTATGTAGCAAATCTAAGCTATACCGTTTAATATGGCATTTTCTATAATAAGGATGACATTTTTTTTACATTTTTTAGTATGTATTCCAATAAGTATCTTTGTATTTCAATGATGGTAACTAACCCTTGAAATCTGTTAAGAAACATTTGTGATATTTATTTTTATCTATTATGACATAATATGCAACAATTTTACATGTTATTACATTGTTTTTGTTTCTCTGTGTTATCAAAATACAATAGGTATTTGGAAAATCAAAAATTTACATCTTGAGGTGACTTTTTGGGTCATGAAACAATTGATTAAATGTTAGGCATAATATAAGGGCTCAATGATTTCACATATATTCTTTGTTTCTGACTAAAAGTTGGATTTTATAGATAGTAGATTGGTACGGATATGCATAATTTCCCAAACTCTGGAAATCTGAAATAGCTTGATATTTCTTAATAATATTGTTTCCAAATTTTATCTTCTTAATTAATTCCATGCTATGTCCCTATTTTATCTGGTTTAGTAGCTTTAAGAAAATGCATTATAATGCTATTTAAATGCTCAATTTATTACTTTTTCTCATCAGAAACAAAATCTCCCATGATGCTTTCTGTATAATAGAGCTGTTAGTACCATTCATTGAAAACCAAAAGGATATGGCACCTCCAGACTTCCCCTTAGAAGGGACCTAAACAGCTAGCCATTGATCCTGTAGCGAGCAATGGCTCGAGAATGAAAGTAATTTCTTCTTTCAAATATCTGGTTGCTTCATGGAAATGAGAAGTCTTTAACTACTTATTACATCTCTATACTTATTATCATTCCATTTGGAAAAACATGTCACATAGGACCAAAGAGATCCAGTTATGCTGTCGATTCTGCTTAAATGAATACCTGATGAAGCGATAAACCCGTTTTTAAATGAATTTGCTGCTCCCATCAATTCCTTATGACTCCATTGCAAGCCTGAAAATGTATCCAATAATTAAACTTGATCATCTGACCCTGCTAAGCGCTACAAGCAATGTCCCAGGAATACATATGGTGAGCTCCTTATTTATTTAATTCCAAATTTAAAAAACCTGAGGCCCTCTTCAGAGGAACATATTTCCATCTTCCAGATAATGCATTCCAAAAAAATCTGGCTACATATGAGACTTAAACAATGGCATTGGGACAAACATAGACTTAATTTACATAAAATACAGTGTGACACTGTCATTAATTTTGGTAGGGTAGAGCCTAGCTGTGGGAGCAGAACGTGTCTGGTTCCTGTGGCTGATTGCTACTGGGCAGATAATCCAAGAAGGTCAAGTTCCAGATGGGGGATCTCTAAATGGCAGTTGACACGACACCCCTGGTGAGGTTATCTTCTCTTTCACAGACTTTTGAACTTCATGTGAACAATCCTTGAGGCGAGGGAATATATTTCGATCCACAAGTCATTATCGGGTTTGGCAATTCACACCTCCCTTCAGAGGCACAACTTTTATCTGATGCCTCATTTTGTCCTGGTGAGAGATTAGCATGCCTCAGAAGAGCATTGAAACTAATTGTTACAACAAATTAATGAATTACATGTACAGAGGAATTATTCCCTTGCATGGAGAGGGCTAGAAAAGGCAGTGTATATCATTTTTCTTAATAATTTAATTATAATGGAATGATTATTAAAGTACCTTGTTCCTGTAGCTCTTCCAAAATTGAAGGCTGAGGTGTGATTTTATCGGTGGCTGGGGATGAGCTAAACCACCTTTCAGTGTCACTCTTCATTTGCTGTTTTCTGATACCTACAGAGCAGTTTTCAAATAATAACTGTGACTTGTCATAATTAGGTGTCCCCATGAAAATGCAGGGTTGACCCACCAGCGTTACAAAATGGATTTTTAATTTATCGTTTTATAGCCATGATACTAAATTTGTATTGAGCTGGCCAAGCTTCAGACTCTACCCGCAGTGTGACTGAGAGCATTTATATCTGAGCTTGTTGCCTAAATTCATTCCATTTCCCTTTGGGTAACAGTACCTCAGTTTTCATTTGGGGAACTGGCCTTTACTCATTTCAATCCTATATGGTTGGCATGGGGGTTAATCCCTTTAATAGGGTCTGGGGTGGATTTGTGGACCAATTATTAGAGATGAGAGCCCAGTATCTGCTTAGATGCATGAATTGGTCTGCGGATGGGCATGTGAATTGTTGCTGGGTATTTTGTTTTTCTTTTGGTGTTGCTAAACTGGTAGCCTATAATTTTACAACCTATGTTAGACCTACTTCCTTTAAACTTATTTGAGGAAAGTAGACCTGAAAGATGGAAGGGTATGGATGCCTGTATTTAAGCATCTGGATCCAGCTATGCCAGAAGTAAAATTCTGGACTTTAGCACTATGGGTGTCCCCAGTTTTTCTTTTTATTGGATTAAATAAAATTCTGTTACATGTCACCAAAAGGGACCTCTCACATACCCATGTTTTGGTCATAATCCCATGAAATTAAAAAGGAGAAAACTGCTAATAGAGTTCCCTAAAATTTTTCAGTGCTTTGTGTTTGTAGCTGATTTCTTGAAGTACAATCCATACTGATCCTAAGGCTCCAGAGCTCCTGAGGCAAGATGGAGCCAGAAGTTTCTCCATATAAAGAGGAAAAACATGGAAATTTGGCATGCTTTCCTGAGAAACTGGGAATGTCATTTCTCCCTTTGGTGTTTAAATAGGAAGCCATCATCTTTAATTGCAACCAAGATTTGAGGAAGACAAACAAGCAAGGGAGAGACACATGAAACATTTCTTTTTTGCAAGATTATGAATGTCCTATTTTTTAGAATGCAACAATATTTCACAAAAAGGGGAGTTGCAATGGTTGACAAGTGAGGATAAAATACTTGTAGCCATGGTTTTTCACTTCTGACCTATTTATAACTCTTTTAATTGAAAATACATTTAATTCGGGGGAAAAATGGTCCCTTAGAACAGTATTGTTAATCCCAGACTGTGGCATCTTCGTGTCTTTTGTCTGAATTTGGTCCTTCTATTCCTTGGTTTGTGTTGACTATTCTACTCTGTTAAGATGTCTCGTGCACCATGTTAATCATCTGATGTGATTTTGGAGGTGTGGAATCACATATGAGGGGTTATTTTAACTGGGATAAAGGTAGCCTCCTCTTGCCTTTTACCTACTCTTTGGTTATAAGTTCTGGGACTCAAAATAGAAGTAAGGCCTTTGCACAGCCAATGTCCATTTTTGATTGACCTCATTTGTTCCCTGGGTCAAAAGGCAATAGCTAGGGATGGCTAAGTGTAGGGATGGGTGAAGTTAATGGGCTCAGATGGGAAATAAATGTAGGATTTTGGCTTCATTAGCATCATCTTCTGTCCACCTGAGCATCTAGATGTAGCGTGACATAGGAAAAGCTGGCAGGTCCAGCCTTTATTTTGGCCACAGACCTGACCCATGCCAGTGTCATTTTGCATCTGAACAGGAAGGAACTTCCATTCCTCTGAGCTGCCCACTCACTTCTGAACGATTAAACAATACCAACAAATTAAAGTCACTTTTAGTTGGGATGAGCTTAGCCTTTTTAAAGATAACATTTTTTCCCTTTTTTAAAAAATATATTTTAAGTATTGACCACAAGCTATAGGTGTCATAGACTGAATTGCACCCCTCCCCCCAAATTCTGTGTGGAAGTCCTAACCTCTAATACCTTAGAATGGGAGCATATTTGGGAAAAGGGTGTTTGCTGTTAAAATGAGGTTATTAGGATAGATCTAATCCAATATGACAGGTGTAATTATAAGAAGGGAAAATTTGGTCATCAGACATGCATAGAGGAGGGTCATGCCAAGAGACAGGCAGAAGATGGCCAGCTAGAAGCCAAGGAAAGAGGCCGGGACCAGATCCCTCCCTCCTAGCCCTCAGAAGGAACTGGCTCTGCAGACTCCTTGACTTGGGACTTCTAAACTCCGGAATTGTGACACTGTACATTTTTGCAGTTTCAGCCATGCAGTGTGTGGTGCAGTATATGGTGGTCTTAGAAAACTAATATACAAGGTCAGCTTTGTGGGTCCTGTGACTCAATATAGCTCATTTTATTCTTCTCTTTAGGGAGTTACTACATTGTCAGTTAAAATGCAGGAGACTCATCCATGCAAACACAAGTATCTAATAGAAATGCTTGTGTTGTAACTCACATGTTTCACTCCAAGTTGAGCAGTTTTCCCTTTCCCAAAAACAAATTCAGGAAGCTAAAGGAAATATACTACTTTCCTTAAGGAGGACAGATGTAAACATTTTAAAAGAGTACAAACAAAAGATAACAGTATAAACATCTATGTACCTGCCATCCAAATTCAACAAATGTTGATATATTATTATTACACTTCCCTCAGATCTTTTTTCTCAACAAAATAAATCATTACAGATAATCTTTTTATGCTTCTATAGATCATTCTCTTTCTTCCCCAAAGGCAAATGCTACTATTCATTTGGTTTATATTTAGTCTATATTTTAATATTTTCACTCTGTCTATATTTATCCATAAATAATATGGTACTTCATGTGTTCTTATAAAATGACATAAGTGATGTAACACTACATATGTTATTCTATAACTTCCTTTTGTATAGTATTTTTTAAAATTATTATTATTAGTTTTTTTAACAAAAAATTTTTTAAAATAAAATTTTAAAATAAAATTTTAATTAAAAAATTTTATTTTTTTTGAATTATTATTATTAGTTTTTTTTTAAGGATTGAACCCAGGGGTGATTTACCACTGAGCCGCATCCTCAGCTCTTTTTATTTTTAAAGACAGGTCTACCTAAGTTGCCTGTGGCTTTGCTAAGTTGCTGAGGCTAGCCTTGAACTTGTGATCCTTCTGCCTCAGCATCCCGAGTTCCTGGGATTATAGGCATGCACCATCATGCCTGGTCATAGTATTGTTTTGAGATTTACCTATGTGGACATACATAGATTTAGCTGGCCTACTTTAACTGCTCAACAGTATCCTGTGGTATTTATTCTCTGATGAAAAGAAATCTACTCAAAGTGATGCTACAATAGGAATTATTGAGTTTGTCTTTTGTGAATGTATGCAGACATTTTCCTTAAGGTAATAAAGTTAGAAGCCAATTGGAAGGGTCACAGGTAGATACTTCTCTTTTCACTAAATATTGCCAAATTTGTTTTCAAGTGAGTTGTGCCTGATCATACTCCTACTTTGAGTATTATGAAAATTAGTGTTTCCCTACATCCTTGGTATTGTCAGACTTTAAATATTTGGAAGTCTGGTGTAATTTTAAATATCTATCTATCTAGTATAATTTTAAATATCTATCTATCTACCTACCTACCTATCATCTATCTATCCACACTATGTGTGTGTGTGTGTGTATATATATATATATATATATATATATATATATATACACACACACACAAATATATCCATAAAAAGGATGTTTTTGTTTTCATGTTTTAATATTACAAATAAAAAGTATTAAACTTTATATATCCTACTTCAACTTCCTTTTTCACTCAATAGATTAATGAGATTTATCTAAATTGATCTATATTGTTCCAGTTCACAAGTTTTCACTGCTATTTAATATTCTACCACATACACGTTTGGTTTTGTTTACTCCTTCTCTCTCTCTCTCTCTCTCTCTCTCTCTCTCCCTCTCCCCCCCTCCCCTCCACCCTCTCCTTAGTTCCCTCTCTTTCTTTCTTTCTTTTGGTATTGGGAATTGATCCCAGGATTGCTTTACTACTGAGCTACATCTCCAGTCCTTTTTACTTTGAGACCTGGTGTCAGTAATTTCTTAGGGCCTCACTATCCGCTGAGGCTGGCTTTGAACATGCACGCTTACTTATGTATGTTTGCTTGCACATACACGTGAGGAGTTCTCTATATGGAGTGAAATTGCTATCAGAGTATAAAGATGCCCTGAATTTCATAGACATGACCAAATCATTCTCTAAAGTAACTCTACTATTTTATGATCCTGACAGTGGAGTATGAGTATTCTCAATGTTTTGCATTTTGTGAACATTTGCCATTGTTAGCTCTTGAACAGTTTGTGAATCCGATAGATGAGAAACACCATTTTATTCTAGATTAAAGTTAGCGTGTGTTTGGTAAAGTTGTAAACAGACAAAACAGAAATGCTCTAATTTGCAGCATTTGCCCATTTCTATGGTGTAGGTCTTTCGGCTGTGTCCAAGTTACCACATAACATTACGAGTGGGACAATGCTGAGTTTGGTAGAGAGGCATAATCCCTCAGCATGAGGGCACAAAATGGCTTCTTGTGGCACATCACTGGTCACATTTTAAGCCTCTTTGTGTGTGTTTGTATGTGTATGTGTGTATTTTACCATTTATGTTTCTTATTCAATGAAATTTCTGTTCATATTCTTGGTCATTTTTCTCTTGGAGTATTTATTTATTATTGATTTGTAAGAGTAAAGTATAAATTTTGTATACTAATTCTTATATGATAATTATATATAATAAATATGTTTCCCCAGACTTCC
This sequence comes from Marmota flaviventris, assembly GCF_047511675.1. NCBI lineage: Eukaryota > Metazoa > Chordata > Mammalia > Rodentia > Sciuridae > Marmota > Marmota flaviventris. Next base: position 21,879,995 of record NC_092508.1, read on the forward strand.
TGTCTTTTTATTTTAATGGTATATTTTGTCACACAAATGTTTTTTATTTCAATGTAAGCAAGTTTGTAATTCTAAGTTTATGGTTTGTGCTTTGTGTGTATTTACACTTATTTCCTACTCTAAGATTATACAGATGCCTTTACAAATTATATTTGCAATTTTTAAAAGTGTTTGCCTCTATTTTTAACATATTTAATCCCCCTAGAAATGACTTTTGTGTATGGAATAAACTAGGGATCTTATTTCAACTATCCTAGTAACATTTGTTTAATATGCCATTTGTTTCTCATTGATCTAAAATGTTTTCAGTCTCATAAATCAAAGGTAAGTTCTTCAGTTTGTCTCATTGGCACCTTTACCTTTTTATATATCATTATCATAATATCTTGAGCTATAATAATGAAAGTTTCTCCCCTGACTCTTTTTCTTCCTGAAAATAATTTGGAATATTTTTTTTTTGGCCTTGCAATATGAAACTTTTATTTTTAATATGATTTCTGCACATCAGAAGTATGGAATAATCCTTTTACAAATGGAGCCAACTTTACTGGAAAAAAACAACAAAACTAAACCAATATTTGATGTGAATACATGGGAGATTATGTTTCACATCCAACCAAGAAGTCTGTTAGAGTCTCTTTCAGCTTTGTAGCTGACTCTCCTGAGATCTTTCCTTCAGCCCCAATATTGCCCAGCAGGTCTTAGTGTTAGCTAATAATATGAGACAAGAAAGCATTCTTATACTTTGTGGTCTTTGTAGGCTCTAGTTTATCAAATACTCCCTTATACCTGCATAGATAACAGCTACTTGCTCTTGAAAAGCCATGGGAAAATGCTGTCCTTGCTTTAGCAACTCTGTCAGATGTACACCACAACTCAAGAGCTTTTGAGCATTAAGATCAGAACCCATCCGGGAAAAAGCAGTGATCTCATGATCCTGAGCCAACTCCAGGTTCATGGTATCTGTCGCCTGCTGCATAGCCCTGGTTCAGGTAGGGGATTTGACATGGGACAAAACATCAATGGCAGGGCAAATATCTTTATAGAACAATTCTGTTTCCAAGAAGTCCTGTTTGTCACTGAGAGAAATGACATTCATTAGAATGTAAGCAGATTTGTCACTGACTGAGTTTCTATAAAGTAGTCTGGGAGCCATCACCAGAGAGCTGCTCTCTCCAGCAGCCAGGAGTGTAGATAGAACACACCCTCAGGATAAGTCTCATGATCACAGGGTTGTTGGAATAACAGAGACAGCGTGCTTGGATAAGTTGTCATAGAAGATCAAAACAGGTTTGCCATTATCTCTAAAATACTCTCCCATAAAACAGCCCAGCTGGAGCCAGGTCCTGCAGTGGGATAGCATCAGAAGCAGTAGCTGACACCATGATGTTGTACTTCGCGGCATTTGCATCTGAAAGTCTCTTTGCCAACTGGGCAACAGTGGATCACTTTGAACCAGTAGCAGCATAGATACGGTACAGCTGCTTTTCCTTAGATCCATCACTGAAACTTCTGGTCAATGATCGCATCACCAGCAGTCAATGCTTTCTCAGTTTATCTGTCACCAGTAATCACCTGAGCAATTGACACCATGCTATCTACAGCACTCATGCCAGTCTACACTGGTTCCTGCACAGAGATTGATCCCAGGGGCTTTCAGACCCTTTCCATTAATGGGAAGCAGCAAGGAAGGTCAAGGCAGTGCCCTCATTTGGTACTTGTTATGGGATGAATATAAAGTGTCCCCAAAACTCCAGAATCAAGGCAGGAGGCAAAATAACTAGGTTATGAGAGCTTTAGCCCAACGAGTTAATTAATCCATTGATATGGATTACTGATAGATTAATAATTTGAAAGGACTAACTAGGTGGTAACTGTAGGTAGGTGGGGTATAGAGGGATCAATTAGGTCACTGGGAGCATGACTTCGGGATTTATTTTTATCCTTGGATTCTTATTCTCTCTGTCTGCTACTTGGCTGCCATGCCCTGTGCTGCATTTCTCCATCAGGCCCTTCCACCATGATGTTCTGCCTCATCTTGGACCAATGACTATGGATTCAGCCATCCATGGACTGAATGTCGGAAACTGTGAGCCCGATAAATCTTTTCTCCTCTAACTTGTTCTTATCAAATATTTTTGTTATAGAAACAAAAAACTGACTAACATAAAACTCTGGGTAGTATTGTATAGTGGTTAAGGGCATGAAGATTAGAGGAAAATTGGAGAAGAATCTTGGTTTCTCTGTTACTCTTTGCCTGACCTTGGGTACATTTTTTTCTTTAAACCTGTGCCTCTGTTTTCTCATGTATAAAATAGCCATGATATTAGTGCCTATGTTATAGATGTGGTTATTAAGGAGTATTACAGAGTTGCTTAAAGTCTTTAACAAAGTAGCTGATTAGCAGAAAATACTAATAGGTATTTGCTATTATTCCAAAGATAAATTTAAAATTAACTTAGTGGGCTTCCTGAAATATTCTACCAAAAAATTAATGGGAATTTCACTGAAATTATGTGTTAATTTGTGGGACAATTGATACTTTTATGATGTTGATTTTTTCTCTGCATCCAAGTAGCATATTTCTTCAAATATTTAAGTCTTTATTATTAAATTTAAAACTTTTCTTTCATAATACTTATGTAGATCTTTTGTTATATCTCATATAAAGTATCTTTTATTCTTTGTCATTATTATATATTGTAGCTTAACATTTTAGACATTTACTTTAATATGAGTTTTAAAGTCAGGATAAGTTTCATAACATTTTGAGGGAATTATGTTAAGAACATTATTAAATTAGTAGATTTATTTGGGAAGAACTTTTGTCTTTGTAATATTCCCTTTATGTGTGTGGTATATTTTTCATTTATTTTGAATTTTTTAATGTTATTCAATACATGAACATATTATACTTAGGCACTTTATATTTTCTGTTGCCACTTTGAAGAAAAATTTATTTCCATTAATTTTTTTTATTTGTGTATGATTGTAGATAGGGATGCCATTGATTTTTTTTCCTGTTTAACTTGCTGCTGAAGTTATTGTATTTATAGTTTTATAAATTCTTGGATTTCATATGTAAACAATCCTCTCACCTGCAAATAATAGTCATTGTGTCTCATTTTTTGATGTAAGTAATATTCATTTCTTTTATCATTTTTGTTATTGACTATGAATTTCAAGAATATGTTGAATCATAGGAAAGATAGACCATAAATGTGGGCAGTTTTCTTTGGACAATTAGTATAAAGGTGAAATCTGAAATTATATCAATAAATTCTTTGCAGTCTGTTATACTGATACCCATTGGTGTTTCCTGCACTTTCTTTCACCTCTGCTTGACTTTGTAACAATAGGCATTGTCATTTGGAAAATACTGGCTTGCTGAAATATGCAGTTCTTCTGAGGGACAGATTTCATTATACAGCACAGAAAAAAATCACATTCATTAATATAGCCACTGATCTTGCTAGAGTAGTTTTTAAATATTGCAAAGTCATCAAGCTCACAGTGATGAGTACAAATTTTCCAAAATTCTAATTTTCGCTTCAAAGCTTGAACTTTATTATTGGCAATAGATATTGTTATTAGTTGTTATCCTTCACGTGTCACACTTACTACATTTATTTTTGAGAAAAATATATGCCAAAAACCCAAACATGGAGAGCTATAGTTTGTCTATCATTCTTTCAAGTATAGATGATGTTCCATGGGAAAAAAATGGTAGTTCATTTCACCATCAAACACGGGGACAGTAATTTTTCCTTAAGAAAGCACACATACTCCATGTGCAACAGAAGTGCTTTCTTTGTATTTTCCATTTTGTCACACTTAAAAGACATGTACTCAAGGATTGAGATTTAATAGGATTAATAATATCATGAAGGACAGCCATGAGAAAAACTGGCTTTGTGGGGTGTGGTGGGGATATTTGTGTGTTGTTTTCTACAAGTGCCTGTGAAAACTGTAGGACTCTGAGCACATGACAATCTGTCCCAATCCCTGCTTTGAGCATGGCTTCTAGCAATAAGGCACCTACATCCCTAGGATGATCCCAGCCCTCCTAGAAGTGCCCCCTGAGAAAGCTTAGTGCTGCCAGAAAAGTTTACTATGTTTTTTTTCTAGCCAACATGCTCTCAGGGGCATTCGTGACTCTCTTTTCTTAAAAAATTGTCAAAATGGACTCACAATTTTAAGTATGTAACACTTGCTTCTCTCAAGAGGTTGTGTGCCATTTCTTTAAAATGTGACATCAAGAAGGGGAAAGCCTCTGTCTCTCAGTTTCTGTGGAGGATAGGACCCTCTCCTGGGAAACTGGCAGCTAGCAGTCACAGCTGGACTGGTATAATGATATTGACCAACCCTTTGTACCTTTGCACTATTCTGTTTCTATGTTCTTTCTTGAAAAAGCCCAAATTATCCCTACCCAAATTGGAATAGAGCTTCACTTTTTTTTCTTGCTGTCATTTTACTGAGTACAATCTGCTTTCTCTGACTTAGCTAATTACCCGTTGTGTTGACTTTGGAAAGTGGCAGTGACTTCTAGTATGTTAATGCCTTGGCTTGAGCAGTTTTATCCACTGTAGCTTTTGTAATATCTGGGCAAATGTCAACACAACAAAAGTGGCAAATAACAGTCTTGTCCTAGTGTATCCTTTGCAATCCCTTTATTTCAATGTTCACTATTATTATTTTTTTAGGTGTTTCTCTCATAAGTAACAAGATGCCGAATTGAAAACATCTTATCTGAGGGTCTTTCATTAGGCAATTTTAATCCATTTATATTTGTTGTTATTACTGATTGATTTGAACTTAATTAAAATCTTTTATTTTCTGTTACCATGTTATTTTCTCTCTCATTTATTCTGACTTGGGTTGATAGATTTATCTCACCTTTTAAATCCTTACTTTCACATCTGCCTTGAAATTAATTTGCACTTTGATTGAATCGAGAGAATCCTTTATAAAATATATTAAACTTTTGATTTAAATAGCTAAGTTTTAATTTCCAGAAATTCTAATTGGCTTTTTTCTTATCTACCTATTCTTGATTCATATCTGCCTGCTTTGATTTCATAATTTTTGTTCTTATGCTACAGATGTTATTCATTTCTTGAAGATGTAAAACATTTCTATTTTGAAGTCACTTTAGACTTCCTGATTGGGTTTTATTTCCTTAGCTTTGCTATTTTTAATATGCTTGAAATTTCAGCTTGCAAGCTCATCCTGAGTGACAATTCCTTTTCACAGCTTCTCTGCTCCTTATTTCCTTTCTTTGACTTTGTAGACTCAATCTCTCCCATGAAGAGCCAGTTTTTATAGTGATGTCTCTATGTTCTTGTTCCATGTGATGTTGGAGAAAGTAAAGACCCAGTTATGCTCCTTCAGGCAGCCAGTATCTGGGGGTTTTCATAGGCTTTTCAATTAGGCAAAAAATGCATATATATCAATATACTATGAATATTCCTAGAATCTGATTGATCTGGTGGCTGTAGCCCCACTTACCTCTGTTTTCTTTTATGTTCTATTTTCAGCTTTTTTTTTTTTACATATTTATATATATCTTAAATTTTCATGTTTTAAATCTTTTTAAAGAATCCAATCTTTTGGCACTTTTGTGGAGTGTCATAGAGAAGATTATTCATTAATTCAAGGCACCATTTTGACTAGAAGACTTTAAGCTATTTCTTTAGGGAGTTCTACTAGATAAAAAGTAGCCTAAGTAATAATAACAATAGAAATAAGGGTACTAGATTAATTAGTAGAATGTTTAGAACAGAGACAATTATGCATATTGAATTCTCTGTAGCACTCACCAGTGTGTTATATATCATAGGGACTCAGCAGCCATCAAACTCTTGGCACTTTGATTTCACATTTGTGGTTTTGAATTTTCCTATGACCTCTACACAGTTCTAAAATGCTGGTCCTCCCAGCACACCCATCAATATAACCATGGTTCTTTCTTCTTTATCAAATGATCTTTACTGGATGTCATCAAGTACTCACAACTACATTTTTTAAGTATGTGTAATAGAGGTGAGATAGAGATTTGTTTGATACATATTAAAAAACGGTCAAATTAATGATTCAGGTATGAAAAGGAAGCATGACTTTTAGTAGAATATGGTTTTGGAGAAAGCCACAATCCTTTTTGTAAGAAGTTCTGAAATAATGAATTTAAGGACATGTAGAGGACTTGAAGTATTCCTCATCAATATCAAATGCTCATTGTAAATATTTGTTAACTTTGTGTAATTCAAATTTGTTTTGGAAGTTGCCTACGGGAGAAGATTTGAGAAATAATTGGAAAACTCCACTGTCCCTAAATTCTTACCCTATTATCACAGATATTTCATAATGATTCACAATATTTTTAGTATAAATTGGGCATCCCTAATCCAAAAATTCAAAATCCCAAATGCTCCAATGTCCAAAACATTTTGAGTGCTGAAAGGCCACCACAAGTGGGAGAGTCCGCACCTGGCCCCATGTGATGGGTCATAGTTAAGATGCATGCTCACTAAAAGTTTTATATAAAGTTTCCTTCAGGCTATGTGTCAATGGTGTATATGAAGAAATGAATTTTGTGTTTAGACTTGGATCCTATCTCTAACATATCCCACTGTATATCAAGATATTCCCAAATCTGAAAAAATTCCCAAACACTTCTGTTCCCAAGCATTTCAGATAAAGGACACTCGACCTGCATTGATCTCTTCTTGATGATGTATCTTAACATTTGCATTCATCTGTTATTGTGGAGGGAATAAGCACATTGTCACAACATTTTAGACTAAAGGTTTTCAGACCTCCCCTCCCCCCAATGCTTGTTGAACTTCTCCTATGTGCCAGAGACTCTTACAGGTACTACAGATGATACAAGGATGGAAAATAAGCATTTGGTTGGTGTTTTTTTTTGAACTCACAGTCCTGATGAGAAAGGTTGGAATGAAACATTAAAGCATAAGGTAATAGGTGCTCGTACATGAGCAAAGCTATCCTTTGACAGCTTGAGGAAGCAACAGTAAGAATTTCATGAGAATTAAGGAGTCTAGAAAGATCACATTTGAGTCTTGTGAAGGAACGGTAGGAATGTGCCTTCTCGGAAAAGATGGGAGTGACATCTCTGGGACACACCAGCATTTTGAGAATAAGTCCAGCTCTGGAAGGAGAAAGATGGGGAAAGAAATATGGCTCTGGGAAAAGGGTAGGGATGTCAAAGAACGAGTTCTTTTTTTATAAGAAAAATCCTTTATTCCATGACATTAGGCCTGAGGGTGGATAAGACCTCAGTGATTTTTTTTCTTTCTTTCTTTTTTTTTAACAGGAAGCCTGGGGTAGAGTGAAGAAGATGCTTGCTTAGAAGTTGGAAGGTATACTGTGGCTGTGGCTTGCTTAGAAGTTGGAAGCGCACTTGACTGCCAAGTGTGAGGCACTGGGTTTGGTTCTCAGCATAGCATGTAAATAAATAAAATAAAGGTTTATCAACAAAAAAAATCTAAAAAAAAAAAAAAGAAGTTGGAAGGTGCTTAGTTTTCTAGATAAGATCCGCTATTTATTAGTCATATAATCCATTTTACCTCTTGGAACTTTAGTTTCTTCATTAAGAGAACACAGTAATAACAGTTGCCCAGCCCCTGCAGTGAGTTCTTAAAATAATAAATAACATATTTGAATAAATGTTGAAATTGTAAATATTATAAAGTTATAGGATCAGGTATGAAATTCCATTCAGTAAATTTCTGGATCAGACTAATATAGGGATCACCAGGGATGATGCATCAATAAAGGATAGATGTAAGATATATAAGCTAGTAGAATGGTATAGGAAAATTTTGCTCTGAGGACATTTTCCGGATTGTGGTTGGGTTGCCACACAATGAACTCTCGTATATTATACACATCATCAACCCTAGTCCTACTCCTAGTCTGCCATTTTGCAGATGGGGATATGAATGAGATATGACTGTAATTGAGGATGGGAAAACCCACCTATAACAATAAAGATGGATTTAGATGAATGCCACTTGGCCAGAGGGATAAGGGCATCATTTTTGCACACAGATAACCACTACTTTAGGCATGAATAAAAGTGATTTAACCTATTTCTTCTTCAGAAAAAAATAGCTGTTTGTTGATATTCATAAGGACTGGTACTTAGGAATAAGTACTGGTATCCCAAGGATACCAGTATCTGTAGATACTTGGGTCCCGTATATAAAATGGGACATTTTAAGTCATCTCTAGATTACTTATAATGCTTGATAAAATATAAATGCTGGGAAATAGTTGTTATGTTACATTGTTTAGGGAATAATGACAAAAGAAAAAAATCTGTACATGTTCAGTACAGATAAAATTGTTTCTTCCCAAATATTTTCAATCTGCTATTGGTGAAATCCACAGACGTGGAACCTACAGATACAGAGGGCCAACTATACTTGCTAATTCAGCAGATACTGTACACACATCTTTCATTACACTTTTTTTTTTTTTTAGGAAAGAGCATTCCTAACCTTTGTTTTTTTCTACATGATACAAAATTAGCTAATGACTAATAAACCAAAGCAGCAACCTTGGATTTTGTGAAAGTTAAGGAAAATTTAATGCCAAGAGCTCTACATCTGCAACTGAAATTAGTCCCAGTGCACCCCTTCTGCTCTCAGATTCTGGACAAGCCAATAAAATACTAGAAGACATGCAATACAATGAAAATTGGTTCTTTGGGTATCATAGCATCTTGACTTAGAAGGATTTTAACCTTGGCCTTGTGCTTCCTGTGGGGCCTGTTGCTGATGCTGCTCAAGTGCTGGAAATATCAAGCAGGATAAAGAATTTTTCATCTGAGTAAAATTAAAAATGAAACCTTCAAAGTCTTATTGATTCTAGACATGTTCTATATGCATTAAATTGAACCTAATGAACTGAGAAATGGGCATTTCAGCACATATAGGTAAGAATTATTTGTGTGAGAATAAATTGCTCACATGCCCTTTATCCAGCAATATATGTATCTGTCGACATGGGTGTATAACACTAAAGCATTCCGTTGAATATTTTTGATATAACTGAGAGTCAGTTTTTATTCAGGTCACTTAAATTCTATTCATGGCTAATCCATCATTAGCTCTTGACTTTGCTTCTCTAAAATATAGGTGGACAAGATTTGATGAATTTTTGACTATAGGAAACGTTGAATGAGATCTTAGCATGAAGAGCCTATGGAAGAACGTATGGCTAGGTAATGTTTGTGAGCTCCTTATCATGGTTGCAATATATTACTTGGTTTGCTTCCATGTCTTAGTTCTATTGTCTGTTCATGTGCAATCTTACTTACCTAGTGATTTTAACTGTCATCTATGTTGTTAAGACATTTCAACCTGTATTCCTATCTTGACCTTGGCCTTGAACTTTCGGTGGATCCTGGAGAGAGAAACTTAAATCTTAAGGGGGCCTGGAATTTAGCATGTCTAAAGTTTAACTCATTGTGTTTCCACAAACCAAACCTATTAATCTCCTATACTTCAGGCCTCCTCAAGCTCTATGGCTACTTCCCTTCAATTTCCTTATTCAGTTACCAAATCCTCATAATCATCTTGCCTAAATTTAGCTCAAATGAATCAAGTTTATTTTACTTCTGATCTGTTTTCAGTTCAGTGTCACTTTTCCTACATGCATTTTCATGGTGTAGCTAGAAACATAATCCCCTTTCCAAGGTGCACACTTGGTATAGGAAACCCTTGGTGCTTTCTTAACTCCGTAGACTGGAGTGTGGCATCTTAGGAGGGTTCATAGGGCCCTTGCTTTCTTGGTCTACCCCTGCCTGCCTGGCTTTACCCCTCAGTCTGAAGGTACCACAAAAGTGCTTGTAGCTCTTGGCTCAGCTGCATCTCTAGGCATCTCATTAGCCCTTACTCATCTTTCAAGACTCAACGTGTTTTTCTCCAGAAAGTTGTCTCTGAAATTCAATTTAAAATAGTAAATGCTCACTGTGTGGCTTCACATCCTTTTCAAACCTCTGTGTAGTGATTTTTTCCTGATGGTGTTTTGTCTCTTCTTCACTATATTATAAGATGTATACAAAAAGCCTATTTTGTATACATCTTTACATCCACAACATCAAACCTGAGCCTTTCATGTGGCAAATAAGGATTCATACTAAATTGTCTTTGAGTTAGATGAATACATTCAATAGTTTTATATAAGTTTTCCTGTCCTTTGGCTGATAGTTCTGGGTAATTGGGTGGATTATTGAAACACACCTTGGAAGAATTCTTAATTGAGATGTTCTCTGTGTCACGTATAGGTTAAAAGCAGGTTTTAAGCAAGTATTATATTTTTAAGAAGTCCTAATGGATGGAAATCAAAGCTTCAGCTTATTCCTTTAAGATACTGCTTAAGTTTCTGGGAACTGGGTGTGCTTTTGGGATTACATGTTTTCTGCTATCATATATCATAATAAGTACTATCGATGTTTGATGTGTTAAACATGTAAATATCCTTTATATAAATTACTCCTAATAATTAATGACCACCAAATTGAGTCATTCACAGTCTCTGAGCTCCCTTCCAGTTTTAAACTCTACCCAACTGCTAAAGAAACCTTAGGACCGGAAAAAAAAAAAAAAAGAATGACTTTATCATGAATGCTGGATGGGAACATTCTTTGGTCATGTTGATTATCTGAAATCTCCTAGAGTGGCCCCATCACATGGCCATCTGCAGCACCTTGAAGAAAGTTCAAATGCTTCATATTAATGTGCTCTCCTAATCATTTTGATAAGCTCCTTCTCATCCTAAGAATCTCAAACGTAGAGGCCAAAGAGTCTATTTTCTCTGACGAAATAGGTTAATGACCAAAACAAAAAAGTATCAATACAAAAATACACAACATCTTACCAGGTCCTCTCTCTGACAAATGATTTGTCCTAAGTAGATCTATTAGATGGAAGGGAAGATAGGCACAAGTCTTTATAAAAATGTCATTTTGGTAGTCTACATTGCCCTACTTTCCTGAGATGGGATAATATGCTTCTTTCTAATCAAATGCACTTGCTTTACTGACTTTGTATTCATTTGGTGGTTTTAGCACCAAAATGTTGAGCAACTAGACCTCTAATTTAAGAAAACTATAATGTACATATTCTTAGAAATGAGAAAAAATGTTTAGAAAATAGTAAATTTATTTGATGATGAAGCATTTTGCTCATTTAGAGAGATTTATATATGTCACCTACAATAAGAACATAAAAAAGAAGGGAACAAATCAAATGATTCAGGTTAAAATTAGTTTTGTATTTTGAGGATGTCTACAATATTTATTTTGTTTATTAATTGACTCATCCAAAAGAAGTAAATTGAACATGTCCCATGTGCCAGGGACACTGCTATGGTCCTATTGACTTAGAGTCTGGAGGGATAAAGTTTCAGTGAAGCAAGGTGAATGAATTCTGGAAATTTGCTCTACAGCATTATACCTATAACCAACAATACTGTATTATACACTTAAAAATTTGTTAACGGTAGGTAGATCTCATGTTGTGTTTTCAGCACAATAAACTCAACTAAACAGATATTCACTTAGAATGAATTCTGCATACCAAGGCCAAAAGCTTTTGGCCTTACAAGCATGATTCCAGAAATATCTATAGAGCCATTAAGCAGTGGACCTTTTCAATGATCCAGTTTTATTTGACCCAGCTCAATAGACATAAATCAAGTCTGAAATCAAATTACTTTGAGCTAGATAAGTCAGTTGAGCCTCAGTTCTGATGATGCTAAATACGCCATTGCTCAAATTAGCGAGTTTTAAAAATGTGTATTTTATTGGGTTCCTAAGAAGAGGGTTACAGAACATGTTTCTAGTTGTATTTCAATGGAAAAGTGATGCATTTCCAACATGCCCCGTTATTTTTATGGAAGACAGCTAAAGAAACAATACGGTGCTATAGACCCAGTTTACATGCTGTGGATTTATACGCACTGAAATATAGATTATATACTAAACAAAGAGTATTTTTCTGAGTTGACATCATTTCAATAGGCATACGAGTTTGATGACTAGCCTTCCATTTTCTCCAAGTGCAAATCAATGGGGTGGAATATGTGATTACAGATGTATGTTCTAGTTTTACTTCTTCAAGTGCAAAGAGGGAAATGTATCATTGCATGCTACATTGGTGTTATGAGATACCATCATTCTGTGCACCTCCCCCATTTTTTAAGTTGCTTTCTGCCTTTTAAGATGCATCATTTCACAGCTTCACTGCTGTTGTGAGCCTGGCCTCCCTGTCCATTGGAGGACATCGATTCCAAGGTGTTTTTTAAAAAACCAACACCTAGTTGTGACGTCTACTGAAGCTATGGTAGGCTGCTGACTCTGGATTCTTGGTAGCCTCTGGTCTGCTGATAAAGATCATTTTTTCTTCTGGAGAAAAAGGGACTAGAAATTGGAATTTGATTGGTTCTGTTGTCCTTTATGAGTGGTTCAGAGTCTCTCAGACTACTATGTATATCCAAAGTGTGACTTGTACTCAATAATCCATGAACTAGTAGGTGAATGTGGGTATTGATAGCAAACCCAGGCAATTAAAGTTAACATTCCTGAAAGTAGAATACTTGTCAGCCTGGAAAAACAGGCAGTTGAGGATTGAGAATGTCCTGGAACTTCAAAGGGTTCTCTGGGGAAATAGAGGGAGTAGCTAGCCCAACCAGCAGGACATAAGTGTGCCTTGTGTAAACAAATGAAGTGACCTGAAGAACCTTCTCCTCCAACTGCATATAGAGCTCTCCTGTACATCTGGATACCTGGGGAAGCTGTCCTCTGTACAGTTCTTGGGAGTGGTGACCTTAAGGCCATGTCAGACAGTAAACAGTAGGTAAATGGAAAAGCCATCTCAAGCAGAAATTATTATCCAGTTTCCAAAACAGGAGAAAAAAAAAGAAGAGAAAAAAACAAAAAACCCCAACCATAGATTTATGTCAATAATTTGCACATTTAATAAGAAATTTTTTATACATACATTTCATTGTCACTGCAATGATTTAAGATTCCACGGCAGCTTGGTTTTCATCCCCCTCTGTAACTCTTCTGTGCTCATGTCCCGCCTCTGTCTGAAATCAATGGACCACACGAGCCACAAATGATTAGGGATGGGAAATGAAATCTATGATCAAGCAGTACTAATGAAATGCTTCACCGCAAAGCAAAGGTGGAGAAAGAATTACTGTGGGCTAAAATAAGCCTCGAATTGGGTACAGAAGAGGGGACTGGGGAGATGGAGACATAGCAAGTACTTGATTGATCTTAATGACACAGCCTTCAGTCCACCGCAATATTTATATCTTTATACATTTCTAAAGATATATAGTCCTTTGCTATTTATACATAGATACAAATATATATACATATGTACCTTAAACATTTTTATACTTGAAATTTACATATTATATATCTTCTATTTATATAGCCAATAACCTCAAAATTTATCTGTAAGATCTTGCCTAGCATCTTTGTCATTATCTGCTTGTGAAATTATAACAAGGAAACTTCTGGACAATTGGTTTTAAGAATAGTCTTATGAGCTTGGAGAGCAGGTGATCATTCTGAAATTTTACATTTTCAATACATTTGGGAAGAAATCCTTGCTCCAAAATGCATCTCTTTCTTGCTTTCTGAGACTTTCCTTTCTTTCCACCGTTGAGCCTGGTACCAAGTAGGAGTTCAAAGACGACGCCAAGAATGCAAGTACAACTGAAGGGGGTGGTATTACCCAAATTACTAAAGGGAGGTAAGGACAAATTTTTGGATAAAATGCAGTATACTGGGTACCTGAAGTAGATAAAGGAGAAAGAATTCCAATGGCCAGTGAATTGGCTATAGAAAAGATGGGCTGGTGTTATCAAGACAAATGATTCCACAACAATATGTAGGTGACTCATCTTTGCTTTTTAAAACATTTTTTTTATAAAACTTGCTCAAAGTTCTTGATTTTGTGCCAGGTACATATTTACTGGTTTCACTGGATTTCATTATTAGCAAAATGAGGCAGGTACATGTTCTGAGCTGTGTCAGCAGAAACTACACCTTATAAACTGGCATCTGTCACTTTCTCCCTTCTTTACCTGACCTATTCCTCTTTTAAAACTCAGGTAACGAGTTCCACCTTCCAGAAAGCCCTCCCACAGGCCCAGGATGATGCGTTACTTTCACTCATGTTCCTGGTGTACCTGTTCCTGCTTAGAGCATGGCACTGCCCTCTGTTAGTACAGACTTGCTTTGTTCATCTCATCAGACAGCAAGCTCCTTGGCAACAGGAAAAAAAAAATGCTACATTCAGTTCAGCCACAGTGTCACCTTTCCTATCTGGAGAGTTGCTTATTGAATAAATGAACAAACCCTTTAATTAATATGACAGATGAAAAGACTGGACCGCAGGGACTTGGTTAGCCACTATCTAACATGGAAAAGTCCCAGGAAATATCTATTTTATTAACATAGTGCACTTTAAAAAGTTGTATCTATTTTTTTTTCTGAATTAAAAAAATTAGGATTCTTTTCAGCATTCTTGGCCCATATTTTCATGATGAGCCCACTGTGGGGGGAATATGATAATAGATCCTATATGAAATTTGGAACCATAATTGAAAATGCTATAGAGAATGGCCATCTCTGAAATGTACACTAAGTCACCAGGAAAGTAGGCGGTTGAGGGGAACTATTGCCTGAAGGCTAAATTACCTGAGTGTGTGGATACCTTTCCCTGGAGATGGTGGCTACTGGAGGCCAGAACAGACCTTTCAACAAGATTAAAGAGATGCTATTAATTGCTATCGATCATGGGTCAACAAATTAAATTACATCTGCAACTGCATCTCTGAAAGGTCTAAATGAGAAATGCTGTTAATGGGTCTGGCTGACCCAATGTTGTGATTAATTAAAAAGAAAATGAAACCCAAAAAACAAACAAAGGCAAAAATATATAAATAATGGGAGAAGGTTAAGCATCTTGGAAATCTCAAATTGAATGGCTTTTCCAGGGCCGAACTCACCATTTAACCCTAGAGGTTTGTTTGTTCAAACAGACAGACAAAACAGAGATGGCCATAGTGGACAGCCAAATAATCCCTTTTCTGAATTTCCAGAATCCTGGTGAACAACAATACAGAAAATAAAGTCAGCATTTTATATTCCAAAGGGGCAAGAGCAGAGAGAGCTGTTGGAAACACATAAGCAGTTTGTATCACAGTATGCAAATAAATTCTGGAAGGAGATTAAATATGCAATAAACTAATGAAAGAATTCTGTTATACTTGCCCTTCGGAATTTTGACTTTCATTTCAAGGACAGTATGAAAAACAACTCATGACCAATAGTGAACTTTGACCCTTCAACTTGCGATTATTCAAACTAAGATGAAGATAATGTTGGCAAATAGAAACAGGATTGGCTGCCCTAGAGACAAGCAGATCTGATCCTAAATAGCTGAAAAATCACCAGCATCTTCAGCATAATGCCCTAAAATAAGGTCATGTGCCCCTTCCATGCAATGCGTAGCTTCTTCTTATTGGTGGTTGTTATTAGCATCAGTGTTCTTCTAGTCATTTAAGATAGCAATGTGACAGTTTTTATTTTTGAATTCCCATTTGATCCTCCATAGAGTCCTGTTGTCCCAGCTGTTCTGTTTGAGTCTCACTCATATCAGATTAGAGTCTTATTATTTTTTCCTGAGCCTTTGTAATTACCTCTTATTAGTGTCCCCACCTCTTTCTCTCTAGACCTCAACTCATCCTTCATTCTGCTGTCAGAATTGTTTCCAAGACAGAAATGTGGCCATGCTACTCTCTGATTTGACATCAGTTAGTACAAAGTATCAATGAAAACTAAGTTCAATTTTCTTAGCATGATTTTCAAGGTCTTAACAAATGGGTTTTCTTCCCAGACACATCTCTCACGGTATGTCTCCACTCAAAATCACACCTGACTGCTTGTCACATGCGAAATAGACTATTCACCTAAGTAACAAGATCCAAATCCAGCATCATCTTACCCACATCTCCTCTGTTGCCACCAGTCCTGATAGGGCCTTTTTAAACAGCAGACTCTAGTCTAAGCTATCTTATGGATGCTATTCTGTTAAACGTTGTCAACCCTCCATTATAAAAGCTGATTCTGCATCTTTCTAATTGAGTGAGTCTGAGAAAAATCACAAAACCTCTCTGGACTTCAGTGTCCCAGTCTGCAAAATGGGAACACCAGTCCATAATTTCATGGTGACTATGAGGATGGTTGAACTAATGGATTCAAGTCATTGTCTCATGTAAAGTAGCCATTTTAGTGTCCAACACATGGAAGGGGCTCAAGAAATGAAAGTTGAATTTTATATCCAAATTTCCTCCCTTTCCTACTCTCTCCCCATAACTACTGATTTGGAAAAATTTTTAAACTGAAACTTAATTCTGAAAGTGTAGCTTTGTGAAAGTATCCTCACTCAAAATCAGTTTGTAATGAGAGTACAGGGACTTTTTAAATTGGAATTTGGGATTCAAAGAATTAAGAGTTCAAGATTTTCAAAAGTTAAAAAGAAAGCCATGTCACTACCACCCCAGAAAAGATTTGGACTATCAAAGAAATTTTGAGTCCTTTAAATTAAATGAAAGAAAGTCTACTCAATGCATTTAATTTTTATTTTATGAAGGGTGCTGTGTCTTGTTCATCGAAAGAATAATGTGCCTTGTAAGAATGTAAGGACGATTGGGGAGAATCAGGCATTTAAACTAGGATTGTACCGCTTGAGGCTTGCTGATAGGGCATCACCCCAATTTAAGGAAAGTATGGATGAGTTTCCTGACTCAGAGAATTTTTGTCATTCAAAATGAGGGAAATATCTTTCTTTAAAAGTGGAATAGTCCCAACATAGAGCCCAACAAACCCAGGACTTTTCATTTATGGCTTTTCTGCCATGATTTCCAGTGCCCTCTTCCTGGAACCTGAGACTGAATTGAACTGTAAACAATCCTTTAACAACGGGCATAAGGAGTGGAGAATTGGATACACAGGAAATTGAAATGCAAGAAAGTCTAATCTTGTTTTAAGAAAATATTAGAAGAGTAGAACTGTGTAGTTGTGTGTTGGGGACACCATGTTGATGTTTTCTTAGTGGTCAGCTTTTTTTCTTTCTTTCTCTAACAATGCAGATGATAGCAATTTACAAAATATTGTCCAGTTTGATTCTGTATTAGGGAGTATGTTTGTCTCATGGAGAAAGAAAATAACAATTTACTCTTACTCCCGAGGAAAGCTTATGTGCAGAAGAGGTGTTATCCTCTGGGTGGTGGCCACCAGCAACAGTTCTTGCTTGGGGTTCTTCATTTCGCTTTCAAGGCAATAAGTCTCAGGGTCTAGGAGGGAGTTTAACATGGAATGAAAAGAATATGCATTCTCTTTAGCATTTGCCTGTGAACACAAAAGCCCACTTAGGAACCACAGAAAAGGTTCAAATGAACCAGCAGCAAATGAATATATTAAATATATGAATATATTAAATACTAACAATAATGAATATATTAAATACTAATGATAATCTATCATTATTGCACAAATATATAATATATATTATATATAAATATAACACAAATATGTTATATATATAAATATAACACAAATCCTAAAATAACAAAAATATCCAAGGTCACATCATACTTCGTAACTGCAATTGGCAGAGTTCAAAGCCCTACTTTGAATTTAGGAGGCAGAACAACCATATCTTGGAAAATCTAAGAAATTTGAATATGGATTCTATATTAGATCTACTACAAAATTACTAATTTTATTAGATTTAATAATGTATAATAAAGTGGTTTTACAAGAAAACTCCACTTTTTAAACAGAGATAATTGCTGCCAGTTGCAAAGGGCTAAAAGATATGATGCTTGATACTTATTTTAAAGAAAATTTAAGGGAAAAAAGGTATTATGCAAGATTTTGATAAGTATTGAACCTGGGAAATAGGTGAATGGAGGCCCCTTATAATATTTTCTCAATTTTTGTGAAAGTTTGAAAAATTTTATAAGACATTCCGCTTTGCTACTTCCTGTCCAGTGACCTTGGGCAGAGCATTTAACCTCTCATGTTCCAGTTTTCTCAAGACAAAGAAGTAATTAGAGTGTTCCTCCCTCAGAGGTGTGTTGTATGGGTTGAAGGCATCCTGTGGACTGAGAGCTTAGAGAGGCATGAACATGCAATAATGATAGATTATCGTTAGTATTTAATATATCCATGAGGTCAGGAAAGATTTTTCCTACCATTTGCTGCTGGTTCATTTGAGCCTTTTTTGTGATTCCTGAGTTGGCCTTTGTGTAATGAAAAATGAAACTGTACACAGGCAAATGCTAACGCGAATGCATAATTCTAATTGAATGCTACTCCAATGACACATGTGCTTTCAGATGATAGAAGTCACCAAGAACTAGTCATTAAATAATGGGAGTAGGGAGAAAAGAGATTCGGGAAGGAAAATATACCACAAACAATGTTTGCTGGTTAACACACTTTATATTTAACAAAATAATTTTTTAATAATATATTCTTTTACACATCAAATATTGTTGCTAGAATCCCCTTTTTACAGTTTAGTGTTTAGTTTTTTTTTTTCTCACTAGTTTTCAGGCACACCATTTTTCAAAGATTTTAGAAACTGAATCATTTTTAACAGGCATCGACCTACAAACAGGATGTTGATCCCTCATTCGAACATAGCTGTAGTTAAAGCCGAGAACCCAGAGAACAAAAGGCAGAGGAGAAATGGTAATACAGAGGTGACAGTGTGGCTGCAAACGAAGCCTTCAAAGGAAAAAAAAAAAATCAAATCAAAACAAAACAAAACAACCAGACCAGAACTATGTTGTTCAGAGTTTGGAAAGAATTTCTCAATGACCTGGGTAGAAGGAAGTTGTAAAATGATGATCGGTTTAGGAGAAATTCTGTCACAGTATAGGTTCATCACTCTCCCTAAAGGGGAAAAAATTGTCAGTGCTACAAAGTCTTAAAGGAAGGAGCTTGCAGAGAAGCTGGAAAAGAAAAAAAAAAAAAAAAAAAAAAGCTAGAAACCCAACAAGACTCTCTTGGTAACAGAGGCCACCAAGTAGCTGCCTCTTACAGACCCTCTGATGAGAGTATCTTGATGGATGTTATCCTCCATTCTAGTAAATTCTTGCTGTGACTGTCCCTGTACCAAAACTTTGATGCAAAATGTCTGTACCTCAGCTTCCCAGTTACACTCTCTTTCTGTTTTCTGAAAAAGGACATAGTAACTCCTTAATAATAGATAAGGTACTATGCTACATGGCCCTACTAATGATATGTTCTGAGGTTTCAGACCTTTTTCCTGTCATTTATTATGATTATTATTTCTTTCCAAGAGTGTGGATTTTTGAAGCTGGCAACAGGCAACCTCAGGGCAGAGAAAGCTCTATAATACGTCTCTGTCTAGACATGAGCTGAAGTGTGCAATGCCTTTGCTGTTGAGTGGAGGCATAAATCATGCAGAATTGTTCATGAATGATTCATGACTGTCTATATGATGTATCCATGGTGGCAACTGAAAGGCTCCAACCTTGCCGCAAATTGGTGTTCTAAGGGAAGGCGGCTGGATGCTCTTCCTCGGGATGGCACCGGGATTGCTATTTGTATCATAACACAAGCACAGTGTGCGTTAAAGTGTCAGGTCCAACTTGTCGGCACATTAATTTTGGAAATGACAACTCTTTCTTGATGACAGGAGATGCTTTCAGGGAGGTGAGACTGACAATTTTCAACAAAAAACCAATTGATGAGACTAAAAATATGATTGTCCTGAAGGTGGACCTATGCTGTTAGAATTGTCACTCCTTACAGAGGCGACTGACCCCCCCCCCCCCCCCCCCAGGGCTGCTGTTTGTGCATGTCCCAAAGAACTCAAGGGCTTACCCAAGTCACACATACAACCAGAGCAGAAACCACTCCACTGATTATTCTGGACCACTGACTCTCAGCCAGTTAACATTTTGCACCCACCTCACCCCTTTGGGGCCATTAGGCAATGTCTGGAGACATTTGGTTGTCACCACTGGGGGTTGCTACTGGCACCTAGTGGACAGAAGCCAGGGATGCTGCAAAATATCCTAAATATGTATAAGACAGCCCCCACTGACAAATTGTGATCTGGCCCAAAATGTCGATATGACTAAGGATGAGACATCCTGAGCTAGAATATAGCACTCCACGGGAGCCACTGCAAAACCTAGGTTAGAGTGGGAGCAGAAAAAGAAGAACACTGGTAATGAAGACAACCTTGAAGTTTCCTCAAGAACCCTATCAGATCTGCACCAGGGTTTTTAGGACAGGCAAGTGGAATAAGTGACTAACTATGCCATGTGGTCTCAGAATTACAAATTTTGCACTTGGATCGAGGTGACATCAGATACCCTGTATGTTTTATTTATTTATTTATTTTTCTGTTACTATACTAGCAGCATTTCCAGGGCAACCTTGAGACTCTTCGAAGGTTCACTTTAATAGTTCAGTATCTAATATATACATTTTAAAAAATGTTCAACAAATGGAATTATATTGTGCAAGACTCACTCTACCCTAATCTTTAATTTAAGTCAGCACTTGAGGTGGAAAAAGTGTCCTGAATCTGTATTTTAGACTTAGGGCTGAGCGGTTTTTTTTTTTTCCTGTAACATGGCAAACGTGGTCCTGAACCATAAAAACTGCTCATGTGTAATTCTGGCTTTCAGGCACAGCTGAACTAGAAAGTCAGAAAGGTTCAGAAGGGTTCAGATTCACAGTGGGGCTACTCACCCTGGTTCTGGTATTTATATTTCCCAGTGACAGAGTGGGTTTACAGTGTGTTTAGTTACAAACCAAACTCAAATTCAGCATCATGAAAAAGTCTGATGACTAATGCTACCATTTTAAATACCTGTGTCTCTTTGGAGTCTTGAGTCAAGCTCCTGGTGTTCTTTACCTATTCATTTTTTGATTGGCAGTTTCAAGGTTTTGTATATGAAATATGTGGTTTGTAAGAATCAAATTAGGAGCCCCCACATAACGGACAAAACACCAGTTGCCCACCATGTCCAGCAGAGGGTCCGCTGGTGTGCGCACCCCTCTTTTCTTAGCTTACAGGGCATATTATTTACTCCAGGGGTGGGATTGGTTGGATGCTCTTGCATCTTCCTGCTCCCCCTGATGCTTCTTTAATAAACCTTTTTGACACATCTCAAAATTTTCTGTGTAGTCAAATCTGGCCCTTTAGGTTCTAATAGTGGAAAAAAATATTCTAAGAGAAATGGCATGGAGGATGTACAGAAGAGTGAAAAATGGAGTAAATCAGGGCCTGGTGAACTGGCAGGTCGAAGGCATCACCAGGGAAGGAGCCTGTGCAAGGCTATTTCTTTCTTTTTGTTCCAGAAATCCAGTCGTCAAGTCACCACCAAGCATTGGTAATTACAAAAGCGGTTTAGATAGCTATATACCATATATATTTTATATAGCAAGAGAAAAAGAGAGAAATTTCCTCTTAGTAAAATATTCACTTTTGTCAACCCTAAAAGGTTTTGCTGGTGACCCTGTTGTAGCTGGCAGGAGTTTGTTTGTTTGTTTTGTTTTGTGTTAAACATGTGCAGTGTAGAAGCCATAGCATTCTCTCCTAAGAACTCGTCATTGGTTGGGAATTTGTCCTACACAGTCTGCTTGCCTTGGCATTCGCGCTTTGAACATTGAGCAGGTTTCCACCAGTCCCCGTTGTGACAGTGACAGATGTTACATTCGTCCACTTTCACTTCAATGCCAGCCGGAATTATTGTAGTTCCTGCAAAGCAGTTTGGACCTGGAACACACACATGCATCGATTAGTTGATTAAATCTGGGAAACTCCCCTTCTCGCTCCCATGCCTCTGTCCCCCAAGAGCAATCCCATCCCCTAAGATATGAACAAAGGGGTCAGACTCTGCTAGCAACTTAACATCAAGGAACTTTCTATGCATCCCTTTGAAACTTTCAGCTTACTGTGTTTTGCACATAGCTCATATTTTCCATGTATATCATGCATTTAAAAAAAAAAGAGTGAGACAATGCTCAAGAATCTTACTGTCTGCTTACTGAGTATGTATGATTTTCTTAATTTAGGTTCTATGGATTAAATTTTACTTAATCTCTGGGGTTTAAAGATTGCCAAAGCATACCCTGAACACACTAGGGGAGTACTGGCATGGTCTGCGGGACTGGATGGTGCCCATGGTTGATTCTCTCCCTTCGTGGGGTGGATGTGAGAAAATAAGCTCACTCGCTCCCCAGATTCAGCACCTCCTGAGCCCAGTTCCTGGAAACCCCAGCTTGTTTCTTGATAACAATGAATAATTCATGACCAGATGATTTATTCATGTCCCCAAACAAGCTTTGTTAAAGGTTCATTTGATTTTTATAAATGGAGTTCCTTTAATCTGCTGGCTATCTTTTTTTTTTTTTTCTTCTTCTTCTTCTTCTTCTATTTTTTTAAAGAATGACCCAAATGGTTTGAAAATCAGCAGGAATTTTATTCTATTTTTTCAGGTTCAGAAAAGCTTTACTGCAGAAGTCAACTGTTCATTTCAGGTGCATTTTAAAAAATTCACCAATCTTAGTTTTTCACTTCTTGTCTATATTTTCCCCCCTTTCCCTTATTTATTTAATCACTTTCTTGCATTTTTTTTTCTTTTGGCCTTCCCAATGTAGGGATGCTAGTGTTCAATATTAGTTGATAATATTTTCCAAATTCAAATGGAATAAAAATTATTCCCCAAAATACAATGGATTAGAACAGGTGGTACAAATCACTGGTTTAAAAAAAAATTGGTATAAGTCTTTTAAGTACACATTTGGGTAAAGAGAATCAGCACTGAGTTGTGTCTAGTATCACTGGCTACTTGCCATAGCCACTACAAGGTAGCCTGACAGCATATGTCAATAATCTTGCCCTCCTTTTACTTTCTAACCACTTGATAAGACTGTACAAGACTGTCTTTACCAGCAAATAAATGAAATCGGAGGCTATCTGTAGTTCCAGTTCATTATTGAAGGCTTGCTTTTTAAAAAATTTTTTTCTTTAGTTGAAGTTGGACACAATATCTTTATTTTATTTATTTTTATGTGGTGCTAAGGATCAAACCCAGCATCTTGCACCTGCTAGGCGAGCGCTCTACTGTTTAGCCACAACCCCAGCCCCATGAAAGCTTGCTTTTATAAAAATAAGAACAATTAAGCTACAACATATATTTCTCAACACATAGCTGTTGCATATGTCATAGCTTTAAATGCCCATTGTTTTAGTGCTCCCAGACCTCAGCTGTGCATACACTGACTTTCCTTCACTGGATGACATGAACAGCTGAGATATGTGCCTGATCATGGAGAAATGGAGAATTGGAGAGACACATTGGGTCAACTCTTGACAATTAAACAACTGGTGAATGATCTGCCTTTACCCCCAAGGGTGTTTCTTGTTCTTATCCTATGGTAAGTTCTTGGCATCCTAATTGCTAATTATTTAAGGATAACAATATTAATTCTGTAAATTTGGGGAATTAAATCATTGATAGATTGGATTGCCTCTGAGACTACACCTCTTTGGGAAAATTCAACACCAAACCATGCATGTGTTTTGAACTCAGAACTGAGAGAATATTCAGAGAACTTGGCAGAGTCTTTTCCAGAATGCAGCTGGTTCTCCCATGCCTGATGTTGACAGACTTCTCTCAGCCCACCATTTCTAGGCCAGACCTGGTCTTCCCAAAGTCAAGGTAGCTTTGGAAATGGAACTAGGTATGGCTCCAACCTGTTTGAACCAGTCAGCCTGGAGGATGCATGGACCCCCCTCTCCACCATCCTTTCCAACCAAAACTTTCACCCTAATTGTACATTCTTAACTTTTCCAAATGGGGAAAGCAAACCATGTTATTCTTAATAATAGTTTTAAAATATAGAAGTCCCTGAATATTACCCAGCAAGAGTTTTCATAGTTCTTTAGATGATTTGGAAATTGATAGAAGAATCTTAACTTTGTACGTGTGTGCGCGCGCACGTATCCATATGCACGTTTGTATACTGCTGGTGCACAGGAGGCTGCATAGTCTCAAGGGTACAATAAGAGGGAAAGGGTGAGAGGAATTTGTAAAAAGAAGTTTCTTTCAAGTCACTGTGCACATCTTGATGGGATACTGTACTAGAGTTCTGGTGTTCGCCCCTTCTGCACATGTTGGTGCTGTGCTATGACCAGTATGTATTGAATTAACCTCTATACATCATTTCTTAAGAGCCATTGGAATTTGTTGCACTTTAAGCCCAAGAAATATTAATTATTTTGATGGATATAAGAAAGAAAGATGGATGTAAGAAAGAAAGATGCTTCTCATGTGCCAAAACTGACCAAAGGCACTGCCTATAATTAATATGATAAGCTCTCTACTGTCAATCTGATGACTAGAGGTATTTTACAGAATGCTTGCTTGATCTTATTAACTTTAGTACTACAGTGATTTTATTGGTGCCCTTCTGAGAATCTTAGGTATAACTACAGCAAATCTCCAGTTTGCTGTTAATAGTCTTATCCACTTACAAGTAATTTAGATAATTGTCAAGCAGAATGGTGGCACTGTTTAAAAAGTGTTCATGTATTAGGACTTTCTCCTTAATAGTGTGACAGAAAATGCTAATTTGCTTTGAGCTTTTGAGTGTTCTACATGAGTTCCTTACCTAGGAAATATTTCTTTACGTCTCTCTAAAGTCCTCCTTTTATTTGGGGGCTGCTCTCCTTTTGCCATGGTCTATGTGAAGGGATAAGTTGCTTTGAAGAGTGAACTCAATGGCAAAGCAACATATTTTAATGCAGACCACTTGGAGAAGCTCCAGGGGGGAAGCAATGAAAATGATTAAACTGAAGCCTAGCAAATAGGACCTCCGAGGAAAGGTTAAAGGGATTGGAATTATTTAATCTAGAAAGAGAAGACAGAGGAATAACTCAATAACTCTCAGGGAATGAAGGCTTGTTACATGAAGAATGGTGACTAAATGTGTACTCTTTTTTTTCTGGGGCATAAAATAAGAAGAAATGGAGATCCACTGATTCTCAATGAATTGAAAACACACACACACACACACACACTAATTCCTCAGATATCTGAAAGTTGAATGTGGTGATTCCCAACAATGTGGTGAGATCTTCCTTAGAGAGCTTTAAGAATGGAAGAGAGGCCTGGATGTACAGTTTAGTGTACAGCAAGTGTTTGGCATGAGTGAGGTACTGGGTTCAATCCCCAGTACCCAAAACAACAAACAGAACAAAACCATGCAGGAGGTCTATCTGTCTAGTATGGTCTATATTGTCAGCAACTTGAAGGGAGAAACTGAATATCTGTTAGTTCTTATGGTCCGGGACTAATGCTGCGTCTAGCAAATATTAAGCCCTCAGTATGGCTTGTTCAACTGAGTGAAACAGAATGACCTGCCTAGTTACGCATTGGAAACAAATTTATTTTCTGAACCTATAGATCAGACCCTATCTATTCATTAGTTCAGTCTTAGTAACATAGGTATAGAAATATTGATAATCAATGCAAATGCATGGTGATAATTTCTTTAACACTGACTTCATGCTAGGAATTTGTCTCATTTAATATTTACAAAAAAATCATAGAAGGAAGGAACACACTCTTACCTCAGGATAAGAGCCAGGAGGTAGCTTCAGTGGGATATGGATTTGAATCTCCGTGACTCATAGGAGGCTTCTAGTTGCCCAGAAAAAGCTTTTGGGAATTCATTGCTGTGTTGCTTTTCACAGATCCTGAGCTTCTAGTCAAAATTAAGAAGTCCAATTCATTTTAGTACTAGGATGCATACTGAGCTAAGATTGGGATGTGGTTAGAAAGCAGTGAGACTGTTTATCTATTGAATTTTATGCATTTACTAGTTATATAATGTGTATTCATATGGTCTCCAGGAAACATATTTTAAAACAAACAAAAATTCCCCATGGAGAAGATGCTGTGTGCAGTGAGGTATTCCTTAAGGCAGAGTGAAATTCCCACTGGTACTGGGTACAGACTGTTGTGGTTTAGATATGAGGTATCCCCCAAAAGGTTACTGTGTGAAAAAATGCAAGAAGAGTCAGAGGTGAAATGATTAGATGATGGAGGTTGTAACCCAGTCAGTGGATTAATCCACTGATAGAAATGAACTGGATGATAACCATAGGTAGGTAGTATGTAGCTGGAGGAGATAGATCACTGAGGGCATGCCTTTGAAGTTTTTATGTTGTCCCTGGAGAGCAGAGTTCTGTTTCCTGATTGCCATGTCCTGAGCTACTTTCCTCTGCCCCACCTTCCGTCATGATGTTCTGCCTCACTTGGGCCCAGAGCTATGGAGTCATCCATCTATGGACTGAGACGTCTGAAATCATGAACCCTAAGTAGACTTCAGCTCCTCTAATTGTTCTTGTAAGATCTATTGGTCACAGTGATGAAAAAGCTGACCAAAACACAGACTGACCAAGAACCATAATGAAAGTGGCCTATAAGTTGGGAAACCTGGTTCAAGTCCTGGTTCTTCCAGTTGATTATATATGTGACTTTAGTCAAATGCTTTGTAACTCAAATACAAAAGGTGACCTGGATTGTCTGGTTTGTAGAGAGGATTAAAGTTGGAAATGCAATTTTTCCCCCCTTGGGAGTTGAAGATAGTAGAAAAGAGGGGAAAATGGGAATACTTCTACCCAATAATATTTTTCTCGTGAAACAACGATTTCCCTACTATTTTGTACTCTTCTGAGCATTTAGTTTGCATATCTGATATAAAAACTGTTTGTAATTTTTTTCCACATTAGAAATCAACCCAAGAAATTGTACAAGGAAGAGCAACATCTGAAGTCTACAAAAGCAGAGCTGCACTGGCGAGGTGGCCGTGGGAAGCCCGTGCTCAGTCCAAAAGCAGCCTGGCTTTTCATCTTCCCACCTGAGCTTCCCCAGCCACCATGGGGCACCTGCACAGAGTATCCAGTGATCAGAAGAAAAGCATTTGGAATATTTTCTCCAGCTTTAATAACCCAGGGATTTTTAAAAAGAAAACTGCAGAAAATAGAAGGGTCTCTTCATATTTTTGTTTCTAAGAACTAAACAGATTCATGTAGCGACTGAAACAATATCTTTTTTCTCCATAAGCCCCCAAATTTTCCTTATAAAAGGGTGCATAGAAAGTATTGGAAAAGGAAGTCAATAGCCATTCTGATCACGCCTCCTACAGATCTATATTTGTGCGCTTGTTTTTTTAATAGATTTTATTCTTTATTGGTGTATTATAATTATACAGAACGGTGGGATTCCTCATGCCATCTTTGTATATGCATATAATATAATCAATCTCATATTCAAGTACTTTCCCTTTCCTTTCTCTACTCCCTCCCCCTGTCTACTTGCTCTACTGATCTCTCTATTATTATTATTATTATTATTATTATTATTATCATCATTAGGCATTATCATTATATATGAGATATATATATGTATATACATACATATACAGGGATTCATTGTGGTATATTTATACATGGATATAGAATAGCTTTTTTGGAAGGGGATACAACAGGGATTGAACTCAGGGGCACTCGACCACTGAGCCACATCCCCATTTTGCATTGTGTTTAGAGACAGTGTCTCATTAATTGCTTAGTGCCTTGCTGCTGCTGAAGCTGGCTTTGAACTCATGATCCTCCTGTTTCAGTCCTGAGACACTGGGATTACAGGTGTGTGTCACTGTGCTCAGCTGCAAAAGTTTGTTTTGATGTTAAACATTATTGGATCATATTTAAGGAATAAATAAATAACCTGGGATAAGTGTTGTGAAGGAGCGGATCATGGAGCCACGGGTGGTAACAGAATCTGCCTCAGTTCCGTGTGTATGTTGTGTTGTATGGGGATGCTGAGTGAGGTGGAGGTTGAATGTGACCACCCACTAAGGAAATAGAATAAGCTAGTGGGATTGTAGTGGTGGGCAAGTAAGAGGTCAGTGAACTTCCTAGAAAAGCAAATTGGGGTATTGGTGTGCTGGGCCTGAACCTCACGTTGACTTGAAAGAGGAAATTGCTAAATATTCAGGAATTTTGTAATTACCATTATTTTGTTGGCTTGATTGGCCACAGGTAGGTATATTAAGATTACCTAAATCAGAAAAAGGTACAAAAATCAGCATTTAAAACTGTTCCTCACTCCCTATCCCCAAAATTATAAATATTTGAGAGCATAACACTTGGTAAGAGCTCAAGATCCAGGGCCTTATTGACCATGTGAAAGATTTGGGTCTTTATTTTAAAGCAATGGGAAGCCATTGAAGTATTTTTTGTAGGGGTGTGTGTGTGTGCGTGCGTGTGTGTGTGTGTGTGTGTGTGTGTGTGTGTATTAACATGAGGTAAAGACACTGATTCAGTAAATTGCACCAATGTCACTATATGATTGGCCCGTAGAACACCTATGGATGAAATAGAGAGGCCTTGCCTTGTCCTAGATATAGGACTTGTGAGATTGCAGGCAAAGACTAGAAGTATGATGGTCACTAAAACATTCTTTTCTCCTTTGCTTTGAGGCATTACACTATCTGCTAAAATGCTGGGGTAATGTTAAATTAGTGTTAGCAATTAACACATTGACTTGAATTAATTGGTCAGATTATGCCTTATAGAAAACAAAGTGCTAAGGGAAAAGGCCCCAGGAAATGTGTCATTTGATGTGAAGAAGGCAAAGGGCTGGAGGGCAGGCAGAGGTAACCTCTAGGAAGACAATTTAGTTGGGATCCCATAGTGAACCAGAATGGTGTCCATGTGATTGAGATACTAGGCTGTTGGGAATAGAGGAGGAATCCATTAGTCAAACATGAACAAAAAAGTACTTACTGAAGGAAATTGCATCCAGACTAGCCAAGAGAACCAAGTTGGCAGTAACACAAGGAAAGCAAGGGCCAAAATCATGCCACAGGGTGGGCCCAGTGAAGACTCCCCTTGGGCACAGATACAGCTGCTGGCCCCACCAGTATCACCAGAACAGGCCTCTGGATGCTGCTGTTGGAACCACTGGCACTAATGCCTGTCAGACAGGCCCTGCCTTGTGGCTTGGGTCTGTGCTTCTAGAAATCACTAGATTATAATTCAAAGTCCACTGCAGGTATGACTGGCAGACAAAGCCTTGTCAAGTGCCTGCTCCTTAGGAGCAAGGAAAGCTGGAACATGAATTCCTGGCATTGGTAGATTTTCTAGGGGCTTGGGTAGGCTTTCTTCATAGGAAATTTCCTCAATCATAGAGAATTTTCCAAATCATAAAGAAGGTAATTGTTCACTTCTGGTGCTAAGAGAACAGGAAGAGGAATCAATGAGGGCAAACTTCTGAGTGCTATTATTTACTCCACATGTCAGTCATAATCCTATATTCTCCTATTCCTGACTGTACTGTTCTCTCTTGTTGGAAGCTCAGATGAAATCCAGACCCAGGGGACAGCACTCAATTCAGATAATGCTTTTAAAATTCTTCTAAAGAGCTTTTTATGCATGACCTTATTTTATCCTCACATGAGCTTTTATTTTCTTTGTTTTACAGGTGGGACGAGACATAAAAATGTCAAATGACTTTTGCAAAGTCACATAGTTAATCAGAAATTGAGCTAGGATACAGCTATTTTTTTTCCATGCTTCATTTCAGAAGACAATCTTTCTATGCATAGGAGCTGATTTTCCAATTTTTCCAAGATTTGATAACACCTGGGATGATATGGTAATGGGAGAAGGAAACAACTAGTGTGTTTAAATTACTGGTGTGTGTGTGTGTGTGTGTATGTGTGTATGTGTACATGTATGTGTGTGTATGCATGCACATGCATGTATGTATGTACAGGTAGAAGGGTGAATAGGTGGAATGAACAGATGTATGAAAAGTCTGGCTGCAAAATTCCCTTGTAGGTCAGGGAAATGGCCCTTCAAACAGCTGCATGCAACATTTTCTCAGTACTTGGAAAACAAAATTTGCTCCCAGAAAGCACATCTGGCTAAGAAGGCAGTGTGGTTCCAGCAATCAATGGGGAAAGCAGCCAGATTGGCACAGAGATTCCTCAGGAGGAGATGGCTTGTCCATGTTGCTTCTGTATGCAGGTGCTCTTTAAAGTCAGGCTTTTAACTTCCCAGAGACTAGAAAAACCAGGCTGGTCATGACTACTTTATGGGTGCTTTATGATTATAAACTAGTATGGTGTCCCTGAAAACCCTTCTCTGACAACAACTTCATATTGCTTAATAGTCCACTTTGGAGAATTGCAATCTCTGGCCTTGATTTGAAAATGTATTATTGACATTTGGTGTCTTTTAAAAATTAGTTGTAAATGATCTTCCTGCTGCATAAATGAGGCAGATTCCTATTGTGTAAAGCCATAAACATCCTATATTTATTTGGCAGAGCATCTAAATCATTGTTTCAGCAAATAGTAGGCTTGTAGGCTTCAGTTGGTGATTGAATTGGATTGGGCTCTGCCTTTCCTCTTAGCTGATTTTAATTCTCTGCTTCATGAAGTCTGATATATGTTATTGTGCTAAAGAAAAGCAAATAAGCTTTCTGATCAGGTACACCCATTTTCAATTATTAAAATATTGGAAAAAATCTGTCTATAAAAACTTGTAATTATAGTTTATTGCACTTAAAATTGGGCCAAATGCCTGAAGCCTTTCTAAGTGAGGTGTTCTGATGGCCTTCTTCATCCTGGACAGAGAGTAGCCATGAGATCCCCATTAACAATTGGAGCCATCAGACCAGGAATGGAGTATCTCTCTGTTTTTAGTCACTCACCTCTACATTACTTTTGAATCCTTTTTATTAAACCTAAAACCAAAAAGCATCCTCAGATGGAAGTGGCAAGATTCAGGAAGCACTCTTTTCTCTGATGTTGCCCTAAAGGTGACTGTTAATCATTTTATTTGAAAATTCAATATTGCCCAACTCCCACACAAATTTCAGTCTGAGAGCTCCAGAGAGTTTTCTGGCCCTTAAGTATGTAAGATTTATAGCTTGGTGTTCCAATTAAGTAAAATGCAAGGGCTGGAGCCCAGAGAGGAAGGACAGTCAGGCTACACAATAGAGATAAAGGCTGGTTGCTCTTTTTCTAATTTCAGGCAAATCAGCAGGCTTTGAGTACCAATGAAGTTCAGATTCAGCATTAGCTGGTTGCCTATGTCCAGTCTCACCTTCAAAAGCTGGTCAGAAAATGGCTGGGTTTGCCATCTGGTTAGTTTTGGTTTTGAATAATAGAATAATCTTAGTCAAAATTTCCATAGGGAAACAAGACTACTCTATGTTGTAAGAGTTTTGAATGTTTTCCACATAACTGTCATATTTCTTCTCAGCAATTCAGACCCATTTCAGAGCTGAGGATGCAGAAGTTCAGAGAGAGAGAGAAGATAAGGAAAAAGAGATTAGGACCCTGGAGCCATACTATCCACACCACAATCCTGCTCCTGCCACTTGCTAGCTGTATGAACTCAATGTCTTCAGTCATGAAGTGGGAATATTAGTAAAACAATTAAATAAACTACTTTATGAGAGTTTTAATGCGCAAATGAATTAACATGTAAAGTACTTAAAACAGTGCCTGTCACTTAATAAATGTTAGTGTGTTAGTTTTTGCTATTTATCATTCCAATTATTCTTATTACCAGAGTTATAATCTGTAGGACTTTGGATAGGTTATGGGTCTAGGTCCTTTGATTTCTAGTCTAATGTTTCTTTTCTTTCTTTTTTTTATTTTAAAACATGAATGAGGAAGTTTATCTTATTTATGTTAATTAATTTTTTTTTTTTTTTTTTTTGCAAAGCAAGTGGGCATATGGTGATAAAGTCATTGTGGGTTTCCCCCAGGCCTGCTTACTGTTTTGATGAAGAGAACCGGTGACCAGTGCATGGCTGCACCATTTGTTGACCAAGAAGGGGTTCATTAGGAGAATGATTTAAAATGGATTTCCAAGATTGATAATGGTAAATGCTTTTATTTATGGAAGAAAAGGGACCATATATGGTAGGGGGAAACCTAGTTAAAGACTAAAAAAGAGATTGCCACCCAACACCGTTGAAGAGTAGTCAAAGACACATAGATCTAAGAGTAAATGCTCACCAGTAGCAGAAATATTGAACAAATGATAGTACCCCATGCATTCTTCTGCTGTCATTAAAATGAATAAATTACAACCTCTAGTTGACTTGCTGGGATTTTTGTGAGATATTATTGAATAAGAAAGCAATTATTCAGAGAATAGTGTATAATGTAATCCTAGTTTAATAAAGCAAATGTAGATAAACAAAGTTCTGTATATATGTTTGCACAGGATTAGATGAGAAAGGAAGAAAAATAAAGCACAAATACATTGTTGTTGGCACAGATCATATTGGTAGGAAGAGTTGTTGCTGATGAGGGAGGATATGAAGAGGATAAAGAGGCAGGAGAACAACCAAGTTTTTAAAAAAACTTCACTAAAGTAAGGCTCCATGGCATATTTATATTTGGTCCCATGCATAAAAATAAAGATATAAATGCTGGTATATGTATATGTTTTATACATTGATGTTCCTTTTTTTCTTAAAATTTGTGATTAAATTGATAACACATCTGGTGCATCTTTGAACTGAGGATTTGTGGTGAAGATGGGTGCAGTAAGGGAAAGAACCTTTAGAGCCCTCAGATTCTAATATTCTTCACTTTAAACTCACAGGGCTCCCCTGTCCATTGCAGTAGACACTAGGCTTTGTGTGGCTATAGAGCATTTGCAATGGGGCTAATCCAAGGTACAATCTGCTGCAAGTCTCAAAAATAGAGATTTCAAAGACCTTGGACATAAGAGAAAAAGAACTTAAAATAATTCAGATAAAATAATTCATTACCTTTTTATATAGATGACATGTTGAAAGCAAATATTTTGAATCTACTGGGTTAGCTAAAATTAATTTGTTGCCTTCTTAGTGTGGCTACTAGAAAATGTAAAGTACACATGCGGCTCCCATGATATATTTATAAACAGTAGTGGCCTAGAAAAATAATGAAAGGAAGAGAGAACAGGTGGCCAAGAGGAGATTAATTTTTACATAATTTGGCAAGAGGAAATGTTGTGCATCATGAAGAAGTGCCTGTGTTTAGGACAGGGGCTTGTCGAAGTTCAAGCCATTGATCCACCATAACTGCATCATTTGGGTGTCTTTGAAATGCAAACTCTCCACCCCCACCAGGCCATATTGAATCAGAGAGCCAGGGTTTGGGACCCCCAAAATTGGTGTGACATTCTGATGCAGGTGATTTGGATGCAGGCTAAACCAGAAGGTCACTGCTTTAGGATAAGGCAAAGCTTTGATAAAACATTGGGAACCAAGATGATAAGATAGTTAGTGTCAGCTCTGGAAGAAGCTTATCCAAAAGCAGTGAATTCAGCATGCTACAGGAACACAGGCTTTTAGCAAGGGTCATTTCTGAGGAGAAATTCGGAGCAAGTAAATGGTGGTTAAATGGTTCAATTACTTTCAAGTTGCAGCATCAGCCTCTGAGCTGTCATTATTGTGTTTCTTCAATAAGTGTGATTTTTACCCACATGACAGCTTGAGAATCAAGGAGTCATGTGTGAGACATGGCATTTGGAACTGACCGTTTTGGGTGCTTTAATGACCTATCTTTCCAAAAAACAAGTCAGTTATCACTGGAAAGAAAATAGTATATATTTATCTTTGGGTTTGAAACAGTTTAGAAAAGATTATGTTACTCAGCATTACCTAACTTTCACATTAAAAAAAAAACTTTTTAAAGCAATCAATCTTCTACTTCTCAGAATTACTTTAGCATCATCTTGAGAACTGTCTATTTCATTGATGAAAAAATTGCAAATTTATTTTCATTTCCCTAAAATACTATGCTAGAGTGAATGCACTAGAATGAAAGTTATGTCCTCACTGGGGAGAGCAGGCATGGAACGTGAGTTTCTCTGGTCAAAAAAGTGGGTATGTGTTTGTGCATGTGTGCGTGCACACACACACACACACACACACACACACTGTACTTCATAATGGAGATGAAACAAAACTTTTCATTATGTGCAAAGATACAAAATGTTTTACAACTAAAGAGAAAAAATGATCCATAGGTTATTTCATTTTTGGAAAATATGCCCAAAGATGCCCTGCTGATGTTTCCATGGTTTGTACAGTAATGCATTATTAGACGTGTATTAGGTAAAGTAAGAAAGTGACATTTTCTTTCATGTATAACTAACAATGCCTGTAGAGACCTCATAACTGTGAGACAGAAATGATGACAAGATTAGTATAAATAGAGTTCATGAGCTGTATCTCGTTAACTTAGTTTTTGAATAACAAACTCATCATTTAAAATTCAACCAAAAAATACTAACTACCCACCAGAACCAACCATTGTTTGAGGCAGTGGAAATATAATGTTGAGACAAAAGGACTTTCTGTGCAAATATGCAGATATTCAAAATTGAATAACAATGCACTGAAATTTATGAAAAATGAAATAAGGAGTGCAATGCTAAAGGGAATTCATCTAGAAATCAGAGATGGGTGTCTCAGGGAAGTGCTATGTGATGGTAGGAGGAAGCCAGGGAAGTGAGAGGTGTCAGCAAAAGGACATGTGTGGACAGCCCTTGTATGCAACCAAAGTGTAGGGAATGGGAGATCATTTATGACACTGCAGTGTGGAGCCAGAGGGAGGGGGCAAAGGTCAAGTTCTTAATGTTTTTAAAAACTATAATTGGGGTTTTGGGATTGCATCAAAATGGCAACTGAACCATTGCATGAAGGGACTTAGATTTTCAAATTAGTGAAATATTACATTAGCCTCAATGTAGATAATGCATTTAAGCAGAGGCAAGGGTTGTCTCGCTGAAG
This sequence comes from Marmota flaviventris, assembly GCF_047511675.1. Lineage (NCBI taxonomy): Eukaryota > Metazoa > Chordata > Mammalia > Rodentia > Sciuridae > Marmota > Marmota flaviventris. Next base: position 21,914,984 of record NC_092508.1, read on the forward strand.
GTAGACCAACTGAATCAATTCTTGCATTATTCTAGGTAATTACAATGGTGGGCTAGACAAGGGTGGTAGCCATGAGAAACAGAAAGTGGATATGAACTACGTTTAGGAGAGAAAATCATTATGATTCTATTAAGATGATGGTGGATAAACTTGTGAAGTAAGACAGAAGATGGCTTTTAAGTTTCTGATTTAAGCAAGTATATGGAACATTGTGTGGGAACAGGATTTTGGGGAAAGAGAATAGGTTACAGTTAGGAATTTTGAATTGATGTACAGACGCATCATCTACGAAGTTAAGTAGGGGAGTACAATTAATTGATCGGGACAGAGAAGCAGATGTCCTTGGCAAATGAAAGGTCATTGACCCCAAGGGAGTGAAGAGGTTTCCCTGGTACATTGGATTTAGGGTAAGAAGAAAGAAGACTTAGCAACCTAGCATAGCAGTGTTGTTTAAGGAATAGAAACAAGAAAGGAAGCCAACTGAGATGACTGAACAGAAAAGTCCAAATAGGAAGGATGTAACAGGGGAGCATGTGGTATCAGAGAGACAAAGAAGATGGAACATTTTTGGTCCTGGGAGGAGGGGTGTGAGTGTCAAATGTAGCTGAGATGAATATTGAAGTGAGGACTGAGTCAAGTTCATCCTAACCCCTGCAGGAGCAATTTTCTGCAAGGTGACAAAGGCCAAAGCCAGTTTAGAGAGGTTGTAGAAATAAAGTAAGTCCAGTGAATAGCTGTAGGAGGCAATGTCGAGGACAGCTAGTCAAAATGGAAGAGAGAGAAATATGTTTAAATGCTGGAAGTAAAGAATAAGGGGAAAGAGAAAGATGGATTTTGTGAAAGAAGAAAAGGTGGGGAATAACTGGTAGAATAGAGTCCTTGAGAAAGGAAAAGGACATGGAATTATGTGTTCTAAGATGGAAGCAGGGGACCATCTTCTATTGTAATAGGCAATAGGAGGCTGAAAGAGTTTCTGCTAATTTCTATTTTCCCTGGGAAGTAGGAGAGGCACTAATCTGCTGAATGTGGAGGGAGGAGAGGAGGAAAGGAAAGGGTTGAGACAAAATAGAAAAGCTAGCTGCCTGGGGAGGCATAATGAAATTGTTGAGCAGGGCTGACAGTCCAAGTGAGGAAGGTGACTACAATTTATAGTGGTAGCAGTTTGATTGCTTGTGTGATCTTTCCCTCCAGAGCTCAACAATATTGTGGAAGAGTACTCCAGGCAGATAGTCAGCATTTAATAGCAGTGTGACCTCAGGCAAGGCACATACTCTGTCTGTGTGTCCCTCGCCATCCCACACTACAACACACACTTACTCGCTTATCTGTGAACTGAGAATGATAAGATTATCTCCCACCAATAGGATTGTTGCATTATGCAATGAGTTAATATATATAAAGTGCTGAGAGTAATTAACAAACACTATGTGCACTCTACAAGTGTTAGCAATGATCCAAGTTGGGGTTTTGGCAGGTACTTGTGACGACAGCAGTAAAGGAATGGAAGATATTAACAAGAGAGTGAATGAAATTGTAAAATAAAGAGTTAGAACTGGAACAAAAGGGAAATGAAGACATTGATTTTGGAAATCACTAGATAACTTTGTATCTATTGGAAGGATGCCTGGTATGGATTCCTGAACTCAGAATATAGTATAGTTTTACTGACCGAATAGAAGTGTTGATAGAAAATGAATAATGTTATCTGAGCTCTGTTACCCAGCTTCTATTCTTCTTTAGTGTAGAACCTATTAATAAGGAATTTATGTTTAAAAGATATTGCTGTATTTTTTTTAAAGAACTTTAGCTTGAAGCAATTCCTATGTGCGACTGTGAAATGGCAAAGTTCTTAAAAAGAAAAAAAAATTATAAGTAGCAATATTAAGGGAATCCCCTCAAGTTAAGGCAATTTTATTTAAAGGCTGTATATTTGCCAACTGTTTATGTTCTGTTCCTTGAGGTCTGCAATGCAATTTAAGCCAGAAAAACAATCAGTTTGGTCCAAGCTTGAATTGCTGCAGAATAAACAACCTCTAAAAAAAAAAAAAAAACCTGAACTTTAAAAGGAACTCTCTGCATTGCTGATATGCTGAGACACTCAGAGGAGCTATTTTATCCCAGAGAATACCTTTTGTATGGTCATTCAGATCATGGATTGGGACACTGTTTTTTTTTTAATCATAAACATAAATGGACTTTAGACAGCATATATTTTCCAGGTAGTGAAGCCAGATTTAAAATTAGGTAGTCAGTGTAGTTAGGTAAATCGGGTCTAATATCGAGTGAAATCTAAAATGGAGACCGTGCGGAGAATGACTCGGGGAAAACACAGGACAACTCATGGAATGTTAATGAAGTCCCAAAAGGCCCTAGGCCAAAGTCCACCTCAAAGAAATGTTAATGAACAGCCCCCAGCAAAAAGGTGCTGACTCAGAAGTCCTTCCTGACCAGATTACTTCTTTGGCCCACCTGTGTCCCACCCCTCGGGCCTTCCAACCCACGTTCCATCACCAAACCTATAAAAAGAGAAACACATTTGCCCGCCAACTGGATTCCACCTCTTGGGTCCCCTTCTTCCTCTGGGAGAAGTCTTTTCTGCTGTCCTTTAATAAACTTCTAATTTCTACTCTGACCTTGCCTCGGCGTGCTTCTTTGGTGTTATTCTTCAACATTGGGGAAGCAAGAACTCGTCACCGGTCAACAGCGGTAACAGTAGGACGATGACTAACGTTTTATATGATCGAACATTACTGAAGAGCCCTTCAAGCTCTCTGAAAACAAACAAACAAACATCAAACAAAAACAGTTTCATTCACTAACAAGCAAATAAGCAAAATGCAATTATTGATGAGGGGCTGGCTACTAAGTCTAAAAATCTTCCTTTTTGTTTTTGCATATGCAAAGAATTTTTCTTTGAATTTAGAGGGTAAAGTGGGGGAGAAAATAGATCAGGATAGTTAATTTTAGGTGGAAATACTGCCACTCTTATCTAAAAAATATCCCCAAATCTGCTGCCTTCCCAGAAATTGTTAATGAACAGATGATGATAACTAAGAATATTCATTCATTTTTTTTTCAAAAACATTGAAGGCTTCTTCTGTGTTAGATATAACAAAACACTGTGGTTATAGTGGTGGGAAGGTAAATCTAGCACTCAATTGGCTTAACTCTAGCAGATAGAGGCAAGCATCAAATTAGGAATAGGATGTGATAAGGAGTATTCAGGGATCCGACCAACACTGAGGGGAAATATCCTCTTCCTGGAGGATATGAGGGCTGAGTGATGTCCTGGGGAATCAAGTGAACAGGGAAACTTTCTGATGAAGAATCAAGGTGGCAGTGGTGGGCGGGTGAGCAATTCTACGTAGCTGGATCTTAGGGTTCATTTGGAACTGAGCTGGAAGAGAAGGAGATGCAGTGGCCAGGTTCTAAAGACCTTGTGATCTGTACTGAGTAGTATGGCCCTTACTGTTAAAGGCCTCAGGACACGACGAGAGCTTTCTATAATTATGTTTATGCTTTAGCCAATCACCCTTGCTGTTGTGAGGGGTGAAGTTAGAGGGTATCCAGATTGCAGAGAGCAATAACAGCAATTACTTCAGTAAAGAAATGGGGGAAGGCCTGTCTCGGGTTGGGAGGAGTGGAGAAGAGAGGACAAGAGGTTACAGGGAGGAGATTAATAGAATGTGGGCATATAAGTCATAAGAAAAAGAAAGGAAATAGAATTATGTCCATGCTTCTTGCCTATGTTCTGGACTGCAGATGGTATCTTTCACAGAAAGGAGAAATACAAAATAGGAAAGTTTAGTGACAGACATGTTCATTTTAAAAGTCTTTGGCTTATAGCAAGCTTCAAGTAGGTAGTCAGATAGAAGGGCTGAGATATCAAGGGAGATATTTGATCCTCAGTTCAGACATCTTCAGGATATAGATGGTGAATAAATCCCTAAATGTGGATTCTTGGGGAAAAGAGAGAAGAAATAACAGGAAGATGATAGGAAGATGAATATAGATGGGACCCAAGGAATAGACGTGGAGGTCTTAAATGGAGCAATGGAACCCTCAGGAACCGTGAGGGCATAGTATGAAGATGGGAGTGAGATGATGGAATTGAAGTCAACAGAGAAGAAGGTGTTCATGAAGAAACTGAAGCTACAAATACCAAATTTGAATTCAGTATTGAATTTGTATCCATTGAATTTGCCATTCAGCAGGTCCTGGGCAGTGGTGGCAAGAGCAGTTCTATGTCATTGTGGAGAAGAAACTGGACTTTAGTGGTTTTAAAAGTGATATGTGGGAAGAAATATATCGACTACACATTCAAGAAGGGTGGTTTTGAAAGAAAGATGAGATACCAAAATAAAAGAGGGATCCATTCAGTGGGATGGGATTTATTCATCCAGTCGATGTATATTTTTTAAAATCAAGGACACATGTTTATGACCTTGTGCTAAGAGGAGAGAGCCAGGAATAAAAACTGGAGGTTTTGAGAAGATGCTCTGGGTCTTGGTGCAGAGAAGGTACTCCAGTAAAAATGCCATGATCTCTGGACCAGCAGGAGCAGCTCCACCAGAAAGATTGTTAAAAATGAGTCACATCAGACCCTACCGAGGTTTACTGAACCAGAACCTGCCTTTTAACCAAAAGGAAACGTTTCCTAAGACATAAAGGTAAAGGTGGGCGCAGGTAAATTTCTTGATGCTGGCCAGGAAGGGAGTCAAAATGATGCTACCTCGTTCTGCCGAGAAGCAGTGAAGTACTCTCCTGAGTATGAGAGGAATTGGGGGAATAGGGTATGAGAAATTCAGCCCTGGGTGTGGAAGCTTGACTGAGAGAGAAAACCTGGCCCTCACTGTGGCCTGAAAGAGAAAGGATATGTGGCCATCTCCAACCAAGGAGGCAGATGATTGATGGGGGTTTGGGGATTTGCTAAACAGGTGGCAGTCAGCAAGGAAAAGGGTGAATAAGGATATCAGAAGAGTAAGTCAATAAAGATAATAGATTGAAAGGAAATGGAGCCAATCACAGTCATTGTTCCAAATGGGAAACAACTAAACTACCAACAACAGTGGATGTTCATGAAAGAAGAACTGTTATCTCTCTCCAACACACTTTCTGCTTGTGTGTTTCACCCAAAGCATTCTCTGTACTCTCCTCTCCTCTGGTGATCTCCCCTAAACTCTGAGACTGCTGCAAACTTGCCCACCAAAAAAGCTTCGGTGCTACTAAATCTACTACCACTGGCTGCCAGGTCCTTAAAATAGGAAGACAACTTGTAAAAACTGACTGAGGACTGTAAAAGATCAGAATGATGTTCTTTCCCATTGTGAATCTATTTTATAAAAATTTTCTGTATAAACCTTTGAAAAATTTAAACTTAAAGTATGTTGTGAGTGCTACCATGAAATCTCCTCCATTGTCTTTAACCTCCAAACTTCAAAGCACTTAGTTCTTCCCTTATGACACCATTTAACTATAAAAAAAATCAACACACATATTTTAATAGTTTCATTCTAAGAGATGTAAAATCTGAATAGTAGGAGTCATCTTTCTAATTTATGTTGCAGCACTGGGTCAAGAAGTTCGTAGCTGAATTCGAGAGTTTAGAAATGGTAGGAAGTCCAGAAAGTGAAGATGCAAGAGAAAGAGTTGGGGGAAGATTAGGAAAGTTCCTTTTGTACCCAAATCAGAGGTTTGAATTTTAATCTCTCAGGAATTGGAGAGTCATTGAAATATGTGAGTTTGGGAAGTTATAGGAAGCAAGCATTTCAGAACCCCCTGTCTAGAGTGCAGAGGACTAAACAAGGTGCGCAAGATCACAGATAAGATTGTGAGTTTCAAAACTATTGTGATTATCCAGGAGAGAAAGAAGAGCCTGAATTAAGGTGTAACTTTTTAAAAATGATGGAAAATCTTCACTTAAGACATGGCAGGATGTAATGATGTTGGGTGTAGAGAAGGAAGCTGGGGTCGAAGTGTATAGCTCATCCCTGGTTTCTGCACTGGGTGACAAGTAATGCCACTCACTGTGATGGACAGAACACAAACAGGTTAAGGGGAGGAAAAAAGAGGATGGTGATGATATGTGGAAACTTGGGAGTGATGAGTTCAAGTTTACACATTTTAAAATATTTAATTCCTGGTAATAAACTTCAGTTGAATGCATTAGACATTAAAAGAATGAATTGAGACTGTGTTTTGAACTTTAAGGAAGAGCCAATGTTGAAATAGCAACATATTATTAAAAATATTTACATTTATTTCCTCCAAGTGGAATTTATAAACCACTCCTACGGTCAAGTTGTCTTGTGGGGAAGCGAAATATCTGCTAGAAATTCCACTGATCTTTAGATACACCCAAGTTTTCATGTGACGCTCATTTTCATTCCAAATGGCACAACACAGCCCTAGGGATTGTACTTTCTGGAGCATTTGAGCAATAAAGAGAATTTGTGCAGCACTTGCATTTCACATGCAGGTTTTCCAACCAGCTTGGTTCTGAACACTGAGTTAGGCACTTTTTAAACATCTGCATATCTGGGTTTGTCTCTTTGCATCAGAAAGTTTGCAGAGTGAACACGAAAGATGTTAGGAAGCCTTTGAACTAGCTCAGTGTTTATCTCCAAACCTTAGCAGAGACGCTAGGTAGGGCAATAGAAGTATCATCAAGGTTGTTATGTTTGGAAATAAAAAAGGGAGACCAAAGAAATGTATCCTATAATTCTACCCAGATCTCAATCTTTTGTAGCATAGGTATATGACTAGGCCAGCTTCTTGATACAGCCTGATTGTAGCTATAACTTTATGTTGTCCTCATTGTTTCTTTTCATCCATGATCATCTAAGGCTTTAGAAATAATGTCCTCAATAGATGGAGCTGCCCTATTTGTGTCCTCTTTGATCTTCTCACCTGTGGAAAGCTGAGTAATGACCTGCCAAAGATGTCCATATCCTTTTCTCTGTTACTGTGAATGTTACTTTCCATGGTGAAATCAAGTTTGCAGAAGTGAGGTGGCTAAGGATTTTGAGATGTGGGCATTATTGTGGATCACCCAGGGAAACTCATTGTTAATCACATGAGTCTGGACAGAAGAGAGTCAGGAAGCTCCCAGACAGTAGTAGAAGATGTGAGGAAGGGGCTGGAGAGAGGGGAGCAGGTGCTCCTGCAGGACACCTCTAGAAATGCAAGATCCCCCTTCTGGCCCCCAGATCTTCCAGAGTGAAAGCAACTGCCTGATAATTCCTTCATCTCAGAATAAATTTGTCTTTTTTGGGGGGGTGGGTAAGGGGGATTGAACCCAGAGGCACTTAACCACTGAATCACATCCCTAGCCTTTTAAATTTTTTTTTTTTCCTTTGAGACATGGTCTTGCTAAGTTGCTTAGGGCCTCACTGCATTGCTGAGACTGGCTTTGAACTTAGGATCCTCCTGCTTCAGTGTCCCCAGCCACTGGGATTACAGGCGTGCGCCACCATATGACTTTGTCTTCTTTTAAGCAACTGCATTGTGGAAATGTGTCCACAGAAGCCATTGGAAGGTTGAAACATGAACCAGTCTGTAAATGATGCTAACCCAGAAATGCTGGGTGTAGATGTAAAGTAGAATTTCCACTGGATTTTAAAAGATTTCAAAGTGTGCATTGATTACTAATGCTGCTATTAGTATTCTTAAGGAGAATTTCTGGAGGGGAAAGGCTGGGTCCAGCTTAAACACAGATTAAGATAGTTACCCACCATGAGCAGGTTATTATCATGGGAACCACTTGACAAATGGTCCATGTTAACAACTTGGTGGGATTTGAACTGAAGTATTAGTGGTCTGCCCTTCACTGCTTTATATACACTAAAAAATCAAGGATGCTTCAATGCTTTCAGAATAGTACCTCCATCCACTGAATTTGGTTGAGTTCCCTGCTCAGATTTGAATTTGTAGGCAGAGTTTTAGAGTATTTATATCCTGCAGGGAAAACATGGAAATTTATTTATGAATTGTAAGTCCTGGCTTGCACTGTTCATATTCAGAAATCAAAAGTACATCATCTCTGCCAATATGCAGTTAAAAAAAAAAAATCCATGCAGATCCTTGAGAATATTGGCAAAAAATAGAAAAAAAAAATGTGCAAATGTTTTAAGCCTGTGAATTGCATGCCTTGGGTTGTTAAGCACTGATAGAACACCCATAATGCAGGAGAGATGCCGAGCCACGTGGCTCAGCAGAACTAACAAAGAGGACTGAGTAGTACGAGTGACTAATTGCTGTGCTAGTTCACTACTGTTGAAAAGCCTGAGAAAGGAAAACATCCATGAGTCATACGATTTTTGTAGATTTAATGACAGCCCTGGAATTACATTGGCATTGCCTCCAAATTGAGGAAACATTCAAAGAAAGCAGAACTCGCGTTAACTCGTGTAACTCAGTGTGAAACCTAAATCACTGGAAAAAATCTGGGAGAAGAAAACTCTCATGCACACAGTTACAGGCAAACTTTCATGTATTTGCCGATTCACTCAACAAGCCCTGCTCAGTGCCTGCTAGATTCTATGCACTGTGCTTCTCCAGGGCAAAGTAATTTGTTTTCAGCTATTAGTATGGGAGAAAATTCATGATAATGCAGGATTGCTGAGGTCTCTGTGAGGCTATCTGGTTTTCACTAAAACACAGGGACATAGGGAATATGCTTTTCTTTGCTTGATTCCTATGGAATCTCTAATCTCAGGCGTCTGTGCCACCGTGAACACCTAGAACATTTCAATTATTGCATTCTGTCCCCAAGGGAGAAAGCAAAATAGAATTTTGCTGAGTTTTGCCTTATGATGATCTTGAGTGAATGCTACTCAGCTGATCTACTCTTCTGTTGCTTTCATGTGGATGTCAGTCTTTGCCTTTAAAAAAACAATTTTAAATAAAATTAATCATTTATTTTTAAGGAGTGCCCTATCTAGACCCCCAGGAACAGAGACATTAACAATCACAAATCATATGTTAAAACATGACTATCTTCTGCCCTTTCGGTTCTGGTAAATTTTTCCTTGCCTCAGTTTGTATGTAGAACTTTCTCCAGCCTATTCTTGGCTGTACGCATCTAGACTTATCTATTTTGTTCTACTCTGGTTATTCCACTGGAATCATCCTTGTTTTAGTTCTAGGGTTGGTTCAAGGATTTCAGGAGGGTTTAACCTTAAAAGTTTATGGAATGGAACCCCAAATGGTTCCAATTGTTTCCTAAAATTTCCTCAAGTCCCCAGGTCATGGCTGGATCAATGGTGTCATTCAAGCTCCTGATTAACAAAAAGCCATTATTTTCAACTGACCACTTTCCCTTGAAGTCTTCATTGTCCTGTCTTGTATCTCTATGATGGAATCTGGCACAAACAGCATTCACATATACATCCATTTGCACACTGGACTTTGAGCACCAAAAAGGCAATAAGCACATTGCATAGTAGGAGCTCAGTAAATAATTATAGCATTTCTTCCAACAAGGCTTCTGAAAGTAGGTTTTCCCTCTGGTATTAAAATTAGGGTATCATTCTCCTTGGAGTTCACTCTGTGAGACGTGGCTGTAGCATAGATTCATTTAAACATGAAACTCTACCACTGAGAACCTTCTCACTTGACCACTTATGTGGTTGGTAATGCTCAGTATTCTTGGTGTTTGCTAAAAATGATTGTTAAAAATCCTGGAGCTTCAGAGTGGAAGAATAATATTCATTTCAAATATGCAAACATTGTAATAGAAATCTTATGATAAAGATTCCAGGTACCTGAATGATGCATGTGTTTTTCTGTTGTTAAAAGTCTGATATTTGCAAAAATTGCTCCTCTTGCTTGTGAACATTACACTTCATTTTGATGAAACCAACAATTGCTGGCAATGAGGACAAGTGCCGCATAGATGTGCAATATTATTCCTATTGTGGGCCATTTCTAGAATAAAACAGTGCTTCTGCATGCTCCCCACTAGAGCATTACTGAGCAAGGAAGGAAAACATTAGAATTCAGGAGAATCTAGGAGGAGCTAAAAGAGACAGCAAATAAGATCTAGGGAGCATTTGGCTGAAAGAAAATTAACACAATGAGCATATGGTAATCAAACTGAAGTTTGTGCATATTGGAAGCTATGTTCCAAATGCCACAGTGATTCCTTCACACTGCTTTGTACCTAGGCCTGACCAGAAAAGGAAATGAATGATTCAACATTTTGAGGAAGCAAAAATCACTTACATCTAGCTCCATGTACTGCTTTAGGGGCCATCCATTTCCTAGAGCTAAGCTAGAGCCACTCCCCCCATTATGCAAATTACTACCCCCATTCAACCTTAAGAATGCTAATTTCCATCCTCTGGCCTGAGATCCTAAATCAAATCAAGAAGATAGTGAGCTGTGTTGGACATGGAGGTAAAGGACAGGGTGGATATAGAAATATTTTAAGAAATGTAATAAATTGTTTATAGTAAGAATCCTTGAGTTTGTTGTTTTTCTCTAGATCTGTGCAAAATTGGAATCAGTTGATGCCAAAATGATTAAATGAGTCCATGGAAATTTTTCCTTTTATACTGTGAATATGAAAAAAAACAGGATTTCCTCAGACCATGTTAGGAGGACTCCTGGGATATTATGGTTGCCTTTTCGGCAAACAAGGATGTTTGGGGGATTCTTAATGTTCCCATCAGGAAAGGTTTCTTAAATCCATATTTTCAATTTGGTTGAAATTTATAAAAATTTATAAAATTTCCACAGTGGTAATTTTTTTTCCCCCAGAAGAGACATCAATGCTTTTCCTTAGATTCTTTCCTGCTCTGAAACTGCAGAAATATCATATATTTTGAAATATTTTATACTATGTAAGGATGCCACATACATTATTGAGACTTAGTTCACTGTCAGAGATTTCTTTTGTATCTGGAGCAAGACAATTTTCTTCCTTAAATATAAATATATATATATATATATATATATATATATATATATATATTTTTTTTTTTTCTTTACAATGATCATACATTACTGTGATCCTTGGTTAAAAAGAATTTATGTCATCAATCCAAAAGGCAAAAGTCATGCATCATTCTATATTTTCTATGACAACTTATTTGGGGCTGATACTTAGAGATGTATCAGCCATTTGTAATGGCTTTCAAAGGGAAAATGCATACAGACATATCACATGCCCGTGTTCCAAGTCACTCATAATTTTTTTTCTATGTATCTAATCTTTGCAGATAGCTTTGCAGACAATGATTCAACTTTCCAGACTAAATTTGACTGTATTACTACGTTTATCTTTTATAATTCTTCAGAATTCTACAGGCACCAGGTACCCTTCAGAGTAGTTACCCTGTAATTGCTAGAAGAGGCATTTAGCAAAGAATTACTGGAGATTGAGCATTTTAGGTGCTACTACACAAAGAAAGTAGAATAAAAGTTTTCATGACTTAAGTAGTACAGAATATATAAAGAAGCAGCATAATTGAGAAGCAACACAACAAAGTGAATTTGGGGACTTGGATTCAAATCTCAGTTTTTCTGCTCAATAGATGCATCCCCTTGGCCTTAACTCCTCTATGCTAAGGTTTTTCATCTGAAAAAACAGGAGAAAAATAGTTCTCATTTCATAGAGTAGCATCTGAGCCATAGCACAATGAGAGAGATTCATCCAATAATCTTTTGGTAATTTTCTTAATTTACAATGAACATGGTAGTGTTCCCCCATTATAGACAAGAAATTTAAGACAGAGAGGTTATGAAACTTGCCCAAGGCCAATTCCAAACTTGAAGACTTTTTTAAAACTATTTTTCTATCACTTGTTTGGTTACCAAGTCCTGGCTTGAAACACTTTACCCCATAGGGAGAATGGAATCTGGTGTCAGGGAGTATCAAGTGTACCAGTTCTTAAGTTGAAATGTCTTGAGAAAGAAAGCTAGAAGTATGGGAAGCTCTTGAAAGACCACCAAACTAAGGAATGCCTAAGTCACAAAAGGTCTACAGACTGGCCATGCTACTACTGTTGGACAGCAGATTCAACTTGCTATCTATCAGGGGCCAGCTGTGATTTTCTTTAGGGCTTTACATTGCAAACTACATCCTCTGACAGCATTTGACTTTAGCTTAAGAAAAAAAATTATAAAAAAGGAAGAAGAAGAATCAACAACGTTGAGGATCTTCCATTAAAACAGGGACCCTTTAACCTATCCCATGAAAATCCAAACCCAGATAATTCAGAATGCCGGGGACGTGACAAGACATGTATTCCTGGAGTTGCTTTGTCTCTCCTCTTGACAAGCTCAGAGCAAGGGACTTGAAACCAGAAACCAGGAATTCTAGTTTTGGTTCTGTACCTGATCAGATATATGTAATTTTGAATTTCAATTCTTCATTTTTAGATAAAAATAGCAATTTTAATTTCTGTATCTTCAACCTCATAGAGTTAAATTTGATAATAAAGTAAAATAAAAAGAGAAGATTTCTATAACTTACAATGACTTGATATCATTATTTCCATAGTCATGGTATTAGCAAATAATGGTATTCAGGTTGTATCACAGACTTTAGGTTTTCCCTTATCCAGCATCAAAGTGGCAGATCTGGCCAGAACTTATTAATGTTTTAAAACTACTTTGCACTTTAGAATCAGCCTAATCAGTTCAGCTTTTTGAGGGCATATAGGATGTTATGTGGAGGTACAAGAGGACTAATCTAGATGCATTCTGGGAGCAAATACAACATAGTTTGTTTTTCTGGAAAGTGCTCTGGATAAGGCAAGTACTTTTCATTGACTATTGTATCTAATAACTATCTTCAAAATACCCTGTTTACTAAATATGAAGAGGAGGATATGATGATATTGATTAATTAGTTTGATTCGTTTATTTAAAGCTGTGCAACAGAACTAGTGTTTCTTTATAGGTTCTATTTAATTGAATCATATCTATGTGAAATTGATGTTATTATACCTACGTTTCATATGGTTAAACCAAATCTATTTAAAGGTAAACAGATGAAGAATTGAGAGGTCTCAAAATGAATTAAATGTTGGCTGGGCTGAAAGTTATATTTGAACACATTTTAATGAAGCCATCTCTATTAGAGCCTTTTAACAGTTTTGGACTGTGGTGGCATGTGCCTGTAGTCCCAGTTATTTGGGAGAGTGAGGCAGGAGAATCGCTTGATCCCAGGAGTTGGTGGCCAGGCTGGGCAACATAGTGAGATCTTTCTCCCCATTCAAAAAAAAAAAAGAAAGTATGAATTGGGGGGAGAGGCAATGTATCAGAATGGGCGAAATCTTTCAGTTCTCTAATTTAGAAGAAAATCTTCATTCTAATTTAAAAGAGATGCTACCTTTAAGTTGCTATTGCTGCTGAATGTCTGCCAGGAAAACCTTTGCAAACTGAATGTTCCTTTCTTTTAGGCATAAGTCATTTCATGAGCATGATTTAGATTTTTCAATGAGAACTAGCAGAAACTTGCAGAAAACAAAAGCCGGGTGGTGGGGGGCTTGGTGTGAAACAATCACCATCTAAACTAAGGTAGGTGTGCAATGAATGTTTGCTGAGCAAGTGAACTTCAAGTTGGCATATTTCTAAATTGTGCACATGTTTCAGTAATAGGAAGGTTTATATAAATATGACTTGGATGAAAGTGTATGAAAATTGTACAGCCATTAGCTATAATCACCCCTGAGATAAATCCATTCCTGGAGCAGGAAGGTCAGAGACAGCATGAAGGTTGAAAGATTGGATAGGGCGTAGGAGAGGCACACTAGTGGGATAATAAGATGCAGGGAACTTGTTTTGACCAGTGCCTGTGGCGATTTTCACTTGCCCAGGGCACCCCTGTCACTGCATGGTGGATACTACCTAAAATAGGTACCCCGCTGGCCTTGGCAGCTCGAACACCAGCATCTGCATCTTGCATTAACTGCACATTTCTGAAGGATGTCAGGGTCACTCTGAGTCAGGTAGCAGCAGGAGAAGTTTTCAGTCACTTCAACTTTGCTCCCACCTCTGTGTTAGGACCATCAAAGTCTTGTCAGCCGCAGTGACTGCTCACTGATGCAGTGAGCAAGGAAGACAAAAAGGCAATCGGCAATCCTGGTCCCCAGATAGGCAGAACAGCTGGTTCGGGGCACCTGAGAGGGGACTGCCAGCCTGGTAGGTTCTGGGGGTGTTTATGTAATCTTCCAAACCGCCTGGAAGCTTGGTGGCTTGTGTATAAATGATCAGATGCAAATAGTCCCCAGGGGTCACAGCTTGTTTCACTGCTGCATCCAAGGACAGGCTGAAGGAAGTCTGTTAATAACCTAGTGGTGAGAGCCACCTAACATGAGGGGGACCGCTCCAGCCAGGCAGACTGTCATCAGCATTACATTCACTCAGGGAGCCAGGGCTGTCCCATAATGAATGACCTCCTCCACCTGAGCAAAAATAAAACAACTACAGTGCTCCTCAGCAGCTGAGCTCCCCTTCTGGTCTGTGTTTATTATTATTCTGAATTAGATTCCACATTTTTACCTCAGGGAAACAACAACAACAACAAAAAGTGCTTACTCTTCCTCAGAACTCTAATGCCATCTAAAATTTGCCCACAATGTATCAGTCTCAATGAGTCCTATTAAAATCTCCAGGTTATTAGTGTAAGTGCATTACCCGGTTACCACAGATAAATAAATAACTGAAAGAACGATTGTTGTGTATTTATTGGGTATAGAGCTGAGCCTTACATGATAATTATCCCAGTCCCAGTTTTAGAGATGGGGAAATCTTGGTTTGTTGGAGTCAAATGCTTGACCAGGATCTTAGCTACCAGGTGGCAGAGCCAGGATCAAAAACAAGAGACTGCTTTTCCCCAAAGCTCAAATTCTTCTGCACTATCTCCACTGCCATTTTTATCCATGTACTACCCCAAATATTCTTTCCAAGCTCATCTTCCATTATAAATTTCAAGTTCATTCAGTCATTTCTTTGACAATTGCTGTTTGAGTTCCTGTCCTATGTCAGCAAGCATGCTAATCGATTAATCAAGATCCCAGGAAGCAATGAGACTGCTGTCACATGGGGACAGAATTAGGAGCCTTCAGATTAGCAGCAGGACGTATGCCTGTGAGTTTAGCCTCTTGTGGAAATAGGTAAATGTCCATCAGAGAACCAAGGAGAAGTCACAGGATGGACTAGTTGGTTTTTTGTTTTTCTCTTTGAGGGGGGTTACCAAGACTAAAAGCAAAATGAGGGGATTAAATAGGTTGAAAAATACACCATCTGAAGAGCCAAATGACCTTGACAGGAGATGGCAGAATGGAGGACACAGTACTTGTTATCCCATCAGCAACTCCTCTCCTACAGCATCCCGCCATATTGTGCTAAGGTACTTCTGAGTTGTTATAAGAAAAATGCTGAATTTTACTAGCTAAAAGAACTACCTTCTGTGGTTTAATCCCTTCCATGTGTTATCACCTAACTAGCATGTTTTAAGTTAAAAAAAAAAACCAACAACAACAAAGTTCTACCTGGGATGGAGGAATAAAGCTAAATTTAGAGACATTAAAGGAGTAAGAGAGAGGAGTGAAGTAGATGAGGGAGATCTTCTGGTTTCTTTTCATTTGTTGTCTAAAAAGCTTTGGTCCGACTCTGTCACTGTTAGAAGGAGAGAACATTTTGACACTGTTAAGGTCACATACTACAGTATCATGAAACACATTCCAGGTCTCTCTCATCTTGCTTTTCAATGTCTTGTTGACAGATGCTAACCATTTTAGAAGAAAAGCTGTCTGCCATTACCACACATTTCTTAGGGAGCAAATTGATTTCTCTAGGATTCTTCTAATTCAAATGAGTTCTGCCTTCTCATGTAAATCTCAATGAGAAAGTACTGTTCATTAGCATCAAAAGACTTGGAATTCTGAAAATAAATGCCTGCCATCCAAGGGCAGCTGTTGGTTATATACAAGAGTTAAAGACACCAACTCTCTGATATCTGTCTTCCAAATGCAAGAAGAAACCACCTCTTAGAAGAAAAGATTATGTTTCATTTTCAGGAAGGGACGCTCAGTGGTTCACTGATCAGGAACAGCAGGGACACACATTGCTGGGCCTGGATCTTGCTCCAGAATTTGTTCCCTGTAGGATTTGCTCCTAACCTAACTGCTCTGAGCTCTAATGTTCTCAATTGTAAACTAGGATGCCCTTTTCCTAGGTTATTACGAAGATTAAAAAAATAATGCACCTACAGATTCTAGTAAATGCCCAATAAATCTTGTTATGGTTTAGATGTGGTGTCCTCCAAAAGCTCACAAGTGAGACAATGCAAGAAGGTTTGCAGTAGAAATGATTGGGCTGTAACCTTAGCCTAATCAGTGAATTAATCCCTGATGGGATTAACTGAGATGGTAGGTTGTGACTGGAGGAGATGGGAATTGGGCCGAGGCTTTGAGCTATATATTTGTATCTGGCATGTGGACTCTCTCTCTTTTCTTCCTAATCACCATGATGTGAGCTACTCCCCCCTGCCACCCTCTCCTGCCATGATGTTCAGCCTCACCTCAAGCCTTGAAGTACGGAGCTGGCCTTCTATGGACTAACTTTTCCTCCTCTACAACTGTGCTGCTTGGTTCTTTAAGTCACAGCAGCAAGAAAGCTGACTAAAACAAAACTTCAATATTGTTTTCAATGTCATCATCCAGTATGATATTTTTCTGATGATTTTTAAAGTCAAGTTTTCCAATACAGAGGGCTTATGAAGCATCCTTAGCAGATGAGTTCTATTCCATAATCATTAGAAATTATTCACTATTTTACATGGATCTCACCACATAGCAACACTTCCAGGGTAATACTCAATTCCAGTGAGGTTTTCTTAGGGAGGAGGAATCATAACAAAAGCATCCTAAATTTTTTATGTTATTCCTTTAGCTAATGTATCTGTTATTTTTCTGTGGACTATATCAATGCAAATGCATACACAAACAAGCCCCATGAGGCATTAAAAAGTACACCCAAGATCAAAATTAATTCGTTTTAAAAATAATTTTAGAGGTGAAATTTAAGTTGTTTTAATTAACTTGTGTGATATGTAGGGTTTTCCAGTATCAGTGATGCTTATGAGCTACAATTTGTTTTTTAAGGAAAAGAGTCTGTTTTGGCAATGTCTGTATTTTGGTTAAAAAGTTAGCTATAAAATGTTTATGCAATCTAATTGCAAGTTGCTTACCAAAAAAAAAAAAAAAAAAAAGAACACAAAGAAGAGAAAACAGAAAACAAAGTATAACCACCAGCTTGGATATAGCTACCATATAAGGTCATGTTAACTTGTTTATTTCACTAACAAAGTATGAAGAAATATAGAAATTGTAGATTCTCAATTCAATGGTTCAGAATAATAAGTAGTCACATAGAAACATGACTAAAAGCTCTCTCTTGATTCATATTGATCTTTCCCCCTAATTAATACAAGGTACACACAATGATTTTGGCTAGCAGTGGCAACATTATCAACAGTAAACTAATCACAGCCTTTATTTTTGCATTTACATTTTGATTGTGATGAATTTCGGAAAAAGGAATGAAATTTTGAGAAGAGTTATCAGAATCATCTTATAAACTTCTCTGTGATTGAATTGAACAAGTGTAGGGAATAAATAGTTTCCCTTGGTGCCAATTGGGTTATGCTTTGTTGCTCCTTTGAGTTGATTTACGTCTCCTTTGCAGGGTTACCAAGTGTCTGTTACCATTATTAATCAAGCATAATAGTCTCCAAACAAATTAGAGGCAGTGTGGCATCCAAGGAAAGCACCGTCACACTGCCTTTTAAAAATTTAATTGATTATATAGTTGCTTAATTTTGTGAGGAGGCATCTCAGCAAGTATGGCTAGATATGAAGCCAGATAGCCGTCCATGCAAGGAAGATCTGTAGATGCAATTTAAAAGTGCTCAGTTTAGAAATTATGAGAGTTCTTCCCCAATGAAAGTTTTAATGTGAGTTGTATTAAAAAAAAAAAAAAAAGCTAGACAGCCAATTCCTCTCTCAAACAACACTGAGAACTGTGGATTTTGACCCAAGTGACTTCAGATTTACCCATTTAACCACTTCTGGGTCCTAAGTAATACAACATTGACAAAGCAGAGTGTCAAAATTAAGGTAATAGATACTAACATTTATAAAAGTCCTTGAGAGGGTAGAGAAAACATTGTATTAGGACATCTTTCTTTAAGTAAAATTTACATCACAGTGCTTCATTATATACATTAAGTATATGTACTAATTACTATGCGTACTAAATTATTCTAAAATGGTAGTGAGAATAGACTTTAAAAATCTGTTTTATCCTTACTCAAGTTTGTATTGAAATAGTCATCCATTAAAAGTGTTTGTTTTCATCAGACTTTTATCTAGAGTAATCCTCGCCCACACCACTTGAAGCCACAGTTACTTGCTTAACACAATTTTGCTGAAAGGATTGAATCAGAGACATTTGTAACATGATAATGTTCATTTGACCTGCATAAAATAGGCCAAGCATCCCACTGATCCTCTCCTCATACAAGAAGCCAATTGTACTCACCTACAGCGTGTAGGAGGCTGTCTATGGATGTGTCTAATCAAAGTGGTAATTTTGTAGAGTGATAATGGCTTCCAGGTTTCAGAGGGAATTAACAATTCATGAAGAGTCATTCAGCGGTTGTCAACATATAGTGCTGTGTCTGTTTCTCAGTCTCTTATTTTGTCTGTCATGGTCATGCAGATGTTGGGCTATGCAATAAATACATGTCACCTTGTTTACCATGACCTCTTACAAGTCAGTTCCAAGCACAACGATCTCATGTCCTACTGTCCTCTCATGAGAAACGGCAGCAGAAATACACATGTACCAAAAGGGAGGAGGGAGAAAGAGAGAACTGCTTGGACACAGGGCATGAATGACCATATGTATGCATACTTAGCACCTGCTTCAAGGAAGGTTCACCAAGAAAGGCTACTGTTAACACATTTGGAAATAATTTGCTTGCCAGTCATTTTGTTGGCTTTACAAATTGGGTTAATGGTTTCAATAATAAAGGAATGTAGAATCT
This sequence comes from Marmota flaviventris, assembly GCF_047511675.1. Lineage (NCBI taxonomy): Eukaryota > Metazoa > Chordata > Mammalia > Rodentia > Sciuridae > Marmota > Marmota flaviventris. Next base: position 21,934,047 of record NC_092508.1, read on the forward strand.
TTTGGGAGGAACTATAATCGTGGTGCAAGTCTGATAAAATAAAAAGTCAGATAAAGTAAAAAGGCATGGATATATTTATTCATTTATTTCATTCATGTAAAACAATGAATAGATTATAGTCATATATAAGTGTAAGGTACACAGTGATAATTATGATTTATGTCTACAATAAGAAATGACTCAATCAAGCGAATAAACATATCTGTCACCTTGAAGGTTTATCATGTATTTCCCCTTCTAACTTCAACTTTGTACGGTTTGACCAGGATCTTCCCATTCCCCACACCTCCAGCCTCTGCTAACCACCATTCTACTCTCTGCTTCTGTGAGTTTGATTGTCTTAAATTTCACATTTAAATGGGAATATGCATTTTTTTTGGTCTTTCTGTACCTAGTTTCCTGAACTTAGCAGAATGTCCTGTAGGTTCACCCATGTTGTGACAAATGACAGAATTATTTATAATAGCTGTGAAATTGAATCAACCTAAGTGTCCATCAGTGGATGAGTGGTTAAAGAAAATGTGATATATTCCACTCATTTTTGTTGAGTTGTTATGAAGTACCAAACATGCTAGGGCTCTAAAGATTCAAGCCAAAGACTCAAGTCCTGCCTTCCAGGAAATTCAAGACTCTTGCAGAAGGGGTGAATGGAAAAATGAGGGTGGACAATGGGAAGTGTATCTAGGAGGGGCTCCTAACCAGATTATGAGGGGGAGCCATGGGGAAGGACTTGTTAAGTGTTCTGGACTAATGGGCCCTGGATTAATTAATGAGTCATCCTGGTAAAGTGTATTGTGAAGTGTGTTTATTTGGTGGGAGGATGGCTACTGTTGAGAACGTACTGCATAGGCTTACAGAATAAAGAAGGGTCCAGATCAATAAGTCTTTTGTAAGTCCTGCTATAAATCTGTATTTTTATCTTGAAGGTATTTGGGAGTATCTTAAGCATGTAGTGAGGACATCAGACATATATTTTTATCAAACTCTCTAGAAGCAATGAGAACTTATAAGAACATGAGGACAGTTGGGTATTGTGGTGCAAGTCTGATAATCCCAGCAACTTGGAGGCTGAGTCAGGAGGATCACAAATTTGAAGCCAGCCTCAGCAATTAGACAAGATCCTCAGCAACTTAGTGAGATCCTGTGTCAAAATTTAGAAACAAACAAAACCATGAGAACAATGTTAATATTTTTTGTTCTAGAAGGAAGGGAAGGGAAATTATGTGTCTTTTTCCATACCAAAAAACCTAGAAGGTAAATCCTAATTTTCTTTCTCTTTCTTTATTGAGATTTTGATTCTCAGCCAAAATTTGATAGCCAAAGTACCAAATATCCCAAAGTGGACTACATGGGTGCTGGCTAAAAGTCAATCTCTTAGCTGGCTGAAAAGTACATAAACATTAGAGGAAGTTTAAAGGCCATGGAATTCAAGTTCCAAGGCACTGTGGTCATGAGGGATGCAGAGGGTTCCACTGGTCAAAGAACTAAGTGCAAGTCTCTGTAAGGTTTAATCTCCTGTTAAAAGCTGACTTTGGATTGAAGTTGCACCATGATTTACATACATGTTTATTGAGTGCTGAAATATGCCAGGAAGGACCTGTGGCAAGCGTGCAATAGATGTGTTTGATGAAAGGGAAAAACATTAAATCTTTCATTCAACAATCCAACAGACACTTACTGAGCATTTACTATGTGTCATGCAATATGCTTGCACTTGGGCTCTGAGAGTGTAAAAAACAGGTCCTCATGGGTCTCACAGTGTAGTATAAAAGTTGGGTAAGTATAAGTTAGGAAAAACACAGCTCTTTCCTCTGTGCTGATACAGGACACTGGAGAATATTTAAATGGGTATGTTGAGCAGGTCTGCCCAGGGTGAAACTCAGGCTTGGATAAGAAGCCTGAGGAACTGAGATTATATGTTCCTGTTTTCTTTTAGAAAGGAATAAATATTACCCTGTATCTTCTCTTCTCTCTTAGATGGTTCCAGACATAGGATAGTGTGAGTGTGTATTCTTTTTATTTTTTGGTAACTTGTGTTGAATTTCTAATTATTATGATTTTATTGGCTTCTGTTATAAAACTCCATTTATCTAATTGACCTAAATATTGTGTAGTTCAATGGGGCCTGAGTCAAGCTGTCAGCCTAACATGTCATGTTTGAAACTGTCATGTTTAAAAACACAATTTTAGGAATGACCTTTCTGTTCATGCGTCTCAAACTCAAGGTTTGTAAGTAATCATAGTGCCACTTGGATTTTAGTCTCTCTAGTGGCAGTTAATTCTATTTGGATGTAACAGACATGATATTTCCCATTAGGAAGCCAAGCTCAGGTCACGTTCCAGTAAGCCAATGTGGACAAGGGAGTCTTGATTGGGAGATGGGAAGCACCATGCAGGATGAGAATCTTGGATCAGTGGCACGGAAAGAAACATTGGAAATTTTATAGAAAAGTATCTTCTGTATATCTCCTACTTTTATAAATGAAATATCAAAAAGTACAGCTCAATAAAGAATTTGGCTGGGGATATGCAAAAGATAGTCTGAGAAAACACTGTAAGGAGCATAGTTTTAAATAAAAAATTATAAATCAGTACTCCAAATCAATGATATTGTTTTGTTTGTCTTTGATTTAAAGCAGACTTTATTATTTAGCTTAAAGAACATTTCCAGCTAGGGGGAAACAAATCTGAAATCATTTTTTGAAATACTGCCTACATTGCTTCAATAAAACTTTCTTTTTTTATAATGATCCCACTCCACTCATCATTTTTTTTTTTGCAGAATTTTCTTTAGTCGCAAAAGAGACAGAACTAGTCAGGCAGTCCGGAGATGTCACCACTTTCCAAAGGCCTGCTTCAAAACAACTAAGGGTTATTAGGAATTTCTTTCTCTTTTCATTGACTGAGATGACACTAGTTACAAGGACACTGTTCGAAAGAGGCAGACATTTGTTATCAGTCATATCACTTGATGTTTATAAAGTGGCTTTGACTCAGGATCACCGAGTTTCAGAGCTGCAGTTAACATAGGAGATGATTGCATGTAACTCTGCTTAAGATTAAGAAAAGTTAGGGCCAGAGAGCAGAAGAAATGAAAATGTTTTCTTGATAGATAGTTTTAATTAATTTGAATTAGTCTTAAGAAAATTTCTCCAGGATTTTTATGTTCTTGCGGGATGTCACCATTGCACAACTCCAGGGGGCGCTGTTCACACTGTAATGTAATGGGTGTCCCCATCACCATACAGAAACTCTCGGTTGTGCATTAATTGTGTCTCCTACCAAGGCTCTTTGCCTGGTGGTAATGTATTTCTTCCTGTTCAAGTGGAAGTTGCTTAGAAACAACTTAAGACTAGCCATATTACAACTTCCATTGTTAATTTTTTTTTTTTTTGGTCAAAAGAATGCAGCGATAGAATGACCTGAAAACATAAGGAATACAATAATTTCTTTAAAGCCTAAATTTTAATTGCAGCATGTGCAATTAAAATGCATAGCACTCAGGAGCATGGCACCTGAGCAATATGCTTTGCAGCACAATTGGCATCAGAATGCAACATGGCTTCTGGGTACAATGAGTGGCATGTTGGTCTATTTTAGCATCTTGGCTGCAACATCATCAGTACCTCGGACACTTACCACACATCTCAGAGATACACGGTGTGAATCGGAGGGTCCAATTTGGCCCTATGTATGTCCCTCCTGTGAAATTTTTCTGGGGCCTGGCCCTTGATTCCAGCCACCAATATCTGCAACTGAAGGGAATGAAGCAGCGCTAGGGTTCTGAAGCTATGACCAAGAAAGAAAAAGAGAGAATTGAAAGCGTTTCCATCCATTTTATTGGCAATGAGTCAAGGAAAACAGTCTAGAAATATTTGTTAGAAGAGGGGCTCAGGAAGTCACAGTCACTTGGAAGTTTTATGACTAAACTCTGCCTGCCGTTATCCAGAGATAACCCCAGCAATTTAAATTATAAAAGCCACATACGAATAATTCAAAGCTAAATTATGGGCATTCCCTAAGACCTCCTGTTCTTCACTTGGGTGACTAAAATCAGAGAAATGTCTGTGTTTATTACGAGGCAAATGCCTTAAATCAGAGAATGCCACATGAGCTTACTCTCGGGCTGAATTTGCATTTATATGAAGAGAAATAAGAAGTGTGGTTTTGAGTGCTAGATCCTTTTTTTTTTTTTTTTTCAATTACACTTATTAAATCCCTTGGCTTTTCTTTTTCTTTTTCTCTCTCTCTCTCTATACCCTGCAGAGAAGTCCATCACTTTAGATTGCTTTAAGGATGAATGTGGAGACAGAGACTCTGAAGTGGAAGTTACCTACAAGTCAATGGCAGAGCCCAAGGGCAGAGACCTGGGAAGACAGGTCTACATTTTGCTGTTTAATACTAACTGACCTATCATTGCTGTAGGCTTATTTAATTATTCTGGCTTTATCTTTAAGTATTGCTATAATACCTTATAAAGCTACAATGTGACTATATATATATATATATATATATATATATATATATATATATATACATGTAAGTATGCACACATATACATGCACTGTATAATTACAGCTCAAAACAATCCCGTGAGGTAACTTTGCACATTATTATGTTTCTAGGTTACAAAAGAAACTGGAGCATGGCAAGGTTAAGTGGTTTTTCAGGTAATCATGAGCAGAGCTGTGGATCCTCCTGGGTTTTGGTCTCTAAAAGGAGCCATGACTTGAAGTTGGTACAGGGATCAGAACAGATTTGGGTTGAGAGGAGGAGGTTACAAGAAGGAATGCAGAAGTCAGCCATGGGGGGAGGAGGTCTCTGTCTAGCACAAGGTCACTACTCTGGCATTTGTGTCCCCAACCCAGTGTTATGGCTTAGTACCTCTGGTTGTTCCTATCTGTTCTGAGATGTCAAAAACTCATGTGGGAGGAAGTTGTAAGTTTCTGCAGTGACCCCTGAAATGAGTTCTCCCCATCTCTCTCCACTTCTCCCGCTTTCTCAGGTAGCTGGAACCATCAAATAGACAAAGTTGCCATCGTCAGCTTTTTATGTTCTAAATATTCGACTTCAAAACAAACATGCAACAACCGCCCACATAAAGAACTTTGATAGTTTTGCAAAAGCCTGCAAAATTACCACTGAGGTAAAAATGAAGAGATAGATATTAGCCTTTCCTCTGATCTCCTGATTTTGCTACCAAATGAGAATGGAAAACAAATTTAAAGTCATTTCAAAACATTCATAAAAATTACTAAATTGTTGAAAAGAAAGGTGGAAATTTGTTTATTCGCATCTGTGGGAAGGCTATCCATGGAATATATGGGGTATCTGTTTTTTTTTAATGTGGCTTCAATGAAATGAGGTGACTTTTTATAGAATGTTTATCAGAAAAATACATTCTTACCTCAGTAATATCCACATAAGCAAAGCAAGCAATTGACTACCAACTTTTCCACCTAGGATCTGAAGCAATAATGATGATCCACCCAATATTATTGACACTATGAGTCCTAGCGACTTATTTCTTCTCTACTCTGTCCCAGGTGCTGTGCTGTAGGCATTTTGCATGTGGTCAGAGTGGATTATGTGAATCATGGAGCAGGTTTTTGTCAGTCCCTGGTTGATGTTTTCTACCTCCGTGGCTTCCTTTGCATTTGGTGATCTCAAAGTCATGTTTTCTGGACATTCTCAGAGAATGGGGCTTTCTTTCCCTAATCTATGGAGCCTAGAAAGAAATATGGCATCGCTCTCTGGGGAGGAAAGTTGGAAGATTGCAGATTACAGAAAAATCAAATCAGTGCATGAGTGGGGCCACTAATGCTGTAATTGGGCGTGTCACTATAGTTTTCATTTCCATTTGTCCTTTCAAATATGACAGGTGAGATAACTCTGGTAAGATGACCTCTGGTGTCCAAATCTGCTCTGTTGCAATGGGGAAATAAGAGCTCCGTAGCTTCCATTGATAGTTATGCTTTTGTTTGGACTTTTGCCCAAACAATTTCTCACTCACATGAGAATGTGCCTCGGTAGTAGTGTCCCGTGGGTCGGTATAACTCTGACTCTGCCTTCATGTGAAGTGAACCACTTCGGCAAAGAGCCCACTTAAGAAAAGCCTTTGTTTGACATCTGCCGACGGAGTAGTTTGCCCTCCCTGAAAAACAGAACACTTAACTCACGGCAAAGTTGATTACCTGCAGAATAGACCTAATATTCCAATACAGAGAAAATGCAAAATTGCTTCTTTTATTTTCCCATTTTTCCACTGTGCCAGAACGAATTACCTGTCCCTCCGTACATTTAGAAGAAGGAATGTCATACTAAGGAAAAAGTAACTTGATCTAAAAAGCATTTGTTACTTCCAAGGAATAATTATTTGGCAGGGTTTCCTCACATCCTCAGCAGAAAAAATTTGTCCTGACTCCACAGTCTACACGCGGTCAGAATGTGTTTGCATGTTTGACGTCCTACAGACATTGCTGGCTGGGTGGGACTGCAAGGAGTTCTGCTCATTCTTCTGCATGGCTTGCATTTTTCAAGTCTTCTGTGATCCCCCCGCAATTCAAGATTTGTAGGGGTGTGGGTTGGTTGGAAGGTCCTCAGGGAATAGCCACTTCCCATTTCCTTCTTATTGCATCTACAGAAAAGTATCCAGCTTGATGCCAAAACACAGTTAAGTTCACTTAAGGATAAGAATGGGAATAACCTAGATTCAGGAAACATTGAAATTACTGTGTGGGTGAAAATATTAAACCACCCTGGTTGTTGACATGACTGTATTTTTCATTTTCTACCATTCATCAATCCTAACATGACTACCAGTGCAGCCAATACATCCACCCACCCTTGTACACCACACAAAGTTAATGTGGCTGTTTAAGTACTGGACTGGGGAATCCAGGGGTCTTCCTTTTATACCATTAGCAGGTTAATGCTGTTTTGGTAATGAGCTTTACTCACAATTGTGCATAAAATTCAAATATATGCATAAATGTATGTAGTATTAACTTGCTATGAGATGGAAACAGATATAACCAGGCTACCCATGACACCTGTTTTCAAGGTGTGCATGAGTTACGTATGATTTATGGAAACCTGTTTCTACCTAAAATCTTTCTTTGCAATTCCTTTTTGTGGCCCTTCTTGTTCTCGTCTCACTACCTGAAAGTCCCATCTTCTGGTTGTACAAGCCTTTCCTCCTCTAGCGTACCTTATTAAGTCCCACAGGTAGTCATAAGCCCATGAGTCAGGAGTGGGTGGCCCTGGCTGCCCATCTTTTTGGCTCATCAGTGTAAGGAGGTGTTAATAAAGGATCAGCTGCCATGGCGTGAGAGCAGTGACAGATGTTTCTTAGTGCGTACTGCAAACAGAAGGCTAACTGCAGATCAATACTTCATATTATTAGAAAATGAAGACTCTGCCATTACTTACAGCTGAACTCAACGGGTAATGTCAGCCCCCTCGGCTTCTGGCATCCACTTTCTCTCCTCCTTGAATAATTGCTGGTTGTCTTTGAGAACCAAACACTACAATGCCATGGAAATGGCTGTGCTGTCACGACTTCTAAATTTTAACCAAGGGAAGGTGAGCTATGAAGGAGAGAAGTTTTGGCTTGGGCCCCACTTGGCACATATTCATTTTAAAAGTACTTATGCAAAAGAAATGGTAACCTAAGTACAGAGTAATTTTATTTTATTTTTTTTCCGCATGGTAAGTCATTCTCTGAACTGCTGTAATTCTCATGACTTTAACATGGCTATTGTTATTTCTGCTATTGCTGCGAGACCTGAAGAAGCACCAGTCTGGAAGAAGCTTGTGTTTTTAAGCTAGGGATGTTATGGAGTCCACTGAATTGTGTGATTTTTATGATGGAGGATTTTTGGAACTGCTAGTCCTGTGTCTGATAGAAGATGAGGGATGAAACTAACAAATACCTTGGCATACACATGAATCACTTTAATACATGCCCATAGATGATTTGATTATTCCATTGGTCTAAGACATAAATTAAATATAGTGACTGACTTCTCCAAACACTGTGCTAACACACCTGTGCAGAATCGAGGCAATAATGAGAATTACTCAGCACTTTCCCTCTAAACCCTATTTGTAGAAAGCTTTACAATTTAGATAGAAAACTACAAAGGAACAAAACTAGGACTTGGCAATGGCTTTTGTACAAGCATTTTTTGACTCTCAAGCTTTTTCAAGTTGTCTTGTACCTAAAGCTGTCGATCAGATATGTGTTCTTATATCCTTGTAAGAAGAAATGACTATAACATTCAATAAGAAAACAGATTTTGGTTATTTAGTTTTTATAGACTTTTTTGAAGTTAAAAAAAAATTCAGAAAACCTACAAAATACAAAACTACTAACATTAAACACAAACGGGAACGCTGGATACCAAAACTATCACATTGGCTTTAAGTCCCTTGAATAAGTTTCTATATGTTTAATATGGAATGGCTGAAATCTGCCCCACAGTATGACACGTTCATTCATGGCTTTGTGAGGAGTCTGGAAGGCTGCCCTTGGAAAAGGCTGAGTGCATTGGCCCAGGGTCTGTCTGCTTTTCTCATGATCTGCCTCCTGACCTTAAGCAAGTTCCTTACTTGTGACTTTAGGCAAGTTCTAATGACCAATTTCTCACTTGAAACATGTCTGAAACATATTCTAGTAAATGCATCTCTCTCTCTCTCTCTATCTATCTACCTATCTATACATTCATTAGATCAAGCTTTAAGAAATTTCCATGTTCATAGGTTAAAACAATCATGTACTGGCAATTTTGTATAGTAGAACTAGATAGCTTTTCTTTTTCCCTCTAAAAATTTAGCAAGAAACTCTGTATGAACTTAGTTTCAAGAAAGTAAACGGAGACTGGAAATGATTAGTGGATGGTGGGTGGTTGATGAATGGAAGCTAGTATTCTCCAAGTTCATTTGTTTTGCTCTCCTCTGGGTGTTAAAACTGCCAGGTAATTTGGGAAGCTTTGTTGTTGTTATTGTTTTTTGACATCATGAACATGTTTTTTGACAGAATGCTTTGTTCTATGGTGACCCAGTTACCTATAGCAAGTGGTTCATTTCTAGGCTCTTCCTGCTAAGTAGGCTAGAAAAAAAAAAAGTGATATAAATTAAGAAGATCACTCCCAGGCATATTAAACAGAGTTGAAGGGAATACAGAGAGAAGAAAAGTTATGAAGATATTATAACTGTCCAAAAATCTGAAAGGCAGCTGTGCATAGGAGATATTAAATTTATTCCTCTTGAATTTAAAATATCAAAATAGGACTATGGATAAAGGTATAAAGATGCTTGTCTCATCTCACCTTGTGGGGATTTTTGAGAACCTGAAGGCTTCAAGGAAGAAAAGAACAGGCTCAAAGGTACTGAGACTTTCTTATTAACAGAGAATAACTATTGGTAGGAACATCATGGAAGGGACTCAAACGCTAGCTGACTGGCTGGTTGTAAGGCATTTATGTTGTCTTCCAATGCTGATATTGTACAATTTATGTATCCTTCCAGAATTTTTACAACATCAACCAAGATGCAAGCAAGTCCACTCTTTGAAAACTATAAAACGCTTTGTGAATGGAATATGTGAGCTTCAGTTTCCTCTGTTACTATTATTTCTTTGACCGAGGAATCGCTTTACAATTAATGTTAATGGTTATATACCTTGCAATTTATTGTGAAAGAAATGATCTAGTATTCATTTCAGCTAATGACTGGAACTTAATACAGGTCAATAGTAATAAATGAATAAGAATGACTGCTCTCTAAGTTACAGCAGAGAGAGAAGAATTTATTTATACCACAGAAATAACTAACTAGAACAATTTTTATGCCAATATTAATTTATTAGCTAATGCCAAATAAAATTTGATACCTTAAGGAAAATGAAACTGATAGTATGGTAGACAATAAGCAGGAAAAGGAGGGCTACCTTAGGTAGAAGTTGAGGGAAGGACTGTTGCATGATGTGTCTTTTATCACTTTTTTCTGCAGGTGACAAGACAGAGCCAGGCCAGGAAGGATTGATGGATAACCTTGCAGGCAGAGGCAATGGCCAGTGCAAAGATAGTTTGGCTCAAGGAACAGAAGAAAGGCCAAGGTGGGGGGAGAGAATTGTGATGTGAGGAGTCACAGGCAGACAACATCATGCGGGACTTGCAGAGTGAGTTAGGTTCTCCATTCGAATCTCAGTGGAAGCCATTGGAGAGGTTTAAGCAGGGGAGGAAGTGGACTGTCCTGTGGAAAATGGGTTTTAATGAAGAATGAAAGCAACAAAAAAGGGAGACCAGTAGGAAGAAATGGAATTTTCCAATCTCTTCTAGCTTAGTGTATGATTATGAGGCAGGTAAAGGTAGAATGAAGCCAGACTTTTGTCAGGCTCTTTGTCCCTGGGTTGGCTACGGTGACTTTCTTTATGTTGGACTGTGGTTCTTCTATTAAATGAGTCAGCTCCTAATTGTGTCATCTATTTTATTCCACCATAAAGGAACTGAATGCTGCCAAAGAAGATTGAAAGATATTGGCTGGGAGAACAAATCCACTTTCACTTTATCCTTTAGCCAAGTTTCTAAACAGTGATGTGGCTGTGTATATCTGTATAAAGCAAAAGGGAACTGTAAGCAGCTCTCTGGTTAACAAATGGCTAACTAGATGTTCTCCAAACATCTGAATTTTTTTCTCTAAAGGTTTCCATTTATATGAGGATATTCTAAGAGTAGCCATTGCTTGGTTTTAAGAATATTAATACCTCTCACCTCTCTGTGGCTAAATACATTATTTTGAACTAATCAAACAATACTTTGGCAATAAAATATCTTAATGTAATACAAAATAAAAATCATAGTTAACATTTATTGGGCACTTAGATGCTGGACACTATTTTAGAGCTTTATATGTACTAACATTCAATTCTCATAGTAATGATACAGACTAATTTTTTAAATCCGTATTTAACATGAGAGAACAAGCAGAGAAGGCTTCCATGTGCTCTACTCATACCACATTGAGTTCATGGCCAAAGGTATAAGTAAAAAGCAAAACGTTTCATAAATCAAATGGAGAGTTATTTGTTTTTAATGTCCATGTCCCAATTATCGTTAACTAGCAATCTTAACATTATTCTCTTAAATGATTATTTGTCAGCTATTAGGTGACTTTTCCCCTTGTAGCAGATGATCTTCTTCAGCCAAATTAAAATTCAAATTCCCTAATGGATCCAGAGACATGGTAGAGATTAAGGAATGAACTCTTTCCCAAAGTGTTTCTTAGGAACCATAGTCAGAAGAGATCATTTAAAGGTGGGTAGGGGACAGGGGTCCCATGCCAGAGAACCTAGGGAACTTACTGCTGCATACACATCAATATCTTAAAGAATTTTGAAAAATCATTTTTAAATACGTCCAGCATTTGCCAGACTTATTTATTACAAAACATTCCCCCTCCCCCACAAGTAACAATAATGCCCGTTTTTGTAGGATGCATCTTGTGAAATGCAATCCTTTTTTGAATGCTCTTGCAGAGTTGCTTAACTCAAGTCATGAACTTTCTGACTGTATGAAGACCCTTCTCTGCACATGTGAACCTGAGCCTTGTTCCTGCTTAAGGTTCCCCTATTTCCCAGGCCTGGGTTTTATTGCTTCCTTTGATTTTCAAAAGAATCTCTGACCTCAAGGTGATTAAGAATCCCAGTCAGGGATTTGTGCAGAAAAATGGACTAGATAGAATGAAATCCTTTTTCCTTGCAACAGGAATTCATGAGGAACTAATGAGCTCCTTATTTATTTAAAGTTAAAAGTGAGAGAGAAGGAGAGACAAAGCCCTTCCACCCGCCCCAGGCTTTTCTAAACACAAACCACTCTAATGGTGTGTGGACCTGTCTTGTACTTGACATTTCTGAAAAGCATAAAGTCAGCTGAAGTGCCCTTGGCTCTGAAGCTGTCAGTAAAGAAACAGAAATGGAATCTTTTTTTTTTTCATTCCTTTAACCTTTGTTCAAGCCAAGATTATATGATAACTGCCTACGATATATTTGGTTTGATGGTCAAATAGTCTGATTCTTTTAAATAAGAACAAAAAAGTAGAATCATTTGAAGAGCTCGGGACATTAGTGAGAAAAAAATAACTGGGACAGTGACTCCCTCACTGGGGTGCAGGTTAAGTTTGGGGAGGGACTTTGTGCTTCTCACTCACTTTTGTGACCTCAGCACCCAATACAGTGCCTGGAATGCAGCAGTAATTAATGCACATTTGTGAAATGAATATAAAGAAGGTTAGAATAAAGATTGCTTAATTATAATTTTTGTTGGCCTAAACGGTTCAACAGTCCTTGTGCTGTAAGTCCTTCATTTTTATTTATGAGAAAACCTGAGCTTCAGGTTAGACTCAGGGAGAAAAATTCTCAGAACCAGGATGAGATCTAAGAATTTTACAGAAACTAGAAACTCTTGGAAAAAGTATTACATTTAGCAAGTCTAGACATTCTAGAAAACAGATATTGTTCTTCCTGGTGTTAGGGTTTTATTTTGTGCTTGAACTTCCATTATTTAGCAACTGAGAATAGCTTAGGTGGATAGAACCAGAAAAAAGGCTGAGATGACACCAGTCAGACACAGAAAGACAAATGTTTATAGCATGGCTTGTCAGCTATTAGGTGACAAGACATGTACAATGGTAATTTGTCTTTTTTAAAAATTGTTCTTTTTGATAGTGTATGGTATGGTTTAATACGTTTGAATTTTTCTTTAATTTTTTTTCTTCTCTAGTAATGAACAAACAGACTTAAGATAAACTTATGACTATATAAGACAGGAACTTCTTAATTTTCCTGTACAGATTGAATTACATCAATCCATTTATCAAGCAACTCTTCACAGGAAACTAACCCCAGGAAAAAAAAAAAATAGCAATAAAGCAGACTATTTGGCAGGGCTTGAATCTTTTTAAGACTTAAACAATAATTTTGTATTAACTTATCCTTGGTATTTCAAGTAGTTTCTTGAAATACCAAGTTAGAAGAGAAAATCAGCTTTTTAATGTTAAAAAAAAGTGTGCATTAAATTTTCTAAAATACTTTTCCTTCTCTAATGAGAGACACATGCGTTCCAAGTGAAAAAAGAACAACCAGTAAATAGGCAGCTTATGACATTTGTGACCAAATTGGCCGCCTCAGAGGAAATGGGGAAAAGGAAAATGCCATTAGTTTCCCAGAGTGCTATGGCTCTGGGAACACGAGGACGGGGGAATTCTGAACACTTTTATCAGGACCACAAATGCCCAAGGGCTCTGAGCATCCATGCATGCTGGCTCAGAGGGCAACAATTAGCAGTCAACTTGAGTTGGAATGAATTGAGGTCTTTGAGGGGCCAAGAAAACTTGGCCACAACAGCTTTAGAAATAAGAGTCTACTAAATGAAAAAAAAAAATCATTGTAAAAATTTATTTCTCTTCTGACAAAGTCAATAGAAGATGTTCACCTGGTTCTTTTTACCTGAAACAGTCTACTAACAAAGTCTGATTTATTAATGCTTATTTCTATATTGGCATAAATGTCTGAAGATGTGTCTGAATATATTACATACACGAACATCAGCATGTTCTTTGAATATTAAAAAAGTTAGCTCTGGGATTTTTTACTTTCATGTAAATATCCTTTATTTCTTCCTTATTGCTTTGTGTATTGTGTTCTCAGTATAAATATGTAACATATCAAATATAATAAAAACCAAAACAAAAACAATAATTTGGAAAGTAGCTTCTCATTCCATAAAATAGTATTGCATTCATCTTGGTGCAAATGGGATAGCTCATAATGATAATTAAGTAGTCTGTTAAAAAAAAAAAAAAAAAACTAACCAGATGTGTCTTTGTGAATAAGTTATTATAATGACTTCTTTGTATATGCTAATTTTTTAGTGTATAACATATTTTTAAAATATTGTGTGTTAAAGACTATCATAAAATTAAATAGCTGCTATGTGGACTTTAATAATAAAAGAAGCAAAATTGTCATTGATAAACTTAAGGACACATTCTATTTACACCATTGCTTTCTGTCTACTGTCTTCTTTTTTTTTTTTTTTCTTTGTTAAGATTGCAGATCTCTGCTGTTTTCTTAAAAATGAATAAAATCAACACTTAAAACAGAGAAAGTATAATCATCTTATTAATGCAGCACACACAATGTTGGATTCTGACTTTCCTCACTGCTCTCTAACGTAGCCCATTTGCTCACACACAGGCAGCATTTCTCCTGGCCAGAGTGATGTGCCACAAGCCTAGGCCAAGTTAATCTGCTGGGATCAGCAGCCACCTGTGGGGTTGTTGTTTCTGAAGTAAAGAAAGAGATGTTCTAGGTAATGATGCTGATGACCACTTGCATTTGATGGTCACAGTGGATATTCTGGGTATGGCATGTTTACCTCCTTGAGATAATAAATGAACTGTTTTTCTGGGGAAATTGGTCAAAATTTATTGACAATAGTGATAGTAAGGGACAGGGATAAAAATGACTTTAATCATTTTGATGATTTAAGAAAAAAAACAGATGCATATTGATAAAGAGTAAGAATATGGAAATTAGGAGAAAGAAGAGGAAAAAGCAAAAACTGTGGAATTGGTTAGCCTTGGGTTTAAATCTTGTTCAGCCTTTACCTAGTTTTCTTGCCCTAGTCATTTCCTTCTATAAATCAGGTAATAAAACTATCTGGGATTTTGAGGATCAAAGGAAATGCTGCATATAAATTACCTAGTATGTTTCTCGAAACATGGCTGCCTTTGAATAAGTGTGTATTATTATTATTGTTGCTAAATGGAAGTAACAAATATATATTATTCTACCATCAGATGCTGAAAATTTTATTACTTTCATGTATTTCATTCATTTTTTCCTCGGCATACTTTTACATTGTTGAGACCACATTGTGTCTACGGTTCAGTGTACTTTGCTTTATTTGATATAATACAGCATCAAAAAGAAACTCTGGCTATGATGGTAAAAGATATCACTGTATGCTGGCAGGAGAGAGTTACAGGTACCGTCGTACATCACTGGTAAAAGTATCAGCTGGTATAACCTTTCTGGCGAGCAATTTAGGAAACATATTTCAAGAACATTAAAAATCTGTTACCTTTTGACCTGGTAATTTTACTTCTGTATAACCAGTCTCAGAAAATAAGTGAATATATGAACAAAGACTCATGGTCAAGGAAGTTCATTGGAGAGTCATTTATAACAGGGGAATGAAAATCATTACTGTCCACCATGAGGAAACTGCTAAGTAAATTATATTACTTTCAAAAAATGAAATATTTACAGGCTTTAAAATAATTTTTGAAGAACAGTAATATGGAACAGTGTCCTTGATAGTCTGTTAACATGAGATGAACATAATGTCTGATGCAAAAACTACAAGAAACATTCCAATTTTGTTTTTAAAGAGTAGGTATGTATGGAGAATGGGCTGGAAAAATATAACCTTACATTTTCATCATGAATAATGTGTGGCTGGTGGGACTATATAGGATATTCATTTAAATATTGTTTTGCTCATCTTTATTTCTTGAATTTCTTACTTTGATCACAACCTTATGTAAACATAAAAGGTGACTATGCATATTTATGTATGTGTGTGTTTATCAGCAAACATTATATTCTGAGAACTTCCCCACACCATTAAATAGTATTTGAACTTCAAAACTATGTATTTTTTGATAGCTCTGGAGTGTTTTGTTTGTGAATGCACTCTAATGTATTTAACCCTTTTTGGTATTGTTTTGTACCTCTTTGCACATAAATAAATCTCTGTTGACATTTCTAGACCTTTCTTTTTTTGTGAGCTCACAGTATTTTGTCATGCAAGTGAACCTCAGGGAAGTTCATTTGGGTGTATGGATGCATCAGCAGGACATGCACCTTCAGAGTGATGCAGCAGGGACAAAATGGGACAGTGGCTGTGGATGAGTGGAAAGAAACAATACAGCATCTCTGGGGAGGAAGGCAAAGACTTTCCTAGCTGGAACCTGGGGCATTCTGTGAATGACTTACTGCTTGGGAAAGAATTTAAGCAGAACACTGCTGTGGTTGGTTCTTGTTTTCTTTCATTTTCTTGAAAATCCTATCTAATTTCTTTGCCTGGCTAGGCCCTCCATTTTTAAGAGTCACTCGTGGTGTAAAGGTTTCCAACGTGGGTGGGCTGAGAGTAGTGTTGTCACAGTGCTGCGTGCTTGCTCTTCTCTTTGTAATTTCTGTTATATTGAATGACTATTTATTTCAGTGGCTTGCACACTCTCTTCTCTTGCATGCTTCTTGAGGACAAGAACTATGTCCTATCATCTCTTATAGCTCCAGGGCCATGCAAGGTGTTTTGTGCACTGTGTATGCTATTTAAATTTTTTTTTGGGGGGGGGGATCTGCAATACATTGTAGGAAGTAGGGATTCCAGATGGGAGGACAGGATTTGACAAAGGACAGGCTTTGTACTTCTGGGGACATTTGTATCCATGTGCTTCTTCCTTTCCCTTTGTTTCCCAATCACTCTGATCAGGAATAAATCAGCCTAATTTTCATGTTACGGGGTTTTGAAAGAGTGAAAACTTTGACAAGTACTCTGTAAGCTTGAGTTTTGTGCTATAGTGCTCATTGCATTTAAGTCTTTTTCCATAGGGCTTGGATTAATGTGCTGCTCCTGAGGAATACTGGCCTTCCAGACCCACTATGCTCTTGATGAGCATGTGCAAATAAAGTAGATGTTCCCCTTAGTAATTTAAGGGTTTTGTAGAAGTAGGTTATCTCATGTGAAGGTTAATATTTGCATTGCAATTTATAAATTAAAAATGATTTCAGCTAAATTATCTCATTTAATTTACTGATTGCTAACATTCTTTAGGGGATAAAGCTTTTCATTCCACAGTTTCAGATAAAGCTTTTAACATATAGTACTACTGAGAAAAGTAATCCCAATAATGGTAATACTATCAGATCATTTTCTATAGGGAGGTATTTGGAAGTGGAAAAATCCTGATCTTGAAGGACAGGGAAGGAGAAGGTGCCCTAAGAGAGAAACCACACACCAGTCAGAGATGGGTTTTCCTGACTGATAATGTTCCTCATGCAGTTTGTGGTTGGAGGAAAGAAACCTAACTTAGTATCTGTTATGGTTCTCCTAAATTGACAGCCCATTCTCTAGGCCAAATTAATTCCTTCAATTTCTGCCAAAGAGCTATATCACCAGCATCAGCATCATCATTTAATGTGTGTTTACTGTTTCAAATGCTATGCTAAGTGCTTATCTGAATTACAAAAATTAATCCTCCAAGAAACTTATGAGATAAATTTATTGCTATATATACATTGCAGATGAGAAAACTGAGGCATCTTGGCCAAGGATAGAGAAAGTGGTGATTTATTTGGAAAAAGAAATTCAACCAATCTGACTCTAGACTTCCAATCAATTGACACACATTTTTAGTTGATTCTTTTTTTTAAGTTTTTTTTTTTTTTTTTTTAGTTGTAGATAGACACAACACATTTATTTATTTTTATGTGGTGCTAAGGATCGAACCCAGGGTCTCACATGTGCAAGGTGCAAACCCTACCACTGAGCCACAACCCCAGCCCCTTAGTTGATTCTTTATGTGCTTTTGCCTGAGTACAAACTATCTCTGTGTGTATTTGTGTCTCCATCTTCCTTACCAGGTTTCGGTGCCCCCATTTCTGTCTGTCATAATACCGTGCAGCTCTCCTTCACAGCCTTTACACCACTGGAATTGGCAGGGTCCATATGTAGGAAGGAAGCCTTAAGTGTCTGGGGTACTGAAAGCCACATGAAGAAGTATTTTGAGGAGCAAGGGGAATAGCTGTGTCATATGTCAAGTCAAGTAGGATAAGGCTTTTTGTTTGCAGTTCTGAGCTTCGTGACGCTGAGTAAGCTACTAACCTCTCCAAGCAGATAAACATCTTTTTGAGAACAAAGAGTTGACCAATGCATTTGGTCATATGGAGATCATTGAAAGCCTAGGCAATATTATAGGAGGTCATCTGAATGGTGGTAGGGAATAAAATCTTGAGAACAAAAAATTGATAATGCAGGGAAGAAACAGAGAACGGGGTGCAGGAGGATTGTCAGAGCAAAATTCATGGAAATGAAAATGGGGTCTAGTGTACATTATCTCATTGAATATTGCCATCAGCCTAAAAGGAAGTTTTTATTTTTCTTCCCATTTTTTGTATGAGGAAAGCAAGGCTTGGAAAGGTCAGTACCTCGTACAAGGTCACTGATCTCATTAGATGTCAGAATTGCAGTCATATAAAAGTCTACCTACACAAGCTCATAGCTCTATTTCTTCACATCTTGTTGGTAAGAAAGACTCTTCTGATTTGAGCTGAATCAGCTCTATATACATTTCTTCCTTAGGTTCTTTTTTTTTTTTCAAAATATAAAACACCTGTTTTTCTTGCTGCAAAATTTTGCTTCATGGTAAACTATACATAATCTATATAGATCAAAGTTATCAATGCACTCTTTGGAATGAAAGAAATAAAATTTTTGGAAACTCAAGCTCTGGAAAAAAAATTTTTGAACATATTCAATTTCTGTAAGTCATTGTCAAAACTGTCTACTTTGGAATCTGCTGACTTCAGGAGTCCTAGGATAGCCTGGACAGCCAGCAGCAGGTGGTTCTTAAGATTTCCTTTTTGTTTTGAAGAAAACTCAAAACAGCTTCTGGAAAGCCATGCTGTAAAGGGCTGAGAGTTGGTAACTGAAAATTGTGAGGTAGGGGGTGTTGGTAGGTGTTGGTAGGTGAGCAGCATTACACCTGAGCACTGAGGAGCTGATTCCTGGGTGGTGCAATAAAGGGAGCAATGTGCTGATGAATGTCTATACAGGTGGCGGGATTTGTAGTATTTGCCAATTCCTTTGATGCAAATACTCCCACGGAGGTTCATGTCAAGTTATCAAAGTAGAGTGGCTGAATACGTGTCCGAAAGAGATGAGAACAATTGATTCTCCAGCATCTGTGCAAACTCCATCGGGCTTACCATTAGATAAAAAATATATTTCTCAGTGGACATTTTTACTTGGTCTTAGTTCCTGGTGCCACACACTTCAAAGCAGCACAGAGAGGTGGAAAGAAACTTGCATCCAAATTCCAAAGAAGAGGGGTCTGTAATTATCCATGTGGCTTTTGCCTCCTCACTTGTTTTCTTTGGACCCTGATTGTAAAAGGAGGCAGCTGGCCCTTTAAGGCTCTTGAGAGTTGGCTGATTCTGTGATGAGGGGCCATACAGGATGCTAGAAGTCAGCCCTCTCCTCTGCAGGGATGAAGAAAATCTCCTTGTAAAACCATGTGCTATATTGTGCTTTTGGGTTCCAGATGAAAACGCTGCCTTTTCTCAGTAGCTTGTTCATGCTGTTCTCTATCACTCTGGCCTTTGAGATTTCTTAAAGAAAGCAGCGGGGATGTTTGAGGTTGTTCACGGAGAATATTCCCAACGAGGCTGTCTCAATAATGAAAAGGTGCATGCAAACCCACCAGATCTGCCTCCTCGTGGGGAGGATAGATAGAGCTGCAGTCCTAACCTTTTATTTTATGGCTTTCCCATCTTTTGCTAACCCTTTAACATTATATTAACAAAAGATGGACTGGGCAGGGGGCAGGGAGGGGCCTTATGCTTTTTATGGTCTATTTTAACATTTTTATTTCGCTTTGAAAAAATAAATTTGCCACCAGAATTAAAACTGTATTTTATCCTTTTAAATGCAGCCCCAGATGATGTATGTAACTGCACTGGCAGCAAGTCAAGGCTGCACAAAGCCCAAATTGAATCTTCCTTCTGAGTACAGCTGTGCATGATATTTTATGCAATTTTTTATGCTGGTCATAAACGAGGTGGAAACTGTGATTATGCCAATTTTGGAATAACACATTTCCACCAAAAAGCAACTGCCAGTTCTCAGACGTGTGTATGTATTTACGGGGTTCAATCTTTCTTTACTCATGACTAGATCGTGGGCTATTGACCCAATAAAGGAGAAGTACTACAGGTGCTTAATATCCTGTTGCTGTGTGACACAGGATTGCAAAAACCCATCACGATTTCCTCTTACTACACTATCTGTTTGGCAAAATGTAGCTCCTTAGCAACTGAATATTCTGGAGTAGGGACTGATGTTTAGTTGCAAAAAATAACTATGTTCATTAGTATTCCATTGTATGTCTATATCTACATCTACATTTAGACAGAGTAAAATGAATACAAAGGAAGGTTCAGATATATTTACAAAAATTTGCCTTAATATTAAAATATACTATTTCATTGTACTCCGTAAAATGATATAAGAAGCAGAAGAAAAATATTACCTAGAGATCAGAAATTGATGCTTTTTTTTTTTTTCTTGTTTGCACTTGACACAATACAAATGCTTGCTGTCTATGTCTGGTATGAACACAGAGATCATCTTTAAACACTTTAGTTGGAAGGCTGGAGAAGGAAAAATTAAAATGTTAAGTAAATGATTATAGAAAAGAATAAACCTTTGATATAAACCCTAACAACTGCTAATCCAAATAAACTGGTGCTACATTTAGAGCTGTAGATGAAGCCATTAACATGAGTGTGTGTATCTAAGCTGAACCATCCATCAGTTCTCATTGATAAACAAAACCCAGAGCCAAAGATATTTGCCCCACCAAACACCCTGCTGTTATTCCTAATGAGCACTTCTGGCATCTGAGATCCTTTCAAGTTGCTGACTGGGCTGAGAGTGCCATATGACTGCTAGTGATCATTTTGGAGAGTATATTTCACACATCTGAGAATTTGTCTTTAGGGCTTTCTGGAAGATCTTAACCAGGATCCCTTGCTAGTATACTGGAGGTGATGCTCTTGTATTAATTAGAGGGTTCTATTCTATAATTTGTAAATTTTCTTCCAAACTTGAGGATCCTTGATCCCATGAAGAAAATACACATGTCTCAGTAGGACCACCAGCAGCAAACTTTGTTTGGCAGTGACTAGGTCTTCCAAAATTATATGATGAATGTTTGAGTGAATAAATGAATGAGGAACAGATATGGATAGATATCATGTTGGACTCTGTTCCACAGTCCTGAGGATCAACAATAGAGAGATCCTCTCTGCCACATTACGAATTCTCACATGTAATTAATTTCCTGAAGATTAAATGTCAGGTAACAAGGACCTTTCTTGTTCTGGTATTGCCCTTATGAAAAACCAAGTCATTACTTTGTACATCTTCAGAAACATTACTCAGAACTGTTATTTTGACATCTTAGACATAATTCAATAATCAATTCACAAACACATTAGTCTGCTCGCATAATGTTATTGGATGTTCCTAACTGGGAAAGCTGATTGAATTTCAAGATGAAGGAGGTACAGTTTGAAGGTCATGGTAGAAGTGTTTGGATTGATGAGAGACATTGCTGGGCCTCCTTGACCTGAAAGCAATCATTTTTCTAACCAACATGACACTTATTTCCAAAATGTTACCATCAGTACTAAACTGGTTTTTCAGTTTCTTTTGATTGTAGCCATGTGATCATCTTTTACTAACTGAACTGGAACAGCAAGGTGCAGATTTCCTCTATAAATAGGGCTGTGTTGCCTTACCTTCTCCTTATAGTGGTGAACTCACCACCATAGTGGATTCTAGAAGCATCAACCTTGAAAATCACTAGAGTTTCAGTGGATTCTGTAAGGAGTTAGCTTTGAAAACCAGTGATGTTTCAGGAGGAACTTCTTAGCACATATTTCACTTAGATGCTGTAGTTTATGTGATCATTATACTTCTAGTCATAATTCATCATGCCAACCTTGATACATAAAGTCATAAATGATTCCGTTTCCAGTTACAACCACTTATACATTCGTCTTGTGGTCTATCACTTTTTTGTGGGGGAAGGAAAGTAGTTGCTACTTTTGACAGCTCTTGGGTTTGAAATTCTTGGATGTTGAATTTAATGCATCTACTCTTGAATTTTACATTTTGACCTGATAGTACTGGTTTCTGGTTGTAAAACAAACCCTATTATTCATCAGCAGGTACCTGTCACATTGATGAAAGAATTTTTAGGAAGCGACAGTGATGATTTTAAAATGCAAGTGATTCTTAACACATCACAATAGTAAAGGTTTCCTGATGGTCGCCTGATGGTACAGTGACTGTGACAAACAAAAGACCTGCTGTCCTATTTTTTGCTTGAGCAGGTAGCCACACAGTTGCTTTCCAGCAAATTTATTGTAGAATAAAAAATTCATTTTAATTCCTCATGTGTGCATTATCTGAACTCATAATCAAATAACACAAGCGAAATGGATAGTTTATTTGTAAGTGAGGTGTGATTTACAAATAAAGTGTCTCAAAAAGGAAAAACATGGCAAAGATAAGCATCAAGTTTCTGACTTGTTTCAAGAATGACCCAAAATATCATATTTATATATATATATATATATATATATATATATATATATATATATATATGGATTTATGTACTTACACACATACATACACACATATACATGAATACATGTATTCATGCATGTATGTGTGTGTATATATGTGGATGAATATGAATGTATGTATGCTTGTATGTGGCTATGATTTCATCCAACTCAACTTCCTTATACTTTCATCTTAAATAATGAAGCATTTCATGAGATGTATATTAGTAACTTCCAGGGGTGTATATGTGAGTCTTCTCAAGCTGCCATAACAAATATCACAGACAAAGCAGCTTCAACAGTAGACATTTATTTATTTTAGCTCTAAGGGACTGGGAAATCCAAAAACAAGGTGACAGCTGATTTGGTTTCTGCTGAGAGCTTTCTTCCTGGCTTACAGGTGGCTGACTTCTCCTTGTATTCTCATATGGCAGAGTGAAAGAAAGATCTCTTTTCTTCTTTTTATAAGATCACGGTCCTATTGGGTTAGGTTCTCAGCCTTATGACTTTATTTAACTTTAATTATCTCCAAAAGGTATAATCTCCCAACACATTCACACTGAGCTTTAACGCTTCAACATACCCATTTGGGAGGAAGCAATTCACTCCATAGCTGTGTGATCACAAGTGTTCATTTCCTGGTTACTTTAACAAGTATTTACAAATAAGTTCAAGGTGTTATATAGGTATATAAAAAAGATTAATAAGATAGGATTCTTACCCTTGAGGATTTTATAGTAAAGCTGGTTGAATTTTTCTCTCAAAAGTTTTACAATGTAAAAGGGGTTGGACTCACCTGAATAATCCAGGATAATCTCTCCTTTTATGGTACTTGAGCTTAATTACATTTATAAAGAAACTTTTGTTATACAAAGTAGCATATTCATAGAGTTTAGGGATTGGGATGTAAACTTCCATTCATGCGTGGTTATTCTGCATACTCTGTGGGCCAAGAGTAGAGCTTTCTAAGCTTCCTTCTTTTATTCAGTAATTGTTGAAGAGGGAATGATACACTTTGTGGGAACATTGTTAAATGGTTAGGAATGTAATTCCTGATCTCTAGAGAAACCACTACACTGAGACTGCAAGGGCCAGTAAAGTCCCAAGATTATAAAGAACCTTTCTTTTGGCATTTTACAAGAGATCGAAGAGTCCTAAAGAACTGTAGGAGGGGTAACTCTAAGTCGATTTACTAATAAAATTTCCTTTTTTAATGGATGGATAGATGGGGGGTGGGGTGGATCCTGGCACCTTCTGCCTTTCCTAGAGGGATACAGTGAAGGATGGGCTGTGGAGCAGAAACTTGAAATAACAGTTTTCTTAGGAGATTTTTCAGAACTAACAGAAAGCAACCCCCAAGAAGAAGGGCCAGATAACATGTGCATGAATTAAATGTTTAATGCATACTACTTAATGAATAAGGGGAATGAATTGTAATTTCTAAACATTTCAGCAGAGCCACAGAGAGCCCAGAAGTACAAAATAATTGATCATCACAGTCTCCAATAGTTAATTTAGCTTACATCTGGATCCCATTAATGAGTTATATAGGATTCAAAAGTTTCCAAAACAAGTATCAAATGGCTTTCTGATTCTGAATAAAGGAAGACAAAGTTATAATAAAAGGGGTTAAAATAGAAATTACACTACAGAAAAATATAGTGAGCAAATAGCTACAAATCCCTTGAAACCCATTCACCAAAAGAGAAGTAGGCCACATGCCACCTCGTGGAAATCACTGTACTTCCGCCTCATGACTATCTCCAAGAGTGTTTCACAGATATGAATACTTTCATCACAGGTACCAGTTATGGATGATGTTACACTTATACATAACTTTCCTAGGAAATATTTTTGATAGAACCACGTGTAATTATTTTAGGGTGGCAGTAGGTGCAAAGACACAAAATCCAGATTTTGATCCAGGGTTAGAAATCAGGGGTACAAAGTCATAGCCTGGGTTCCATCACTGACTTACCAAGAGACCTTGGGCAATATCATTAAGTCTGCTTTCGAAACTTTCTCTGCATCTCTAATGAGAAGATTATTCCTATTTACAGATGTGAAAGTCAAATAGAGTAATGTACGTGAAATGACTACTAATAATTATTAACCTTTATTTCTAGGATCATTCCATACATGCAATTTTTCTTTCTGATTCATTAACTAGTGGACATCTGAATTGTGTAATAGAATTAAAGACTCCAAATAAAGTTCAATTTGAAATTAAACTCTATCTGATTATGTTGGGTAGGTTAATGTCATTTGTCTTCTACTATTATTAGTAGTAAATTCCTTAACAATGTTAAAATATCTATGGTTTGAATATTGAGGCATTAAGGTCTTCAGAAACACAATTTAAATATTACAAACATTTTCAGTTTAATTTAATCTTGGAAGATTAAATATTATGCATATTTTCAAATACATTTAATTTTTGCACTAGTCCACATACTTCAAAAATATGATTCTGCTGTAGTATTTGTTACTTCAAAGAAAAATGTTAATCCTGACCTTGTTTTATAAAATCAATTTTGCATTTTGTAATCATA
Organism: Marmota flaviventris; assembly: GCF_047511675.1. Taxonomy (NCBI): domain Eukaryota; kingdom Metazoa; phylum Chordata; class Mammalia; order Rodentia; family Sciuridae; genus Marmota; species Marmota flaviventris. Next base: position 21,959,082 of record NC_092508.1, read on the forward strand.
AAACACATTTCCTTGCAGAATGTTTTATAAAAATTAAATGAGAAAAATTCCAATAATTTCAACTACCTAGACTTCACCTATATTAATTTTTAAATGCATTTCTGTTCTTTCTCCTATATATTGAGACATGGACTTTAAAAAATTCGGGTATCAGTTTTATATTCTGTTGTTCACAAAATGTATCATATCTTTATTATCATTAAGTATTGTTCAGAAATATTTTTGTTGGCTGCATAATAGTCATGTAAAATATATATTTTAAATTTTGTTATTGGCATTTAGACTATGTAACTTTTTCAGTATTACAAATTACCATGATATTTGCTATGATAAATAACTGTCCAGTGCTTTCCTTCATCTTTGAACATGTGTTTAGAAAAGATTCTTAGAAGTAAAATTATTAAATCAAAACGTGGTGATTTCAAAATCTTTTGATGCTTGTAGCTAAACTGCATTTCAGAAAGATACATCAATTCGTATTCCAAGCAGCAATGGTTCAGAATGTCCATTTCCAATACTGGGTTTAAGGTTTTAAGAATCCTTAGTGATGATATTAAGGGCTATGTCATTTTGATTTTTTATTGTTTGGATTCCTAGTAAAATGGATCTATTTTACATGCCCTTTGTCTTCATTGGTATTTTTATATTATAGATTTGTAAAAGTTTTTCTCATGCTATAGACATAAATCCTTAATCATTTCTGATATAGTGATAGTGTTTGATTTCTCTATTTTGTTTTCACAAGGTCACTATACTCATTTAAATTGAAAGGATGAGTTTAAATATGTCTATAAAAAACAGCCTTGTGAAAGAGTAATATAAGATAATATTTTTCAAATTCTTTATTAAAGCGTCTTCATGAGACCTTGTTATTGTTATTGGAGTAATCATATGTATAATATTTACATATATATCATTAAGCAGTAAAGTCAGATCCCTAGGTATAAAAATAAGTGTTCCTTTTCCCAAACATCTCCTACTATATCCCTGTCTCTAATAACACTTTCTCTACCATCTCTAAGAGAATTGGAGGTTAAGAATAATTTAAAAAGTAATGAAATAACTTGGGGATTTGACAATTTAAAAATATCTTACTAGAATATGGGTCTACAAGAATATTCCCGATCTCTTTATCTGTCCTAAACTTTCCACCATTCTCATGTTTTTGATTTTCATTTTTTTAAAATGATTAGGAATGACATTGAATTTGATACAGTGACAAGACATGATCTACAAAAAGAGGACAATTTTATAAGATGGTTACATTTTTCTCACTGACATATTCCATTGTAACTCACAATGCCAATTAATTTCGTAATTCATTAGCAATGTAACAGAAGAAAAGACTTTGAAAACACTGTGCTTTGTGTAGATGCCTTTTAATTATGACTAATTAAATACTGTGGAAGGACCTGATTATACCTTTGAGTATTTCTTAGACTGAAAAAGTAGACGAGAAAAAAAAAAAAAAAACAAGCTTTGCAGTCATGAATACAATGAACCAAAGATGAATTCAACATCTCTTTGTGAAAAACAAAAACGGCAAAAAAAAAAAAAAAAAAAAGAGCAAATGATAGAGTAGTACTGGGGGAGTATTCTCCAAATCTGTGTGCAGTTTCTCCATGGAGGCTTATGCACCACTGTTTGTTTTGGTTATTAGGCAGAATCTCAAGTAAACCCAAGTAGAATCACACTGCTCCTAAACAGGAAGAGCAGTGCCAGTAGGTAAACAGTTTCAGGGCAAATAGATACAACACTGCCTGAAAGTTAGGAACAGATTTTTCCAGATGGCCACTGTGCATATGGCTGGGGGTACTGTGGTGGCCAAAATAGGAAATGAGAACACAGTTCTTTCCAATTAAATCAGCACTGTCCTTGAGATAAGAAATTTCACACAACATGTCCATGGAGATGGGGGTGGACAGGAAATAGCTTTCCTGTCCATCAAGACATCTTTAATTCGACAAATTATGGTATCTTTTTAAGTGTTCAGACCAAATTTATTTTGAGATTTTAGGCAAGCAATGAGCTCAATGACATGCTCGAAATTCACAGCTCAAAATTGGACTTGTTTATCCTCTTTCATTCTGGAACATTGGGTGAGTTACTTAATCTCTCTATGATTGTTTCCTCCTGTGTAAAATGGGAATCACATCTCCAGGCTGCCCAACAGGCTTGTTGTGAAGATAAAATAATGAATGTTATGAGGCACTTTGCAATCATGAAGCACTGGATTATGTTTCCCAGGACTTGGAGAGAATAACCAATAATGCCAGTCCATGCTGTGGAACACGTCATGATCTCGTCTAGGGATGCTGCTGCTATTTATAAAGAAGTAAGATTTCTAGCTTTGTTCAGGCCCTGCCCCCTGACAAATCCTTTGGTGGTTGTTCAATTCATCTTAATTAAAGAATAATTTACTGGCCTGTGTGTAACCAGCGTGGCTGGAAGCTGACTTCTGCTGGGCAATCTGTTTGAACTTCTTAATAAATTTCAGCTCCCCCAAACATCAGACGCGTAAGATGCTGAAAGCAAGTCTTACACAGCCTATCACAAGTGAGCAGTCAGATGGAGGTGTTACATACTTATATGTGGACAGCAATCCTTCCCTGCTGGGCCTTTGATCCATCTTAGTGTGTGCATGGGTCAGAGGGAACTCATTTCAATGTCAGTCATTCCAACCAAATGATGTCCTATTTTCTCTTTGCCTTGTACATCTTGATTTCACCCCTTTCGGGAGATGGGGGAATGGAAGCATCTATGGCTACTCAAATGAAAAACAAAGAATCCATCTTCTCATTTTGAAGCCTGTATTTTGTTGTTATTGTTGTTGTTGTTTTTCTTTAGCATTTTAATCATTTATCCAACTAGTCCCATTTGTATGCAGAGACAGCTGCAATTTGTACCAAGCACTGGACTTCAGAGGATTTCAGGGCTAGCCTGATAGGTCCTGTTTTGCCAGTGTACAATTTTAAGTGGTTTTCTTGTAGTCAACAAATTGTGCTCCTTCCCTGCAGAATAATCTATCCACAAATGGGAGAGTTCCAAGGGAGTGGCAGGTAGCTGCTGATCATAAAGCCAACAGCTTAATGCCAGCCGTGTGCATCTGTTAAGAGCAAATCAAGAGAGAAAAGGCTTCATAAAAAGCAACACACTCACACCTGATTTGTCCCATTTCTTAACCCTGCTGCAGAGAGGCAAACCTTTCATCATTTTTTGGTTTTACTTCTTTAGTTTTCCTCTAATTCAATGGGTAGTAGAGCTATCTAAATTGCTCATTAACAATGCAGATTCCTCACCCTTCTTATGAAATGCCACTATGATGCTGAGGGTCTAGATTATTAAAAAAAGCATCCCAGGAAATCCTTATGCTTTATAAATTTTGAGAATGATTAGCCTAATAAATCTTGGACCACATTATGCCTTTCATGGGCTGTAGGCACTTTTGCCTTCGTGGGTCCCTTTCTCCATAAAACATACCAACAACTATATTTTACTACTGCATTGGCATCAAAATGAATATGTTAATATTAAAACATTTTTTTCAACTTTAGTCTATTTTCTTATTTCTGATTTTTTAAAAAATGAAAGCATTTTATCAGCTCCTGAAAGTATTTTGGACTTTAGGTACTATGCCTCCTGTCTTATATATAGGTCAGCCCCAAATGATATCAAGTAGTAAGGTCTTGTGTCAAGCGTCTGGTGCAGCTTCTTATCAGAAGGGGAGAGTGAAAGAGACAAAAAAGGGAAGAAGAAACATGAAGTGTAATGAAGAAGAAATTTCATCATATGAAGCAGGAATGGCACTCACAGAACTTCTAAGAGTAAGCAATTAAGGAAAAAAATAACCTTGTAGTACATAAAAAAGAGGAGGGACTGCAATTGATAGAAGAGAATAAAAATGACATAAACAGGCGATTATGAAAAAAGACACGGTGTCATTTCAGAGTTTCAACGAGACAGCTAGCAGCAAACAATGCTCAATAGTAGTTATCATTGAATATTTATGCTTATTTTATACTTGCCATTAACAAAGTATTATTACATAATAATAGCTAACATTTATTGAGAACTTGCCAATATTTCAAGTTCAGTGGTCATACTGACTGAAGCTGAGACTGGATAAGAAGGAAACATAAAAAATATTGTATAAAAAGAAATAGCAGTATTTAATTGTTTTGGTTATTGATTGTTCTGTAACAAAATACCTCAAAACATGGCAATCTAAAACAACCACGATTTTATGCATTTGCTCACAATCTTGCCAGGCTTCCAATATTTGCTCCCTGACTGTGATTTATTTGAGGGAAAGAAAATACCCTGTTTTGTATACGTTCCTATTTTTTATGTTTCTATTACTTTTCAGCTGAATACAATTCCTCCCTGACCATTTTATTGGAGCAGACAAATGAAAGTATGTAGTCGATGCTTTTTCTAAGAAAGATGATGCCATTGGGTGAAACTGGCATTCAGAATTGTGTGTGGGAGCTTTCTCTTATGTGCATATGTTAGAGACTTTGCATAGGAGACACATTGATCTTCCTCTTCCTTCTGCCTTGTGTATTCTTCTCATGATTGTTCACAAGGCACCCTCCTTGGCTTCTCTGATGTTTGGGCTCAGATGCTCACAGCTAAGAAAGGCCTTTCCCAATCTTCCTATGTATAATAATAGCCCCTGTCATTTCTGTAACCTCAGTCTCTTCCATGCACTTGGCATTTTGTACTATTTATTTATTTATTGCAGTGCTGGGGATTGAACCCAGGATCTTGTGCATGCTGGGCAAGGACACTACCATGGAACTCTACCCCCTGCCCATTAAAAAAAAACAACAACTTTTTATCGGCTTGTATATTGTCTCTTCAGTGCTTAGAAGAGTGCCTAACTTTTAGTAGTTGCTCAGTGAATATTTATTAAGTGACTGAATAAATAAACAAGTAAAGGCAAAATGAATGTCCCTCGAACTCTAAATTTTTTTCTGAGAAAACCACCAGTGAATCAATGCATATATAAAAATTATGCTTTATAGCTCATTGCAGGTTGAAAATTTCAGACGCATTGTCAAAATTCTGCATTCTCCTGTATCTATTAGAATTAAATGTCTGTTACAATTGTTTAGTGTACCTAGTAGTGTTTAAGCTAGATGGCAATTTTGCAGACTTTGCCAATTTCTTCCCTTTATTTTATTGGAAAGTAACAGAATGGTGAGGTATAATCCTCACAAGGCATATGAAGGTATTCATAAATAACCTTTGTGCTTACTTAACTGTATAGTTCCTAATTTTTCTTAAGCTGTTATGTCTTGTATTTCCTTAGTGATAAAATGAGCATAAAGCAATGGTCTACATTTATGAAAAATAGATACCATTGTTTTTTGTATCCACATATAGATAGACACACACACACACACACATACATACACACACTTGCATACAACCCAGTGGCAATTATATGTGTGTGTATACATATATGTATATATATATATATATATATATATATATATATATATATATACACACACACATACAAATATGTATACACATGAGTATATACACATATGTTTATGTATGTACAATATATCTATATGTACCTTAGTGAAAAATATACATATGTCTTTTTTTCCAGTGTCAGAAATATGTTGAAAGTTTCACCCACAAATTTTATGTATTATAGCATTTATATATCTCATCTCCAAAATTTCAAAATAATAAAATCTGCCTGTTTTAAGATTTATAGGAAGAAATGTTGGGAAAAAGAAATCATTGGAATTCATACAGATCTACAGGTAAGCCTTGAGGGATCCTGGCTTTCCTGCTTTGGCAGGAAGTTGTGGTTATGGAGTCTTTGAAAAACAGGTTTCTGATACTCTGAAAACCATGCACTTTGTTTATTTCTTTCCTTTTTTAAAAATTTTGAATGGTAGTTATTAAGGTTTGAGATAATAGCATGTTTATAGGTTCTGTTGATTTGTCTTCTGAGTCATAGGATAAATAGTTACTTTTTCACATGTGGTCTGTGTTTTTTTTAACTAATCAATTTATTTTTTACTGGCTCTTTTTGGTTATTCATGACAATAGAATTTATTTTGACATAATTATAAAAGCATGGAATATTATTTGTTCTAATTCAGTTCCCGGTACTTTCCCTTCCCCTCCCCTCTTTCCCTCCCCTATTCCATTCCCTCTACTCTACTGATATTTCTGCTATTTACTCACAGGCAGTTTTTTTACAATTAGTGCACTTTGGTTTTAACCCTTGGTAGCACATAGTGGTAGAAAGCCAGGGTCCGTCAATGTGTTTTCTCCACTTCCCTAGTGTCCAGGTTGCTGGGAAGTAGATGCCCAGAGCCTGCATTTCCCGGTACCTCTGAGGCATCTAAGTGGAGTCCCAAGTTCTTGCCATAAGAATGTGGGCAGGAGTAATGGATGCCACTTCCAGACTCATAAATGTCTCCTAGATGATCCTCCATTCTCTGTGTTGATTGCCTAGATTTTCATGCCCAGGGCAACCCTGGGATACAATTTAAAAGCAGACAGACTCCCTGTTAGGTTCGATCATATAATGACTGTCTAAGAGAAGCCAGAATTAGACAGGCAGTCAGTGTACGTAGGTAAATCGAGTCAGGTCAGATATATGAGGCTAATTTTGAGTGAGTCTGAGAAGTTGGGGACTGTCTCCTGAGAGATCTTACCAAGAACCTGCCCGGCTCCAACCTGTTGCCAACTAACCTGTCCCAAGAATTTCCCTTCCCTGCCTAGAGCTATATAAGGTTGTTAATGTGTCCTTGGCTACTCTGTCCAGCCCTTCCCCCTTCAGCCCACCTGTTTCCCATCTTTTGGCCCTCCCACTGAGCATTCCTGGGCCTAGTCATGTATGCAGGAAGGAGAAAGAGAAGGGAGAAAGGCAGGAGAACAGAGGAAGCCTAGAGCATATAAAAAGGGCAAAACACCCCCCCCCCCTTTTAGGATACCATGATACCAGCTATGGCCCCCTTCTCCCTCATGGGAGAAGTCTATGTTGCCCCTTTTTAAATAAACCCTGCTTCATATGCTTGCCTCGGCATGCTTCTCTATTGTTCAAACTTCAGCATGTGGGGAAGCAGGACTCCTCATCGATAACCGGCAGTATCATAAGCAGAGAATTTCTACCCACATGTTTATTGGATCAGGCCACAGGGCTATGGGTGTTCATCTGTCATAGTACCTAGCGCAACCCTAACTAGTACATATAGGCTACAGTCTTGGAAGAGGGTATGAAGTTACCATCATTATAGAAATCTGAGCATCAGAGAGCAGTGGTTGTCAAACTTTGGAATCTCGGGGTGGAGTTATGAATACCAATTCCCAGGCTTTACTTGCAAACATTCTAATCCATTAGCTCTAGGATGGGGCCCAGAAACAGACATATTAATCACTACTCTTGTGATTTGATGCACATTGGAGAAATACTGATAATCAGAGTTGCTTTCAAAAATGGCAGCTTGGAAACTGGGGTTAGAAATGGTGAAATGGTCAGCAGGTGGGTTTTTTTTTTTTTTTTCCTGAGCCCAAGTGTGAGCTGGGTGAATTAGAAGTCAGTTAGTAAACGAGAAAGTTGTCAAAAGTAAGTTCCATACTGCATCCATGAGTACTGATACCTGGGTATCTATGAACCTGAAATATTTTGAGAAGGATAATGGCTCAAACATGAGGTTACACGAACTGGGTGAAGCCAAAAAAGGATGCAGTTGAATTCAGAGAAGCAGGACAAGATAATTTCAGCATAAACATTTGCAAACAGAAAGATCTTTTAAACTGGCATAATACAATTGAAATAAAACACTTCAGGGAAGCGATGATTTTGAGGCCAACACCACTATCAACACCCATTTGCCTATCACAGAAGAACAATATGTAAAACGGCAAGGGCTTAAAATGAATGCATTTCTTTCCCTTTCTTTCCAATATACTATCAAATACAAATGTTATAGGCCTAAAGCCAGACTATTCTTGGATTGGATTTTTTCCAGTGCTCTAAATTTAACCAGCTGGGATTCTTAAGTACTGGCTTATTCAACATTTTGAAATATAGAATTTGCCTTTTAATAAGAAATCAGCATTTCACCTTAATAGTAGAAAAGACCGTTGTTTCCTATCAAAGAAATACGGTCTTTTCATACTGTATAATTAGCAGAGTTAAAAGTGAGATGGAAACAAAGTGTGAAAGGGCCAACGTATACAAATACACACGTGCACATACTAAGTTGATACATTGAAAACTACATCTCCAATCCTGATGAATTAGAAGATAACATGAGCATTCTTTTTTTTTTTTTTCCCCAAAAGGATTGAACCCAGGGGCACTTAATCATTGAGCTACATCCCCAGGGCTTTTATTTATTTATTTTTAAATTTTAAGACAGAATCTTGCTAAGTCACTTAGGGACTCACTAAGTTGCAGAGGCTGGCTTTGAACTTGCAATCCACCTGTTTCAGCCTCCTGAGTCATTGGGATTACAGGTGTGCATCACCAGGCCCCATACCTGAGTATGCTTAATGTTATCACCACCATGTTTTTATTGAGAACCAAGTGTCTGGTGAGAAGAGAATATAAAAGAGTACATTTTTAGAACAAATAGTTGGTTAAAAACTATAGCTTTTTTGTTTAACAAAATATTTGTTATTGAAGATTTAATTGGTCAGCAACAACTGTAAGAAATAGTGTATAATTGCATAAGATTTCTCTTCAATCTGTGCTTCTTTGGGGAAATTGGGTGCCCTAGTTAAGAAAGACACCTTTGCTCTGTTCTTGTGAAATCAACCCCCCAAGTGGTTGAAGCATTGTGGCGAACATGTTCTTACAAACAACAAATTAATTAAGGGGTCTACCATTGCTCAGAAAGCCAGTGCTCTTGTAGATTGACAGGTCTGGAGACCACAGCATAACTGATATTTGTAAAATAACACAGTGCAGCAAATAGCTGTCACAATCCAGAAAAAGGATGCCTGATAGCTTGAGTAAGTTAACACCAATCCCTGAAGAGGAAAATGTTTCATAAGCTTGGAGCTATCCTGTTGCATCTCTCCTTTCAAACATATAAAACATTCTGTTCAAAAAATACAGGCACTGACTTGTTAGCTTTTCTGAAATATTGTTTTCTGCAATTTACATGTTTTGAAGGTAGTCATGAGGAGTTCAGAGAGAGGTTGCGCTTCTCTTCAAGCAAATATTCTTTTGTGTAAAATGACAATTTGAGTGTGAATGTTTCAGGGCCTTGTGTGCCTTTAGGAAAAATGGTCATCGGGTTTCCAAAGTGACCAAATACTTTTGCAGAGATAATTGATATTCACAACAGCCCTGTGCAGTAGATGATGGGAATAATATACCTGTAGAAATATCCTAGTTCTCATTTTATAGTTGAGGAAGTGAAACAGAGATTCAGTAATCTGCTGAAAGGAGGGAGTGTGTAGTGAGGTTCTCTCATGGTGGTTCATCAGTGGTGGCCAGTGCACTGTTGTTTGAAAGAGCTCCCTGTTCCATTATCTTAGCAAGTAATGGAAACATGAAATCCTTCAAGTGATGAATTATCTGCCGAGAAGCTACTCCGGCATTTCAGGTTAAGCAAAGATGATTCTTGCCATCAAAAAGCACAACCAAGAAGCACAATCCTTGCCATCAAGAAGGTCACGGTCCTCAAAGGGGAATAAAAAAGAATACTCAGGGAACAAGTTCTCAGAGTTACGACTGGCTGATGTAAAATGGCATGTGTGTGTGTGTGTGAAGATAGCAGTAAAGAAGCAGCAAAAGATGGGGTGCAGGGATTTGCTGGGCCGCCTTTATAGTTTTAATTATTGCAACTGTGATTCAACAGTTAGAGTGGGTAGCATTAAGGAAATATTTTCCAATACAGAGAACTTTAAAGTCAGACAAATGTAAAAGAGTGAGAAATAATAATAATAATTTAAAAAAAACATGGAACTCATCAACATGAAGGTATAAAATAGCTGTTCGTAAAAGTTCTTGATAACCTAGCTTGAGGTCCAGTTTGAAGACACCAACTAAAGACCATACTGTATTAGAAGACAGTTCAGAAATAATGAAAGTCATGCAAAGGCCTTAGAAATCTTGGAGTTGTCCTGGATGGAAACGATTTCGTGGGCAAAGAATAACAGTATATTTGTCATGTCACTTTTCCCAGAAAGTTTTCTACTTGAAGTATGCCCTTGAAAGGAAAAACAAGAAGAAAACACCCAAGACACCAAATTAGAAACTTAAAAAATAGTACTTTGCGCTATAAAAAAACATAGTTGTATAACATTTCAAGGATGAATTTTAAGTACATTCAAGTCTTGAGGCAGGAAACACCTGCCTAGTTCTGATAAACTTTAATTTCTAATTTGACTTTTAAGAACCTCCGGAATGAAGGGGTAAACAGTATTGATCTGAGTAGATTTTGAGATTCACAGATGAGCTGAGAGAGTTTCCTTCAAAATGGAAGACCTATCACAAACATTAGGGGTAAAAGGAGACTGACTTGGGTGAGGGTCAAGGCCAGTCATTCCTAATTTTCAACTGAGAAAATCTTTGGTGATATGCAGCGTGGGTCTTATTGTTCAGTTTGCTGCAAAAATACTTTTAGCAGTGAGATTGGCAAATTTATCTGTTGTAAATCATAATGATAGCCTTGTTCTCACTCTGCATAGGAAAGCAGCTTTCTTTTGCTAAGAAAATTCCAAATAAGAATAATTGAGGAATACTTTATTTCATGTCTGTAAGAAGAAATTATAATATTTTATTTCACACAGGACTGGGTAAATAATTGAAGGCATTGCAACAAGAAAGAAAACCTTAGATACGCAATTCACAGAGTCTCCTTCTCATGTGGGAATGAAGCTGTGCTAAATAAAATCACTATACTCTCTTCAGATACTGATGAGGATATGGAGGATGCATTTAGCATAAAATACAATAACTATAGTAAAGTAGGAGGGATGTCTCCTCCTGACTTCCTTTTGAGCTTTAAAACATTTGAAATGAGATTATAGGAATTTGGCTGTATAAGTTGTTCTTTAGCTTCCTGTAAGTTGTTGGTACTAGAGTAGTCCATTATGGAGAAAGAAAGAAATGACATGTAGCGATAGGTGAATAGGGAAAGATATAGCCTTATCCCAGAAATCTTTATAGGAAGCTCTTAGATATACTTTTCTTGCTTATTTGCCTTTTCTGCATGTCATCTCCTTGGTCAACAATCTCTTGGTCAACTCTAGAACAACTCTGTTCTATCTATGAATTCTAGGTGGGCCTTCGTATTTTTCCCAGTCCCCTATCTTAGATGGACAGGTCACTGAGGCCTGACTTCAGGATATTCTTTTTCCTGATTTCAGAGTTGGACACAGCACCTGAACTAGACCAAACAAAATCCTCCTTGAAAATTTTATCAGAGCTATTAGAAAGACATTTCCTTCTCACTGTAGTCCCTGGATGGTAGGATACAAAACTGGGTGGTCACCTTCACCATAAAGTAGGTGAGGTTGGGTAGCATGTGTAAGAATAAAAGGGACAGAGAGGAAAGCAGTACCAAAGTGTGGAAGAAATGAGCAGAACCACTAAGATCTTTTTACACTTCTGGATCTAGCCATGTCTAACATTATACCTCCCATTGTATTTTCAGTTCTGTGATCCAATAGTTTTCCTTTGGATCTTGTTAGCATGGGGTTAAGTTTTGTCATTTGCACAGAGATGACTGCTTAGCCAGATAGTCTATGGGTTAATAGAACGATAGTCATTGAAGTCATACTTATTTGAACTCTACCTCTCAGAATTCATGAAGTTCTACCCTGGGATTTTCTTCTGAGGTGAGGTAGGATGTTGTTATATCGTGCCTGGTTTTCTCAGAGAGGTCAACCTAACCCTACCTGTGCTAGCATAGTTTTAAAAGTTTAACATGTTTATATGTGTATGTGCACCCCACATTAGGAATATGTGATGAAGATTTTAGTATTGTTTTCTTTTATTTGTCTCCCTCCCATGGAAAGATATTATTTTTTCCTCCCTGATCCATTGACACAGCCTTGACCAGGTGATTTTCTTTGGCCAAACAGACATGAATGAAAGTGATAATCTCCTTGTATAAACAGGATTTGCATGAGCTATCATGTTGTTCTGCCATTGTTGTTTTACCCCCTCTGCTAAGAAAAATGGATGTCCCAGATAGAAACTGCTTCTTCAGCTTAGATCTTAGAGTGAAGAAATTATGAGAAATAGAGCCACCATCAACTTACATCTGATAAATAATGTGAGCAGGATATTTGAACTCTTCTTCAGTCCAAGTTTAATACTTTTTGTAAGTCCCCGAGATAAGTAGTTTTGTTTGTTGCAGCAACAAAGCCTAAGAAACACTGACTGATATATTTAAACATACCAACATTCAAAATTAGGAAAAATTATTAAAATTGATGATTCACAGTAGCAATAGATGTCTCCTTTAAATGAAAATTTTCTCTGATGCATTTATAATATTTAATTTTCCAGAAATGTTAATTTACACATGATAAATGAAGACATTCATTGTAAAATGCTCCTGAATCCTGAGTGTTTTAGTATCCCATTTTCTGCTTTGATTGTAGTCTCTGGGCTCTGGTTGTTCTACATGTCTCACAAATACAGTAGTCTGGGTCGACTGGACTGTTGATTTGGTGGATCTCTGATGCATTGTTGTTCTAAGTTGACAGCCCCTCAGCTGTTCTGTCAGCCACAAGAGAAGGCCCTTGTCACGGTAGCACCTCCTTTGTAATAGCCTCACGTGGTCAAGGTCGATGGACTGTACAGTTCTTTTAACAGCTGTTTCTTATTGTAACCCATCACACCCTGAGTGCTGTGTAGCCCCGACACCAACCCTGATCTCTAAGGATGGATATCACATCCTACTTCTGAGGGGCTCAGTGGGTCACCCTGCATCACATTGTGCTTTCTAGATGCACCATACACAGAAAATTGCTTTCGACTTCTCTCCTCTTTGATTTGTTCACTGTGTTTCATTTTCTTATGTCAGCTGTCATCATGCTCACTTTTATCCCTCTGCTATTACATTCCTGAGCTTCTACAGTATTTTGAGTTGTGCTACTTTCCCTTTCATATCTTTGGCATAAAAATGCATCCAATAAACACACAATTGGGCACAATGGTGCATACTATTGTAATCATTAATTTGAATTGCCAATTTGACTGGATTAATAGATACCAAGGATTAAGAGGGTTATGGGTGTGTCAATAAAAGGGTGCGTCTATGAATGATTGGCATGTGGGATAGCCAACTGAAATGGAGACCCTCCCTAATTGTGGGCAACACCGACCAATAGCTTGATGGCTTGGATGGAATAAAAGTTGGAGGAACAAGGAAGCAGCCGCGGATGCATGCTTGATTCTACTTGAATGGCTCCTTGATTGCTGCTGTGATCATCTGAAGATCTCAGACTCTCACTTCTTCACTCTTCCAAAGTGGATTCCTCTGGAAGCCTTTGCTCTCTGACTGGGGTAGCACTGTTGATCCCTTTTGCTCTGGGGCTTCAGTCTCTTGGACTATGAAGCTACTGGTTCTTCCAGCCCTCCAGCCTGCAGATGGCCATTGTGACTATCCAGCAGAAGGTCAGGTAAGCCAACCTAGTAAGTTGCCCTTTTATAATTGCTTCCTGTTGATTCTGTTCCTCCTGAGAACCCTAATACACCTATAATCCCTGTAACTCAGAGGCTGAGGAAGGAGGCTCCCAAATTTGAGGCTAACCTCAGGGATTTAGATACTGTCTCAAAATTTTTTAAAAAATGAAAGGAACTAGAGATATAGCTCAGTGGTAAAGGGCATCTAGATTCAATCCCTAATAATACAAAGGAGGTAAAAACAAACAAACAAAACCCTACAATAATTCCTATATTTTCATTTGATTTCCACAGATTTCAGCTCTCTCATAATTGGAATAGAACCTGAGAGTGAAGTCGGAGTGGCAGGAGGAAAAGAGAACTTTTGTGATGTGCTTATTGTTTGGATAGGAACTGTAATAACTGAAAAGTAGATTTTTTTTCATATTTGACATATACAGAAATAAAACTCAGGAGGTTAAGTAACTCGACTGATGATATAGCTGGTAAGCAGTGGAACAGGGATTCTGAAAGATCCCCATTTGGCTTCAATGTGCTTCATCTTCTTCTATGTGAGATTTTTTTCTTAGAATTCGGTGATAAAGGACTCAGGGCATGAAAGGGTATCTATGATTTGGGGCAAGTTACTTAACCTTCCTAGTTAGTGAAGAAGTTGAACAAACTTTAACGTATCACAATATTCTATGAATCTAAAATGCTTGCCCCAAAGCCTATGTATTCACTCCATTAGAGAAATGCAAGAGATATTTCTTCAATTCATTGTTCTTTTCCTACCAACTCTTTGGCTCTGGGATTCATGCTCGTGTTCCTTGGTGAAATTTAATCCAGTACTTCTGCTCTGCATTTTACATATTCCCATGCAGACAGAAAAATACATCCAACGCAACCCCTTACTTTTACATAGTTTCTCCCCCTTATTGTGTCTTTCCTTCCACAAGTAGCACATTCAAGAAAATCTCTCTCTAACCCATTGCTGTATCATTTTCCATGTGTTTTAGGCTTAGCTGTCTATTTTTTTTTTAATTGAGGGAAAATCCTGATATCATACAATTTGCCATGCTAACCATTTAAAAATGTACAACCTAGTGGCTTTTAGTATATGCACAGGCTCATGCCTCCATCAGCACTAGCACATTGGAGAACATTTGCCTCACACCAAGGCAGCCCCCCATCCACGAAACAGTCATTACTATTCCCCCTCTCGCCCAGGCCCTGGTATCCACTCACCTGTTTTCCATCTCTATAGATTCCCCTCTTATGGAAATTTCATAGAAATAGAATCACAGGCTCTGGGGGCTTTTTTGCTGGCTCTCTCCCTTGGTGTGATGAGTCCAGGATTCACCTTTTGGAGCTGTAGGCTTGCTTTTTAAACTTTACAGTCTATTATGATTGATTCATAATTCCTGGCCCCCGTTTCCTATGTCCACAGGTGACTTGACCCCTGTGTGGCAATCCCGGGCCTGGCCCTTCTCTCCTGCAGGAGCCTCTTTCCTTCCTGGGCATCACGTGGTGCACCTGAGGTTTTTCTTTTGTAAACTCTGCTGACTCACTTTTCTCCTGGCACTCACACAGTGATATTTTTCAGGGTTCTACTGGGGCTCATTTCCCTTTATATTCTCTTTTTTGGTCCTTTACCTCCTTCCAAAGTTTCAGTTGCCACACTTTAATCATTCCCAGAAGCGGTTACTTTTTTGGTTGCGTGATTAGCCCTGCTCCCTCATCCAAGTCCCCTGTCACATCCCTGCACCCTTTGGACTTGGTTCTTCTCTCCCTTCCTCATCTATGTAGTTTAATGTGGCTCCTAACAGTCATGCTCCTGGGACGTGATTCAGACGACTAAAGTCAAAAGATAAATATATAGCCTACATTGGACCAGCCAGAAACCTCTCCTAGAAGCTTATTAATTGGGACAAAGAGAGAGAGAGAGAGAGAGAGAGAGAGAGAGAGAGAGAGAGAGAGAGAGATATTGATTTAATCTCTCTTTCATGTGTCTAGTTCTTAAGAAAATGAGGCTAGTAGCTATCACAAGTATGTTTTTACCATGAGGTAAAAACTAAGAAGGGCAGATGACATAAATGGAGAAAGTTCTGGCAAGCCCGGGTCTCAGTGTTTTTGGAGCTTGGCTGCATTCCTGCTCTTGGTATACAACTAATCCTTTCCAAAGTACATCATCAGCCATCAGTTCAGGCTGGTTCTTGCAAAAGAGCATGACTAAAGGGGACACAGCACCTCTGGACCTAGATATTTAAGAGCAGGGGCGCTGTTCATACATTCTCATCCCTGTCAAGACCTAGGCATGGCCAAGGTGACATTGAGAACATGGGAAAAAGATGGGAGGACCCAGGAGATTGCATGGAGCAGACCACCCCCATCCTAACACAGGCTGAGCAAGAACAGACTCATGGTGTGAAGCCTCTTAGATTTGGAAAGTTTAGCTAAAATAATACTAGAAATGCTATTTGCCCAGACTAGTGTGTTATCTCAAGGTCATCTCAAATATAGCATGCCTAACACTACATCCATCATCTTCCCTTTCTCTCTGGTATCCTCATCTTAGTAAATGAGTGCAAAGTCTATTAAGCCAGAAATCTCCGTGTTATAACTGACGGTTCTATTTCCTATGATTTCTATCATTTCCATATATGCCTGTTCATCAACCATATTGATATGATATATAAAATCTCTCATCTCTGTCTTTTTCTTGTCTATTCCACTGTCAATACCTTCTTCTAGTCCTTGGCATTTCTTATTGGGTTACTGTAATCCCTTCATAACTAGTCTTTCTATCTTTAGGTAATATCACTTCAAATCATTCTTTCCTCTTCTGCTATAATAATATTTTAGCACAAAATTTATATTCTGGTTCTCACAATCTTTTAATGACACCTTAACATTTTATAGATAAAAGCCATGAAATTCCATTTGCCTGCTACGGCCCCCTTCTGACTTGTCAGTTAGAATTATTTCTTTGAGCACCAGTTGATATGACAATGACCCACTACTACAGCCAAAGCCAAGGGACAAGGGCCTGAATGAAAAGCAGCCCTCTGAGTAGAAGTGGTACTAGTCCTCCAGCTCTGCCTAAAAGTTTTTCCATATTGCCCTGTGACATCTTGACCTGATCAGATTCCCTACCCTAGGAAGTATTCATGAGAGCAATCAGAGAGACATAAATAGTATCAGAATCACAGAAGAGACTTCTAGTGCAGTCTACTGCCTGAAGTCACTGGGGAGCAACAGCTATGATGCTTTGGAAACTGGGGTGAGCAGAATCCATGAGGTGCAGAGGAGAAGAAAGAAGTGGTGAGGCAGAAGATGTAAGTTCAGGCCCATTAAGACTAAGACCTGGAGGAGTAAAATCTGAAGTCCCTGAGTCCCTGCAGCAGGAGTCACCAACAGCCATTTGGGAGGAGATGCATTTTCCCGAGGTAGCCAGAATATCAATAAACCTGGAGCGGTTGTTGCGGGCTGATCAATATTCTACTTTTCTGTGCCACCTGACTCTTGGGCTTATGAGATGTTGTGTGTGTTTCTTCACTCCTGCACCTAATCTAATAAAGCACCTTCTCTTCAATTAGGACGAATGTCGCAGCTTGGTTGCTTATAATCAGCAGCCTCCTGGTCCCCCAGGCATGGTGACTTGCCCTCTGCCTTTTCTCCAGCTCCTCTCTGAGGACCTCCACTCACACAAGGTGCTTCAATTCCGCAGGACTGTGTAGCGCTCTGAATGCTCTGTGTTCCTACCAACTGTTTCCTTTGCACATGCGGCTCCTTGTTTCATAGAAGGGCCCTTCATCATTGTCTCATTTCTATTTATTCTTCAAAATACAGCCCAGGTGCAAACCTCTCTTCTGTGCCTTGCCTGACCCCTTATTCTCTGTGCGTGTTTTGGATTATATATTGCTCCTCTGTGCTCCCATGGTTCATTGGGCATGCTATTGTCTGATTGCTAATTTATCACACTATGATAATCATCTCTTCCTCTCCTTTTTTTTTTTCTCCTGTACTTGTGAGCCTGCTTAAGGCAGTAGTTATATCTTGCTTACCTCAGTAACCCTAGCCAGTGGACAGAGCCTGGCACACAGTAGGTGCCTGCAGAAGGATGACTGAATACTTTCAGTTTTTTAAGCCAATGCTTATTGATTGGCAATGAATATAATATTGAGATTACTTAATATGTTAATTTACTAGAACCACCATAACAGTAATACAGACCGGTTGGCTTTACCAACAAAATTTTGTTTTCTTGCAATTCTGGAAGCTACAAGTCTGAGATCAAGGTGTCAGCAAGGTTGGTTTCGTTTGAGACCTCTCTCCTTGGCTTCCAGATGGCTGCCTGGGTCCTGTGTCTTCACACACTCTTCCCTTTGTGTATGTTTGTATTCAAATCTCACCTAATAAGGACACTAGTCAGATTAGGATTTACCCTAATAACCTCACTTAGCTTAATTAGCTTTACAAACTATTTCTGCATACAGTCATATCCTCAGGAACTGGGGTTCAACGTATGGGAAGACATGATGGGCCGCACACTCTGAATTACCAAATCTAGTTATCTTTTCCCTAGAAGCTCTGGGCTTTGCTTTGCATTCAGGTAGAAAACAGACTTGACAGAAAAGTAAGGGCAGCTTACAGGAGATCCAGTGAGAGTCTGAAGGAGTTGCATGTGACAGCGAGGGAAACGTTAAATGAAATAAATCTCAAAGGCCTGGCTGGCTGATTCCAGGGGCAGTATTCTCCCGTACATTGGGATCTCCTCCAGGCTTCCAGCATGTGTGGGCTGCAGGGTTCTTAGTCCTGGTGGCCCCTTCCATGGTTCATCCCTATACCTTGGCGCAGAGACAAGTAATTACCAATGCTGTAAGGTGCTGTTCTGGAAGCTCTGTGAAGCTGCCAGATGAACAAGACAGTCTGCTTGGGGCACAGAAAGAATTAGAAGCAAACGGTTACCTGTTTCAGATCCATTTCCCTCCCTCTCCTGGTCTCCTAAGATTTCTTGTAAGAACACGCTATTACAAATAGTGCTAACTCCTGTGCAATTGTGCTGAGCGATAACTCGGGGACTCGAGGGCTGCAGGCTCTACGTCCTGTTCTCTATTGATTCACCGTGTGCTCCTCACTAAGACACTTAACCTTTCTATGGCTCAGGGTCTTTGAAAAAAAATGACGGTATCTGTGACATTCCTCATCAGGCCTTGTGATAAACAAGCAATTAAAAGGGCTCTGAGTATATAATTACAGCTTCATATAGCTATGGCTATTTTCTGTTCATACACACACACACACACACACACGAGTCAATACACTTACATGATAGAGGAAGGGGGAAAAAGCCTACTGTTTTCCCAGATGAAATAATGAAATAAGAAATACATCGCTTAGGGGCCAGGGTCCAATTTATTGTGCTTTCAGTAATTTATTTCCATGAATAAACTCATCCAAACTACATTATATTTTTTAATGCCTAGTCGTGATACTAAATTTTCTTTGTATTTATTTCTTTGCAATTCACTTATTCACTCATTTTGGACTATCAACTCAACTGGGCACTAGAGAAGATAACTTGATTGTCTTCAAAGATCCCCCAGAGTAAAGAGAAGAGTTCCAGTCCCAAACTCTGAGTACAGGTAGGAAGTCTCCTGCTATATTTTGCAGTAGGCATCTCCCTATTCCCCTGTGTGATAGGCACTGAGCTATATCTCTATGTCCAACCTATTGGGGAGATACTTTTTATTAGCTTCATTATTTAGAAGAGGTAATAGAAACTCAGAGAGGTTAAATAACTTGCCTAAGGTCACAATGAATGGCAGAGCTAGATATCAAATCCAGGCTTGTCACTTTGCCACTGCACAGTATTTCTTTTCCATCAACTGGCCTTTAAGATACAGACTTCTACAGGTAAAAGGAAAAAAAAAATTGTTCTTCACATCTCAGCTTCAAAGAGTTCTTTAGTAATTTTCATTAGGATATATCTGCATGCTAGAAAAATATAGATGAGCCAGAAAAAGGTGTTGTTTAAAAGCTCATTGGTGTGATATGTTTGACATCCACACAACCCCCATGCCAAGAATTTGTGAGACTCTGTAGCTTGCGAAGACAGAATTCAATTATGAAAAATACAACACAAATGTTAGCACGTTGCTTTGCTCTTTACCACATTTTGCACATTTTGTAAATCCCTTGCAGAGGGACTTTAAAATAAGCATGATAAAAAAAAATCAAATTTTTGAACTTCAAAATTTCCATGATTTCTGTCTCTCGCTCTATCTTAAGAAGAAACCCATAAGTTCAGACCTTTTCTCACTAAGCTGTTTCTAGGAGCCCATCTTC
The DNA here is from genome assembly GCF_047511675.1 of Marmota flaviventris. Classification (NCBI taxonomy): domain Eukaryota; kingdom Metazoa; phylum Chordata; class Mammalia; order Rodentia; family Sciuridae; genus Marmota; species Marmota flaviventris. Next base: position 21,979,042 of record NC_092508.1, read on the forward strand.
CATTGTTCTCTGGGTGAACTCAACTTCTCCCCCTGGCTGGGCTGCTGGCTGGGTGATGTCTGCCACTGTTAAACTGGTAGGGCTGTGGGTGAGTACGAGAGCGAACCACATATGGTTAGCATTTGAAGGCTCCGAGGGAATCCCAAGTTCAAAGCCCTTTGTTTTGAGGTACAGTGCTATGACCTAGGGTGGTAAAGTGAGGTGTCCAACACCCAATAAACTTATGGCAAATCCTGGGGAAGAATTCAGACTCCCTGACTTCTCACCATCTGGATACTGGATTGAAAAGTTCTACTCCCAGATTCATGTCTGCCCAGAACCTGAGAATGTCACCTTCTTTGACAATAATGTCTTTGCAGATATAATTAGTAAAGATGAGGCCATATGGGAAAGGGTGACCCTAACTCCATGACTGGTGTCCTTATGAGAAGAGGAAAGAAGACACAGGCACACAGGGGAGAAGGCCATGTGAAGAGGGAGGCAGAGGCTGGAGCGGTGCTTCTGTAGCCAGGGAACACCAAAGATGACCAGAAACCACCAGAAGCTGGACTAGGAAGGAAGGCTTCTTCCTGAGGGTCTCTGGACCCTTGGACTTCAGACTTCCAGCTTCCAAAACTGTTAGAGAATAAATTTCTGTTTTAAGCCACTCAAGTTTGTGGCACTTCGATAAGGCAACCCTGGGGAAGCAAGTTAGTCCCTTGAGCTTAGCCACAGTTCCTCTTCTGCACCCTGTTACTAGATAAAAAGTCTAATGTTCCTCCATTGCCAGTGGGTGAAGAGTCCCGTTCTCAAACATGAAGGGCAGCATTTGAATCTATAAACTCAATAGCTGGCTCACTCACTCTCACCTGACAAACCCGCTTATTGTTGTTTTTGTTCCAATTAGCTGCAAGTCACCTTAAATCTCATCACAGGAAGCATCAGTCTATTTAAATTCAATGTAAATGTATTGCTGCTTGTTTTTATACCCGACAGGAGACAGGGATAGGACATGGAGAAATTACTCCCTAGGTGTTGTGGGTCTTGAAATCTAGAAGTGATAAAAGAGAACAAATTGTTGGAGGTTAGAGGGAGAGAGATATTGATATTCTGGGCATCAAATCCCTAAATAAAAATTGACTGGCACATTATAATGTTCAAAAATCCCTTCCTTCCCTCCCTTCTTTCCTCTCTTCCTTCCTTCCTTTCTTTGCCAGATATGTTATTCTGATCTTTGTCATATAAATGAAGTTGAAAACCTAACAGAAAAACTCAAATAGTTGCCCCATTAATTCAGATTACTGTATTTCAGTTTATCAAAGTCTAAATTCATCTCCTGCTGCCCATTCATTTGTTTTCTTGGAAATTGTAGCAATAATTCTTATTTTGCACTCAATCTCCATCCAGACAGGGGTTGAGGGCTCAGCCTTGGTGCCTGGAAATGACATTTTATGCTGAAGCTCTTGGGTTTGTTTACACGACACATAAACACTCAGTCAGAACTTCACATTTCAAGCCCCCTTATTCCTGTAATGGGGATGCTGAAAGAGGGAGAGTGTATTGATTTCAAGCCGCTGCTCAGGTATTGCTGTTTGTGATCAAAGGAAGGAGACAGGGAGGGGTGGGTGCTTTGCTGTCAGGAGTGGCTGAGAAAATGAGCACTAGTACATTTGGTGCAAATGGTCTTTTGACACTTCTCCCTACCCCAGGAATGGATAAATGCTCAGACTCCAAGACAATAGGGATTAAGGAAAAATAAGGTGAAAAAAAAAAGAAAAGAAAGAAATCAAACTGGCTATCAAGTAGACTAAAATCAGTGATAAATGAAACTTTTGTATTTTTCTATCACCTTGTCACAATATGTAGACATAACTATTGCTTATTTCTTTCTTCCTTTTGTTGGTGGGGGAACATAGTAAGAAAAAGACAAAGAAAGTCTCCAAGCTGGCACTGGGATGGAGGGAAGAGGTAGATCACAGGCATGAGAAGGAGTTATGGGGCAGGAAGAAATGAGTAGTCTGTTTTAGGAAGAAATTGATTTATTTTACATATTCCTTAGGATACTTTTTCTTTTGCTTTCAGTCATTTTTATTTTTCCTATTTATTAAATTACCTTCCTTATATTGAACATTAGTTATCTTGTTAACCAAGAACATTTTTAAAGATATATTAGGCACCAGTGTCTGGGAGGTGGTATCTTTTGCACAAACATGATAATGAGGCTCTGCGTTGATTTTATTTTCAAGAATCCAATAAAGTATTTGTGATGCTTTTCTAAGAAGGTAAAATTAAAGATAGCAATAGTGCACTGTGCATTTCAAACAGCTAGAAGAAATGACTTCAAAGGTCTTCGCCATGAAGAAATAATAAGTGTTTGAGGAAATAAAGATGTTTAACTTGATTGGAACATTGTATAATGTGTACCTACTTTGAACATTATGACACCCTGTTAATACACACAACATTTGTGTCTTTATATATTGATTGAAAACAATAATTTTTAAAATAAATTTTTAGTTGTAGATAGACACAATACCTTTATTTATTTATTTTTTATGTGGTGCTGAGGATTGATGGGTGTTCCTCACACGTGCTAGGCAAGCATTCTGCCACTGAGCCCAAAATAATAATTTTTTTTTTAAAAAAGGAAAGGAACCTGGATAGTACCAATGCTATCATATTACAAAATTAGAATTTAGTCCATATTTCAGTGTTTGTAATCAGGATTGTTAAACATTAGAACTGTAGTTTGTATAAAATCTAAAGCCAGCACCTCAAGGCATGGCAGATATCATTATTTGTGTTGATTTTCAAATATACCAGTGTACCAGTTGCTATTGCCATATAGCAAACCACACCAAAGCTTGGTGGCTTAAAAAGCCATGATTTATTACTTCTTATACTTCTGGGAGTGACCAGTTTTTCAGTGGCTCTCCCAAGCTACACACAAGCTTTCAGTCAGCTGTCAGCTCAGACATGCTGGAAGTTCTAAAATTAACCTCATTCACAAGTCTGCAATCCTGGCTAGCTGTCAGCTAGGCCTTTAGCTCTCCATGGTCTTTCATAATTCAAGGGTCCATCCTGGACTTCCTTTGGTAATGGCAGAGTGTTGCAAGAGGGTGGCAACAGAGGCTGTCAGGCTCTGAAGATACAGCCTCGGAAGTCTCACAACATCCCTCTCCTGCATTCTACTTGTCACGGAAATTCACAGGGTCACGTTGAAAAAAGAGGTAGACAGAAGAAGACAGGGGGGTTGTTTTAGCAAATCCCTGTCATCATTTTCCAAGATGATTCCTTCCTTAGAAGTTGCATCCCTCTCTCTTCCCATTGTCTTACCACTTGGCTCCATTCTCTGTATTTGGCTTTAGGTTATAATAGTCAACAAATCATCTCATCCCGTGGTGCCCAAGATTGCTATTTGTTCATTCTTTCTTTCTTCATCTGAAATAAACATCCTGCTTCTTGTAGCTTGGCTCAGGGACTCTGGAATAAGGCTAACTTTTCAGTAAGTATGCTCCTTTGCTGTTAGGTGTGGTCAAGGGGCTAATTTCTATCCAATGGGATACAATGTTGTACATTTTGAGGAAGGAAATGTGTCTCTTTTTGTTGCCTCCTCCTTCCTCAAGCATGGAGTATAGATGTAATGACTCATGATCCAGGGGCCATCTTGGATGAGGAAGTGACGCGGGAAAGGCAACAGCCTGGGTCCCTGACTCCAAGAAGTTCTACAGCAGCCCTGGAGCAATTTCTTCTAGATTTCTTGAATATGCATGAAATATACTTAATTGAACATGACTTGGGAATGGTTACAAAATTTACAGAGGAACTCAAATGCTAAAATGTCCCCTTTAATTTTATAATTAGTCATTCTGAATGTAGTGCGACTATCATCAAGTAGTTGTTTGTTTCTCTTTAGACAGCATTTAGGGATGGGAACTTAATTATCTTCTTGCTTAATTATCTTCTTTAACCATAACTTTACAAAATCGCCAACAACACCAATGACTTTTGGATTTTTCTAGTTTTGTTAATTCAAGTTATCTATCTCTTTTATTAACATACAAATCAGGAGCTAGTCATTACTTTTAAAAAATATTAAAACATGAAAACTAATGTAATTTAATTAGATCTAATATTCTTACTAGTTGCTGTATTCTAGATTATAAAATAAATCATTTTAAGTACTGTAAATTCCTTGAGAAAGTGGACACTTTAAAAGGCATTACATTTTGAATGTTCCTTCTTGATGGATACAAAAAGAGATGAAAAGTCAAAGTTTTTCTACCCAAAAGTCCAACAATAAGTACAAATAGATAAAAATGGAAAATAATAAAGTAAAATATTATGCACTAATTAAGATTGGTAATACAATGAATGCAACAAGATAGGAAATTTGTATGGATAATACAGTATCATCACTGAACTATGAATATATCTGTAAAAGATAATAGGGGAATTTATCCCATCAGTTATAAATGACATGATATCATGATAACAAAATTAGTCTGAGGTGGCTTGGCTCATGTGAAGAATTTATAAAGGAAGCAAACTATTTGCTACATTTTGGATCTGGAATGTCTCCTAAAGGCCCATGTATTAAAAGCATGGTCCTCAACCTGATACTAATGGTAGGACGTTTTAGGTCATTGAGAATGTGTCTTCAAAGGGGATTTTTTTTTTTTTTTTTGGACCCCCATCTCTTCCTCTTTTTCTTTGCTTTCTTGCTGCCACGAGGAGAGGAGCATACTCTGCCCTGTACTCCCACTGTGAGCTGCTGCCTCCTTACAAGCTCAAAAGCACCCAGATCAACTAACCATGGACAGAAGCCTCCACAACCATGAACCAAAATAAATCTCTCCTCTCTTAAAATTGACTGTTTCAGACATTTTTTTTATGGTGATGGAAAGCTAACACACTGTTCCATGGGTCTTAAACTCTTCTGCAGGATTAAGATTATTAGAGGGCCCGACTCAGAAGCTACCACTGCCCCCAAACGCTCTCAAGATGACAGCCTCTCTAAGTTCCAACACCTACAACAGGCAGAACTGGGAGGACGTGGACTTCCCCATTCTATGCCAGATGTGTCTTGGAGAAAACCCATATATCTGAATGACCAAAGATAAGTATGAGAAAGAATGCAGAATCTGTGCCAGGCCATTTACAGTGTTTCGCTGGTGTCCTGGAATCTGTATGCACTTCAAGAAGACTAAGGTGTGCCAAACCTGCAGTAAATTGAATAACATCTGTCAGACCTGCCTCTTAGACCTAGAGTATGGCCTGCCCATCCAGGTTCGTGATGCAGGATTGTCTTTTAAAGATGATGTGCCAAAGTCAGATGTCAAAAAAGAGTACTACACACAAAATATGGAAGGAGAAATTTCTAACTCTGATGGAACACGGCCAGTTGGCATGCTTGGGAAAGCCACATCTACTAGTGACTTGCTGCTCAAAATGGCCCGGACCACACCCTACTACAAAAGGAATCAGCCCCACATTTGCTCCTTCTGGGTGAAAGGAGAGTGTAAAAGAGGGGAAGAGTGTCCATACAGACATGAGAAGCCTACAGATCCAGATGAACCCCTTGATGATCAAAATATTAAAGACCGTTATTATGGAATCAATGACCCTGTAGCAGATAAGCTTCTAATGCAGGCTTCAATGATGCCTCGTCTGGACCCACCGGAGGATAAAACTATCACCACACTATATGTTGGTGGTCTGGGCGATACCGTTACTGAGACAGATCTCATAAATCATTTCTACCAGTTCGGAGAGATTCGAAGGATCACTGTAGTACAGAGAACAGCAGTGTGCGTTCATCCAGTTTGCCACAAGGCAGGCTGCAGAAGTGGCTGCTGAGAAGTCCTTTAATAAGTTGATTGTCAGTGGATGCAGACTCAAGGTGAAATGGGAAAGATCCCTGGCAGCCAGAGGAAAAGAAAAAGAGAAGGATGGAACCAAAGATTCTGGGATCCAGCTGGAGCCTGTTCCAGGTCTGCCTGGAGCTCTTCCTCCTCCTCCTGCAGCAGCAGAAGCCTCTGCCAACTACTTCAACCTCCTCCCAAGTGGCCCTCCAGCCGTGGTAAACACTGCCCTGCCACCACTGCCTGGGATCGCCCCGTCCCCCACCCCCAGGTTTGGGGCCACACATGGTCCACCCAATGAGACCACCTGCTCCTTTCATGAGGGCTCCAGGACCAATCCACTATCCTTCTCAGGAACCCCAGAGGATGGGAGCTCATGCTGGAAGATACAGCAGTCGCTAGCACATTGCCACCACTCTGGGCTCCATGGAAGAAAGGGCGCTTTAAAATCCCAGTAAATGAATCTTGGAATACATATATTCTTCCTTCCTTGGTAGTTTCTATGGTTGAAGCTGAATGTGCTCAGATATGGGCAATTGGAGAAGTGTAGCCTTGCTCACCTACATGTGTGAAAAGAATCAGCAGACCTCAAATAAACTGCCATGATCACAGCTAGTGCCATGATTATATTACTAAGAAAACCTTCTGCTAGTCCCTTGAACCTGTATGGGGGACAAGCAGATGGGTAAATTGGAATAGCCAATGGAGTTACCATCTCAATTATATGTTCATTTTGTATCTTGGGGTGTGGGGGGCCAAAAATTGAGCTGCAGTAAAAAACCTTTTAGCCATTTTTATGTCTACTGGGTATTTTATATTTTTATCATCTAAAAAAATAGTACTAATCATCTAGTGTCATAATAAGTATGATTTAACTCTTTTGACGTCACATATTCAGAGACACAAGAAGAAACCAGGACCCAGGACAGCCCAGAATTTTTCTTTTTCTCTCTCTCTCTCTTTTATTTTTTTGGTACTGGGGATTGAACTCAGGGGCACTCAACTACTGAGCCACATCTCCAGCCCTATTTTGTATTTTATTTAGAGACAGAGATGCCTAGTACTTCGTCATTACTGAGGCTGGCTTTGAATTTGTGATCCTCCTGCCTCAGCCTCTCAAGCCACCGTGCCCAGCTCTTTTCCTCATTTTTAAAGTAAAAATTACTTTTTATTCCTATCAGAAACACAAATTTTATGGATCTATCATTGAAGAAACCTGGTGTCTGGGATGAAATTATTTTATTTTAAAGAACTTCCCATCCAATACCTTCTTTAACAAAATAAAAGGCAAACCTTGGAGTGTGTTTGGAACAGAAGACTCAGGCAGGAGCCACCACCGGAACTCTGATCTTCCACATTCACCTTCGTGTGTCTTCAGTGTCCCCTTGTGATCTCCTGCTTCTGGGCAGAGGACTGTTGGTCTTAGAATGTTTGGATATAACTGAATTGTAGGTGATGAGGGAAATTTGATGTTGTGTTGTATTGTTTTTAAATAATTAAAATGGGTCAATTTAAAAAAAAAAAGATTATTGGAGGAAATCATAAAATGAATGAGCTTGGAGGGAACACTGCTGAAGAGGCTTTTGTGGAAGCATCAGTTCTGCCTAAAACTCTCTGTCCCATTTTGGTGGTAGTAGTTCCTGATCCCAAGTCTAATCATGGAACCTATGTAAGAGTTTAAAATGTTTCCTGCATTTGAAGATATAGTAGACCCATGCTGGCTTAGGCCTAGGAAATCAAAGGCAGTTTAGGGATTAGGGACTAGGAAATAATGGAGGTGACTGAATGGCTGGCCAACTCCTGTGTCAGAATCAGGAGGGAGCTGCTGCTGCTGCTTGGAGATGTGTGTCAAGGTCAGAGATGGCTGTGGGTCACATGAGAGAGGGAGCCAGTGTGGGGCTATTTGGGTTCTTCCCCAGGAGTGTCACGTAGTGCACTCCCTGCCCTCTTAGAAACAGAAGTTTGTGGGTGGGTGCATGGGGAGGGCATGGAGCAGCAGGACCTCACCTTCATACCTGTGCCTGGGTTCTGGATGGTGGCTGGAAGAAAGGGTATTTGACATTAACTCACATTTGGAGTTTTGATTAGTATCTTAAGACTAGACATTCTAATGAATTGTGACTGTGTTCATGACCTAAAGCGCCTAAGACCATGTCTACATTGTAAATTCAACTGAAGAAGTTTAAAGACAAGGTAGGAATTGAGGAGAAAGCTGTTTGTTTATGATCTGTGTTAGCCTTGATCAATAAATTAGTTACATGCTGAACATTATCTGAACCAAAGTGACTTTTTAAAATAGCTGTTTTAGCCAGGTGTGATAGCTCACACCTATAATATCAGCGACTCTGGAGGCTGAGGCAGGAGCATCACAAGTTAAAAACCAGTCTTAGCAGCTTAGCAAGTTACTAAGCATCTTAGCGAAACCCTGTCTTAAAATAAAAAATAAGGGCTGGGAATGCAGCTCAGTGGTTAAGTACCCTGGGATCAAATCCCAGTTCCAAAAATCTAAAAATAAAAATAAAAAACAGAACAGATATTTCTCCTTCAATACCATTCCCTTAATAGTCTAATAACTTTAATAGTTAATGAAATTCAAAGAAAGATGTGGACCTTTATTGTACATTCAGCCTAGCACAGGGATTAAGTCAGCCAACCTAGGTTCAAACCCTGTGACTTCATTTACTAGTCCTGTGATCTTAGCCAAGATGCTTAGTATGTTTAAGGATTTGTGTCCTCAGCTATACAATGGGAATAATGAAAATCACAGGCACTTTGTAAATTTTTGTGAGGCTTAAATTAAGCTCCCCTGTAAAGCACTAAGTGTTCCACATGAGCTAGCTTTTGTTTTTGTTATGGTTCCAGGGATGGTGATGAAAGTAGAAAGGCATGGCCTCTCTCCAGTGGTTGTGGTCAAGGAAACAAAAGAGATCATCTTATACATTAAGGGGTGCTTACAAGATTTCTACCACAGATGTTTGTACCAGAGAGATTGGTCCCTGTTGAAGTTGAACCAAGGGTGGCTTCTGTAAATTTCTCAAGGTTTGCCTGCAATAAGAATGCAGGACTGTGCCTTCTAGTACATGAGGGGTTAAAGGAGAGCCCATCTTGGCTCCTTCCATTGCTTGGTACTATAATAAGTATGTAGTTCACAGCCTTACTGGGGAGCTGAGTGGTCACACCAAGGGCATCTTATGCTCAATTGGGATTTATCCCTTTTTATCTGGCATATATTTTCTTGATTGTTCAAATCTAAAAAACTGATATTAGCTGGAGGTATTATATAGTTTTAGCAAATGGAAGATAAATTAACATAATGGAAGATAATTATTAAATTAATAATTAGCAACCTTCCCTCCCTCTTCAGAACTTTGATTCGATCATGGTTTAAGAGCTAGGCTCCCTGAGACTAGGATTCTAAAGGGGCTCAGACTCTTTAGAGAAAGTTAATCAAGGCCCTTGGATGTGTAGAGAACACTTTGGTTCCCGCTACATAACCAATTTCTAAGATGAATGTTTTTTTCAAGTTCAGCTTTTTCTTCCTGAGTTTCCACACTATTAATAAGTAGATGAAATATCAAAAAAAGAGAGAGGGAGAAAGAGAGAGAGAGCGCCTGAGAAAGGCAGAGAGAAATATGGTTTCTCTTCCAAATGCACTGAAGCACTGAATAAATATAATTATGGATGTAACGAGGCCAGCTTCAGGTTTTAATCACTGTTTCCCCACTACCTACTAATTTGCTATTCAGTGCCTGCTGTTGTGTAACTTTGGGTCGGGTGGCATTAGCTCACCAGGTAACCACAAGTAATCTTTTTAGTTTAAGCCTGTGGTGCATCAGAGCATGAGAGGCTGGGAAAATTAGATGCACTATGTCCAAATTTTTTTTTTCATTAGTACTTGGCATTGATGCCCTGATCTGTAACCCAGTGAGTATTTTTGCAATCACTATGCTATATGGAAATTAGCATTTTCACCAGAATGCTAACATGTGGTCGATACATCTCACACTGGGTATTAAAATCTAGGCAAGCTAGCAGTTTGAATGTGCATGATTTCGTTATTTATATATATCATTGACATACTGATTTAAATGATACAATATGTGCTTTTTGTGCCAAACCACTCTGCATATTGACTGTAGTATATTTCCCTAAATCTACAAAGACATTAACTCCCAAGCAGAAGATTGCTTCCTCTGAGTGTGAGAGTTATTATCACACTAAGAAAGGGAGATAGGGGGGTTTATCATGTCCTAGATAATATATGAGAAAATGGAGAAATCTCTTGAGACAAAACAGGAGAGAGTCAGGAATAATAAAAACACATATATTTAACTGCTGTGTTCTCTGTTCATGCATTCTATTATCAATAATGTTGTGGCTGCTTTGGATGTGAGAAGATGGACTAATTCTCCTGGATTGAGGCAGAGTCAGAAGATGCACATTCAACTTCTGGCTTTGACAGTATCAATGTGACCTTGGGCCAGTCCCTTAGCTCCTTTGCAATCAGTGGCTTCTTTTTTGCAAAGGAGGTCCTCATGATTGTCAGCAATCACAAAGCCACATATGACTTGCAATTTTTGTTGGCATTTATTCTGTTTTTACAGTTCTGTTTATTTTCCTAGCTAACTTTCAAAAATTGGGAGATTTCACTTAAAAAGCAGATTTCTGGCTTTCTGTTTAATAACAGGAAGACTTAGTATTAGTCTCACATTTTTACATGACCGCCATTGACAAGGGCAGACGGTACTCCATTTGAGATATCACACATTTTTCTCTCATTTGCCATAGGCTCCACTATAATCTCTCTCCAACTTGGGGACTAAATAATAGATCTGCTTACTTATGCTTATTGTTAATTTTCTTTTACTCTTGAGTATTTCCATCTAAAGTGAGAGAAAATAAAAGTCCAAAATAGACCCAAGTTTCAAAAATAGATGGAAAGATACCATTTTTTTTTTGAAACAAAGAATATTCTGCTGGTTTTATTTTAATACAGAGAGTCCCTTGACAGTGTACAGGCTTTCCTTCACATACCTATTTCACTTGCTCAGTCCATATAGCATTTGAATTTGTCATCCCTGGTCCATTTGGGAATAAAATATCATTTCTATAACTTGAAGAAATTTCTTAACAGATGCATAATTTTTTAATTCCCCTTTAGTGTACAACAAAGAGATAATCACTTTGAGAAGATGTCTGGGTCTGTGGGTCACAGAAAGGGCCTTTGTACATGAAATGTAAAGTTTTCAAAACAAGAGCTTTGGGGGCCAGTAAGCAGCAGGCCCAACAGTTATAAGCAATTTGCATCAAGTTAGGGGCTTTGCAAGCCCAATGTGTGCTGAGAGAACAGTTTTCCCAAACTAGATTTGGACTTCTCCCTGAAATCCTTTATTTCCCCAATGAGCTCGTAATTCCGATCCTGCTTGGTATTGCTTTTTTGGCAATCATAGAGACCTGGGTAAAGTGGGAAGTTGGAAAAAGCAAGCCCCAAATAAATCACATCTAATATCCTTCCCTGATAGATGCAGTAAGTTGCCAGCATTTGTCACGTGACAGGTGCGATTAGAAGCATTTTACATATGTTATCGCATTTAATCCTCATAATTACTTTATGAGGAATGTATTATTTTCCTGGGTTCACCTGGGAAATCTAAGTTGCTGGGCGGATAAAGAGTTGATTCAAGGTCAAAGAGGTTGCCCTGGAGAGCTAGTCTCTCTATTGTCATAGGCCCTGCTCAAAATCACTCCACCGTATTATACATTGCCTTGATGGGAACAAAATGAATGGCTTACTTACTCAATAATAGAAAATGCTTTCTCCTCATATGTTGCAATATTTTTTCTACAAATATGCATTTTTGTCTTTCTATAATTCATATTTGAGGAAATTCTCTCATCATTTTTAATGCTCACAACAGACCTGGGAGGCAGGCAGGGTGTCTTGTTGACTTCATTTTGCAAACGAGAAAATAGCCCTGAGAGATGAAATGACTTGCTCAAGATCGCACTGCTAAGGGAAGGGAACCACAGTCTCCTGAGGCCTCATTCACACGGCTCCTATTACGCCAGGCTGCCTCTTCTTTTGGGTTAACTTTGATTGGTAAACCTCTATTTGGGAAAGATATTCTTCTGTTATACAGGCAGGAGAAACAATATGCCTTCAAAGTAAATAGTAAAATATTTTCTAATTTTTTTCCATGTTGCAATGCAGATAGTAATTTTAAAGGATATTGTTGAAAATTGGGGTGTAATGATTTAGGAATCTATGAATTTTAAAACTGCAAGCCCTCCTGTCTTTCATGGATAAAGTTGTCCGATTGGCATGACATCTTGGAGGAGTGTCTGTGATGTTTAAATTCTTTCCTCACAACATCAGGGAAACTACAATTAATCGTCGCACCTAGACAGGTGCTAATGAGACCAAGATGATTGTTGAGCTTCACGCATGTCCATAAATACAGGTTACTATTCTGACCTAGCTCACATTTCACCAAGGATGTAGGAAAGACAAGTAAAGGGGCTATAGATAGATCTGGTCCTGAGGCTCAGTTAGCACATCCCTTCTTGCTGTGTTTTGCATATGTTTTGTCACCTCTGAAACTCACATTGAATTTGTCCTTAGTGTAACAGTGCTGACAGGTGGTAGAAACTTGAAGAGGTAATTGGGACTTTAAGAGGGATTGATGTAGTTCTTATGGGGCTGGGTTAGTACAGTGAGAGGAGGTTGTTATAAAGTGAGGCTGCCCCTTGTTTTTTTTTTTTTTTTTTTTTTTTTTTTTTTGCATGCACCTGCTTGCACTCTTGCCAGGAGGTGCTCACAAAACGTTCAGCAGACACTGGTTTTGTGCTCTTGGATTTCCAGACACATCAGCCTAAACAAATTTATTTCTTTGTAATAATACCTCTTCTCAGATATTCTGTTATAGCAACAGAAAATGGATAAAGATACTTCTTAAATTCAAGGACATCAGAAAACTATTAGGTGTACCTATGTAAATATTTCTACATGAATATTCACCAAACAGGTGGCATAAAAATGTAACATTTCTCAAAGTGTATTCCATGAAATGCTTATAAATATTCTGAAAACAATATATTTAGGCAATAGTTTTCTCTCTAAAATATTTTATACATACTATTTAGAGAGTTTATGAAGTTGCTTTTATCTGAAAACACCATTATGACACATTCTAGTTAGAGAGTTGTTATTATGAAGTTGTGTTTCATCTGATAACACCAACAAATCTGTATGAAACCATCTTAAAGAAAGGTTGCTGTATAGGCTTGTTACCATTTGGATGAGGTGTACCCTAAAGGCTTAGGTGTGAGACAATGGAGCAATGTCTAGTGGTGGTGAAATGATTCGATTCCAAGAGCTATAACTTATTTAAGGAATGAATCCATTTGATAAATTAATAATTTGAAAGAACTTCTCTGCTGAGGGTAACTGTGTGTGGGTTGGTGGTGCATGGCTAGAGGAGGTGGGTCACTGAGGATTATATGCCCACGGGGATTATATCTTGTCCCTTTGGCTCTTCCTTCTCTCTGTGACCAGGTAGCTATGAGGTAAGCAGTTTTCCTCACCATGCCCTTCTGCTTCGATGCTCTGCCTCACCTTGGAGCCAAAGTGATAGTGAGCCAGTCATGGACTGATACTCTGAAACCATGAGTTCAAAATGACTTTTCTTCCTCTAAATTGCTCTGGTGAGGAATTTTGGTAGTAGTGATGAAATATGACTAACACAAAAACTTCTCTGGGTTTGGATGCATTTTCCAGAAATGGACATAAAGTAAGATCAGTTCTCTGTCTTCCTTATAAAGAAGCATGCCATATAATACTAAGCAAAAGTCAAGGTCTGGTCCATTAAAGAACTGATGCTTTCCTCCTTTGAGTTTAGTGAGTAAGAAGACTTGGATACTATAAGTTCAGTATGGTAGACTCTCAAGATATGAGTCTGAGTTTTTGAATCTCAGCCTGGAAGAGAGTCACCAACCATCAAGGAATATTCGTTTAGACCTTCAAATGAATAATTATAAACTACTATCAGTTTAAACAACTGAAAATTGGGTGCTTACCTGTTATAGAAGCTTAACTGTACCCTAATCTAGAACTAATGCATGGAAGATATCAAGCACATTTCTTGAAATAATAGGAACACATTAATGACCATCATATTCCTTTTCTTTATCATCATTATTATTTATTGGGGCATGATTTAAGTGAACTCACCATTTTATTAGTTTTAAGAAATTAGCTTAATTTCTCATGATATTAGAAGTATGCCTTAATATTTTTCTGTTTTCACTTTTGATTACAGAGTAGTGTTAAGTTCTACTAAATTATTTACCAAAAACATTTGAAGCAGATATTTCTGAAAATTTATTTCAAAACAAATATTTTAAAGTTGTTGTTGGAAAAGAAGAAAAAACATTAACATTCAAAAATGGTGATTACATATGAAACATATCACTTTGGTTAAAGAGCCCAAGTTGATATCTGATTATGGTGTGTTACATATATTTTCACACTGAAAATGCAAGCCCACCTTTAGAATCCCTGATAAGTAGAGTATCCACTGACTTGTCTGACAGATTTGGTGGCTCTAAATTACAAATGAATATTGTTAAATATAGTACCAGAAAATTCTACTTCCACAGCAACCAGGGAAGTCAGCCAGTATTGGTATCAATCTTCATGCCATCACCATGGAGACATGAAATGTCAGTTTTCTGGAGACAGGTCTTGTATTCAAGGTCTTTTTAACCTGTTGTCTATCTTTGGGTGAAGATGTTCCCCATCAAGACTTCTTATATTCAAGGATGGTTTTCATTCATTGTGTATGAATTGAACATTCAGAAGCATGACTGTGACATACTTTATCAAAATCTTGTTTAGCTTTAAGTCACCTTTGATGTGTTTGTTATGATTGTTGCAAACACCTATAGCTTTGGTGCATGTGCATACAGACTATTTTTTATAACAAATATTTATACTTTCTCCCTAATTTTGGCCTATTATGAAAATGTCATGTGTTTTGACGCCTATCAAACATGAACCTATTTTTCTGAAACTTGCACTCTTATTTTCCTTGGGGGAACACACACTCTCACTGCCCAGTGACTCTAGTGCTGTTGTCTTCATCCCCATCAGGGATGAAAATGTGGCTCCAGCACCCAGGGGGATTGTTTCAGGAATCTGACTAACCTCAATTCTAGCCAATTTAAGTCACATTCAACATTTATGTTACAAAAAAATAGCCTTTCTTTTCCTCCACAACCAGATATAAATACATGAGGAAGAACATCTGGATCTGCTGGCAGCCCTCAGGTCACCATGAAGTTCCTCAAAATCCAACCAATAGAAGAAATGCAGGCTTTCTCTTCTAGTCCCTTGATTTAGCTAGGCCTACTGCCAGGTGCCCTGGATGTTTAAGATAGGTAAACCTTTTTGACCTTTATGTTACTTGCAACTAAAAAGCACTCACCAATGCAACCAGAGAAAATAAGAAAGTTCAAACAAGGTTCAGAACACATCTATAGTAACAAAACCCATGGAATCCTATGAATTTGTTGTAGAACCCTAACCTCCATTCAGTTTTGCTCTTTGTTTATGAGGTATATGAATGCCTGTTACCCAGGAAGTGCACTCACGAAGCACACTTTGGCTGTGTGGTGTAGTGGAAAATGCATGGGTTTTGGATAGAAAATAGTGGGGAACACAGGTGTTACAATTTTCCATTCATGGTCCCCATGATAAGTAATTTTCTATTTTAGTCACATCTGTAAAAGGTCTATTGAGAAGATTAAATGAGATTACATGTGTTCAGTAACTGATATGGCTGACCAATAAATGTCTATTTTACAGACAAACCTACTTTGTATAGCTTTCATCCAACTTATTCATCCTACAGTGCCTGAAACAATTCAATTTTACCAACTTCTGCCTTGGCCTGTTGATTGATTGATTGATTGATTCATTGAATTTTAGTCTCCAATGAATTTCTATGAATAACCTTACTCTTCTATTTAATTATACATAATCATAGATTCATGAGAAGCAAAGTAAGGCCAGAAAGTTCAAGGGGAGCATGTTTTGAGCTACGAAAGTTTTCTTCCAACAGGTTTCCAGGAATGTAATTCAGCTCAGAGCATCTTGAACCTGAATATGCTGGGAAGATGACCGAGACATTCTTGAAAACAATAAAAATGATTGAGCAGTCATTTATATAGCCTTTAAGAGTGAATTTAAATTCATGGGGAAAATGTGCTTGGTAATCAGGATGATTAAACTATGACCTTGAACCTAATTTTGACCCAGTCTTCACCTGCCCATTACGTGATCATGTATCTGTCTCATTAGTGGGCTTCAAACAGAGGTTGTTACTTATTCTTTGAGAAATAAACACCTTTTTTTTTTTCCCTATAAGGAATCTCCCAATATTAGGTATTTGGTGTTGAAGTTCCTGAAATAATAGAAGTCAATATTTCCAAGTTCTAAGAACAAGATACAGGTGCTATCATCTGGAATTAGATTGTTCTTTGCCAGTGGGTGTTTTAAGTGTGAAATTACAGATGAGTTAAGTGCTAGGACTCTCAGAAGAACAGGACAAGATGAGTGAAAAATATCTAGTAGTGTGGGTCCAGAAGAAAGAACAAAAAGAATTCACAGATACTTTCAAATGAAGTTTCCAATCCCCATCTTAGTTTCCTAGGCACTAATCTTTCAATTATATGTCTATTATTTTCCTAAATTCCATTGTGTCTTTGTTTCTTTTTGTGGGGTTAGATATCAGAAAGTACAGAAATTGATTTGACATGCGAATTCCTGACATTCTATCAATTATTTATATTATATAATGGGATATCAATAAAAAAACTCTTAACATTTATTAAGTTGCAGATACATGAAATCAATCTTTGCAGCTATGCTCAAATAAGTAGACATAACATTTCAAATATTCTGCAGCAAGGAAGGCATAAGAACTGGTAGATTGCTCTATGCTGGTTTCTTGTGATTAATTCTCTCCAATATAGCCAAGATGACTTAAAGCCCTACTTACTTTTTTTCCTCCCTCTTGTTCCTCCTTGGCAAGTTTTCTCTATAATTTTCTTAGAGCATATGACAGTGAAAATTTTTGCTTCTTTTCTAGTTTGCTTTCCTGGACTTCTATTAAGGCCTGGAAGTTTCTAAAGATACGGTCTGAATCTCGGTCACTGCTGTATTTCTTGCAGTTAGCAAAATGTTTAGCACATAGGTATTTAATAAATGAATTTATTGAGTGAAGGAAGCCAATGAAAACTTGATAAACTGCATTAAGTATAAGGGTTTATTATATTGTGCTCTGGACTATGGTCATCATGACAATAAAGAAGCATACTCCTGGAAAGACATGGATTCTGAAAAGGAACTCTCATCAACTGTTTTTCAACTTTCTATTAAAAAGTTTTGAGTCAGTTGTGGTGGCCCACGCCTGTAATCCCAGTGGCTCAGGAGGCTGACACAGGAGGATCCAAGTTAAAAGCCAGCCTCGGCAATAGTGAGGCCCTAAGCAACTCCGTGAGACCCTGTCTCTAAATAAAAATACAAAATAGGGCTGGGCATGTGGATCAGTGGTTGAGTGTCCCTGAGTTCAATCTGTAGTAAACCCACCACCCCCCCCAAAAAAAAAAGTTTTGTGATCTGTTCTCTCAAAAAGCAATTTGAATTATTTTTAAAGTTGACCTTGATGTATGCTTTCCAAACCTAATAACATGTCAGATCTCAGGGTCTTCTTTAGAAAATGTTGCCATTAATATTCTAAACACATAATTTTACTTGTAAGTGTGCAAGTATTTGCAAAATCAAAAATAACCTTAAGAATCATTTGATTGGCACTCAACACCCAGCAGCATGTAAAAACAAATTAAATCCTATAAAATACTTGTCATAAAAACGTACAAGCAACACAGTTAAATGAAAACAAACCAATAAGTACCGATAGGGTTTCACAGAGAATATGTATTTATTTAGTTTAAAATATGAGCCCTGAGAGTGAGCAGAGCTAGCTTCTATTTCTAGTTCTTCCTGTTGTCATCCTTTGAATAACTCAACATCACCTTCCGTCTTTGGATTTTCTTGTCTTCCAAGTGCAAAATATGGTATTAAAACAAATGATTTCCAAAGGCCCTTGCAGCTTCAAAATTCTATTCTTTATCATTTCCATTTTATCTAAAAAGTCATTTGGAAAATAATATATTTATTTTTTTTTTTTTTTTTTTTTTTTTTTTTAATTTTTTATTGTGGGTTGTTCAAAACATTACAAATTTCTTGACATATCATATTCCACACTTTGATTCAAGTGGGTTATGAACTCCCACCTTCACCCCATACACAGATTGCAGAATCACATCAGTTACACATCCATTGATTTACAAATTGCCATACTAGTGTCTGTTGTGCTCCACTGCCTTTCCCATCCTCCACCCTCCCCCCTCCCCACCTCTCCCCTCCCCTCCCCTCCTCTCTCTCTACCTCCTCCACTGTATAACCCTGAGGGTCTCCTTCCATTACCATGCAATTTCCCTTCTCTCTCCCTTTCCCTCCCACCTCTCATCCCTGTTAAATGTTAATCTTCTTCTCCTGTTCTTCGTCCCTACACTGTTCTTAGTTACTCTCCTTATATCAAAGAAGACATTTGGCATTTGTTTTTTAGGGATTGGCTAGCTTCACTTAGCATAATCTGCTCTAATGCCATCCATTTCCCTGTAAATTCTATGATTTTGTCATTTTTTAATGCAGAGTAATACTCCATTGTGTATAAATGCCACATTTTTTTTATCCATTCGTCTATTGAAGGGCATCTAGGTTGGTTCCACAGTCTTGCTATTGTGAACTGTGCTGCTATGAACATCGATGTAGCAGTGTCCCTGTAGCATGCTCTTTTTAGGTCTTTAGGGAATAGACCAAGAAGGGGAATAGCTGGGTCAAATGGTGGCTCCATTCCCAGCTTTCCAAGAAATCTCCATACTGCTTTCCAAATTGGCTGCACCAATCTGCAGTCCCACCAGCAATGTACAAGTGTACCCTTTTCCCCACATCCTCGCCAGCACTTGTTGTTGTTTGACTTCCTAATGGCTGACAATCTTACTGGAGTGAGATGGTATCTTAGGGTGGTTTTGATTTGCATTTCTCTGACAGCTAGAGATGTTGAGCATTTTTTCATGTACTTGTTGATTGACTGTATGTCCTCCTCTGAGAAGTGTCTGTTCAGGTCCTTGGCCCATTTGTTGATTGGGTTGTTTGTTTTCTTATTGTCTAATTTTTTGAGTTCTTTGTATACTCTGGATATTAGGGCTCTATCTGAAGTGTGAGGAGTAAAGATTTGTTCCCAGGGTGTAGGCTCCCTATTTACCTCTCTTATTGTTTCTTTTGCTGAGAAAAAACTTTTTAGTTTGAGTAGGTCCCATTTGTTGATTCTAGTTATTAACTTTTGTGCTATGGGTGTCCTATTGAGGAATTTGGAGCCCGACCCCACCGACTGTAGATCGTAGCCAACTTTTTCTTCTATCAACCGGCGCGTCTCTGATTTGATATCAAGCTCCTTGATCCATTTTGAATTCACTTTTGTGCATGGCGAGAGAAAGGGATTCAGTTTCATTTTGTTGCATATGGATTTCCAGTTTTCCCAGCACCATTTGTTGAAGATGCTATCCTTCCTCCATTGCATGCTTTTAGCCCCTTTATCAAATATAAGATAGTTGTAGTTTTGTGGATTGGTTTCTGTGTCCTCTATTCTGTACCATTGGTCCACCCGCCTGTTTTGGTACCAGTACCATGCTGTTTTTGTTACTATTGCTCTGTAGTATAGTTTGAAGTCTGGTATCGCTATACCGCCTGATTCACACTTCCTGCTTAGCATTGTTTTTGCTATTCTGGGTCTTTTATTTTTCCATATGAATTTCATGATTGCTTTCTCTATTTCTACAAGAAATGCCGATGGGATTTTGATTGGCATTGCATTAAACCTATAGAGAACTTTTGGTAATATCGCCATTTTGATGATGTTAGTTCTGCCTATCCATGAACAGGGTATATTTTTCCATCTTCTAAGATCTTCTTCTATTTCTCTCTTTAGGGTTCTGTAGTTTTCATTGTATAAGTCTTTCACCTCTTTTGTTAGGTTGATTCCCAAGTATTTTATTTTTTTTGAAGATATTTTGAATGGAGTGGTTGTACACCATGATCAAGTAGGATTCATCCCTGGGATGCAAGGCTGGTTCAATATACGGAAATCAATAAATGTTATTCACCACATCAATAGACTTAAAAATAAGAACCATATGATCATCTCGATAGATGAGGAAAAAGCATTTGACAAAGTACAGCATCCCTTTATGTTCAAAACTCTAGAAAAACTAGGGATAACAGGAACATACCTCAATATTGTAAAAGCAATCTATGCTAAGCCTCAGGCTAGCATCATTCTGAATGGAGAAAAACTGAAGGCATTCCCTCTAAAATCTGGAACTAGACAGGGATGCCCTCTCTCTCCACTTCTGTTCAACATAGTTCTCGAAACACTGGCCAGAGCAATTAGACAGACAAAAGAAATTAAAGGCATAAAAATAGGAAAAGAAGAACTTAAATTATCACTATTTGCAGATGATATGATTCTATACCTAGCAGACCCAAAAGGCTCTACAAAGAAACTATTAGAGCTAATAAATGAATTCAGCAAAGTGGCAGGATATAAAATCAACACACATAAATCAAAGGCATTCCTGTATATCAGCGACAAATCCTCTGAATTGGAAATGTGGAAAATAATATATTTAAAGAGAGTAGTCCAGTCCTCGTCTTAGAAATATACCTGTTCTGTAGTGGGTCTATGCCTGTATCCACATTAGGACCATAATGTTTTACATGTTTTAATGGTTCATCTGAGGACTTACATGTAGTACCATTTAGCCTTTGTCCTTTTTTCTTAATAAATTCAACCCTATTTAATGATATCCAAGTCTTTCTCTCTCTCTAGTGAAGCTGGCTCTAAGTTCTTTGGATGCCTGCAGAGTGTTGATACCAGGAGAAATCATTTCCATTTCCACCCTTTACAGCCACACCATAAAGAACAATAATCATTCTACAAATATTCATTTGTATATAGCCAAGATTCTTCGTTAGTTCTTTGTTCAACAGGAAGAAAATAGCCTTAAGGTTTATATTTTGCTTCAATGTAGAAACTTTAAGAAACTGAATGGAATGGAAATAGTTCTGGAAAATTTTACTATTTTGTCCTAATGTCTTTCAAGGTGATATTTTACTTCTAGCTATCCCTAAGAGAATAATGGTGATCTTAAGTGCTGTGTAGATTTTTCTTTCCATCTTCTCATATGTAAATGTGCCTGTGGTAAGTTTTCAGTGAAGAGGTATAGACCTAAAGCAGACCAACTTCTAATATACGGTTGCAGTTAACTGCATAGATTACACTGATGATACATTGTCATTTCTGAATATTTGATATAGTTACTGGTACAATATTCTGGAATGTTCTTTTAGTTTTATTATATTTTGTGCATTTTTTTTCCCATTGGTTCAATTCAGTAGTAAAATGTAATGATGTTTTGTGACATGATAATAACAGAAGTGTTACAATGCTTTGTTTTTGGTATTGAAAATATTTACTAAATATTTACGTATTTGAAATGTTTAAACTAAGATCTGAGATTAAATGGCTTCCAAAAATATAATTTTGATAATTTTAGGTAAAAAATTATTTGATACCCTTAATGAATGTCAAATTGGTAATATTAATTTTTAAAAAGCTTTTTCCTTCAACATTTTAGAAGGAGATTGTAAGCCACCAAGGTAATACAGCTTTAAGAAAGTCCAACAGTTTTGTTCTTAGGTCAGCAATTGTATGCAGTATTTGGTGGTTTGTCAAATAAGCCATTTCCTCCTGAGTCTTCCTTGAAGTCTGCATCTCTGGGCCTCATTCTCTTCTGACTGCAAATTCTTATTCTCAGGATTTGGCATGAAACTGAGTGATAAAGTTAATCACTTTATATTCTTTTTATTTTATCACTTTTGTTCTTGCAATATAAATTTTATTTTCCTGCTGATCTACAGAAAATCTCTTTTAAAATTCTACTTGTCAGCTAAATTTTCTAAAGGTGGTAAATTAGAAATGTTATAAAGTCCTTAGCTGGAAAGCATAATTAGAAAATCCATTATTAAATGTCCCCAATTCTATTTTTATGGTAAATAATAACTATAGCATGGCAGAAAGCATGGAGTCTTTGGAATAAAAAAATATGGAAGTTTTGCTAGGTATTTGGCACAGCAAAATACCTGTTAATTGAATATCTGTTAATTGAAATTACCTTCCTTTGCATAAAAGGTATGATAAAAAAGAGGAGAAACCTCCTAATCTGTTATAGTATTAAAGATTAGAAATAATTTATGTAAACTATACTTACTATAATGGCTAAGACAAAGGAGGCACTCAATATTTATTGAGTGACTATCATGTAGTGGCTATTTTGGGGACAATGAGTGTCTTAATTTGGCGAGTTACAAACTGGTTCGCATTACTGTATTTCTGCGACAGATATTGACTACATGGAGCTTGGTCTTTTGAAAAATACAAGTCTGAAATTAAAATATCTTTTTCCAATTATGGACAAGGTATTACAAACAGTGATAAGATTTACATTTCCTTTAGACATCATGAAAAATAAATGAAATGTAATAAACAGTGGTTTTTAAGACACTGTGTACCAGGCAATGAAGGCTAGTGACTCCTGAGAGAGGAGAAACAAGTAAGAGGAGCCTCCTGGGGTTATCCCATGTTTCTGTTGTGAGAGTTTCTAGGCCATAGCACTCGGTAAGGAGAGCCGGATGACTCCCAAAGTTGAAGAAACAGGGCTGCAATTTTGGAGCGACTCAGGCAGCTTTAGATTTTAGGACCAGGTTCTGCTGAAAAGAGAGCTGCACAAAGACCGAGAACCCCAGATACTTGCAGAAGGGTTTCCATCAAGTATTGATCAAGCATTGATTCCCCTCTAGCTGAGTATTGATTGACACATGCATACCAGGAAACTACTCAAAGGAAGGAAACACTGGAATATAGGACTGGGAAAGTTAATGAAGTATTCTGTATTATTCAAAAGGTATTTCTTAATAATTGGGGGAAAAATTATCCCTAGACTGAATACCATTCTGGTCCTACTGAACAAATCTTAAGAGGCAGACATAAAAAGACCAAACTCTTTCCACAAAACTTAACTTTGTCCTGCAGCAAACTCAACGATATTTACAGAAAAACAAAATACACAGCACCTAACAAGGTAAAATGTATAATGCCTGACATTCAATTAAAAATTGCCAGACATGCCATGAAGCATGAAAATAAGGAGATAAAGCAATCAATAAAAATTACAAAATGATAATAGAGAGATCAAAATAAGCAGACAAAAACATTGAAACAGTTATAAATGCATTCTATATACTCAAAATTCTTAAGTATAAACAATGAAATCTAAAACAAGTAATGTATAGTGATGAAAATAATAAATATTGATGTGATTATTGGCAGATTAGACATTGCAGAAGAAAAGATTAGCAGGTTTGAAAACATAGCAATAGAAACTATATGAAATGAAAACACAAAAATCAGAATAATGAGTCCTGGGAAAATTTTAAATAACTGTTTTGGTTTATATATGAGGTGACCCTCAAAAACTCATGAGACAATGCAAGAAAGTTTAGAAGTGAATGATTGGGTTATGAGACCATAACCTAATCAACCTAATCAGTGTATTGATTCATCTGAGTGGGTTAACTGAGTGATAACTATGGTCAGGAAGTTTGCTGGGGGTGTGTCTTGGGGTTTATTTTGTCCCTTGTGAGTAGTGCTCTTGGCTTCCTGTTTGCCATGTCCTGAGTTGCTTTCCTCTACCACACCCGTGTGCCATGATGTTCTGTGTCACCTGAGACCCAGAGCAAGGGAGTCAGCTATCTATAGACAAAGACCTCGGCAATTGTGAGTCCCAAATAAGATTTCCCTCCTCCAAAATTGTTCCTGTCAGGTTTTTTGGTTATAGTAGCAAAATAAGCTGATTAAAACAGCAGCCTAGTACAGGTCTAACTGGAATTTCCAAAGAAGGAGAGGCAAAAAAATATTTGAAGAAATGAAAGGTTAAAATTTTGGGAATTCAATAGAAACTGTAAATCTGCAGGTTCAAGGGCTTAATGAAGTACAAGTGTAAGAAGCTCTAAGAAAATTATGTGAACACGTGCGGGTACACACACTGCACAAAAACAGGGATAAAGGGAATATTAAAAGAAGACGGGGGAGAGAATTTCATATTCATAGGAAGAGAGATAAGGATGGTTCACATATCTTGCCAGAAAAAAAAAAAATGCTAGGGAGAAGACAGTGAAGTTCTGTCTTCAAAAGAAAGAAAAACAAAACAAAACCCAAAGGCCACTGTCAGCCAATATACTATACTAGCAAAAATATCTTTAAATCTGAAGGCAATTTTCTTTAGATATGAAAAAGCTTAAATAATTTACCAGTACATTATCACTGCAAGAGATAATAAAGGAAATAATTCAGACTGAAGAACTATACAGGATGGAAACACTGATCCACAGAAAGGAAATGGAAAACACTGGAAATTTATCAATGGATAAATTTTTGAGATTTTCCTTATTATTTAAATCTTCTTAGATAAGTAATCACTTACTCTTGAAACAAAAATAAGATGAAGTATTAAAAAAATGTATAAAAACAAAATATATGACAATTGTAAAAAGTCAGAAGCATTGAAATTTGAGTGAACTATTATAAGATTCTGAAACTGTACATGAAGTGGTATAATTTTTCTATCAAAGAACAAGTATAATAAGTAGTATACTATCATCCCCAAAGTAACCAATAAAAATAAATCATAAAAATTAAAGAATTATCACTTAAGTAGCCAAAATAATAAAAAAACAGAATTATAAATTTATCCAATTTTTTCAAATAAGGAATTAAAAAAGAGAAAAGAATAAAGAGATGGGAGTAAGGGGAAAATGATAGATTTAAACAGAACTACAATTCAATAATTCAAATTAAATATAAATGGGTGAAATATCTCATTTAGAAGGTAGAGATTTTCAGACTGGATTAAAAGGCAAGATCCAGATACATGTTATCTACAGGAAAAGGGCTTTAAATATACACACATGTAGATAAAACTATAATACAGGAACAAGATAAATATACTAACATTAATCAAAAGGAATCTGGAATGATTTTATAAATTTCAGACCAAAGTAAATTTCTGAGCAAAGAATATAAAGGCATGAAGAATGTCACTTTATAATTACAAAGCGATAAATTTATGAAAAAGTCCTAACAATTCCTAAATATTTATTCACCTAAAAAAGTTCAAAGCACATAGTGTAAAAGCTGAGAGAATTACTAGAATAGACAAATACAAATATATTTGGAATTTTCAGACCCATTCTCAATACTTAATAAAACAAAGCAGATGGAATATAAATAAGCACATAAAAACTTGACCAATGCTATTCATCAACTTGAACTAATTGACATTTTATGGAGTATCACACCAAAGGACTGCAGAATACATGTGTTTTTCAGGTGTATATGGAACATGTACCAAGAGAGAATATATTCTAGTTATAAAGCAAGTCTCATTAAATGTAAGAGAATTTGAATAATAAGAGGACATTATTTTATCTATGTGAAATTAAATATAAAGTCCATAACAAATAGATACCATGAAAATACCCACTATTTGGAAACTAATTAATATGCTCTATTTAATCCATGTTTTAAAGAAGAAATCAAAAGAGAAATTAGAGTGTTTTAAATTTAATGAATATGTAAGACTCAACATACCAAAATTGGCAGGATGATGTTAAGCAGAACTTAGAGGAAAGTTGTAGATGAACCTAAATGAGATTCTAAGTGTGGTTAAGCATGCCTATTATCTTAGCTACCCAGGAGGCTGAGACAGGAGGACTGCAACTTAATGAGTCCACCTGGCAACTCAATGAGACCCTTTTTCAAAATAAAAAATGAAAAACAAGGCTAGGAACTAGAATCTAAATTAGAAATGGAAAAGGGAATCAAATTGATGACTTTATAGCCTACCTTAGGAAATTAAAAAGGGAAAAATGAATTAGACACAAAGTAGAAGAAGAGAAATAGGGACCATAGCAGATATCATATCTATAAAATACAAAAAAATGAGAGAAAATTAATATATTCAAAAGTTGGTTCTTTGAGAAAAAAAATCAGTAAATTTATAATTAGACTAATGAGGAAAAAAACATACAAAAGAGAAATTATCAATATTAAGAATGAGAAAGATGAAATGACTCTATAATATTAAGATATTAAAAATATTCTAAGGGTATATTATTAATAATTCAATAATCTGAAATTCAGCAAGTTAGATGAAAATATATAATTTCTTGATGATGCAAACTTCCAAAGCTAAGCCAAGAAGAAATAAGTCATAAATAGCCCTATATAAATAAATAAGATGAATTTGTTTTAATAACCTTTTCACAGAGGAAACTGAAGTTCAAAGAACATTATAACTCATTGCTGGACCCTACCAAACATTTAAGGAGGGATTGATGCCAGTTCTGCACAAACTCTTCCAGAAAATTAAAAAAGAGGGAATACTTTTCTAATGCACTCTATGTGGCCAGCAGTACCTTGATACCAAAACCTGATTAAAAAAAAACAAAAAACATTAACAACAACAACAAAAACTGGAGCATTAAAATTAGATGATAATGGTTTAGACATAATTTTAGCAAATCAACTCTACCTACATGTTAAAAGGATAGTACCTTATGACTAAGTAAAATTTATTTTTGAATTTGTAAAATTTGACTTCAAACTTTAAAAATCAACCAATTTAATTCACTTAGTAGTGAACTAAGAAAAGTAAAATAAAAAAGATCCTCTCAACAGACACAGATAAAAACCCTTACAAAAGTCACCATCAATCCCCAAATATGAACAAAACAAAACGAGAATTCTTAGCATGAGTGGAATAGAAGGGCATTTTTCCAATTGGTAACATGCATCTATGAAAATTCTATGGGCAAAAATCACATTTAATTGTGAAATACTGAATTATTTTCTGCTCAGATCAGAGCAACAGAAGGCTATGCTGTTTTACTACTCTATTCAGCATTGTATGGAATATCCTAGAAAGTGCAGTATCATAAAAAGTAGAACTAAAAGCCATGCAAATTTATGAGAAAACAATGGAACTGTCTTTACTCATGGATAACATGTAGAAAGTCCAATAGAATCTACAAAAATAAAACAACAACAAAAAATCTACCAGATCCAATAATTGAGTTTAGCAGTGTTTTAGGACCTAAGAACAATATGAAAATATAAATATCTATATACTAGCAGCAAATGATAAAAAGTAAATATGCATACTAATTACAATAGCATTAAAAATTAAATACTTTGTGATAAAACAGACTAAAGATGAAAATGACTTGTTTTCTGAAAACTACAAAATGGTGATAAGACAAATTAAATAACTAAATGAATGGAGAGGCATACCATGTTCATGAGTTGAAAAACTTATTATTAAGATGTCAGTTTCCCCCAAATGGCTATATAGGATTCAAAACAATGCCTACCAAAATCCAAACAGTGTTTTTTAGGAAGGAGGGTAGAAAGTGATAAAGTGATTCTAAAAATGCAGATATAAATGCAAAGTACCGAAAATAGCTAAAACAACTTTCAATGGAACAGAATAGAGTTTGGAAACAGTTGCAAATTTATAATGAAACATACATGAATATACATGTATATTGAATATATGTGAATAATGTACATTTTATTTTATATATATATATATATATATATATATATATATATATATATATATATACATACACAAAATAACGGTACACACAAACTTATTTTAAATAAAGATACAAATTCAATTGAGTAGAGAAAGGAAAGTCCTCTCAGTAAATGGTCCTAAAACTGAATATCCATACTTTAGTAAAAGAAAAAAACTTCAATCGATTCCTTGTGTCACATACACAAACTGAAAACAGAACATGGAAATAAGTGTAAAATATGAAACTGAAACAATTCCAGGAGAAGACAAGAAAAATACTTCTTAACCTAGGGGTAGGATCAAGATTTCTTTGTTATAACCAAAAGCACAATTCACAAAATACAACATTCATAAATTCAGCTTC
Organism: Marmota flaviventris; assembly: GCF_047511675.1. Taxonomy (NCBI): domain Eukaryota; kingdom Metazoa; phylum Chordata; class Mammalia; order Rodentia; family Sciuridae; genus Marmota; species Marmota flaviventris. The sequence goes on from NC_092508.1 coordinate 22,007,131, forward strand.
ATTATAATCAAAAACCTTTGTTTTTCAGAAGACACTTAATGGATAGGACAAAAAGATACCATGAACAGTTGGGAAATAGTTTCAAAGCATATATCTAATATGTCTCCAAAATATATAAAGAACTCTCCAAATACAATAATAAAACAACAAATGATTAAAAAAATTGATCAAATGATTTGAACCGACATTTCACCAAACATATATAGATGGAAAAATTGCATTGAAAAGTTACTTTTCATCAAAAGGAACTTGGAAAAATGTATTTTAACATCACAATTAAATAAAAATATATTTTAACTAGAACATCTAAAATTAAACAGAACTGCTGATCCCAAGCATTGGTGAGGATGTGGAGGAAATGGCAGTCTCGTACATTTTTATGGAAATTTGAAATGGTACAGCCACCCTGAATCAGTTTGGCATTAAAAAAAAGTTAAATATACACAAACATATGATCTAGCATTTGATTCCTAGGTAGTTTCAATAGAAAAGAAAGTCTACATCTATGCCAAGACTTGTGTGGGAATGTTTGTGGTAACATAATCAAAAACTAGAAACATCTCAAATGTCCACCAGTGAGGGAACTAATAAATCATACTGTGTTATAGTGATTCAATGTACTACTCAGCAATCAGAAGGGCAGACTATTGATATGTGTCACAACACAGATGAATTTTAAAATAATTATATTGAGTGAGAGAAGTCAGATAGAAGACAGGATATAATAAATAATTCTCCTTATGCAAAATCCTATTAGTTGCAAAATGATGTATGAGGACAGAGTGCTGAACAAAGGTTGACTGGTATGGGATGGAGCAGAGAAGAACGGAAGAGAAGGAGAGTTTTGGGAGGGTGGGTATGTGCCCTACCTTCATTATGATAATGGTTTCATAGGCACACATACATCAAAACAGCAAATTCCATGCTTTAAAATTGTATTTATTCTATGTCATTTATACCTCAGTAAAACTGTTCAAAGGATTGGAATGTTCTTAGATAAATTATGACTTGAAAATATTATGGTTACCATGACTTAATCTAGAAACAACAATTCACTTGAAACAATCTCTACTTTAGATCAGGGAAAAAGGACCAAAAATGAATGATGAATGAATCAGCAACCATTATGCTCATCTCACACAACCTTTCCTTTTATTATTCTGCTTTATTTCATTTTTTTTTTTTTTTTGCTGTTTTTAGAAGTATCTATTGGCTTTCCCTCTCACTGATTATGGCTTTGTCTTCAGAATGTCATGACTGTTCAGAATGACTGACTGACAGTCTTGAATGCAACTTCCTGGCATCTCCCACTCTTTCCACTTGCAGACCCTGGGGAATCTGCCTTTGTCCCTGTTGGTGTTTACCACCCTTCCTCATCAACACAGTGGCCTTGCTTTGACTCCAGGGCATTTTGTGTCTTTTCTCTCCTTCCTCATTTTGCTTTTTGTCCTGGTATAACTTCTTCTCAGGTAGTTAATGGGTGATAACAATTTCAGCTTCTGCTTTCCCCCTCCACACCAAATTCTTCATTTGAAAGAACAGACTCCTTAACGAGCACCTGAAAGGAACCATATGGTCTCAACTCCTAGCTTCTGACTCACCTGGAGAGCTTGTTAAGACACAGACTGGCGGGTCCCACCCCAGAATGTATTGTTCCATGCATCTGGGATGTGCTCAAAAGTTTGCATTCTGACTAGTTCTTGGATAATTCTGGAACTCCTCTTTGAGAACTGCTAGTTAAGAACATAAGTTTTGAAGTATGAAAGAGTAAAGTTTAAATCTCAGAGGTATATGCTAGGGCTATTTTCTTCCTTTAGCTGAACTTCAGTTTCATCCCCCACCAATTGATAAATATAACTGTTTCCCCTTATAAGATTGTTGTGCGATTAAATATGTTAATGCCTGCAAAGCACCTAGAACACATAGGGCTTAATAGATGAGGGCTAGTGTTACTCTTAACTAGTAGTGAGATCAATGATCATAATTAGACCAGGCATTGAGAAACATGTCTGGAAAGGACAACTGTTTCCTTCAGCATAGGCCACCTGTATGCATCTCTCTGTTCCCTTCTCCCAGCATTCCCTGCTCCATGACTCACCCTTGAGGTACCTAGCACAGGTATCCCTTTTTCTCTGTGACAGTCCTTCCTGCTGTCTCTTTACCATGCTGGCTGTGTTCTTTCCCATGTTGAAACTAACTGGGCCTGTATTTTTTGACTTAGTCACCTGATAAGCTCAAAAACGCTCATCACCGGTATACAATATATAACACGTGTCCTTAATGCCTGATGTCCCAGCTATTTCCCTCCAATTTTTAGTTATATTTATTATGAAACTTTTAGAAAATAAAGAGCTTATGAGTGCTAGAGTATTTATAAATGTCTGGATGTATATGGACATGCCCTGTGGTACAGTAGAGGGGGCACCATTCTGATGGGTTCAGCAGCTTTTCAGCTGTTATCAGATGGCTTTGCAGAGGGGGCTAGTTTCTATGCTCAGCTCAGAAACCTGACAGTTACATCTACTGGGAGGTGAAACAGAATCCAATTAAGTTTTTCCCATCAACCTGCAGGAATTCTGGCTTGGAGGACTCTTGTGCCCTCCTTTTCACAGCAGTATTCTAACTGTGTTGTTTTCCATGTCATCCTTCTCTGTGCTCAAAGAAATCATCACATCAAATCCAAGAAAGCCAGACAAAGCAAAAGCAGACGCAAAGAATCTCTCAATTTAAACTGGTGACATCAGTCCCTGTGCCCTGTGTCTTGCCCCTAATTTAAATCCTGACATAGAAATTTGAAGCAAGGAGGCTTTCAAGCTCTGGATGTTCAAACACTGCTGACTATTTTGTCACTTAATGGTGATGGAAACTAACTGAGCTTAGCGTTCCAGAAGGCAGGTGAGTTGCTTTATGGACCTTTCTGCAAGACCCATAAAAGTGAGGGGTTAAAGGGAGGGAGGATCTGGGTTGGCTGGTTATGTACCCTGGCAAGCTGCAACATTTATGGCCGCTCTGTGCCATCGCCTTGTAGAAATGAAGCACATGTAAGCAAAAATAAGTATGCATGCAACAGCTTCCTAGTTCCCTTTCCTCAACTGAGGGGCATCCAGCCATAAACATGATTTCAAAAGAGATTTACTGTTTCTGATAGATTGATTTGAAGCAGCTCAGAGCAACATTTAAATATCAGAGGTCTTACTGCAAGGGCTTACTGCCTCAGCCACATCCATTCCTGGAGGATTCCAATCACTGTATGCCAGAAGGGGTATTGGTTAATGAGTTTCCTTTGTCCTGGTTGTATGCTATATTCCCGATTTATTTTTCAGTTGCATAATTTGATTTCTACAGTTAAATGTTATCTCCTACAATTGGTTTTATCCCTCCAACCAGATATTCAGGCACATTTTCTGAATTTGTTTCTTATCTTCACATTAAGTTCAGATGATTTTACCAAATATTTTCAAATCATGTTTTATCAAAGCTCATCACTTTTCTAAAGAAATCCAATGAGTGCCCTTTGCAAAACCATCTAATACCATGTAAAAAGCTGCTGAACCCATCAGAATGGTGCCCCTTTATTGTACTGCAGGTCATGTCCACATATGGCCACACATTCATAAATACTCTAGCACTCATAAACTCTTTCTTTTCTAAAATTTTCATAATTAACATAACTAAAAGCTGGGACATCAGGCATTAAAGACACCTGTTATGTATTGTATACCAGTGTTGAGTGTTCTGGAGCTTATCAGGTGACTAAGTCACAAAATACAGGCCGAGTTAGTTTCAACATGGGGAAGAACACAGCCTGCATGGCAAAGAGACAGCAGGAAGGATGGTCCCTGAGAAGAGAGGATACCTGTGCTAGGTACCTGAAGGGTGAGTTATAGAGAAGGAATGCTGGGAGTTATAGAGTAGGGAATGCTGGGAGATGCATACTGGTAGTCCATGCTGTTGCCCTTTCCAGATATGTTTCTTTACGTCTGGTTTAATGACTATAATTGATCTCACTGCTAGGTAAAAGTAACACTAGGTCTCATTTATTAATCCTTATGTGTTCTAGGTGCTTTTTAAGCATTAAACTACTTAATCTTTACAATTAGATAAAATACATCATTAAGAATAATACTGGCTAAAGTGGAATATTGATTTTACACTAAAGTGACCGACACAGTACATGAAGTCTGTTCTTAACCATCAGAAGTTTTAGGTGTCCACAGTGAGATTGTGTAGCAGTACAATTTGAAGCTGGACTTGGTTTTCCCTGACAGTCACCCTGTTTGTCCTCGATCACCTTGCCATGCCTCTCATCAGATAATGCAGATAGGCAGGCTAATGTTAGAGGTAAACCAAACCAAGCTTAATTAGGAAAAATCTGAGAAGCATCTTTCTTCTGACTTCTTAATGCATGCCAGATTTTCCATATGGAAACTCTTCTGTGTGAAGTTGAATATATTTAAAGATAATTTAAAATAAAAATCAAATTTATTTTTTAACTACAGCTCTGATGAAGTCACAATATAGGTGTTTGTTTATTCATTTATTAAAATGCATATATTTGAATATAACATGCTGTCATAGAATACACCAGAGAATTAAACAGAAAACTTCACCCTCATGTTGATGGCAACCATGTGAGAAGGTGAGACAGCACCTGAATGAGTGGCATACATACTTGTTTATATGAGAGTAGGTGGGATGGAGGATAATGAGACAGGGAAAGGGAATAGAAAGTGATGGCTTGGGATGTCAGCTCATAACTCCTTGGTGGTTGAGTGGTGACCCCTTGGTCCTGGACTTCTGGAGGTATCTGAGAAAAGCAGGAAAACAGGACACCTTGAGGTGAGTGCTAAGAGTCTCAAGCCAGATGCTGAGGTTAGGCTGTGACAATTGGGAAGGATGGGTTGGATCTTTGCAGGAGTGCCCAGAGTTCTGTGGCCCACTCTTTAGCAGGGAGTCAGAAGGCCTAAGAAGTCTTGGTCTTATCTGTGAGAATAGTAAACTGTGCTTGAGGGAGTATCCATCAGACTCTTGCTTCTGTGAGTTTTGTAACTCTTGAGGAGGAGATCCTAAGAGGAAGTGAGGCTTTCTAGGCTTCTCAGGCCCCAGTGCTCTTGACGACAATCGCATTCAAACAAGGCCAAGAACACATTACTGCACACACACACATGTGTGTTCGTGTGAATTTGATATGACTGTCCAAAGTGTTAACACTGAATATTAAAGAGGAATGTGTTATGATGGGGCATACCTCAGTCTGAACTCCAGCTCCCTGCAAAGTCTGGGCCCCTATGTAGCAATTCTGATATGAAATGAAGAAGGTCCTCTTAGTGTGTCTATATCAGGCAGGTGCCCTGGATGAAAGGAGGCTATGTGCCCTAACCTGTGTGTTTGGCAGGAACAGTGACCACTTGGTCTTGGGTGCTTATTAGAGTTAAATGGGTGTCTAGGCTGCATGAGCAGGGAGATTGGGGAATGTTACTGACTGGTGGTCCACCATTCCTGAGAAAGAGCAATGGTGTTGCCCCTTAGTTAGACTCTCCCAGAGCCAATGGTTTGAGCCCCCCAGAGAGATGAAATTATTTCTAGATGTACATGACTCTTGACAAGACCCAAAACCTTGGCTTCTTGGTCACATACCATCCCATCTAATGACTTCTGAAACTATAACATCAACTCCTAAGGAAACTGGTGGATGATTCCAGTTGCCTATTTTCTACTATCCACCATTCACAAGGGTGGTTTATTAGAGTTTACAGGCTACAATCCTAGAAAATGTAATATTCTATTTTTTAAGTGATAATTGAAAAGAGTTGCTATAATAAGACACAAGGTGGTTTTAAGAATAGGCTCTGGGGGATACACTAAACAGTAGCCCTGGATACTGTTAGAGCCAGATTCTCTTCAAGATTTTATGAATGTTCAGAAGCAAGACATTATCTGTGTTCAGCCCATTTCTTCGGATACCTCAAGTGCCCTGTGGAGTGGAGCACTGAGGAGTAAGGCCCTATGTGGCACGTGAAGGAGACAGTGCAGCTTCCTCATTTGTCTGTTCTCAGGGAAGAAGGTGTATGCCTCAAAGCCGCAAACATTTATGTACGGAAAATACAATCTGTAAGCATTTCCCATGTGCTAAGGAGAAACACAGAGAAAAATAAATAATTTTTTTTTTTTTTTATCATGTGTGGGCCTTCCTTTCTACATTTTCTTAAAGACCATGTAGTTTGGGTAATTATAGAGGAGACGTGATTATCAGGAAATGAATGTGGCATTAATTTTCATTGTGTCAATATTGTGAAATAATGCTTCTGAAAGCTAGTTTGCTGATGAATTAAAAGGGAATCCCTTTGGTCTAAGAGAATATAAATATAAATATTTCCTTTCATATTTTGAAGGAAGCTTTATGAAAGAAATAGGAAATTGTTGTTGTGGCTCATTAAAAGAGCTATTTATAATTACTCTGTTTTGACATCTACTCTACAAGAATATGATAATTCTGACCTTCAGTGGAGGAGTCAATGAAATGCAGACTTTGAAACTGCCTTTCATAGACCTGCTTTCATCATGAACTGTTTCAGGGTCTCTACAGCCAATGGATATGTGCTGTGCAGTTCCCAGCACATTTTTCATCTTCAGAGTGTTTGTTTTATGGCTATGTTTTGCTAGTTACTAATTGTCTACACAAGACAATTAGAGGAAGTGAGAAAATATTAAATAAATGTGAAAGAGTTGCATGCAATTGAGGCTGATATATCAAAATAGTTTCACAGAAGTGTAAATGGATATGCTTAAGTGAATATTTTAACGATTTCCCTAATAGGTGCATAAAACGGGCAATGAAGCTTTCCAAACGCTTTTAAAAGAATCTCAATGTTAAAGGAGTTGAAAAGTCAAGTGGTAGAAATTATTAGTTAGTTAATTAATTTACCGAGTACAAATTATTATAAGGAATCATAGTGTCATTTTTAGTAAGTGACATGTCCTTAATAATTTAATTATAAAAATAGGAAAATGTTTGTATCAACTGGATTATAAATTTTTCCATTTTCTATTTTAAATAGTAATTTTAAGTCACAAGAATAATATGTTTACTGTAAGAGATTTAGAAAATATAGGCTAGCAAAAAGAGAAAGTAAAATCATCTATTAGCTTACTGTCTAGAATTAAGCACTTTTAACATTTTAGCATGTTTTCTTCTAGTTTTTTTTTTTTTCTACAGATATATTTTCCTTTTAACAAAAACAGTGACAAAATATATGTGTATGTGAGACTATCATCTCCTAGTAGTTAAATTTAGTAATATATTCTGATCATCTATTTTTTGTGGGGAGAGATGTGCACAATTTTTTCCTAAAATATTATTCGTAATAATTTTTTTAGTTGTTCATGTAGATATAATGGATTTTAAAAGTCACTTTATTCTTCAATATTTAGCATTTAGGTTTTATATGTATTATTATAAAACAACTTTGTACTAAATATCTTTATATGTACATTTTTATATTCTTATCTAAATATATCTTTTTGATCTCTTTCTAAAAGTGTTATTGCTGGCTCATGGGTATACATATTTTTATTGCCCTTCAGAAGGGGTATTTCATTTATTTTCACCAGAAATGTATGAGAATGTCTGCTGCATTTCACCCTTTCCTAGAGACTATCTTCTTTTTAACTTACAAATGAAACTATGTATTACTTAACATACATTTGCACTTTTTCCTTTGAGAAATCCTTTATTTGCTTATATGTTTAGGAGGAATTTTCATATCCTAAGGAAAAGTTAATGTTTATATCATTTAAAAATTCCTTTAAGATTTAATTTTTGAAATTTAATTTTTAATTCAAATGAAATTTGTTTTATATAATAAATCAGTTAGGTATGTAATTTCATTTTTTAAAAACATGATGAAATTTCTGAATGTGTTTCTAGGATGCATTTTTTCATCAGATACTCAGTGTCATTTTAATTATGTACTAATTTTTTTTAATTGTGATATACATCTGACTTGCATTTTTACTTTCTATTACTTCTGTTTATTTCAGATTCAGTATCCCACTGTTTAAAATTATAACTTTATACACTATTTTAATGTAGCTAGTAGATTAATATCCACATTCCATCAAATGCATCCTTTTTTCAACTATTATCCTTATTCATGTATTTTCCACAGGAAATAATTATTTTGTTGCATTATTTTAAAAACGACACCACATAGAAAATTTGATAATTCTATTTAAATTTATCATTAGAAAATAGCAACTTAATTTGAGTTTGCAGCTTTAGAAACCTGATATACTTTATTTTTTATAGTTCTTAGTAAACTTTTGTGATTTTTATAAAATATACATATTTCTCCCAAATGTTATTTATTTAATGTTCTTCCTTTTATTTGAAAAGTAGTCAGTTATCTACTGTTGATAGATTTCTATTGCTTTCATAATTTTGAAGTAGGTGATATTAAAATTTAAATTTCATTATAGGAGATGAAGACCTAAAAGTAAGTGGAAGTTAGTTAAATTATAATCCAATAAAATGTTTCACTGAGTAGTTCCAGGAGAATAAACTCTTTTTTTTTAATTATCAACTGATAATATATTAAAAGAAAATTTAGATCTATAGCTGTTTCTAGAACTTTTCTGTTTGTGTCTCATTAATCAGAAAACCCTAAAAGCACAAGAAAGAAAATGAACAACATTGTTCATTTGTCATTCCGCAAGTTTTTAAATATATGGGGAATTTTTAAGGCAAAAGGTATATCCACTTATATATCTGATATATTTATGTATTACATATGGTATTTCTACACACTGTCAAATTTTCTTCCATGATGGCTGTACCAATTTATGTAATCCACCAGCAGTATGAAAGAATGCCTGATTTACCCAACCAAGTGAATTTTTAACCTAGTTTTTTCCAATCTGCTGGGTGAAAGAAAAAAAAAAACTGGTATCAATTTTTCATTTGCGGTTTCCTTCTTGTAAATGGATTTGAGCCATTTTACATGTTGAAGGGCCATTTTTGTTTCTTTATCGTTGGAATTCCTTTTGAAGTACTTTGCCCATTTTAAAAATAGTCATTAGACTCTCCCTTTATTAATTTTAAGAGTTCTTTATATATGTTGGAGAATCAGTTGCTTACATATAAAGTTAATATTCCCTTCCTCTAGATTCGATTTGTGATTTTTTAAATCTTGTTTTGTTTTAGAATATAGAAGGTTTTGTCTATCCATTCAAGATTATAAATCAAATCACCTAGACTTTTTGTAATTTTTCAGAAAATTATTTGTATTTAATCTTTGTTCAATTGAAATTTTCCCTGAATTATGGGAGAAGAATTTAAAATATTTTTTCAGATAGCTACATAGTTGTCCCAACACCATTTCTTCTACAAGTCATCTCTCCTCCAATGATTTCAAATATGATTTCATCATATACTAAATTTTCTCATGTTGGTAGTTCTACTTATGAACTTTCTATTTTACGTCATTGGTATCTTTGCATCATGCACCAATACCACAATTTTATTTTAATATCATAAGTTATCATACATGTACAAAAATATGTATATATTGTAGATATTTTACATTTATAATGTACCCTATTATCTTACTAAGTTCTCATTTTTATTGATTCTTCATAGTTGTACATGACAGTGGATTAAATTGTCATTTATAATAGTCTATTTTCATGAATTTTCTAAGTGTACAAATCATATCATGTGTAAATGGTAACAGTTTCATCTCCTTATTTCCAATTTTTCTTCTGAGCCTTCTCTTTTCTTATTTTTTAACTAGTATCTATCTATCTAGGTACCCTTATCTTATACTTAATTTTGTAAGGAATATCTTTAGAATTTACCTATTAAACATGATTCTGACCTTCAGGAATGAGATAGATATATTTTATCATGTAAAAAATTATCTATATATTTTATCAAGAGTTTTTGTCACTAGCATTTGCTGATATAGGTAATATCTTTTAATTGCAGATAGAAATAATAATGGGACTTTTCTTCACAATTTAGTTTTAGGACAAATTATAGTAGCAGAGCTCCTCATATTAAATTCTCTTTGCCAACCTATGACAAATCCCACTTGGTCAGGATGTGTAATAATTAACAAGCTGCTAGTTTCTGTTTGATAACAAAATGTATAATCCCTTTCCCACAATCTCTCATAACCCAATTTCTCTATGATACCAAAATTTATTTGGAATTAAAACTTGGTGTGAGTGATGTGAGATTCCTCTTTATATTTTCTCATTGTTTTTAATATGACTATCACATACTTTGCTGCAGTAATGTTCATGTAATTCATTGAAGAATGCTGCCTTGACCATGAGTGATAAGAGTATACAATACATGAACTGTTTTCCCCTTGTAAAATCTACCAGCCACACATTTAAATCAGGGTTTTATAATTGTATTTTTATTTTAGATTTTCTCATTAATAATCACAAAGAGTGGCGCTTTAGCTTCAATTTTAGTTTGTAATCTTTGGTTTGTATCAACATCGTACTTTTCATACATGAAATTAAATATATAATGGAGTATAATGGATTTATTATATTACATTAATACATATATTAAAGATTTCAGTTCTTTTCTCTACCCCTTCACCTTCTCACTTGTACTCCCCATAGGTAACCATTGAATCATTGCTATCATTCAACTGAGTATTTAGTTAGCTCTTTTCCTATGGACATACAACTTATTATCTATTTAAAGTTGTACCTTATTTAAAAATGTTTTAAATATATATCATTTAAGATGTATAATTTATATAGTATATTTAACATGGCAGGAAACATATCAGTAATGTCTTTTTAAAGGGTGCAATATATTTCATTATCTCATTGAAGGACTGTTAGGTTTTCTCCCAAACTTTCACTCTTAAAATGCAGAGAAAATTGTATAGCTGAATGTGGGACAAACTACAAGAGGTAAAATTGCTGAGTTTAAGTGAAATGAAAATTCTGATACGTGTCTGTATAACCAAGGTGATTCTGCAACCTTTATATTTGGAAAAATGAGAAATTATACCCCATTTGATTCAAATGTATGATATGTCAAGATCATTGTATTGTGATGCGCAACTAATAAAAAAAAGAAAGTGCCTTATTAAAAGTTGTCTCAACTTCATAATATCAATATAAAATTGGTATTTCATTGTTCTAATTTCTATCCCTTTTTGTTAAGCATATTTTCCCTAATTTATTAGACATTTTAGTTTTCTTCAGTGAATTTCCTTTATATATTCTTTGCTCATTTCCTACCATATGGAATTGTTTTTCTTTTTTCTTTTGAGGAGCTCATTAAATTTTAGAGATATTAACAATTGTATACAGCAAACATGTCTTCCCAGTACCTTGAGAAAGAATTGGATATCTATAAAGTCCTTTTCGTTTTGTGCATGGTCTGTACCCTTTATTGACCTCTTCCTTTGTATTTACCTTCTTAGCTAGTATACTTGCTGCCTTATTTGTATCACCACTAAACTAGAAGAGAGTAAGGGACATGAAATTAAATATTTGGACAGAGCTCATGTCATGTTGAGTTTAGTTAGAAGGGAGATGGATACGCTTCACTTAATGTGTATAGAGGATTATGGCAGAACATCCTGTCTCTTCCATTTTTTCATGAAGTAACTTTTCCTTCAGAACGCTGAATAATGACTGACTATATACCAAAATATAGTCACTGAAAATATAAAACTCACTGACATACAAACTGATGTGATATAAAAAAAACGCAGTTAGTTATTTGGATGGTCTAATGATCAATTATTTCAATAACTGGCCGTGTACTTTATTTTTTTAATTCAGATATTTGGCAGTCTATGACCATGAATTTTTAATGACTAGGAACAAAAATATTAGCATATGTAGACAATTAAAAATGAAATGAATGGCTACAGAGCTAGAAGTTGAATTAATATCAGTTCACATTTAAAAATTAATATGCATTCTTGGCTAAATATGTATGTATAAATACATATGTACATACACACATATATTACTATTCAAATGTATGATCAATTTTCAAATGCTTAAGTACTTATATGACATTGTGAACTAGAATACTTTCTTTAAGCAGATACTGTGCTGATTTTTTTTTTTTTCGTATTATGAAGACAAAAGCTGTAAAGAGTTCTCGTTAATTCACATGAAAGGCCTGAGGCTGAAACTTAGGTCAAAATAATACAATCTTAGGGAAAGAAAAACAATCTGGAAATGTCAGATTTTTTCAGGAAGGCATTTGGATTGCCAGCTCTTGCAGACGTGTAGAGGAACGAGAAGTAAAAGTTTAATAATATTGTAGAAAACGATCAATTTCTATGCTAATTCCCTCAATCTTTCCCAAATGAAAGATTACCCCTGTTTTTCTCACATCTTTTCTTAATATTTTAATTTATTTTATTCAAATTAAATTGATAGTCTTTCTTCTTGTTGAACTAACTTCAATAAGAATGGCATATATTTTATGGTTTGACTATATTCATAAATAACCTTTGGAAATCCTGTTTGAGGTAATCATTGAGACTGGGAAATTTAACATTTTCTTTTTTTTAATCTTCAAATAGAGAAAATTTCTATAAGCCTATTCCTTTAATTTTTTTTTTTGTAATCCTAAAAATAAAGTAAGTTTACCATTGTTAATCTAGAGAGTATATCACCTTATAGGTTCTATATTTTTTGGTGGGGGGTACTGCAGATCAAACTCAGGGCTTCTTGCATGCCAGGTAAGCACTCTACTAGTAAGCCACACCCATGGGCCCAGTTCAGATATTAAAAATACCTATTTCTGGAGATAATTGCTATATTTTAATGGGTGACTCCTATTTTCTGAGAAAATGATGTACATATTATTAGGCTTCCTTGTTGTGTTTGCTCTTACACAATCTTAAAGAAAGCATTTTTGTATTAGTTAACTATTGAGTTTAAGTTTAGGTGAGATAGATTCTATTACTTTAAACTTATAGTTTATATCTTTAATGCCTCTTGCTCTTGGCAAGTTCTAATTTAGAAAGGCAGGAAATACTATCTTGATATGCAAAAAATAAAAAATAAAAAGAATATGACAGCCAAGACAATCGGTATTTATGCAAATGGAAAATATTTGCCATCCAAAACCATCAATATTTATGAAGTTTTAAGAAATTGTAATAAGACTACATACAAATTAAAATCCATTGCATCTACTTGAATTCATAGGGTACATTTTTATCTTGTTGCTTTCCTTTTACTAAGAAAATACTTTTAAAATAATTTAAACTATCATGGTAAAATTTATCATCTTATATGTAGTAAGATAAACTTATAATGTATTGGAAATTTAAGAAATGATCCTGGTTATACTTCATCATGATAAACATTTATTATCCTTCTATCTCTTCTGTATATGGGACATCTGCTTTTGTTTTATTAGCTAGTCTTAGAAATAGAGCAAGTATTGAGACTTAGTCTGTTTCCTTAAGAAAAATCCTGGTCACAAGAGTTTTCAGTGGTCTTTGAAATGCTGTTCATTTATTTTGATTGTACTTCACGTTTGGGGCACAAGTGACTAATTAGTGGCATTTAATAGTAAAGCAAAAATAACATCTTTTAATGTTATTTAACAGAAAGAATTAGTCTTGCTTTAATTTTAATCCAGTTTCATTTCCCCTATAAAAAATAAGAGAAAGTTTGTTTAAAGTAGCAAGAGGAAGCAGGAGTAACCGTTTTATACTGCTTTATGGACCAAAAAAAAAAAAAAAAAAAAAAAAGGCAGAAAATTTAACTAATGTACCTTGTATATTCAACATCTGTTTATTAGGGACACCAAGATTACTACTTTGTTAACTAATTTATTGATTAGTTAAAGTTCATTTGTTGTCCACTTTTGTACTAAAGTTTTCATCTGAAAACAAAACTCTATTCTGATGCGATAGGAACAGGTTAATCTTGCATGGCATCAAATTAAATGTGACTAGTTTTTAGTGTCTGATTTAGCAATTGACATAACTGTAGATATTTCAGGCTTTGGTACAGTGTAGCTAGGATGATGTACTAGAGGCATGTATAAAAATTGTATTATAAATACATGGTGAAGATGCTGTAATTCAATGAACATACTGGGTATTTTAGACAAGTTTTTAACTATAATTGTGTTTACCTTAAAAGTGAGACAAAGTTAACCAGAGCCACCTAGGGAAGAAAAGATCCTTAAGGATCTCTTTAGACAGTTGCTTCTAGAAAAAGTGAACAGTCTTCAGTCAAAGACTTGTCAATCCTATTTTTAAAGATTGATTAGGAAGCTGAGTTTTTCTTCTTTTTATCCTTGGAGAAAATGAAAAATAACAAGTCCTCTTCTACTTTAGACTAACCATTCATATACTTTATGACAGTTAGGTCTCCCCTGAGCTTTCCCTTCTCCAGGACAAATTATGCTAACTCCTTCAGCCAATCCTCATAGGTCCTATTTTTCAACCATTAAATCATCTTATTGTTCTTTCCTATGGCTTTTCCAGTTTCTTCAAAATCTTTTTAAAGATATAAAGTCTTAAATTTGATATTTTTGCATGTGTCAGATGGATTAGAACTACAGGAAGATATTTATTTCAATCCTCTAAATCAGAGAGATGGTCATCCTGACAAGTCAGTTGGATAAGAAGAAAGAGAAGTCAGGTGAGTACTTTAATATTTTAACATAATGGATGTATGCGATCAGAGACAGTCAAATTCATGTGTGTAAAAAATGTAAGAAGGGCTCATTGTAAGTCCTTTGAGAAGGTACCAAAACACAAAATATATTATAAAAACAACGAGAGCACTTTTGTTTTGTCTTTAAATAACCTGATGCTACTTTTCACTAATTATCCTTCCAAAAAGGGAAAGATTAGTAGATGAGTTTACAAAATTCCAAATTTAGAACAAAATAATGTATCATAGAGGAAGATGACCACTGTTACTTCAAGAAAGGGTATAGGGATTCAGCATTAGATTAAGTGACCTCAGCTTAATTAAGGGCTGGAGCCATTTTTTTCCCCCAAGGAAAGCGGCATTTGTGGAATGTGGCTGAATGATGTATTATTCTTTTTTTTTTTTTTTTTTTTTTTTTGATAGAACATGGTCACTAGAAAGAGCTTGCTCTAGGCTTTGTTGATATGCCATCTCGCTGTCCCAGGTTTCTTGTACTGCACTGTCTCCTCTGCAGCAGCATGTGACTTGGGGTGAATAGGATATCAGAGCTGTTTCAACCTTTCCATCCCATGAGGTACATAAATGAATCCATAACCTTATCAATAAATCAACTCCTCCTCCATGACAATTTTCATAGGAACCAGGCTCTACTCTAATCAAAACCTAGAAAAAATATCCCTAAACTATTGAGTCTTACTTAAATTTAAGTACATGGATAATTGACTTTGTATTTCTGTGATATTTTGAATTTAAACCTGATGTCTTAATTTATGCCCAAAGCAAAATACCTGACATTCACCCTGCTCTCTCTTCCGGGATGTACTGTGCACTATGATATTGGGGGAACTGCTCCATAAGCCCCACAAGAGAGAAAAATGCAATCACTATAAAAAGATGCTACTGTGTCCTTTCCAATAGCCTACTTATAAATCAACAATAAGCAATAGGATCACAACCAAGCCAGCTTACAAGAGCTTTAATTCCCCAGATGAAAACCCATTGCTGGTTTATTTTCATTTCTAGGCTTTAGAAAAATATAAATTGGCTATGCCCATATTGAAAAGCCACAGGCAGATCTTAGAGGGCTCTTGCACTGAATGGTGTGCAGTAGTGAAATATTTTGCACTAACCCCTCTTTGAAAGCTAATGCAGTGTGGTCTTACCATTTTTGCAGACAGGACAACATTGTTCTGGTTCATAGACTGGGTTGACACACTCAGGAACTGCGCAGTCTGCTACAACACAGTGAACTTCATTGCTGGGCTCACAGCGACACCATTCACATGGAGAGGGCTAGGAACAAATCTAAAATTAGCCCCTTTTCTCCTATAACTTAATGCTTGCACATTCATATGCTGTCAGAAGACAAAAACATCAGTGTTTATATTGGCTTTACTGAATTAACTCCATTTACCATGTGTATGATCATTCTCCCCCAATGGAAGTTCATTTGAACATCCAAGCCAAGGTGGGCTGCCATGCACAGCTCAGATTGCCGTGAATAACTAGAGCACTCATGGATTGACTTTTCTTACATCTTTGTCCCTACGTTTCCAGAGAAATGTTTGGACATCTAATATGTCATCTTGTGGTCTGGTTTCCAGATGCACGGATTGCTTTGCCGTCCTCTGGCAAATAAGAATGATATTGGAACATATGTAATAGTTCTTGCCATTTGTCATTTTTTCCTTCCTGAGAAAGAGGAGAATTACTTGGAAACAAGAAAATGGTAAGCACACATCCTTATCCTTTGTAAAAACTCTTTTTCAAGCCAACCTAGTCTCTGAATGGCATTTTTTCAATGTGAATTTTAGAGGAGATTGCATTTGGGATCCAAACATACAGAATACAGACACTGACTTTTGAAAGATTTAGTGAATGTCTTTCATCTTGCCTGCTTGCTTTTATGAATGAACTAAAATCGATTGACCTAAAAAGCCACTATCTAAGTCAAGATTCTGAGACCGGAATTGAAAAGTGATTAATTAAGAGAAAAAAAAATATTAATGGGCTGAAAAGGAAATTTTATCTTTACTTACCAACCAAGAGTGAGTTGGAGATTTTTTTTTTTTGTTTCCTTTCTAGAAACTGCCTATATCACAAATAATAAAGCAGTGGAAAGCCTGTTAGTTTTACATACTGTACAAGTTCTAGCTCTATTTTCTCATGAAACTAAGGTTTAGATTTCTGAAATGAAAACTTGGAGGTCTCAGAAATTATACAAGCACATACTTCTCAATCAAGCTATTTGGTCTTAGAAAATTCTGCCCCCTACCCAATGCCACAGTTCTTCACCCATAAATGTGTTAATGAACCCCCTTTCTTTGTTTCTGTGGCTACTGCCCATGATCCCTGTCAGTTCTTATATTTTCCTGGACCTGAGAATTTGGGTCATATTGGTGCTCTCTGACCCAGACAGTCTGAGGGAGTGAAAACATTTCGATTAATTATTTAAAAATTCATTTCATCTTTGCTTTGTGCTTGAAGAATGAAAATCTAACTTTAATTATTTTGCTATCAAATTTATTCTGAACAAAATAATTAGCCATACAATCCATTACAAAGTAATGCTGTTTCTTAATCCAACAACAAGTTTGTTGAAGGGCACAATTATGCTCTCCACTATGTGGTGAGTTGTATATAAGCATTTTCGGAGGAATCTATTATGGTATCCCAAGGGCTAGGGTTTTCTTGAAGCTCCACTTGATTCTACAGCATAGTAGTTAACAGAGATGGAGAGTGGGGCTCCTTTATTGCCCCATAGTTTGCAAGCTCCATTAAGATAACTAAGGTCCCCAAGGACACTGATCAGAAGGCGTCTCCCTCTCCTTGTCAATGCAAAGGAGTGCTTTCAGGAAGCACAGCAAAGACAGACTATATTTATTTTGAGAAATATGCTGAGGAAGGACTAAGGTCAAAAGGTGATTTTTAAAGGGGATTTTGAGTAATAAAAAACATTAAAAAATCCCTCTAATTATTGGTAGCTTCTAATCATGCCCTGAACTTGGTTTTATTTATATTTTGTGGTTTGTTTGTTTCTCCCCTAGAATCTCATGTTATTTCCTCTTTTCATTAATTAAAAAAAAAAAAAAAAAAAACATCTTTACCCAGGTATGGTGATGCTTGCTATTAATCCATCAACTCGGGAGGATGAGGCAGGAGGATTGCAAGTTTGAGGCCAGCCTCAGCAACTTAGGCCCTAAGCAACTTAGCAAGACCCTGTATCAAAATTTAAAAAAAATATTAAAAAAGGATTGAAGATATACCTCATTGGTAAAGCACCCTTGGTTAAATTCCCAGTTGCCAATAAATAAATATAAAAACTCTGTATTTCAATTTATTTCTTCACATCTTAAGCCTCCATGAATCTCTGCTCCAACTCTGAAAACTCCATGAAAGTTAATCCATTGATGCCCATGCTAAAGTCCTTTTCCATCCTCACCTGCCTTGCCAAGCCTCTCTGCTTTCATAGCTTACCAGTTCTGACCCTATTGTCATTATCTTTCTCAATTTGACTTTCCTTGTTGCCCCCGCCTTCCCTTCCAATTTTAAAAAGATATTGCTTAAGTAGCGGAAAGTTACTAGGAATGAGCAGTAGTATGCCACTTTGACATTAAGTTCAGACTTTTAAAATCCTTCCCACCTTATGGTGTAAAATTCTGACTGGTTTGGTGCTTTGGATAAATCTTTATATCTTTAGAACTGAGCTCGTTACACATTTCCTTTTATTGGGTTCTTCAATGTGAAAACTATAGATTAAACCTGAAAAAGTTCCTATAAAAATCAAAGATTAAAGAATAAAACTATCTTTAGAGGAACAGAGTGTTAGAATCTGTAGTTAGAAAAAATTATTCTTATTAGTCTTTTTTTTTTTTTTTTTTTTAGAAAAGCATGTGATATTATGACTAAGACATGACTTTTGTCACCCAGATATTTGGTAAGTCAGGTGATCAAATGATACCATTATAAAATTTTATACAAGCAAAGCAGAATCTTCTATGAAATCTTAGGGAACACTTTATTTATATGTAATCTTTTGAAACTAAAGTAACATTTACTATATATACCTTGCCATAAATTTTAGTTGAAATTGTGATTAAAGATCAAAAGTTTTAGTGTATATATTAGATGATTTGAATACTACATACGTGTTATAAATCTGTTCTACCTCCATCTCAGTGTTTTTGAATATCTAATGAGGAGCTACATTTAAGCAGAGACTGTTTTACCTGTAATTCCCATTGCTGAATACATCCTTGTATGACAAATGGCATCATAGATGTCTCTAGATTACAAAGGAGTTTCCTGACATATATATTACTAGAGATGAATATGAAGGAATCAAGAGCAATATGAGACTCTCAAATATTGGTTTGGGTGACTAATATTCAAACTTTCCCTGTTGGCATTTGGGAAAACAGCAATACACATTGGTTTCAAGACAGTTAACTTCTGAAGATCTTCTAGCTGAAATCTTAGTCATTGTGATTTTTTTGAGTTTTTGGAGAATTGGAGGGGAGATACCAGAATCTTGGAAACAATGAAATGCTCCAGGAGTTATTAAAATGTAGAAGCAGCCTGTGAACTAATAACTTGGGTTACTGGAGTAGTTGAATAATATCAGAAAAATTGTCAAATATATTCTTTTTGACAATTTAGAAGCTACTGTGGGTATCACTGAAGGTCAAATTAGGATTAATAAAAGATGTTACGCTGACTGGTTGCATGACATTTTCCACATGCTTATAGAAATGGGAACTTATTTTGTACTCTGAATACACCAGGATTTATTTATCCACAACTGAGGAGAGCCTGAATATTTGTTCCATGTGACATTCATAAAGGTATTGTGAATTACTTGGTGGCTGTTACTGGCATTGTTCAGACAGTACCCAGAAGAAAAAGGCCATTGTCTACAAGGTGTGTTTAGTGACCAGAAACATTGCAATACTATTTGAATTTGATAAAGGCTAAGATGACAATATTGTTATAAATTCAGGGTTCTCAATTTGTGAAATTAGAAAAAAAAATGCTTCATTTAGTTGACTCTATGTGACTGTGCTATCATCGTAAAAACAAGCATTCTAATCTCAGGTGCTTTACTGATTAGCTATAAATGTTGGGGAAACTATATAATCTTCCTTTGCCTTAATTTCTTATTCCATAAAATGGGAGTAAAAAGTAGTAAGCAACCTCACAGAATTATTATGAGGCACATAAAAATAGATCATAATATTATTCACTTGTATACTTAGTCACTGGTGGCTTTTTGAAAGACATCTAAAAGGTAGAAAACTGAAAGTATAAGATTATATTTTAAAGCAATATTTATGATTTGCTCTTTGTTTTTACTCAAAATGAAATCTCGTTATGGAAGAGGTTGCAATAAGGTTTTCCAGGATTTGGATTGGTGGGAGGATTTTTGAGCTGATAGAATTAATCACGTGAGAAACACACTGAAAAATAAAAAAGCCTCAAATAAAGAGTAGCTGTGAATGGTTAAAGTGTTTATTGTAAATCATTAATGAAAAGGAAGGGAGGAAGGAAAGAAAGAAAGAAGAAAGAGAGAAAGGAAGGGAGGGAGAGAGAAAAAAGGAAAAAGAAAGGCCCAAAATTTATTTCCTTTTCCTGCAGTGTTGTCATTCAAGAATCAACTCAAATGCCACATTCCTGGGAGGTTTTCCTGGACCACCCAGGTAATCCAGTCCCTCCATCATCTCTGCACATCCTGCTATCCATTCAGAAACTATCTTCTCTGTTCCTGGAATTATTATTGCTAATTTCTTCTTAGTTTTTATTTGCTCTTGTCTGCTATCCCTATAGATTCGCAACTACTTATTGATATAATGATACATGTATATATATGTGTGTGTGTGTGTGTGTGTACATATATATATATATATATATATATATATATATATATATATATTCACACACACACATACAAATGATATATTGTTCATTGCTGCATCTTTTGCACTTAGAAGTCATCTTAGCACATGATAGGAATGCAATAAGTATTTGTTAATTCAAAGACATACTCATTTATGTAGAATCTGTTTTCATATTTGTGAAGTCACACCTTTAGGCAGTTTCATCTATGTTCATCAGGCATGAAAAGGATGAGATCTTTGTATTATATTTAATTTATTAGGTGTGTTTAGTGACCAGAAACATTGCAGTACCATTTAAATTTGATGAAGGCTAAGATGACAGTGTTTGTTATAAATTCAGGGTTCTCAATTGTGAAATTAGAAGAAAATGTTGTAGAGGCTACTTTGGGGAAACAGATTTCTGACTGTAAGTCATAAAATAACTGTTTGGATTCCAATATTGTGACGATAAACATAAACTAATTCTCTGAAGGTAGTTTTAAACTCTTAACACTCATTGTGCAGATCACAAGTAAGCCAATCTTCCAGCACTCTATTGACCAGGTTATCTAATAGTAGATGATTACAGAGTTTTTATTGCATTAGAAAATTCTATGCTAACTAAAATTAAGACATGAATACATACAGAGGTATTGCTAAAGAGTCTTAAGAAAAGCTAGTCTCATTAATAATGTGTGTCAAGTTTAAATATTTGCTTATTAAGCACATTATTTTAGTATATTTTATTTTTTTCCAGGAAAAAGCATTGATTTTAAACATGTTCATTTTCCTAAAAGATGAGTTAGAGTACCAAGTCCAACAAAATACAGCTTGATTAGTCTGAGGAACAAAACTTGCTTCCTAGAAAACCCTTGGCTAATACTGTTGAAAGCTGAGGAGATGGACACAAAAATTGATGGAAATTCTAAGCGCCGAGTCTTAGCACACTAATCATGTCAATGCTTTTCTTCTGATCAAGTGATATAAGGTTTTTAATGCATTGTGGTGCTTCATTTCTTTGATAATGGCCAAATCTTATCAAAGAAAATACAGCTCAGTTTGCTTTTTACCAAAAAAAAAAAAAAAAAAAAAAAATCCCATTAAATAACTATTTAAAATCTGATCTCCACAAAGGAAAAACTACTGCTTTATGAAGTGCTCTTCTTTTGTAGATAATTTATGGCATAAATTTGATCACTTTATGGAACAAATCTCATTACTTTCAAAATGTATGAGAAATTTGGAAGACTATTTCAAAGTTGCTGATGCCTGTCAGGAATCTCACTGTTCACTTCATTAAAATATACATTAAATTGCAAAGTGCAAGAGTATTTAGCATCCACTGCCACTCCTGTAGCCAGTCATTTGCATGCAGCAGATGTCACCTAATAATCAATGGATCCAGTGGATTTCAACCAAAATTCACAATCATCTGAAAGATGTCCCATAGAAACACTGATTAAAATGCTTCTTAGTGTTCCTGGCCTAATGAGATTGTGATGACCTCTTCAGCAATCTGCCCCATTGATTGGAGCATATTTAAAACACTGAGGTCTTAAGTCTTATCACATTATGGATATAGAGCTGGGACTTCTTTAAGAATTTTAATGCTGTCAAAGCAAATAGAAAAATCTGATATATAGATTTTTTTTTTATAGTTGGCCAGCAAATGTATATGATGGTATCATTTGATTTACAAGTGAAGTAGCTGTTCTGACTTTCTCTAGAGAAGTTGGTATTTTGATAATACATCTAGAATATTATTTCTAGTGTTTTTGCCAAAAGCATTCATTTTTTTTGAAGCAAAGTTTTAGGAAAATGAGTGCAAAGAGTACATTTAGGTTTGTCCATGTGTTTATAATAACCAGTTAGATAATGAACTATAACTTAGAATTATATAAATTTTAGAAATATTTATTCAGAGCACTTGTTAAATGTATAAAAGATTGGTATATAAGCTATAACAAGAGGACTGACATATTTGTCCTGCTTTCAATAAATGACAATACAATAATTAAGATTGGTACTGGGGATTGAACACAGGGGTGCTTTATTACTGAGCTACATTCCCAGTACTTTTAATTTTAGTTTTTGAGACAGAATCTCACTAAGTTGCTGAGACTGGCTTCAAACTTGCAATTCTTCTGCCTCAGGCCCTATCTGTATCTCCAGTTGCTGGTATTATAGGCATGTATTTAACATGTTTTTCTTGATTTTTAAAAGCCATTTGTTTTGTTTTGTTTTTATTGGTACATTATAGCTATAAATAATTATGGGATTCATTTTGACATAATCACACATTCATGGAATATAATTTATTCTGTGTTCAGTCCCTAGTACTCCTCTTTTCCTTCCCCTTGCTCACCATTACCCTTCCTCTACTCCACTGATCTTCCCCCCCCCCCATCTATTTATTGTTTTTATAAATTGGTGCTTTACAAATATTCATACATGTGGAATCCATGGTGGTACATTCACACGTGCACATAGCATAATTTGGTCGACTTCATTCTGCTGTTCCTTCCCTTTCACATCCCTGCGTCTTCCCCTAAAACCCCTCCTCCACTCCATAGATCTTCCTTCCGTTTTCATAGTGTCCTCTACCTTTCCCCCTTATTTAATTAATTAATTTATTTTGGGGGGTACTGGGGATTGAACTCAGGGGCACTCGACCACTGAGCCACATCCTCATCCTATTTTGTATTTTATTTAGAGACAGGATCTCACTGAGTTGCTTAGCACCTCATTTTTGCTGAGGCTGGCTTTGAATTTGTGATCCCCCTGCCTCAGTCTCCCAAGCCGCTAGGATTACAGGTGTGCACCATGGTGCCTGGCTAGCCCCCCAACCCCCATCTTGCTTTAACTTCTGTGTATGAGAAAAAGTATTGGATCATTGACTTTCTGAGTCTGAATTATTCACTTAACATGATACTCTCCAATTTTATCCATTTAAATGGCAAATACCATAATTTCATCCTTATTTACAGCTGTGTAAAACTCTATTGTATATATAGACCACATTTTCTTTATTCATTTATTTGTTGATGGTTATATGGGATAGTTCCACAACTTAGCTATTGGGCTAACCAATATTTTACATGAATAACTGACCCAGCTATCCCAATCATTATTTATCCAAAAGAACTAAAATCAGCATACCATAGTGATACAGTCACATCAATGTTTATAGCAGCGCAACTCATGATAGCCAAGATATGGAAGCAGCCCAAGTGCCCATCTATATATGAATGGGTTACAAAAGGCTGTATATATACACAATGAAGTTTTATTCAGCCATAAAGAAAAACAAAATTATGGCATTTTCTAATAAATGGATAAAACTGAAGAACATTATGCTAAGAGAAATAAGCCAGATTCAGAATAGTCAAGGGCCAAATATTTTCTCTCATACACAGAAGGTAAAGCAAAGTAAGAAGTATTAAAAAGTGAGGGGATTGCATATTATAAAGTTAGAAGAAAGATCAGTGGAGTGAAAGGAGATTGAGGGTGAGGGAGTAGGGGAAGGAAAAGGGAGAAAAAGTGAAATGAATTTTTAAAAAATTACCGTGTGTGTGTGTGTGTGTGTGTGTGTGTGTGTATTACAATGCCTCCATCTTTATGTATATCTATAAGGCACCAATTAAAAATAAACAAATGAATGGAAGATTGATCAATAGAGTAGAGGAAGGGAAATAGAGGCGGAAAGAGGGAAGGGAAAGGGGGGACACCAGGGACTTAAATGGAGAAAATTAAATTAAAATTCCATTCAAAATGAACCCAACTCAATGCAGAAGTATAATGCAGTAATAAAAGCAAAATAAAATATTTTTAATCAAAAAGAATAATGGCTGAGTGAAGCTAGCCAATCCCTAAAAAACAAATGCCAAATGTCTTCTTTGTTATAAGGAGAGTAACTAAGAACAGAGTAGGGTCGAAGAGCATGAGAAGAAGATTAACATTAAACAGGGATGAGAGGTGGGAGGGAAAGGGAGAGAGAAGGGAAATTGCATGGAAATGGAAGGAGACCCTCAGAGTTATACAAAAGTACATACAAGAGGAAGTGAGGGGAAAGGGAAAAATAATACAAGGGGGACAAATGAATGTCAGTTGAGGGGGCAGAGAGAGAAGAGGGGAGGGGAGGGGAGGGGAGGGGGGATAGTAGAGGATAGGAAAGGCAGAAGAACACAACAGACACTAGTATGGCAATATGTAAATCAATGGATGTGTAACTGATGTGATTCTGCAATCTTTATATGGGGTAAAAATGGGAGCTCATAACCCACTTGAATCAAAGTGTGAAATATGATATATCAAGAACTATGTAATGTTTTGAACAGCCAACAATAAAAAATAAAAAAAAGAATAATGGCTGTAACTTTTATAGTGGAAGACTGAATTATTGAAGTTCATCTTTGTGTTTTTACTTGCATTTAATCTGAACCAGAAAAAAACAAGAAGTTTTGGAAACAAAGTACCAATCCAAAAATTATTAATTATTAAGGACAAAAAGAAACTTGTTTTTAGAAGTTCATCATCGTACTTGCAACACAATTGTAACATTATCCTAATGGCATATTTTAAAAATTTCTTTCCTAAAAATTTTTAAAATTATATTTTGGCATGTGCTTTAAGGGCATTTTATACTGCCTATTCTGATAAACAGAACCATTTTTTTTCCCTGAATGTTTTCAAGGAGTCTCATGACAATAAATTACAGATTTTTCTAAAATATAAATAACATCCCCCAAAATACAATGCAGATAAGGAGAGTGTTAGCAAGAAACACAGTTTAGTTTCCATAACAGGTGTATCTTTTTAAGTAGGCAGAGTACACTTATCAAGGAAATATCAGTGTGCTTTTAAGAAAACAAAACAAAACAAAAGGCTGTTTTAGCTGTCTCTGAGGTCTTCAACATGAAAGTTCATCAACAGTAGATCTAAGCATTTGCAGCAAAACCTACTTATTTCCACTCTGAGACTACTCCATGGGTCACACATGAATGCATCAGAATAAAAATGAGCAACTGTATGACTTCAACATTTCCCTGATTTTACTGGAAAGGACATTTTTGGTTGTTGGTATCAATTAAAGAGCCAGTCATCTATATTAGCATTAAATCAAGGTCAAGGGCAATTAAGGTAGAGTACATCACTGTGAGAATTCCACAGCCTGAGAGAATCACGTAAGAGACAATGCGACCAGTTCTATTCTACAGGAAACACTGGAAGGAAGTGATAACAGAAAGGAGAGAGGGTAGTAACTTTGCCTGCTAGCAATGCATGCATGACACTGAATTCAGGGCTTTTCAGGCTCTAAGAGGGAGGCATTATCAGCTTGGGACAACAAAACTCATTTGTATTGGGAATGGCAATCAGACTACTTCTTAAGAACTCCTTCTTTACTATTATCTCAATTTCTTTGAGCAAAAATTTTCTAAAAGTTTAATTATTTTCTTCATTTTCCATTAGGTAGTAATATTGTACTTTGACATGATATGAAGAGGGAGTAATTAAAATGAACAATATTAAGTGCTTTATAATTGTTGATATAAAAGACGTTTCCAATTTTAAGACCAAATAGTGATTTCCCACTAAATTTTATATTTCATTATTTGATACTTATTTCATAGCTTACCTCATTCCCTGAACATATATTGAGATGGCTTATGGGCAATAACATGAAAGTATATTTTCATGTAAAAGTCACTGAGTAATTTCTTGATAAACTTTAGTGTGGAGTTTTGGAGAAAGGTCTTAGCAGAAGCAGTGGCAATTTTGTAACCACATATAGGCATTGTTAATGTTATCTCCCAGTGGAATTTGGTTATGGAATAAGCACATTTGGAGAGGAAGGCCTACTATTAAATGCTACTGTTTTACTTTGGAGAGGCTCAACTACTTAAGCCTGGATTTTCTAATTTGCAAGATGGTATTAAAAATAATATAATATTAATGTGCTCTGATTTTCTCAATGATTGTTACAAAACAGCAAGGGAATCATGTAATATGTGAAAGAACATGTAAACTATGTAGCTTTGGTTTCATGAATATTATTGTTGTCATAGCTTTCAAATTGACCAGTATTTCTGTCCTCCCTCCCCTTTGTCTATTTGCAAGTTTGTATATTTGTCAAGGAAGAACATTAGTCATACATTATCTTATTAAATTATGGTATAATTATTTCCATTACAAATTAATTAAAATATTGAATTTGTGAAGAATATATCCTTTTGAGTTTTGAAAGCAATTTGTACTTCATCTTTTAAAATGCAGCATGTTCGCACTCAAATTGTGGTTAGATTGAGAATGACATTGAACAACGTTTTTAGATAGTTAATTAGATTCTTATTTACTGAGATGAAACTTCAATCTTTAATCATACTCTTGCCCCAAACAGATTTTTAACAGGGTAACTTTAGCTCTAAGTTTTTGGAGTGTTGATTTTAGTATCTTCTAGTTTCAATGTAAACGTCCTAGTGTCTCATTAACAAAAGGAAAATTTTCTGTGATTGTCCTTTTTCTTCTTAATGAAGCTTTTTAAATCTCAGCAGTCAAAGGTTTGCTATTTTGGCAGAATTTTATTTTTAATGTTGGGAATAAAGTTAAAGTTAGACTGAACAATTTTAGTTTTTTAGAAGAGAGCAATAAAACTACCATGCAGTGAAAATAAGTGGAATTTCCAGGCGCCACGGCTATTCTCTCACTATAAAGAAAAATGACTTCATTTGCTTATCACTGGAGTTTTTGCAATATCTATGATAGAAGCTTTTGCATTTCTAATTTTGCAAAAATCATTTAACAATTTCTATGCTTTTTAAAATTTACATATCATTGCTTTAAAATTTAAAATATTATTCTTACATTTGCAAAAATAATCTTGGTTAGTCTTCAATGTATTGAAAATGTAGTTTGTTTCAAATGGATAGAAACATGCCTTTGATGTGCCTCTACTTATTTTAGCAATGTGAATTTTATTTATTTTCCATATTTTTATTGGCAAATTTTAGGTGTACATAATGGTGGGGTTTGTTGTCACATATTCTACATGCACACAATATAAAAATATAATTTGTCCAATATCATTTCACATATTTCTCCTTTCTCTCTTCTTCCCTTCTCTGGTCCCTTTCCTCTAGTTTACTGACCTTCTTTTGATTTTCATGAGACCTTCCCTCACCCCCCCCCCCCACCATCAGACTTTTCTTTTCTTTTTTTCCACTCTAACTTCTGCATAGGAGAGAAAATACACAATTACTTACCTTCTGAATTTGGCTTATTTTGTTCAACATAATATTATCAAGTTTCAAGTTCCATCCATTTTCCAGCAAATGACATAATTTCATTTTTTTTATTACTAGATAAAACTCCATGGTGTGTGTGTGTGTGTGTGTGTGTGTGTGTGTGTGTGTGAGACATTTCCTTTATCTAGGCAGCGGGGATTCTAAACTAAAACCAGTTGAGCCCTGGAATATGTGGAACAGGGAAAGAATTTTCCTCATGTTATCAGCATACTATATTTCTGTGAAAAAGATATGGGACTAAATATGAAATAGAATTATAATTAAACATCTATTCACATATATATATACTCAAGGGAGAGCCAGACTCTCTCTACTACGTTACTTGCATCTGTGTCAGGAGTCTCACCAAAGCTGATAATGTGTATTGAAGACAGCTCTAGAGTTAGAGGCAGAAATCCCTCCTTGATTTGTCGGGTTTGATAATCCCCGCTTATGTAACAAGAAGAAGAGCACAAATCTCCCTGAAAGTTAGTTTTCTCATTTATAAAACAGGCATAAAAGTATTGTAGGATTAACTTAATGAGCGAATACATTTACAAAATATTTTCTAGAACCCTCTATTATCATTCATGTTTGTTGCAGGCACAAATCTGGTTAGTTCCCCAACCCACGTCCTTCAGGAACTCTCTGCTCTGTTCAGGTTTTGACCCTGGCTTTCACACTGAACTGGCCCCACACTGCCTCCCCATGTTCCCTCTCCACTTTTATCTCACACTCTGTACCATGTGCACTGGTCACTTGAGCTGTCTCACTTTTCTCTGATCAAGTTTTTTCTTTACCTTTGCCATTCTTGGGCTATTTTCCCTTAGCCCTTCAGAATGAACCCCTTCTTTCTTCACACTACAGCAACCTTCACAAGCCACCTGTGCTGGTTACACCTGTACTTTGTATTCCCTGTGAGAGTCTAGGAGCACCTTGAGGATCAGGTGGTTGTCTCATGTATTTTGGCAGATACTACCACTTCTTCACATGTAAGAAAAGTTTATTTAATGGATTGCAAAAGTTGACTTAAAATCTCAGAAGAGGATATACAATCAAACTAACAAATATATGAACAAATGTTCATCATCTCTCTCAATTAGAGAAATGCAAATCAAAACTACTCTAAGATATCATCTCACTCCAGTCAGAATGGCAGCTATTATGAAGACAAAGCAAAGTGGGAATGGAACCACCATTTGACCCAGCTATCCCTCTCCTTGTGTATTCCCAAAGGACTTAAAAACAGAATACTACATGGATACAGCCACATCAATGTTTATAGCTGCACAATTCTCAATAGCTAAACTGTGGAACCAACCTAGATGCCCCTCAGTAGATGAATGGATTAAAAAATGTGGCATATATACACAATGGAATATTACTAAGCAATAAAATAGAATAAAATCATGGCATTTGCAGGCAAATAGATGGCATTGGAGAAAATAATGCTAAGTGAAGTTAGCCAATTCCCCCCAAAACAAATGCTGAATGTTTTCTCTGATATAAGGTGACTGACCCATAATGGGGTAGGGAGGGAGCACATGGGAGAAACAGATGAACTCTAGATAGGGCAGAGAGGTAGGAGGGGAAAGGGAGGGGGCAGGGGGTTAGCAATGATGGTAGAATGTGATAGACATCACTATCCAAATATACATGTATGAAGACATGAATTGGTGTGAACATACTTTATATACAGAGATATGAAAAATTGTTCTCTATATGTGTAATAAGAATTGTAATGCATTCCACTGCCATGTATTTAAAAAATAAAATCAATGAAAAAAAGTAATAATAGAATGAATACCCAAGTAAGTAGACCATATACATACTTTCAATTGCTAATATAACACTGAATATGTTCATCATATTAAATAAATAAATATCCTTTTGTAACTTGTCCTACCCTCAAAGGAGAACATGTGGGATATAAAAATGTTGGACATGTTATAATCTTTGCTTATTTATTTCATCTGAGAATTTTGAGTAAGTGAAAAATTAATAAATTACTATACAGCAATGCCAAGAGCAAAGCTATACCTTTTGGAGCCAAGTATGCAATGAAATGTAACTTTTCTGCAGGTCTTTTTAAATGTATATGTGTTCAAAGAGAACCCTGAGTCCATCACAACTAATGTAGACTCTTTATCTAGCATGACCCGAAAGAATTTGTGACCTTCAAGAATTCAGGTTAGAAGGACAGGTGACAGTACAACATGTAAGTGAGGTATAATGGGAAGAACAACTTCAGTCCAGATCAAGGATCAGCAAACTTTTTCTATAGAGGTCCAGAAAGTAAATATGTGATTTTAAAAAATCATATAGTCTCTAGGACATTCTTAACAGCAACCACAAACAATACATAAATGAATAAGCATGGTTGTTTTCCAATAAAACTTACAAAAAAGTTTTTAAAACTTAACCCCTTCCCCCTTTTTTCTTTTAAAGCTACAAAGGAAACTGTGAACTAGATTTGGCCCATGGCCTCTAGTGTGCCAATCCCTATCTTAAATAATTGGTTCTATGCAATTGGTTCTATTACTGTTATCATCATTATTATTCTGAAAAGTCATTTTTCAACTAAATTGTTTTATATAACACACATTAATAAATTACCATAATAGTCACATAAATGCAATTTGGGGAACTTCAAGAAGAAGTAGAGACAAATAGATTTTATCATTAACTAACCATAGAGTCAAATAATTAGGTCACTTTTTAAAAATATATTTTTTTTAGTTGTAGATGGACACAATATCTTTACTTTGTTTATTTATTTTTTATGGTAATTAGGCCATTTTGAAGCACAAGCAGGGTAGTTCTGAAAACTGTCTCATTGGACTTGTGGGAACTTTAAATGTTAATAGATTTTCTGAGGAAAAATAGTGATCTACTGTCACATAAATTTGTGAAATCCTAGACTAAATATGACTTAGTAGTAATCGTAGTAAAAATGGCAGGTGGCCTGTATGAATCACTTACTGTGTGCCAAGTAGTTTCTCCTGAGATTTCTATTTCGGAGATGAACATCCAGACAGACAAAGTACTGTGTGCCTAGGTCACCTGGATGGAAGTGGTAGGGACTACTAGAAAACCCAGTTTTTACCAGCTGTTGAGTTCTTAGATGTGGAACATACATACATTCTCCAAAAAATTTCATAAATACATTCAAGTGGTCTCAATTTTCAAATGTGCACTGTACATTTCCAGAAGAGTTTAAAAGATTCATCATTCCTCAAACTTAGGTGATCATGAAAAACAACTGGAAATCTTCACTAAAAATCTCATAGATTCCAGTGTCCCTTCGAAAACAGTCTGGGCAAAGCCTACCTTAAAACCATGATTCCCCAAACCAACTGATTAGAATATTCTGGGATTATTTATAGAATAATATAAATTTAAATAATCTACATTATTTGTAGAAAAATATATTTATATATCTATATAGTGATATACATTTAAATGGTTTAAATTAAAAGTAGGAGAGGTGAGGAATGGGGATTTTTGCAACATTTCTTCCCTAGGTGATACTTATGATCAGCTGGTTTAGGGATATTTCTTTGTTCTAATGTCATGGAACTAGAGATTTTTGCACTCTCCATCCATTCTGCACACTCCATTCCTGCCATCTAGTGAGAGGCAGGAGTTTGCGGAATGAAAAAGTAAAGCTTATCAGTCTCAGTTGCAAAAAAAAAAAAAAAATCACCAAAATATATGAGAAAGAACAGTAGTTTAGTTTCTTTGTTACTTTTTAGAGTAAAGTAGTCTCAGTGAAAGTAAATAAGCAGTATCTAATGAAAGACATTTATATTTTATTTTGGCTATATTGTTTGGTTTAATTACAGATTTTTTTCAGTTTCAGACAACAGACCCCCTTTTTATCAGAGCCTTTGCAAACTTCAGCTTGTTTCACAAATTGTATTCAATCTGAATCAAAGATTGATTTTAGATGTGCCAATATTTTATTGTTCTTCTCTACTTGTAACTCTGGGTTGCCATGGTGATAGGTCCTCATATCACATTTCTATAGACAATTGGCTGAAATAAATCTTTGCATCCAACATATTTATTAGAAAAGAAGAAGCGAATCAGCTTGAATTTTCTTGTTAAACCCGAAGATAATAAAATGTAGAAGAGATACCACAAGAAAATGATGTATTAATATTGCTTTTGCAAATAATGAGCTGTGTCATGATGGCGCTATAACTAAGTTTCTATTAGTCTTTGTTTTATCACCTCTAAAATAGGGAGCTAGACAAAGTAACTTCAAAGATTCTTTATAGATCCAATTTCTATGGCTAGTTCTTAGGGGTAGGTATGTAAAAGTATACATAAAAACCATAATGTTAGACTTTTATAATTGAAAGAAGTTATTTAAACTCAGAAACACAAATATAATCATAAGCCATGAAGTAGTAATGGTAGTGAAAGGTCAGTATTAAAAAGTTTTGAAAATCCAGGCCAAAAAATGCCTATTTGTTAACAACAACAACAATAATAACAACAACAATAACAAAAAACAAAACAAAACAAAAAACTCTTTAGTAGTTAAAATCTGTACTTATAAATTGAGACATAATATTCTAATTTTCAAATTCTGTATACTATTTGTTCTTTTTAAGACAAATGATGATATTATTGTTTCAATTCTATAGATGGAAAATTTAAAGTCTTGAGTTTTGTTATCTGATATAACAAGGCGAAAATTAAGAGTTGTGTTCAATGAACTTTTTATACCCTTTAGACAACTTTATACAGTCATGTAAAAATGCATCAGAAACTTTTTAAGAGATGATTGGTTTTTCTTGTTCCTTTAGAATTTCATTCACTTTTTCCATGATGTCATTAAATCCTTGCAAAGATAGCTTTATTGTGATATGCTGCTGTGTGGCAGACAAAAGTCAAGGAAATCAACAATGGAGGTGTGTTAGACTGAAATGACTGATGCTAATCAGTAGTGATGATGAAAGTGCAAAGCACAGACTCTAAAATAAGCCAGTCTCCAATTAATAGTAGCTATTGTTTGAGAAAACAAACCCACTGATCACTTCAAATCTTCCTTTAGCTATTTGTCTTAGGCCCTTCCTTGAAAGCTTGACGAAGCACAGATAAAAAATACACTGAGAGGTTTTTCTTGTGTTGTCCTTCATAAAACACACTGCCTTGTATATAAATCAAGCTGCAGGAAAGCAAAACAAAACAAAAATGTGGTCAGAACTATTAAGGAGTAGAAATAGAGGTTTCGCCTAATCTGAAAGTAAAATTTTCTCAAAGACAAGAGGACTCACGCTTTCTCCAGTTTCACACACACACACACACACACACACACACACATACACCCACACCCACACACAAATCAATGCATCTATGAAGCAAGACTATGTTATATAGATGTATGAATTAATCTAAAAATATCCACAAAATATAAGATCTGAGTTACGAAATAAGGTATAGGAAATAGAAAAGATATGCTTGCTAATTTCACACTGTATTCTGGTGAGTAAAAACACAATTAAAAATAGGCAAGTTTTAAACATATTCAAAACCTGTACAACTGTAGCTCAAATTTGGAATGGGGCATTATGAAGTCATTTTTTTCCCTCAGCTTTATCTTTCACATTCTTGGTGCATGTGCAGGGAAAGGGCAATGATATCTATAAACTTCCAAGGGTTGACCCCAAGTCTGAGGTAGTCACTAATGGTGACAAGCTCTGCAAATCTCAGACATGGCTGCAAATCAAGCACCAATCTTCCCATGTGCACAGGGCACAGAAGCCCAGTCACAAATCTCTGTAGTCATACTTATCATGCAGTTATCACCACTAATAGCAGCATCTTCCAATAAGGACAGCAATAAATATCAGTGAACGAGTATGAAAAACTGCTCCTGCATACTACAAACCAAATGGCTGGTGGCCATCGGTCTCTTAAAATGTAAAGCAAGAGACTAATTTTGACGGCAAAGGGCCTATTTCACACCTGTGGGAATGAATGTGGAAGTCATACAGTCTTATAATTTTACTCTTTTGTTTTAGAAAGTGTTAAATATGAAAAGGATCACCCCTATTATCAAAGGGATTTTTAAAAAAATAAGTTATTTTTAAAATCTGATCTCCTTCATAGATGGAGGAAACATTTGTGAATTTTATTAAATGCCAACTATGCACAATTTAATAGTAGTAAGAAAGGATGTGATGACCTTCATAAAGTTGTTTTAATAAAATTGACTGTACTCCCCCAAACAGGTAAAAGATTATAAAAATTAAATCAAAGTTCTCAGTTATTTACAAAGATGGAAATCCCTCATTGAGAATATCCACATTGAACCTCTGCATTCAGCGTGCTGCGTCTGAGCCTCAGATTAAGCAGCAGTCATGATTCAATCTCTGTTATGTCCTAGTAACTTGAAAGGAGGAGCCATTCTTTAACTCATTCATAGGCCATGTTCATCTTCAAAGCCCCAATATACTCTGCAAAACAGGAACGTGTGTTTTGTGGAGTGAATAATTATGGGATTAATCTTTTCAACCTTTCCACAAAAATTCTCAATCATTTTTAGTGCGTGAAATTATAATATTTTCTAGGATTTTCTTTGGAGATTATCTTTAAAATGATGACTCCCCTACCCTTGTGCTAATTATTTGTAAATCCTCTACTGTATTAAATTTTTTAAAATCCCACCTGTATTTCTCAAAATCTATCCATTTATTTGCTATCACAATAAATATAACCTTCATACTTCTGGAAAGATGCTTCTATATTTCTTTGCCTTGCGTAAACATGTTACTTAGTTCAAATACCCTTCATAGAGACTGGTTCAATGGCAGGTAGGTGAGTAAATAGGGTAAAGTGATGGGGACTGTGTTACCTATTAGTCTCCTCAACTGAGATTTCCCTGCAGTCTCCATTATGTTCTCTTTCCTTTGTAAATCTGATCCTTAGGCTCCTTAAATATGTTGCCTTCCATTCTTTTTCCATATTAAAAACAACCAGACATAAAACAAATCTCTCAAACCTAAATTCAAAAATCCTTTCAACTGAAACATTTTTACAGATTTAATGTTACATAATATTGGCATTACTGATGTAGGTACAGATTAATGATAATTTTGGAAATTCTCTCTCCTTTTGAATATACCCATTAAAGAGCAAATCAATTCCAAACCTAAACTGGCATCAATATTTTTTATGGGTATAATAATTTGGCAAAATATCCTGTTGAATTGTTTTCCATCTTTGTTTTCACTCCTCAAGATTTAAATATTAGGTGAAAAATTCAGGGCAAAAACTAGGCAGTTTAGCATGACATGAAAATAACTTTATTTTAAAAGAAAACAACATATACACAAAAATGCAACATAAGCAATTATTTACACTAAACCTTTCAAATATAAAACTAAGAGACCTTATCAGCTATCCTTGGTTAGAAATGGGGAAAGCAGGAAGGTCACTGTCAGCAGGGAAAGGCAGATCTTAGCCAAATCCAAATCCTGATTTGGGGACACTGGGTATTGACTGCAGAAAATCACTTCAAAATAAAAACCGGCTATGCAAAATCTGAAATAGGATCTCCTTCAGCTGTAGTATGACCTTCAGAGTCTGACCTAAAACTAAATCAGTACAAGTTATAAAGTGTAAAGAAATATCCAAAAAGGCTAATTCTAGCAGAGTTATAAAAATACCAAGCAAAATAAGAAATTATTTCTCCTTTGGGAAACTCAGCATGAGATACTTAAGCACAAATCAAAGCAGATAGAGCCTACATTTCTAATAAACTTTTTTTTGGGGGGTGGGACTAGGAAATGCTATTATAATTTATTATTTATGCACTTTATTTCCTAAAAAAGTAGGTTCCAGTGTCATATTGCCTGGGAACATATTAAAAAAAAGACGAGAGAACCTACTATACAGTGACCTTTATCTTAATACAATATTACCAGAACACTGGAGAATTTAGAGTTTTCAAAAAGATTAGAGAGAAATTTATTTTCAAAGCTTCCATCAGAAAATGGAAAAATGTATCCCCACAACCTCTATGAAGAGCGTTATTCTTCCTATAAGGAAACATATATAGATCAATTTATATTTGAATTTTCTAATTAGAAAAGATTGAGGTGTGACATATGTTTTGAAATTATATAGGGTGAGACAGCACAACTAAAACACTGGGCAGTCATTGCAACATGGGGATGGAGATAGCATCCAAGACCAGCCTTGGCTAGGAAGGGCCTGGGAGAGGAGTTGACAGTAGAAGCAGGCTGGAAACAGGTGCTCCATCTGGGAACAATGCTTGCACCTTTAGCTACCTGAAGATCAGTCTTCATATAAACTTAAAGAGATCAACACATAAACAGACACTAAGGAAATTTAAAGGGATTCTAATTAACCTCTTTGTTCTATATGTTCAATTATAATCAGACCCATTATGCCACGTGGCTTACATACTCCAGGAGTTTGGGAATAGGAAATAAGAAAACATTGTACCTAGTCTTAAAGGTCTCACACTGGAGAAAGAAACCGTAGTTTCTAGCAGATGACCCAGGTAGTTTCATATTGCATGTGTTATGGCACTATGACAGAAGCAGGAGAGGGTGAAGAACTTAGAGTGCAGGCAGGCTGCCTGAGGCGAAACCCTAGTTTTTCCACTTTTCACTTTTGGGCAAGTTATACTTTGATGATTCATTTTTCTTATCTGTAAAATGGTGCTAATGAAAACATAGGTCTTGCAAATCTTGAAATGTGTTAATACATGTAAAGCTCTTGATGGTGTCTGACTACCATTACCATTCCCATTCTTGTTATAAGGTGGGCACAGCATGTTGTGGGAACATGTAGAAGAGGAGTGGGATTCAGCCTGGGACACAGCACTAGGACAGATGGTAAGATGACATTTGAATAGAGTCCTGAAGTAGTCGAGGACTCATAGAGGTAAGCAATGTTGACAAAGTGCTCATGTGGTGGGACAGAAAATGCAAACACATGGAAGAGAACTCACTGATGATTGAAGTGTTTGAAGAAGTTCGTGAGTAGTGATCTAGTCTACACTAGCGAGTTTAGATTTTATCCTGACAACAACACTGAATGTCTTTGTTCTTACACATGCCAATCATCACATCTGTTTTGTTTTGTTTTCAATAGCTGTCTTACCCCCACCGCTAATTTTTCTTCACTTCTTTTCAATTTCATACTTGGATATAAGATAATCTTCTTTAGCAATCTTGTTTAACTAGTTCACCTCTATGCACAATGTCTGGTGTTTTATATCTGTTATACTTTGGCCCAGTCTCTTCTATCCACTGTCCACCAACACAAATGCAAATTTACCTTTTATTTTGCTCCAGCAGTTCCACTTTGGAATTTTAATCTCCTCAGATCAATTTCAACATTTCTTAAAGAACAGGCTTAACTTTGACCATCCTTTTAAAAAAAAATTATTTAACCAAGTCTCATACTTACTGATAAGCTTCTGATACTACAATCCCTTGGGAATTATATTAGAATTTTATAGTCACAAATATAACTTTTACCTGCCTTTATTCTCTAAATCAATTAGCCTTGTGAGAAGAGACTTTGACTTCTGTGTATCCTGTTTTCCAATTTATGTATATTTACAGTATCTTGCATACTGAACGTCCAATAAATGCTTATTGGATGAATATATTATATGCAAAGAATATATAATATTGCAACTGCCTTAATAATATATCAAAATTATTAAATGAAAGTTCTATACATCTTTAAAAATTATGTACTAATTCATTGCAAGCTGGTTTTGTTTTTAATTTTATTTCTATTTAAACATTTTTTTTCTTTGAAGTTGAACTGGAAGAGAAGCAAGATGACAAATAATGGCTAATATTTACAGTTTATATGGATAAGTAAAGCATTTAAAAATATATTGGAATTACTTCATTTGAAAGGCTTTTAAAGTTGAATTTCCATTAAAAGACATAGGCAAAGCCATAGCATAATTTAGAACATAGAGTTAGTCACTGGATACTAGAGAACAACCCTTTATTCAATACCTAATTTGTATCTGTCACCGCAAGTCTAGTAACTTCACTTAAATTATATTTCATTAAATATTTCCAACATCTCTTCCCAAGAGAGTTAATTAGTATATGGTTTTCATGTACTACTGTGACTCAAAAAGTTTAGGGATTCCATCCAAAAATTTACTCCCATTGATGAATTTGGGTGTTGAATCCGGGTTTATCTAACCAGAGAGTGCTTCAAGAGGCTGAATAGATTTCACTGTCAAAAAGGTGGCATTTAGAATAAGTTAAGTTACTTGTCTTAACTTTTGGAGAAGTTACCTAAACTTTCTTTATCTTATTTCCTCATTCTTACAAAAGCATGACATCTATTTTGGAAAAACAACAACAACACACATTTAAAAATCCAATGTCACAGAAAGTCAAGTGGCAAAGCTGTGTACATCAATAGGTTATATATTAGAGAGGGATAGAGTAGGGTTAGATTATAGTAGAGAGATAATTAAAAGGGGTATAGTAATTATCAACTCTTTGTTCATACATATTTGTATTGTTTGACATGGTAACATGGTTATCACCTTATATAATAGAGGGGAAGTTATAGCACTTTTTTAGTGGTGAATTGATTAAATTCATATAATCAATTTCTCATCTTCTTTATTAAATACTAATTACTAAATTATATGTACATCACAAACTTTTCCTGATGTACTTTTTAATTTGGGGTAGTACTGTTCCTACAATTTTTTTTTGCACTCTAGATATATATGTATGTTACAAGAGAGTGACAGTAATTCTGGACATGGTTCTATAAACCTTGATGTGTTGAGTACTTGTATTTACTTTCATTATTAACCTGAAAGTAAAAATAGCTAATATTTTAGGGACCACAAAGTCATCAGTAAATGCATAATAGTATACTATTTGCTATTATTTGATGCCAATAATGATAATTTTACTAGACTCCCTAGCTCTTTACTTGTCAATATTGTACAGCAAACTTTTATACATGAAATAGGAAAGTCTAGAATAACATTCTATGTCTAAGAAAGCTGATAAAATAAGTATAATTATAATTTCCTTATGTCCTAAGGAATTCAGTTAAAACGGTAAGGCATTCCTAGGTAAATTGCTGGTTTTAACCCATAACCTAGAGAGACTGAAAGCAATGGAATCTAGCTATACCTTCTTTTACTTATATTATTCTGAGTACCTTGCTACAGAACATGGTTAGACAAATCAAGACATAAGTATGACAGACACTCCAAGGCACAAACTGTCATTACAATTAAAGAGGATATTTTTGATGTATTATCATGCCCTCAGGATTCATATCTGGCTTATAGGACATATTAATGAAAACTAGCCATTGGAGAAAAGAGAATCCAAGAATAGATAAAAATGAACTCTAAGTTCCTTGAATCTAAGTCAAAAGCATAAGAAAACTAAGAAATACCATGTATGTTGAAAAGAAATGAGTCTTTTTTTAAAATACACTATGATAAAAATTCAGTGTTCTATGAATCCTATAAGTAAAAAGTTTGGTAAGCATAGAACAGACAGGGACCTTGTTCTACAACAAGTAGGCCCAGTGCATTTTCTTAACATGAAAATCACAGCTTAGAAGCATGTTACTATAGCACTTACATTTCCGCACACTAAACAAATACTTAAAGACCACAGTTAAAAGGCTCCAAATATAGGCTAAATGGCCAAAACGTAACAAAACTTAATAGACACATAGCCTACAAACAAATTTCCTTCCCTCAGAAAACATATTTTATAATAATACAAAGAAATGTTTAAAGGCCAAAGATAAAAGACATTAATCATGTTCAAAATTCTTCTAAGAAAAAGATTACTATGAAACTCTACAAATACTGACCAAGAAATTGGCCAAAATTTCAAGCATGATCTTATTTATGCTAGCTAAAATCATAATGTTATGAATTAAGGATAAACTTCGAAATATTTTCCAATTTTGATTTTAATGTAACAATCTACTAAGCATGCAATGTGAAAAATTAGAATTGAATAAATATGGAGGGTAATTCATACCTTAAATTCCTCCAAGATTTTGTAATTTTTCCCATGATATTCACAAAAGTTTTTCACTTCTTTGCACTCAGGACAGCATCCATTGTGTTCCACTTTTGTGCACTTTGGGTGAATTTTCGGGCATTCTGGCTGGTCACAAACAGGTCCATCTAAAGCACAGACACATGGACAGTTGGAATGCCCTGGGAAAAACCGTTCTCCCAACTTGTATACAAAGCCGCTGTCATCCACACACCCTTTCCCTCGATAGTCATCAAAGATCAGATTGTCATTACTGGAGGTCTGGTCACCTTCATCAGCAGGATAGTCTTCATGACTGATGGCAGCAGAGGTGACCAATCCAGGGATGACCAATAGAAGTATGCAAGCTTCATGAATATGAAGAGCCATGCCCCTCCTCAAAGACTTCTGGGTGTGCTCCTATTATTAAATATACTCAGCTCCTTCCATGGGAATACAAGAGGGGTAGGCTGAAAATAAATATTTAAAAAATAATTTGACATATATAAAGAGAATATAGATTCACTAAATCCCATGTTCTTATATTGATTGTTTGGGTTCAATTTGAAAGATAGTAAGACTGGGTTCAATTTGGAAGATACTAAGATCTAAAATAGACTAAGTTCATGCAATCATTCATACTTCATTGCCAAGTCTGGGGAATGTATCCTTGGCAATGTGCTCATTAACATATGTCCTTTATGAAATTATTTTACATTGAAACCCTCACCTTGTATTTATCTTTTAGATTTCAAAGGTTTGGTTTTGTCTAACTATATGAAGTGATTTTACTGAAGTTTAAAGTGAGTATATGGAGCTACTGACAAAGAGTTCAATAATATTTGAACTCACATGCTCTATTTTTCTTTTAACTGCACTAGTCAATGGTAGAAGGGATGTATGTTATCATCATCTGCATCAAAACTCAGAAGATGATTAGTATAAAGTAATGAATTCTAAAAGAAATGGAATAAACCAACAGTTGACTGTAGGTTATAATTGGGATGGAGTCAGTATAAAAGCTCTCCTACTTAGTTATATCAATAGTTGGATTAATACAGTGATTTGAACATGAGTTACTTTTTTCAGTCAACATGGATCTGGACTTGGAAACGTAGCTAATAATAAAAACAGTGTAACTATTTCACAGTGAATAAGAGAAAGAAGAGTTAAAATAATAATATTAAAGAACTCCATTTATTGAAAAGGATTTGTTAAAATCAAATGCATTTGTACTTTTGTCCACATCTTTGTTTTACTCAGGAGGTAAGCTCCTAGTGGGCAGGAAAGATATGC
The DNA here is from genome assembly GCF_047511675.1 of Marmota flaviventris. Taxonomy (NCBI): domain Eukaryota; kingdom Metazoa; phylum Chordata; class Mammalia; order Rodentia; family Sciuridae; genus Marmota; species Marmota flaviventris. The sequence goes on from NC_092508.1 coordinate 22,048,309, forward strand.
CCATGAAGTTTTTTTTTTTTTTTTTTTTTTTTTTTTTACAGCAACTTGAGTCTAGTAATTTTATAATATCATTTGAATTAATTACTTCCACGTAATATATAAATACCATCATACAGTCTTGGAAATATAACCCTTTGAAATGCCCAAAATATTTGCATTTAGGCAATTTGCACAAAGATGCCACCATAAAAACTGTTTATGGAAATTTCTTTAAATAATAATGAGGCATTGCCATTCATAGAGAATATACCTTCTTAAATAGTGACTCTGACTGGTAAACTTCACTTAATATTAGTGCTTGGAAATGTTGATAGTGGGGCTCTTATTTAAATGCTTAGAGTGACTAATTCACACAAAAGCTCTGGGGAAACTGTAACTTTTAGGAATATTAGATAAGTAAAAGTGTTGTGAAATATTTCATGTGTTTATCAAAAAGCTATCAGCTTCATGACAATATTACTAAGATTGCTTATAGGACATTTTCAAATCATAAATGTCACTCATTGGTTTATTTTCACATTATATTAAGAGCAATGGTAAAATATCTCATTTTATTCAATATATACAGATGATAATATTAAATAAGGTGAAGATAATGCTAGGCAACTTCATAAACTATTAGGCTATATTTGCATTTTAAGTTAGATATGCAAATTGTAGTAATAGTAAGATGGAAGGTAGTATATTCATGTCCTTTTTAAGAGAAAGCTGATATTAGAATTCCTTCTAAAATTCTCTGACATTAGAATTCCTTTTGGGTAGTAATGATAAAAGAGATGGATTTCTCTTAAAATATGTCAAAAATAATGAGTCATGACAGAACAAGAAATTGCAAACCTATAATTCTACTTGAGAAGCTTGGAGCTCCCTTTGACAAAGCATTTTTTCCTCCTAAATTACTACAGAGGCTACAAACATAATAGGAGCTTCTGAAAAAGTATAAATATATTTTACTAATTAGAGCATACATTTATATACATCTTACATATTTAGAAAGTTTATCTTGGAAGAAAGGGGAGCTCCTGTGCGTCCTTATAATACTCCAGGAGTATCTGTCAATACATGCAAGATAAGCCATATAAAATACACATATGATTCTGCTTCAAAAGGACACAGAAAATGATCTCTTTGTAAGCCACAGGTAGGCATTAATGTGTCAGGTTATGGTAAATGTACACTAAAAGGTAGAAATAGGGGTGTCATATCTACTTTATATAAACATTAAACATGCTTTTATTTTGTGAAATACATTTTAAAATCTGCATGGAGAATACAAGGCTTTCTTTTTAAGATAATGAAGTTCTTAGGCTATTTTTTTTAAAAAGCCTTCTTCATAATTGAGTGCTCTAGTGCAATTTAAGACACTATTAAGAAAAGATACATTAGAGAAACCAATGACATGATTATCTGAAGATTTTTAATAAGAAAGCAAACACTGCTAAACTGAAGATTACTTCCCAGCTAAACTTTCACCCCTCCCCATATTGCTACATATGCTTTAAAATGACTGCATCTATATAAATATTTTTTAGAAAACAAACATAACTCATGTCATAAGATACACTTACCTAGTCACTGTGGAGGTTAATGGTGGTGGTGGGGGTCAAAGACCAATATGAACTTAAAGGTCAGGTATGTTTTAGGAAAGCAGTTCCTCTTTAATCACCCAAAGAATACATTTTCAGGCATGAACTAAAGGCAATCCATTCTCTCTACCTCCCATTTCAAAACACAGTCAAGAAGCAGTCTCCCACCCTTCCAGAGAGAAACACAGCAGACACACATAAGAAATACGCTTTGGACCTGTCTTCAGAATTCAAAGAAAGAAGCAATGCTGGTCCTGTAGAAATCCAGACCCCAGTAGCAGAATCATGTTGAACTTATTTTTAGCATTTTCTTAGATCCTTCTATGAAATTTCCTGGCTGATTACGCCTCCTCCACACATGAGTTCACTTACACAGTGTTTGCTACGGCAGTAGAGGTGATTTGGCTAGGCTCTGAGGATCACAAACAGCAACAGCGTACTGTAGCTTAAAGCCCGCTCCACCGGCAATACCATCAGCATCGTCCACGATATGTTGCTTGAATCCCTTCTTACACACCAGAAAATGCTAACTGTGGACATGAAGGAAAGGAGCAACTTTAGCTGGGTTTCTGCATCACTGAGAGCAGTTTGCAGACTGCTGATTTGGAGCTCATTCTGCCGGCAGCCGGGAATTCCTCAGCACCACGGACAGCGCCAACAACTGGCTTCTGAGCCCAGCTTGGTTGAAATCCCCGAGCTGCTTCTTTAGACCAGGCTAGAGTGTTCTCTAAGCAGTCGCACTTTATACAGCGATGCGTGCATGGGGGGGGGGGGGGAGCATTCTACGTGCGCAACACTTATTTGCATTGAAATTACAATACAAAATTTAAAAATTATAATTATACCTAATGCATTCTTGGATGAGTTGCAGAAATGAAAGTTCCGGAAGAGATGCATTTAGATTTAAGCCATCTGCAGTCCTTGATTATTATTAACAGATAAGGCATAATCGTTATCAAAGAATCTGAAAATGTATGCTCGCCTAATCTATGTGACCCTTTGGTTGACAAAAGACTTTCCCTGTGCTACATGATTAAACTTCAGTCTTCTGCAGCTTGGGTCTGATTTAAAAAAAAAAAAAAAAAAAAAGTAGCCGCGTCTTCCTGCAGTTTGTTCTCTAACATTAAAAATCAATCTCCTGTAATTCATCTAGTCTGTCATTAGGCGTCATTGTAAAGCTGTTTCTTCCAAAACCCTAGCAAAGATGCTCTGCTTCTAAATTCTTATCAAAATAAGGGGGGGGGGGGCGAGGACCCAGACACAAATAAATGAGCAAAAAGTTTTTTCTTTATTTTATTGGTAACAGTATGAACACTACAAAACATGTCCAATACATGCTTTAAAGCAAATTGTAAATGTTACCTAGTGGCATATTTAACCAGTTATTTACTGGTTTGGGACTCCAGGAAGCATTTTTAAGCCTTCAAGGGAATGCCCTCTGCAGTGGGATACGCTGCTGACTATTAAGACCACATTCGAATTGTTCCGTCTGAACCTCCAGAAAACAGACTTCTTCCATCCTGGGAAAACACCACCGTGTGTGCCTCACTCTCGTGGCCCATCAGTTTGTGAATCTGTCCATATTTAAGATCTAGCAAATGGATAACCCCATTGCCACTCGCTTGAGCTAATACTCGACCTGAGAGAGAGAGAGAGAGAGAGAGAGAGAGAGAGAGAGAGAGGAGAGAGAGATTGATTTTATTTCAAGCAGTCACATCTTATAAGCAATAGAACATTATATTTTATTTAATTGTGATTCAGCAGACTATCATTTTATTATGTTAGATGTCAGTCATTTAATATAAACTAGCTCCTGCCTGTATAAAAACAATTTGAGTAAAAATTTAGACACATCAATGAATAGATTATAAAATTTTAGAATGGGAAAATGAAGTTTAATTCTCTGCCTACTTTATATGCAGAGGTCATCAAAGCGCTCTGCCATTCTCCTTATATTTGTGATTAATAAATCATTCTGAAAAGATGAGATTGAAAGCAGCTAAGGAAGGCACTTTCTTCTTCAAATGACTATGTCAAAAAGTTTAAAATGGCATAGTTTTCAAATTATGAAAAAATAGGATCTATATCTACAAGTATGTATCATGAATAATTGATATGTATCTTTGGTATTTCTACTTTAAAATTATTTATCAAAATTATGCTAAATCATTGTTCAAAACTATAATAATATAAATTTTTACTTTAAAAATGATAATACTCATGAACTCAACAAACTTTCTCTGGAGTTGAAGTGAAAATAAATATCTCCATTTCAAAATGACTTGGGATTTTTATTTTAAGTTAAAATTCAAAACTTTGTTAAACAAATTTTTTGTTATGTATTTTAGCTAAATAAAATACAGGGCATTCCCATAATTTTTATGTCATATTCTTTTTAGTGAATCATTTCTTCATAGTGAAAACAAACCAAGAATTCAGTTTTGCTTTCTTTTGCTTTTTGGGGGTACCAGGGATTGAACTCAGGGGCACTCAACCATTGAGCCGCATCCTCAGACCTTTTTATTATATTTTATTTAGAGACAGGGTCTCACTGAGTTGCTTAGTGCCTCACTGCTGCTGAGACTAGCTTTGAACTTGGGATCATCCTGCCTCATCCTCCTGAGCCATTGGGATTACAGTTGTGCATCACCGTGCTCAGCAAGAATTTAGTTTTAATTAAAAGTTTTATTTTAAAAGCCTGGTGATAAATTATCATGGAACTTAGAGGCAAATGAAGTCAATAGAAGGTTTTTATATAAGTTTAGCATTTATGATAAATAACTAGAACATTAGTTCTATCCACTGGAATATCTAATCATAGAAAGCATCACCAATGATGTTTAAAAAAAATTTAAGCTCTCAATGTGCTAGATATCATATTTAGTGCTCAGTGTGGATAATCCCACACATTTCTTACAACATTCTAATGACAAGGAAAACAGCATTAATGCCGATGTGTGAGTGAAGAAGGAGAGGCTACAGAAAGCTAAGAAACCAGATCATGATGGCATTTTAGAGATGGAAGGAGCCAACATTAAAGTACAAGTACTTCAAATCCACAGCTTGGGTTTTTAGCCACTGTTTTCACAAAAGGTACAGCATGGTTATCAATGATACCTTCTTCATAGATTTAGGTAGGAAATATATTGTGGAAACAGAATTTATCCATTTCATAATATGAATTCTAGAATGGTATCACCATGAAAGCCATAGCAAAATATTTAATTCCAAATTATATCCCAAACATCATGAATATCTTGGAAACAAAGAGAATTTTAAAAGTAAAGCTAACCATGATAAATATGGTCTATTTGCAAACCTTTATAACTACTGGGCCTCTTCATCTAGAACAAAGCCTGACACAGCAAAGATCCTTAGGATGGATTAGAGTGTCCAAAGCAGCAGATGTGAATATTTATTATAAACCCTCTTTTCTAGTAAGTCTTTGCTGACAGAGGCATTACATATGTTTTTCACTTCTAGCCACACTCTGTAGCAATTGCTGTTTGTGACTTTTCTAGGAATCAAAAACGTAACTTTTTTCTTGTACTATTTTAAAAAAATCTTTTTGTAGTTGTAGACGGACAGCCTAAGTTTATTTTTATTTATTTATTTTTTTATGCAGTGCTAAGGATCGAACCCAGTGCCTCACATGTGCTAGGCAAGTGCTCTGCCACTGAGCTATAGCCTCAGCCGTCTTGTAATCTTTATACAATAGCTGGGAAGGGAGTCAATATTATTATTTTTTTTAACTTTTGAAACAAAATAAAACCAAAAAGGATCAAAGCTTATAATGGAAAAGGAAAATATTTAGCTATAAACCATTAATATTTGGTTTACATATACAAGTCATTTGTTGTCCAAAAAAATCATAATTGGAAATGTTTATGAAGGCTCTGGGTAATTTCTGAAAGTTTTTTTTCAATAAGATGGAGAAAAATGATAATACTGGAACCTAATGATAGGAATATGTAATTCAGCAGTGCTGTGCCTCAGGTGTTTCAAAAAAATATGTCTTTACTAGAGCAGATTTTGAATCAGCAAGTTTATGGTAAGGTTTTCAGGTTTACCTGAACTCATTTTCAAAAGATCAAAAGAATGTATACATATAATAACTAATTTCTAAAATGAATATAAATTTACAATTGCCTTCAACCTTATTTAAAGTAATTGGATTATTACATAGCATATAATGTCTCACTTAAAGATCAGTTTGGCTGGAAATGGGGAAATGAAATCCTTAGGTTACAAGATTGTCAAAATTGCTTCCCAGGATGAGGCAGTGACTACATTAATATCCAGTTGGTGTGTGAGAGAGGTGGCACTCTAAAAAAAAAAAAAAAATCAGCCTGATTATTTGTAGCATCTCTAGAAAGTAAAGTGTTTCTGGAAATGTATAAGGTCTCTTTTAAAACATCATGGTGAGGGGCTGCGGTTGTGGCTCAGTGGTAGGTAGAGTGCTTGCCTAGCATATGTGAGGCCCTGGGTTCAATCCTCAGCACCACATATAAATAAAGGTATGCAACTACAACTAAAAAATAAATAAATATATTTTTTAAATATTGTGGTGATTGGTAATGAAAATAAGCCACAATACAAGTCATTTGTCATATGAATGTTAGAGTCTTAATGATAAATTTAGGAAGAATTAAATATTTATCTATATTAAAACAAGTCAATAGAATGAAAATATAATAGGATAACATTTTAAGTAGTGCTGGAAAAATTCATGTGGAGCCTGCACTAAAAATGTTCATGTTTAAAGAAAATATGTCTTCTTAAAAATGTAAAATAATAAGACATAGGTTATAAAATATATTTATTTTATTACCTGGAAAAAACAAAATATGACAAAATTATTTTGACAGAAATTCCTACATAAATTATTTACTATGTTATTTTAGTTGGAATAATTAACCAAAGTCTGAATACACACATTCCAGAGTTATGACATGACTGAAAATATATGATTTTTAAGAAGAGTAGTATAGTTTACTAAGACTGATTAAAAAAATAAAATTTGCCAAAAAGTGTCTTACTTTTTCTCTTTTGTTTGCATTGGGGTTATTAAGGTGCACAAATTTTTCACAGAATGAGAAAAAAATAATCTGATAAGATCAATTTAATTTTGTAATTGCTATTTTTATATGAATAACTCAGTGTATATCAACAATGCCTGATTATGACTATCTCTTCACTCATAATCAATACTTATTTTTATATATCAAGACTTAAGAATATTTCTCATTTAGTAAATCAATATTTTTGTGGACCAGTAGAGTTCAATGAGGATAATATATCCTGCTATCTATTTTATTTTTATTGGATGAATTCAACAACTTATTTTGGCTTTGGAAGGTAAGAACTAAATTTCTCCTAATCTCTGCTATTAAGTGAGCCAAACCTTATAGTGGATCAACAAATAATAGCCAAGCTATGGAAACAATGTAGGTGTCCTTGGATAAAGAAAATATGGTATATATATATATGCACAGTGAAATGTTACTCAGCCATAAAGAAGAATGAAATTATGGCATTTGCTGGTAAGTAGATGGAACTGGAAATTATCATGCTAAGTGAAATAAGCCAATCCCAGAAAACCAAAGGTTGAATGTTTTCTCTGTTCTGCGGATGCTAACCCAAAACAAGGGAGGTTGGGGAAGGGGAATAATAGAAATCCATTGGTTTATAATTAAAACAAAGAGAGCCAAACTTTATTAGTAGAACTCTTGAAACTCGATTCAAACAAATTTATAACCTTTATAAAACTAATAAAGTTTTTTTTAAACTGTTGAGCATAAATTTTTTTTTCAAATTCTGCTTTTGTTTGTGAAATCAATCACTATATTTATTTAAATGTCTCCCCTCCAACTTCTTCCAGAATTGAAAAACCAAATTTCCTGATTAAACCTTCCACATTATTTAACTGTTTTTTTTTAAATTTTAGTGTGTTCCTTTAGTTATACACGACAGTAGGATGTATTTGATAAAATATACATACATAGAGTATAACTTATTCTACTTAGGATCTCACACTTGTTGTACATGATGGAGAGTTACTCTGGTCATATATTCAAATACAAGGCAAGGAATGTTATTTCCATTTAACTCTACTGTCTTTCCTGTTCCTCTCCCCTCTCCCTTCCCTTCATTCCCCTTTGTCAAGTCCAATGGATTTCTATTATTTCCCTTTACAACCTCCCTTGTTTTGGGTTAGCATCCATAAATCAGAGAGAACATTCAGCCTTTGGTTTTCTGGGATTGGCTTATTTCACTTAGCATGATATTTTCTAGTTCCATCCATTTACCCATAAATGCCATAATTTCATCCTTCTTTATGGCTGAGTAACATTCCACTGTTCATATATACCACATTTTCTTTACCCCTCCTCCACTGAAGGATATTTTAGGTTGCTTCCATAGCTTGGCTATTGTGAGTTGAGCTGTTATAAACATTAATGTGACTTCATCACGTAGTAGGTTGTTTTTAAATCCTTTGGGTATAAACTTGAGGAGTGGGATAACTGGGTCAAATGGTGGTACCATTCCAAGATTTCTGAGGAATCTCCATACTGCTTTCCTTAGTGGTTGCCCCAAACTGCAGTCCCACCAACTATGTATGAAAGTACCTTTCTCCCCACATTCTCACCACTATTTATTGTTACGTGTATTCTTAATAATTGACATTCTGCAGATAAAATCTCAGTGTAATTTTAATTTGCATTTCTCTAACTGCTAGAATTTGAACATTTTTTCCATATATCTTTGACCATTCGTATTTCTTCTTCTGTCAAATGATGGTTCAGTTCCTTTGCCCATTTATTGATTGGTTTATTTGTGTTTTGGGTTTTTGGTGTTAAGCTTTTTGAGTTCTTTCTATATCCTGTATAATAATGCTCTGAGTTATAGGTGATAAAAAATTCCTCTCAGTCTGTAAGATCTCTGTTTATATCCTTGATTGGTTCCTTTGCTGTGAAGAAGCTTTTCAGTTTGATATCATCCCATTCATTGATTCTTGATTTTACTTCTTGTGCTTTAAGAATCTTATTGAGGAAGTCAGTTCCTAAGCCAACATGAGAGTTGGGCTTACTTTTTCTTCTAGTAAGCACAAGGTCTCTGGCCTAATGCTTAGGTCCTTGATCCACTTAGAGTTAAGTTTTGTGCAGGGTGAGAGAGAGAGATTCAATTGCATTTTGCTACATATGCATTTCCAGTTTTCCCAGCACCATTTGATGAAGAGCTATATTTTCTCCAATGTATGTTTTTGGGGCCTTTGTCTAGGATGAGATAACTGTATTTACTAACAGCTTCTTTATCCTTTGTTTCAACAAGCAACTTTTTGCGGGGGAACTAGTTCCACTAATATCTTGAATGAGAGGCAGTCATAAGTGGATTTGTTATAAAAAAATCAAATATTTGAATGCACTTACTAATTTAAACACCACCAGCAATAGAAGCCCTCAAAAATTTATAGAATGAGTTAACCCATGAAAATAGAGTGTAAAATTTTATCTGAGTATAATAACCACTGGATTAACAAACATAAGTAGGAAACTTATTATTCCATGCTAATTATAAAGAATAATAGTAAAGAATGCAAATAAAATATTGACACTTTTTTATACTATAGAATTTTTAATGAACTTTAAGTAGATACATGTGTGAAAATTCAATTTGATTTGAAAGCCATACTGCTGGAATAGCTGAGTTATCTTAAATTCAATACTTACTTGCCTCCTTATTTGGAAAAATCCTCCAGGATTTGGCATGCTGCCTAGTATAGCAATAATTTCAATAGTTATGGAACTTGACATACTTATGGAAACACAGGAAAAGGTAGGAGCCCATTTCTTTGGCATTCATGTTTATTGGAGAGAGCTAATACTAGCTATCAATTTTTCTGTATCTAGAACTCCACCTTTTACTCCATGTTTTCCACTCGCCCTTATGAAGTAGACATTCTCTCCTTTTAGTAAATGAAGCATGAACCCAGAGAAGGTCAAGCTTGGATTTGAAATGAAATCCTTATTATTTAAAAAGTCTTGCTTCATTTAATGGCGTTAGCATTTCTTTCACAAATTAAGATTCAGATAAGTGTGACACTTTGGGGCTTCTCTATGAATACCACTGAATTCCCTAAGTAAATAAGTTCTTAAATTTAATGCTGATGTAATCTCATAATTGTTTTACATAGTTTTGATTTTATTACTTTGTGAATCTCTGAAACTAAAACATTTATGTTCTTACAGGAATCATTATTCATGTGTGTGTGTGTGTGTGTGTGTGTATGCCCATTAATCCTTAAATACATATATTTTAAAGCAAACAGTATCTTTACTAAAAGTCATACTTGATAATTTAAAAAATAATTTTACACATCTTCCCACATCTCCAGTCAAATTATCTCCTTAGTTCTCCCATTTCTATTATGAATACTAATTCTGTTTTCCATACTCCAAATTGTAGAAACATTAATTTCTTTCTCTCTCTACACTCAGGTTTGATCATTCTTCTTTATCAATTTTCTGTAGTAAACCTATTTCCATCTGTTATGTCTACCATTTTAAAATCTTCATTTTAAAATATTGGGCCCACTGAAATGATTGCCAAAAGGAACTTTTTTTCATTAGTTTTTTTTTTTTTTTTACTCTTGAATCTACCTATATTCATTCTTAATGTATTTCTTCAATTATGTTACTGCCATCCTAGAATGCCATAAATATAAACAAATCAATAGCAAAAGCAGCAGCTGCAACATCAAAGAGGCACTTTACATCTCTGACAGTCTTAGGGTTTTGTTTTTTGTTTTTTTGTGTTAAACCATCCATCTCATTTTACAAATGAAGCAGCTCAGGTGAAATGACTTGGACAAGGTAGAAAGTACACACTCTGAGCCAGTTGCAGTATCTGACTGAAATCAGAGCTTCAGCTCCTAAGTTGGTACTCTTTTTGCTATTTCTTTCTGACAATGGACGGTGTCCAGACTTTCAGCATGATTTCTGATGCCTTGATACTCCCATATAAATCTGCATTTACTCACTCAGTACCCTCTCACATGAACCTTATGTTCTTCATCAATTTGCTCTCATTTCTTAAATATATTTTTCATTTCCCTACCTTTGGATTCTTGTTTCTGTTATTACCACTGGTGGGATACTTTCCTTTCCAGTGAAGGAAGGTATCCCTGGCCATATCTTTAACAAAAGTATTAAATCTCAATTCAAAATTATTTCCTTAACTCATTTGGTATAAGACATCCCTAGCAGCATATCTTCCTCTCCTGAGCATTTCTTACATTTTAATAATGCACATGTGGTAATAATATGCCATCAATAATGGTTAACCCTGTGTTTTTCTTATATTCTTAACTTCAATTAACTAAGGGATGGGGATCGTGTCATGTTTTTGCATTCACCCAGTTTATCGAGCAGATTGTTATAATCAATACTTAGTGGATAACAGTAATAGTTGTCACAAGTATCAGTTCTAGAATGTATTATTTACCAAGCACTGTGATAATTCCTCTACATGCATTATCTCATTTTATCTTTACAACAATGCTTATGGGACATGTATATACCTGCATCACCCATTATAATAGGCACAATGCATGTGTTGCTATTGAGCACTTTGAAATGCAGCTGGCAAAAATTGAAATGTGCTGTCATTGTCAAATGCTCACTCGATTTAAAAGACTTATTATGAAAATGTAATATATTTCATTAATAATTTAATATTGATTATATGTTGAGATGTATTAAAAATAGATTTATACATATTTTAAATATGCACAATATATTAATATAAATATATTTACATTTTTATAAATGTAGCTACTATTCTATTCATAATTATATTGGCCCTCATTACATTTCTGTTGGATAGTGCTAGCATATACTCTGCTTTATAGAAGAGGAAGATGAGGTGTAGAGCGATTAAAGTGACTTCGCCAAGGCCTGCAGCTCATGACGTGGTGGAGTTTGAATCTGGGGTCCACGTGGCTTCAGAGCTCATGCTCCATTCTCCACGTCATGCTCCAATACCTCTGGATGAATTTTTATTGATCGACTCCATGTTGTCTCTCCCACTGTGATCAAGCCACCCTTATTAAAATGCAACATGACTCAGTAAACATCTCTTCAGTGGGCAGCTCCAATTTCCAGCTGAATCTATGTATGCATGCTTCTAGGAATAATTTAAAATTAATTTTTCTTTAAGTATAAGAAGTGTTTAAAATTTTTCATTCTCTTTTTACTCCATTGGCTTTTTTGTTTTGTTTTGTTTTTTACTCCAAGTATCTGATTGCACAACTTGTGTCTGAGAATAAGTGAGGGAGTTAGAAGGGCTGCCTTTATTCTTTCAGAGCCTGAGGATCCCATTTAATGTTCCCAGGATTCAAAAGTGCCTTAGTAGGCAGAAAAGATACCTCCACTTCTTTAGGTAAGTGTTTTATATTAAGATGTTATAGAAAATTCATTTCATTTTTGCTCTGGGGAAACAAACCAGAATATGTCATCCTTCAGATGCCTATGCTTTCAAAATTGCAAATATCCTTTCAGTCTTACCTAAATAGTGAATACAATGGACATATTTGACCCAATTTCTTATACTAATTATTACTATAAAGAAAACTGTTCTTGTTTTGCTGAGATACTTCAACTTAATCTGTTTTTGCATGAAATACCTCTTAAAAATTAATAAGAAAAGAATTAATTTGTTAGCTTGATAAAGTCAAATTACCTAAGGTAAAGGCATTGAAACTCACTTGTGAACGTGGCAATTCCTAGTCCCTGAAAATTCAAGCAAACCTCACTGCAATGCATGAAACCTTTTAATGAAGCCACATTTTAAGAAGATGTTATTTCAGAAACACTTTTCATAGCACTGTATTCACTGGTCAGAATCATGTCATATTGTAATGGAACATCCAGATAAAAACATAGATGATGTTGGCTATGAAATTCATGAAATTACTGCCAGGAATCTGAATTTTTGTTGTTGGAGGAATGATTCACACCAGTGGTTAACATATCAAGAGTCAGGAACTGAGCTATCTTGGAGGACTCTCAATGAGCAATCAAATTTCCCCAGTGAAGCAGCAGTTGCCGAATACCAGTTGGCCACCCAACTGTGGATACGTACATTAGTTGAGTCAAAGGTAAATATAGCCCTTTTAAATAAGACTTACTAAATATTCTGTTGAAACTTCAACTTTCTCTTTAGAAAATTAATTTAGAAGACATGATTTTATTACTCTATACAGTGAACACATATACTAGGAAAAATGTTTCAGATTTCACTTATATGTTTGAACATGTTACAAAACATTATTTGCTAGCAATATTTTGAGTCCGTAATTGGCTACAATGGCATATTTATACCATTAGAGAAAGCATTATTCTGGACTGGAAGCATGGAATCTGTGTGAACAAAATTCTGTCATAAGAAATAGAGGTAGCCTCAAAACTTTAAGGCTTATTATAAATAATGAAAATGTGAATGAAATACATCATTACATTTCTCATTAGAATAAATTTCTCGTGGTTATTCATGCTTTGATTAAATTTCAAGCAATATGTTCCCCCAAAGAAACAAAATCACCCATTTTATATTTCATTCGAATTAGTCTCACTCACAGATCTTAAGAAATTTGTTTATCACAAATATACAAGAATGGAGACTAAAACAATTGAGTGCCGTATATGAAATAACATATCAGAAAGGGGAAGACAGGCTTTGATCAATAAGGAAATGATTTTTATACACATCAGAACCAATTTGAAGCAATTCTCTCAATCAATACAGATAGGCAGAAATGCTTCTCAGCATTTATTACCTGTGGAGAGTGTTATTGATTAATTGTATTGATTTTTTGAATGCATGTGGAGAGGCATCTGTTGTTTCTTTAAAAGATGCCTCAAAATGAAAAGTATCAAGAAACTACTTAAATTTTGAGGATTTGCATTAATGGCCCATCCTGGGCCATTACTCAGGATTTCAAAAACACCACTGAAGAAGATGTGAAATGTGATTTAGTTTATTTTGCACCCTACTGCTGATCAATATAATATTTTCAGAAAAAATATTACTTGGAAATTTAACTTGCCTAAGTGCTTGTAACAATTTATAAACTTTTCCCAGTATTTTTGATTATGTATACTCTTGCTGAGGGGACCAAACTTTTCCCTTGTAGGTAACACTGCTTGAAGGAAGATGATTTGATGTTGCAGTGTAAATACAGAGTACAATAGTCCTAAAAATGCATTTTAAATTTCTGTTGGCAGAAGCTAATTTCATAAAAAATGATAAGAGAGAGGGCAAGGAAAGCTGCAATGTCTTACTTTAGGACTTTGGTCAAGCAGGGATGTGGACTTTACTTAGAATACAAGATGTGTTTAAATGATACAGCAAGCTGTATCTACCATTACTTTAACTTGGTATGGAACGTTATTTATTAAGCAAGTGAATTCTCCACAGAGAAGTTTTGTAAGTTTTCCCTAAATAGACACATAGAAACAAAACAACATAAAAACCTGTTTTTTTTTTTTTGTTGTTGTTGTTATTGTTGTTTTTGTCTTTCACATAAAATCCACATCTTTCTTAGGAAGGCATTTCTCTGATATTTCCAAGTTACATTTTTTTTCTGAAAATATTATATTGATCAGCAGTAGGGTGCAAAATAAACTAAATCACATTTCACATATCTTCAATGGTGTTTTGAAATTCCCCAGAAGCATCTACACTGCAGCAGGTAAATAATTCCAACAATTTAAGCATCCTTTGCTAGGGACAAAACTTTTGGCCTTACTGTGTACAGTTTTCAAAATATTTTCCCCTTATTAGGAGAACATGAATGAATAGATTCTTGAACAGGTGCTTTCCTACATGAGCTGTCTTCTGGATATTACTGAAATCCTCTGTGAGATGCACCTAAAGTCCTAAAAATGTTCTAACTAATTATTGAATCTATTTAGAATATCAACAGCCACCTGCTTTCATTAAGAAATCCTTGTAGACCTGTTTCCTAACTTGGTCTTCACCTATGCAGCTGATCAGTGTTGGAATAGTATTTATTCAGGGACCCTATGCACCTGGAGCCTTGCAAAATTTCAGAAAAGCTTTTGCTGATGTCAGAGGAAATTCGAGTTTTGGTTTATTACTGAGGATCTAAGAAGCTATGGCTAAGTGTAGTTCAGACCAGACCACAGACCGTATGGATTCTTCCCTATTGTTCTTGAGTAGAGAAAGAGCCAAAGACATCTGTTTTATACCAAAAAAATTAATTAAAATACAATCACTTTTTATCTTATGAATTAATAAAATCACTTTTAGAATTTACCATATTTTAAGACTTGAAAAGTCAGAGCTCTCATATTTTGGGAATTTTTCTCTTAGTGCCAAAACTGGTGTCAAGAAAAACTTTGTTAAAAGGAACCCTTGCTTCTTGAATATGGAGGTTTGTCTGTGGGAAAGAAAATAATCTTAACTTCTGCTAGGTAATATTAAGGTGGTGAATTGTTAGCATT
Source organism: Marmota flaviventris (assembly GCF_047511675.1). Lineage (NCBI taxonomy): Eukaryota > Metazoa > Chordata > Mammalia > Rodentia > Sciuridae > Marmota > Marmota flaviventris. Next base: position 22,063,421 of record NC_092508.1, read on the forward strand.
TGCATCTTTATTTTTAGAACTTCATTTTTTCCAACTCCAGGGAAATATTGTCTGTTAGATAAAAGTGGTTAAGTGATACATCAGTGTCACTACACTATTATTATTTATAGTAAAAATGATGCAAATATGTGAGAACATAATTGTAACTAAAGTGGATGCCCTGTCCACAAGAGGAAAAAAAAATAGCTGGAAAAGTTAATGTCAAACTTTGTATGAATTTGTGGTGGCTAAATTAATTAAACATGCTCTAATCTGCTAATTTTAAAGAAAGACTAAGCTCCCTGAAATCACAGAGATTAGTCCTCAATTCCACATCTTTGACAATTAATTTGCTGAGGAAGAAACACAAGCTTGATGCCTACTGGCTACATTACCTTCAAAATCATTTGAAGTGGTTGATAAGATAAAACCTCTGGGTTCCATTTACTGAATATCTACTTTTTTCCTTACTATTTTACACTTATTACAAGTTCATTAGCACCAAATTTGAAGGAAGCATTATTGCCATGTTACAGAGAAGAACAGAATCATGGAGAAATGAAGTGACTTTTTCAAGGTAACAGGGTTATTGAGGAACAAGGATGCCTACCCAAGATTGTCCATAAAGACTTGGCTATCCAACAGCCTGAAGGGAAATGATAGTAGTTAGGTCAGAAAGCTCAGCTAATTTGGCCGCTAGGTGAGTGTTCAATATATTTATGTTAACTCATAATTCTGTGAAATCATCTTTGCAAATGTAACATTCTGTATATTATAAGTCTGATGACCTGGCTTTGTACTTCAGGGACAACTTAAAGCAACATGTGACTAGTTTGTTTACATTCAGCATCTCTCAATCACATGTTCTTACTCTTTTTTTATTATTATTATTTTTATTTGTTCTACTCAGTTGTACATGACAGCAGAAGGCATTTCAATTCATCATATACAAATGGAGCGCAATATTTCAATTCTCTGGTTGTACATGGTGTAGAGACGCACCATTTGTGCAATCATATATGTACCTAGGGTAATGATTCCATCTCATTCCACCATCTTTTCTACTCTCATAACCCATCCCCATCCTCCCCTTTGCCCAATCCAAAGTTCCTCTATTCTTTCCATGTACTCCCCCATCATAGATCAGTATCCACTAATCAGAGAAAACATTTGGCCTTTTAGTGTTTTAGGATTGGCTTACTTCGCTTAGCATAATATTCTCCAATTCCTTCCATTTACCTTCAAATGCCATAACTTTATTCTCTTTTAATGCTGAGTAATAGTCCATTGTGTATATATACCACAGTTTCTTTATACATTCATCTGTTGATGGATATCTAGGTTGGTTTCACAGTTTAGCTATTGTGAATTCAGCTGCTATAAACATTGGTGTGGCTATGTCACTATAGTATGCTGATTTTAAGTCATTTGGGTATAGACTGAGGAATGGGATAGCTGGGTTGAATGGTGGTTCCATTCCAAGTTGATTGCACCAATTTGCAGTCCCAACAATGTATGAATCTACATTTTTCCCTATATTCTCGCCAACACTTATTATTGCTTGTATTCTTGATACACTTAATCTCTTCATTGGTATTCCATTTGAATAAAATGGACTTTTTCTAAAAGCAAGTAGACAATTTGAGATTAAGGACACTGATGAATACTTCAGGTTAAAGAAATGAGGCAGACAGGATTTATATATGTACATGAGGCATAAAAATAGCAAAGTTAACATTGTAATTTTTCTGAAAAAAAAAATAGAGCGTTTGACTTGTCTGAATACAGGAAGTATCAGTTAGGACAATTTTAGTAGCAAGTAAAAGAAAGTCAACTAACTCAATGTGGCAGGGAAAAATAGTCTTAAGAATGTCTTTATAACATGCAGGACATTGGAGTGGTGCCACATGTGTTCCCCACTCCCTGCCTTTAATTTCTATTTTCTATAGTGCAAATTCACTTGCAGGCAGGCTCTCCACTTGGCAGTTCCATCAGGTTCACACCCATAGCTTCCCAAATTCAAGGTACATAGAAAAAGTAGCTCTATTTCCTCAGCAGTTTCACATTGGGTAAAAGCTGCTTCTAATTTTCTTGCATGGATCATGGTCTGTTTTTGAATGAATTAAAGTGACAGGCAGGTGGAAGGGTCTCATTGAGAGTCCACCATGACATTTGAGAGTGTACAATGAGAATGTTCAAATGGGAAACAAAATGTTCTTATTTTAGAATGAATGGATGCTTGAAATGGGGGGAAAAAGTCAACTTTAGATACTAATTTCAGATGTACAATTCGAAGTCATTTGTGGTGCTGGGAATTGAACCCAGAACCTTGTGCGTGTGAGGAAAGTACTCTACCAACTGAGCTATATCCCCAGCCTTCAAAGTCATTTTTGTAGTAAAAAAAAAAAAAAAAAAAAAAAAAACAAGCAAAACTAGCCACATTCTAGGCCACGGAAATAATGCTTTACCTTTTGTTATATTTCTATTTGACATTCCATCTCATCTCATCCTCTTGCCTGCTTGAAAGACTCCTGTGCAAACAAACTCATCTGGACTTCTCAAAAAATCAGCACAATTATTTTGTTGAATAGACTGCCAGTGTTTGGAGTCCCTTGATTTATAATGGGGCTATAAAATGCAAAAAAAAAAAAAAAAAAAGAAAGAAAGAAAGCAAAGAAAAAATTCCGAGGACAAACTACAGGGAAGTTGGAGGCAGGACTGGAGTCACAAAGAAACATAAAAGAGCTTGAACTAAAATATGGAAAATATTCCATAACTCAGGCTTTTTTTCATTAACTACATATTAATAATCACATATTTAACATTATTCATATCTGAATAGAATATATTCAGGGTATACCACCTCAAAAGGCACACTATCCCAGCAAATTACATTGAATTTCCTGTATTAAATTAAGAAAAAAAGGAACCCATTATAATTATGAAAATAAGAACATATGTCCTGTTTTTATAAGGCTATCCTAATAGTCCTCATATTTTTAGGGGAAAACTTTTTTAAGAGCTATTTTATCTAGGTTGATATGTTTTTAGTTTCAGTGAGAATCTTGTACATATTCAAAAGATCTTGATGTGGTTCTGTAAGGCGTTCTGAATACTAAAACAATTATCTCAACTATTTCTAAAATAAAAATTACATTTAGAATACACACAAATACACAGTTTTGGTTTAGATATGAGGTGTTCCCTAAAAAATCATGTGTGAATCAATGTAAAGACAGTTCAGAGGTAAAATGTTTGGGTTATGAGAGCCTTAAACCTAATCAGCGTGTTAATCTACTTCAATGGATTAACTGGGTGGTAACTGCAAGCAGGGTGTTGCTGGAAGTCTCTGGAGGTGTGCGTTTGGGGTTTATATTTTGCCTGTGGTGAGGGGACCTCTCTCTTTGCTTCCTGACTTTCATGTTCTGGGCTGCTTTTCCTGCGCCACACACTCTCACCATGATGTCCTGCTTCACCCCTGGCTGAGGGCCATGAATTTAGCCACCTATGAACTGAGACCATGAGGTCCAAATAAATTCTTCCTCCCCTAAAGTTGTTCTCACCAGTTCTTCCAGTTACAATGGCAAAAAATATTTACTAAAACACCCACACAAATTGATAAGGTTATTTTGTGAAGTCATTATCTTCATAAACAATGTCATTTTTTTCTATAGTCTATATTTAAACTTGAAACATATTCTTTGGAAATTTTTTTCAGAAATTTAATATAAAACATGAAAATGTGAGTGGAAGAGATCAATGGAACAAAACTGACAAAATTTTGACAGTTGTTAGACATGGGTGAGGGGTGAATGAGGTTTTAGTATACTATTTTTCTACTCTTATAAATGTTTAGAAAATAATAAAAAATGAAAGTTTCAAGAATTTTAATTACACAATAAGATGCCCATTGTTATTGCTGTTAGTCATTGTCTACATTTAGAACTAAAAATGTTTGATTATTCTCAGAGCAGACAAAATATTTTATAACTGGGTATCTAAACAATTAGTTTAAGTAATTCTGTTAGCACCCATAGAAGCCAAATAGTGATAACTGAAGATATTTTTTTGTGGGTTGGAAAGGTGTACCAGGGATTGAACTCAGGGGCACTCAACTACTGGGCCACATCCCCAGCCCTATTTTGTACTTTATTTAGAAACAGGATCTCACTGAGTTGCTTAGCACCTTTCTTTTGCTGAGGTTGGCTTTGAACTTGTGATCCTCCTGCCTCAGCCTCCCAAGCCACTGGGATTACAGGCATGCACTCCTGCGCCTGGGGATAACTGAAGATATTAAATATGATAATGTATTAAAAACAATCTGGAAGTCTTCACTAAAATGAAAAAAAATTCTGCTTTGCAAAAGACACCATTGAGAGATTAAAGACAAGCATCAAGGAAAAAAATATTTGCAAAAGGAATAGGTGATAAAGAACCATTCTTTGAAATATACAAAAAAAATCTAAAACTGAACAAAAGAACAACAACAACAACAAAAAAAAAAACCTGGTTAAAATTGGACCAAGTACCTTGACAGACACTTCACCAAAGAAGATATGCAAATGGTAAATAAACATGAAATTATGATCCACATCATATGTCATTAAGAAAATTCAAAATAAGTAACTATGAGATACTACCATATCCCTATTAGAATAGTCAATATCCAGAACACAGACAACAACAAATGTTGGTAAAGATGTGGAGCAACAGGAACGAATTCCCATTCATTGCTGATGGAAATCTAAACTGGCACAGCCATTTTGGTAGACAGTGTGGCAGTTTCTTACAAAAATAGAGTTCTACCATATAATCAAAAAATCATGCCCCTTGGCATTTACATAAAGATATTGAAAACATATGTTTACACAAAAATCAGTTCAAGGATGTTCAGAGCAGCTTTATGCATAATTACACAAATTTGGAAGCAACAAAGATATTCTTCAAAGTGAATAAATAAATAAGCTGTGGTACATCTAAGTAATGGAATATTATTCACTACTTAAAAGGAATAGGCTATATGTCATGAAAAGACATGAGGAATGTAAATGCATATTACTAATCACAAGAAGTCAACCTGAAAAGACCACACATACTGTATGATTCCAGCTATCAGACATTCTGGCAAAGGCAAAACTTTGGGGACAGTGAGAAGGTCAGTGATTGTCAAAGTTGTAATGAGGAGAATGAATCAGCAGCACAGAGAATTTTTAGAGCAGTATTCTGTGTGATACTATAATGGTGAAAACATCTAATTATATTCAAAACTACAGAAAGTGCACCACCAAATGTGAACGCTAATGTTCACTATGGATCTTGGATGCTAATGATATGTCAATGAAGGGTAACAAATGTGCCACTTTGGTGGAGGATGTTGATAATGCAGGAGGCTGTGTATGTGAGGGGACAGGAAGCACATGGGAAATTTCTGTATCTTCCTCTTGATTTTGCTGTAAACCTAAATCTGCTCTAAAAAGATAAAGTCTTTAAAAACAAAACTGAAAATTTCTAACCAAGATGCAATTACCAGCTCATTTCCCATTGTTAATTAAAAATAAAATTTATACATCACTTAGGATGTGTTATCCTAAGGGCTGAGAAATAGGAGCATTAAATGTTTCTTGAAAGTCTTTTATTCTTGCACATAATTTTGGATCAACATTCACAAATACAGTGCCTTCTCTAAACTGTGAACCATACCATATGATTTTAAATAAATGAAGTATTCAAATGTATACACTAGTAGAGGCAGTATTTATTTCCTCAAAAGATTAATAGTACTAAGCCCAACTGATATTAACAAGTAAATTATAGCTCATACTACTCAATTCCTAAAATCATCACTGTGTAACTCTAACTGATTTGAAGAGAGAGAGAGTGGGGTGGGGGGGAGAGATTTAGATGAAGCTTATACAATGAGAACTAAATTAATATAAAGATTGTCATTAAAAAAAAACCCCTAGCATAACAAGAAAGCAGATTGAAAGCACAGAATGAATTTTCTGGCCCATATTCTATGAATTGGCCATTGGTAGTGCCCAATACACCAGATAATTGCTCCACCATCTGCTTCACATTGATGACATAGTTCTGGTGATACATTTCCTATGACTGAGAGGAATCCTATTTAAAAAATTAAAAAAAAAGAAAACTAGAGATCTGAGTTTTTAAAATTAGAACTCTCTTCAAAATAGTACAATATTGGCCTTTAAAACTCTTTGGAGCAAATCTAAAATTTTTTTGTGTTTATTTTTATACTTTCAATATCTCCCAAGTATAGTAGTTTCCTAATTTTTCCCCGTGTGAGTATTGTAAAGCACAAGGGATCTAAAATAGTTTTACTCTTAGTTTCAATCAAATGCAAAGCAACTTAAAAGAAATATGACATAATGTTAAATTCTATGCATATCATACACATACATTTTGACTTAAATTATTTTAATTGATAGGTATGACAGCTTCTTTTACTAGATGATTATTTTTCTATTTGGTAAAAATATTTATCAAAATATTTTTCCCTTAGGTCTGAAAATACTGAGTCCCATTTAGTACATACTTAATTCAGTCAATATTCTATCTTTTATACTTATTCTTTAATGTACTAGTCAGAGAGGAAAAAAAATCTAACTTTTTAAACCCAATTTTAGATGTCATTGACAAGGCTTCTCTGCCTAATAATAGTTAGGACAAGGTAAGAAAAAACTAAATCTTACATGTTTTCTCCAGGCAATTCCAACCAAAGAACAGTGCATAACTGTAGGAAGACAACTATAACATTTAACCAAGACAGTTATAAGTTATCCACATGCTCTTTGAGATTCATGAAATATCATTAAACTACTTTCAAGAAGAGAGATTAGGGGATAGTTTGCATGCAAGATATTTACATTTTAAATTAATTTTCACTTTTACTGGGGAAATATACATTTTAAGAAATAAACAAGCCCCACAGGTTTATAATTAAAAATGATTTGCATCCCAAGCCCTCTCCTACCACACACAGGTCCATTTCCAGAAGCATCCACTTGGAATTCTTTTATCTGCTTCAGCTGATGCTACCACATTGAGACTTTGGTATATAATCTATAGTTACCAATGTTTCAATGTGAAATTTACATTTTGGTTGACAAAAATGTAGTGCCAAATTTCTGTCTTTTAGTAAATAAATGAATTAATCTAAGTTTTAAGAATACCAACCTGCTCAAGAAGCTGAGGCAGGAGGATTCAAGTTCAAGGCCAGCCTCAACAACTAAACAAGGCCCTAAGCAATTTAGCAAGACCCTGTCTCAAAATAAAAAATAGAAAGTATTGAAGATGTGGCTCAGTGGTTGAGTGCCCTGGGTTCAATCTCTAGCATCAAACTAATTAACTATACTATAATAACATACTATAAAAGTTATTCCCCCAAATTCTAAGAAATACTAATTTGAATGAAAAACATGAACCCCCAAATATTTCTATTTCTTCTTACTTAATTCTCACACACTAAGAATGTTTTACATGTATTCACCAATTTGTTCATCAAAATCATCTCCATGATTATACCAATCTTAGAGAAAACTAAAGCTACAGAAATAAAGAAAATTGCCCCCTAAATATCAGGGGCAACATTTTCATTCAGAAAGCTTGGGTCCAAGATGTCGTCTTTAAACCCTCTGCACATATCCTACCTATGCTCATACAGAGTTTGTGATCTCTACTGTAAAATCATACCTTCTGGATCCCTTAATAATATCTAATCAAGTGTCCTCCTACCTCAGAAATATCTCTGGTCTATTCTCTGCACTTGCTTCAAGGCTTCTTTCCCATGGAAAACTCCTTTTATTTCCTGCCTATTAGTTTCATGGATGGGCTTGTCTCTTTTGGCAAGCCTGCTATAGATTGGCAGCTCAATTTTGGATCATCTTTTTGACTCTCATCTGGCTCTTCATTTGGAACTGTGCTTCTGGTAATGTTCCCCTTGGCTCTGCGTGCTCCATCTAGTTGGATGCATCGTCCTGACCAACATGTCCCTCTAGAGCCAATGTTGTGTTCCCTGAATACCAGCCTTCTCCCATCTTCATTGGGAAGGGAGATGATGATGTTCTTCTGTGGTTCTAATTGGTTGGTATTGGATTTGAACGGCCCTTTCAATTTATAACTTTCAGTGATATTTAATTTGGCAATCAAAATATGACTGTTTTTAACCAATTTATGTTCAAAATGAGCCTGAAAGAAAATGGAAGCAGGGTGGTGTAGAAGAACAGTCACTTGTTTGGCTATCCAGAGAGCCAAGTTTAATTTTAGCCTTGAGAGAATTTGGAATCATTATAATTAGATGAGTATTAAAGCCTAGAAGTGAAAAGGACTCTTTCTCTTTTTCTTTTTTTAAAGCCTACCCCTTCATTTAGCATCAATTTACAACTGGCACTTCATTCTCCCAAATGCTGTACCACTGAGCACACATACAGAGTTAAAGTACAATATATCTAGAGGAGTTCAAATAACTAGGAAGTAGGCCACTGCTAGAAGTGAGATATAGACCCTGTAATTAACTTGAATGTCTGTAGATATGTAAGAAATATAAAATTTATATTCATTTGTGAAGAGAAAGATTGTATTATTGCATACATTTTATTTGAGATACATAATAATCAGATAGTTGGTTTAAAATGATATGTATGTACCCTGCACACTGTGCTGGGCTTCCAGACAAATGTTGAGTAATAACCATTCCTGAGCTTGGGCTCCAAGGTTAATTTGAAGTGCACTCCAGAAAAATAGGCAATCATTTCACGCTCACTTCAAAATTCTATGTAAGTTCTGCTTCAAGTCCAGACTAATGCCCTGACTGAAGAATGTCAATGATATGAGGTTCTGAGGAATCTTGAAAAAAAGATGAGACAATATAATGGGCAGTTTAGTTTTCTGCCCTGCAAAGAACTAAAATGTGTGTGTTTTAATATTGAGGAAAAAAATACATTAAAAAAAGACTTTGGAATTTCCAGAGCAAAATGAAAGCAGGCTCTTTTCTTTTAACATAAGCATGTTATTGTCAACAGTGGCATCTCTATTAAGCTTGTTCTCTTACCTAAACACTCCTATTACTGTCATCTCTCAGGTTTGTCATAACCACCACCCTGACAGTACAAACATTGCACTGTAAAATCTGTCAGAGAGGCCAGAAGATTTCCTACATCTTCTGACACATGCTGCTCTTTAATATCTGCCTGTCAGAACACCTATGAGAAAGACACCTGCTTTCAGGCTTGGAGCTGGGGATGGGACTACACTGTAATCATTAGCCTTAGACGGCTAGGAAACTCTGCCTTTTGGAACTGTACAGCCTCCTGCTGGGAGATGCTGTTGGCATAAATTTATCACTCAGGTCAGATTGCACAAATTTTGGTAGAACCAGCTATTTTGAAAAAAAACTTTCTTTCTGGTATGAATATGCTTTTAAGTTGTCTTTATGATAAGCTGTTTTGAAATGTGCATTGTATTTTCCTTTGCCACAATCATGTGGTACCTGCATGGAAGTCTAGGGGTATATTTTTGGTTTGACGTTTTCTTGATTATGTTCTATTCTTGTGGGTTATGTATGCCTCTGTATTCATTTTAAGTTTGTCTTATCCAAAGAGGAATATCCCCCCTGGTTTCAAAATGTGATTGATTTAAGTAATTTCAGGGTGATATACTGGGCAGTCTTTTATTTACCAGATATGGTTTTCCTGGAACCCCATTGGTAGGTCATGGAGCTTTTATGTTCTTCTCCTCTTATCTGTTTCTCTTGAGGCATGTGTTTATGAGAGGCCTGGGGAGCAATCTATTAATACAGCCGATGTTCTCAGAAAAATGTGGCTAATTTTGTCACAAATATAACAGAATTTCTGAAACCAGTACATGTAGTATATTCGCACAGTCACCTTGGGAGACTGTGGGCTTATCCCAAAGACGCCTCCAAAGAATTACTTCTTTGGAATTCCTTGCTGTGTACATTCCTTGATAACCACACTCAAAGCTATATTCAGTATTTGGAATTAAAAAGTTAACACATTATCACCATAATAATGCAAAAATCAATTACCTAAAATGAAAATGATGATCACAAACACACACACACACACACACACACACACACACACACACATCCCAAACTCATCTTAGCCCTGGTTTAATTCCTAATGAATGACACAGATTATAATAATATGGTTTATATAATTCCATAGTTTTTATTTGCTTACAAAAGCATATAAACAACATATTGTGGCCTTAAGTTTTTAGGAGGTATATATATTCTTTATTATATATTATACATAATCTTTATATCTATGTATATTATTTACATATTTATAGATATTCTTTATATCTAACTATATATATCTAAAGACCAAGTTAAAGAAGATTTTCACACATATATAGTTAAAGAGGATCTGTATATGTATAAAGATCTTCTTTAACTTGGTCTTTATCCTTTTTTAATTTATTTTTTTACATTTTTATTTTGAAATAATAATAGATTTATAGGAAGTTGTAAAGGTTGTACATAGGGGTCCCTGTGTTCCTTTTATCCAATTTTCTCCAATGTTATAACCTAAAAAACTTTAGAAAAACATCAAATATGGAAAATAGACATGGGTACAATGTTTGTATATACTTCTATGATATTTTATCATGTGTTGCAACCACCACATTAAGGTATAAAACCATTACATCACCACAGAGATTCCTATACAACCTCTCCCCAACCACTTGAAACCACATAATATTTTCTTTTTATTTAAAATTTTTTTCTTCTAATTTGTTCTAATTAGCTACACATGACAATTGAATGCATTTTGACACATCATATAAAAATGGAGTATAACTTCTCATTTTTCTGGTTGTACGTGACGTAGAGTTACAGAGGTCATATAATCATATGTACACAGGGTAATAATGTCTGATTCATTCAGCTATCATTTCTACTCCCATACCCTCTCCCCTCCCTTCAGTCCCCTCTGTCTGGTCCAAAGTACCTCTATTCCCTCCCTCCTATTGTGAATTAGCATCCACATATCAGAGAAAACATTTGGTCATTGGTTCTTTGGGATTGGCTTATTTCACTTAGTATAATATTCTCAAGTTTCATCCATTTATTCATTTTAAAATACCATAATTTCATTCTGCTTTAAGGCTGAGTAATATTCCATTGTGTACACATAACAATTTTTTTAATCCATTCATCTGTGGAAGGGCATCTAGGTTAGTTCCATAGTTTAGCTATTGTGAATTGAGCTGCTATAAATATTGATGTGGCTGCATCACTATAGTATGCTGATTTTAAGTCCTTTAGGTATAAACCTAGGAGTGGGATTGACTGGGTCAAATGGTGGTTCCCTTCCAAGTTTTCTAAGGAGTCTCCATATTGTGGTCTTTACCCATTAATAATAAACTGTGGACATAGGCAGTTTTACCATGAAATTAGTGAATCATGAACTTCAGGGCCTCTGTTGGGTACTGGTTCGTTCAAGGCCTTGGGAAACGGAGATCAAACAATTTTCTGTCTACAAATTTGTACTGTTTTTTCTTTAAGAGGGTCTCTGATTTTTTATATGTCAGGATTCACAAAATATGAATCCATTCCTCAGTTTAGACATGTTTTAGACCATTATATCTAGAATATGGGCATTCCTTCAAAGTGTGAATCATTTCAACAGGGAAAAAGCAATATATATGCCCAAAGATAACCCTTGCATTATAAGATATTAAAACATAATAAGAATCTGTATTTTAATTATTTGGGGAGCAGTAAAGAAAAGTTATGATATAACTACCCTTGTTCTCTAGCATGGGCTTTTGCATTTTCAGAGATGGTAAATTGTTGGCTTCTAAGGATGGATTTGATTTTTTATGGTGTCTTGCTTTTTAAAATTTGTTCTCATTAGTGATACATAACAGCAGTATGCATTTCAGCTCATTGTACACAAATAGCGCACAACTTCTCATTTCTCTGGCGGTACATGATGCAGAGTTACACTGTTTGTGCAATCACACATCTACATAGGATAATAATGTTCATCTCATTCCACCATCCATCCTTCCCATCCCCACAACCCCACCCCTCACCTCACTCTCCTCTGCACAATCCAAAGTTCTTCCCTAGGTGCCCTCCCCATGATTGATCAGCATCCTCATAGCAGGGAGAAAATTTGGCCTTTGGTTTTTTTGGGATTATGTAATTTCATTAAGCATTATATTCTTCAACTCCATCCATTTACCTGTCAGTGCCATAATTTCATTCTTCTTTAAGACTGAGTAATATCCCACTGTGTGTGTGTGTGTGTGTGTATATATATATATATATATATATATATATATATATATATATCTCAATCACATTTTCTTTATCCATTCACTTAGATTGGTTCCATAATTTAGCTATTATGATTTGAACTGCTATAAACATTAATGTGGCTGCATCTCTGTAGTATGGTGATTTAAGTCCTTTGGGTATAAACCAAGGAGTGGGATAGCTGGGTGAAAAGATGGTTCCATTCCAAGTTTTCCGAGGAATCTCCATATTGCTTTCCATAGTGGTTGTACCAATTTGCACTCCCACCAGCAAAAGTGTACCTTTCCCCCCCATATTCTCACCAGCACTTATTATTGCTTGTATTCTTGATAATTGCCATTCTAAATGGAGTGAGATGAAATCTTAAAATAGTTTTGATTTGCAATTCTCTCATTGCTAGAGACGATGAACATTTTTTGTAGATCAGTTGTATTTCTTTCTCTGTGAAGTGTCTGTTCAGTTCCTTAGCCCATTTATTGATTGGGTTATCTGCTTTTTTGGTGTTAAGATTTTGGAGTTCTTTATATACCCTAGACATTAGTGCTCGATCTGATGTGCATGTGGTAAAGATTTTTACCCATTCTGTAGGCCCTCTCTTCATGTTATTAATTGTTTCCTTTGCTGAGAAGAAACTTTTTAGTTTCAATCCATCCTATTTACCGATTCTTGATTTTATGTCTTGTGCTTTGTGAGTCCTGGTAAGGAAGTCACATTCTAAACTGACATGCTGAAGATTTGAGCCCAGTTTTCCTTCTATTAGTCATAGGGTCTCTGTTCTAATTCCAAGGTCCTTGATCTACTAAAGAAAGAAATTGAAGAAGACCTTAGGAGATGGAATGATCTCCCATGCTCCTGTAATGGCAGAATTAATATTGTCACAATGGCTACGCCACCATTAATGCAATTCTTGTTAAAATTCCAGTGACATAGTGGAATGTGATGGACATCATTATCCAAAGTACATGTATGAAGACACGAATTGGGTGTCAACCTACTTTATATACAAACAGAGATATAAAAAATTGTGGTATATATGTGTAATAAGAATTGTAATGCAAAATAAAACAAAGTACATGTATAAAACATGAATTGGTGTGAACATACTTTATATAAAAAGATATGAAAAATTGTGCTCTATCTGTGAAATAAGAATTGTAATGCATTCTGCTCTCATGTATTTAAAAAAATAAAATGAAATCAATAAAATCCCTGAAAAAAATTTTATATATAATAATACATCATAAAATATCCCAATGACATTCTTCATAGAACTAGAAAAAATCATGAAATTTATTTGGAAAAATAAGACTCAAAATAGCCACAGCAATCTTTAGCAAGAAGGGTGAAGTAGGAGGTATCACAATACCAGAACTTAAACTATACTACAGAGCTATACTAACAAAAATGACATGGTATTGGCATCAAAATATACTTGTGACCAATGGTAAAGAATAGAATACACATAGACAAACCCACATAAATACAGTTATCTTATACTATACAAAGACACCAAAAACATACATTGGAGAAAAAGATACCCTCTTCAAGAATCAGTGCTGGGAAAACTGGAAATCCATATGTAGCAAAATGAAATTAATCTTCTATCTTTCACTCTGCACAAAATTCAACTCAAAGTGGATCAAGGACCTAGGAATTAGAACAGAGACATTGTGGCCTAATAGAAGAAAAACTAGCCTCAAAAGTCAGCTGAGGATTTGACTTCCTTAACAAGACTCCTAAAGCACAAGAAATAAAATTAAGAATCAGTAAATAGGAAGGATTAAAACTAAAAATTTCTTCTCAGCAACAATCAATAACATGAAGAGAGATCCTACAGAATGGGTAAAAATCTTTACCATCTTTACCACATGCACATCAGATAGAGCATTAATGTCTAGGGTATATAAAGAACTCCAAAACCTTACACCAAAAAAAGCAAATAATCCAATCAATAAATGGGCTAAGGAACTGAATAGACACTTCACAGAGAAAGAGAATTCCTGGCAAGAATGCAAAATGGTACTTTTAAAGACAGTCTGGCAGTTTCTTAGAAGTCTAAACTTTTACCATACAATCCAAAAACTATTGTTTTCTGTTTACTCAAATGAATAGAAATTTATGTTCATTCAAAAAAAGAAGAAATACAATTGATGAACAAACATATGAAAAAAATGTTCATCATCTCTAGCAATTAGAGAAATGCAAATCAAAACTACTCTAAGATTTCATCTCACTCCATTCAGAATGGCAATTATCAAGAATACAAGCAATAATAAGTGCTGGTGAGAATATGGGGGGAAAGGTACACTCATACTTTGCTGGTGGGACTGCAAATTGGTGCAACCATTATGGAAAGCAGTATGGAGATTCCTTAGAAAACTTAGAATGGAGTCACCTTTGACCCAGCTATCCTATTCTTCCTCTTACAACCAAAGGACTTAAAATCAGCTACAGAGATGCAGGCACATTAATGTTTATAGCAGCTCAATTCACAATAGCTAAGCTATGGATCCAACCTAGATGCCCTTCAACAGATGAATGGATAAAGAAAATGTGGTGTATATACACAATGGAATATTACTCAGCCTTAAAGAACAACAAAATTATGGCATTTGCTGGTAAATGGATGGAACTAGAAAATATCATGCTAAGCAAAATAAGACAATCCAAAAAAACCAATGGCCAAATGTTTTCTATGATAAGCAGATGCTGATCCATATTGGGGTGGGGGGAATGAAGGAACTTTGGATTGTGTAGAGGGTAGCTGAAGGGAGGGGTGGGGCGCCAGGGATGGGAAGAATGGTGGAATGAGATAGACATTATTATTCTACCTACATGTTTGATTACACTACTGGAGTCACTTTTCACCATGTACAGCCAGAGAAATGAGAGGGTGTGGTCCATCTGTGTATAGTGAGTCAAAATGCATTCTACTGTCATATATAACTAATTAGAATGGATTAAAAAATTTTAAAGACTAAACACCACTTCACCCCCCAAAAAGGAATGATGTTGGCCTTGGGATTAGTGTAGATGGCTTTTACCTTTTTTAGGTATGTTCCTACTATCCCTAATTTTTCTAGTGGTTTGACCATGAAGAGGTGCTGCATTTTGTCTGATGCTTTTTCTGCATCTATTTATGATGATATGATTCTTTCCTTAAGTCTAATGATGTCATGAATTATGTTTATTGATTTCCGTATGTTGAACCAACCTTGCATCCCTGGGATGAACCCCACTTGGTCATGGTGAAAACTATCTTTAAAAAGAACTATCTTTTTAATATATTTTTATATGAGATTTGCCAGAATTTTATTGAGAACTTTTGAATCTATGTCCATCTGGGATATTGGTCTGTAGTTTTCTTTCCTTGATGTGTCTTTGTCTAGTTTTAGTATCAGTGTGATACTAGCCTCATAGAATGGGTTTGGAAGGGTTCTCCTTTTTATTTCATGGAATAATTTGAAGAGGATTGGTGTTAATTCTTCTTTAAAGATCTTGTAGAACTCAGCTGAGAAACCATCTGGTTCTGGGCTTTTCTTTGTTGGTTGGCTTTTGATGGCATCTTCTATTTTATTACTTGAAATTGATCTTTTTAAATTGTGTATGTACTCCTGATTCAGTTTGGTAGATAATATTTTTCTAGAAATTTGTTGATGTCATTAATATTTTCTATTTTATTGAAATATACATTTTCAAAATAGTTTCTAATTATGTTCTGTATTTCAATAGTGTCCATCATCATATTTCCCTTTTCACCATGAATTTCAGTAATTTGAGTTTTCTCTTTCTCTTTCTCTTCATTAGCATGGATAAGGGTTTATCAATTTTATTTCTTTTTTTTTTTCAAAGAACCAACTGTTTATTTTGTTAATTTTTTGAATTGTTTCTCTTGTTTCAATTTCATGATTTAAGCTCTGATTTTAATTATTTCCTGTCTTCTACTACTTTTGGTGTTGATTTGTTGATTTTCCAGGTCTTTGAGATATAATGTTTGAAAATTTATTTGTTGACTTTTTATTCTTTGGGCTCAATGCAATGAACTTTAGGATGGATTTTATTTCTTTGAAAAAAAAACATTCATAGTCTGATAGAAAGTAGAGGAGCAAACTGGAACAGTTCTACATTTGGCTGAAAATTGAATGTGAATGTATACCATTGTCTTTCCTTTAATAGGTATACATTAAGAATCTACTGTTTCTGGTTCCTGATGGATAAAACATGACCCCAGGTTTAAAAGTATAAGTAACAGTACATGGTAATCTTTATATTATGTACATGGCATTGTAAAAGCACCCACAAAAAAGGAGAGTTAGTAAATGTCTAAGAGTGTCAGACAACACTTGCATCATAAAGAATATGATGTTTGATGTAAACCTGAAGACATAAAAGGAAGTTAAAGGGAAAAATGTGGTATATATACACAATGGAAAAAAGTAAAACTTTCCTGGTACAGAAGTGGTATGTAAAAAAGATGCAGGTGTGTGAAGTTAGTTGACCTGTTTGGAGAAGTTACATTAATTAGTTTTGGAGTACTGGGCACTTCTAGCTACATGACTTATAGTAGCTATGATAGAAAAGGTAGGCAGGTGCTAAAAGACAAGCAGTCCTCCTCATTTTGTATTTTTATACACTGTCCTTATTTTTATACCTAAATGGTCCCTCTTGGAACAAAATTCATCCATTTGATAAACTTTGTTTTCTATAGTTAGCTGGTTTTTCCTCTTGAAAATCTTCTTTTTAAAAAACTATGTTCATGTCTTTGCTCTTTGGAACCATTTCACAAGGTGGTTATTATAAAAGGGACATACACCACAATAACCGAATTGAAATATTAATAGAAATTCAGAATCATGAAAACAGGGAAAGCCCAAATGGCAACCAGCAAATTTAACACAATGACTTCATTACTGAGCTTTAACTTTGAATCCATGCTTGCTGACAGCAGAGTCAAAAAATAAGTTTATAGTTTTGTTTTTTTTTTAAAAGAGGTATAACCAAAAATAAAAATATTCTTGAATCCTTACATAAAAAACAAATAGTTAAGGTCATGGACTCTGAATGCCTTTGTGGTAGTTACTTAAGCTTTCTTCATAACTCAAATGGAAATTTTCTGTGGTTTAAATAAGAGACTAATAGGTAAACTTTACACAGTGTTGACTATGTGCCAGGAACACATCTAAGAACTTTACGTAAACTAAGTCACATAATTCTCACAATAACCCCGAAGGTGGGAACTCTTGTTATCTTCTATCCTGTTTTCCAAATGAGGTAGTGAGAAATTAAATAACCCTCAACACATAACTACTGAGTGACACAGCCAGAGTCTGAATTCAGGTGCCCTGATGCTGGACCTCTGCTGCCCATCTTGAACATTGACGGCCATGAAACAGTGCCTGGCATACCACGGGGACTTGATACCTCAGGACTCAATGTTATGACAAAGGACAGAGGATATTTTTAATACTATCTGATGGTAGACCATGGATTTTCTGTGGCTGTCTCTTGTTGTCAGTGTTGAAAATAAATATAAACATGACAATGAAATTCAGTGGCAGCAAGTCTGCAAAGGGGAAAATCGAATGTGTTCCAACTATGAGGACTTTAGGAGGGCCAACCTGACCCAGGGATGGAACTGAGAGGAGAGAGGCATGACTTGGTTGCATGAAATTTATTACCTGCTCCCAAACATGATTTATTTTAGTTAGCTTTCAATATAACCAACTGACGAAGCAGCCATGCGCTTTGGAAATGGGATCAGCAGATGGCATGTTCCACGAACTTTTCTGTAAACTGAGGAAATGAGAAAGGTTTCCTGCCTGGAAAACATGTTCTGCCACCAGCAAGTAAGTATATGCCTTCTGTCTGGAGAGGGACGCAGAGTGTCCACTGGTAGGGCATCCAAGATTGTGAGACATTGTTGAAGAAATAGGAAGGGAGGAGGAAAGGACAGATATCCACTATGGGAGGAAAACTGGCCCAAACTTCCTCCTTCATGTGAATAGGGCATCATTCTGAAACCCAGCACAGCTTCCTGAGTGAAAGATCACACTGGGGACAGGGAGGTGGAGTTAGTGGTATATTCATCCTCTTATTGCTCTGGCAATGGTCCTGTTTAACTTCTATAATCTGGTTGTCACAGGATCATCTTTAGAAAAAAAAAGTGCTAATAAGTGCCAAAGTAGAAAAGGAGAATTCCATAGATAAAGTAAAATTTAATGGGGAAGAACTATTAGAATAAAAACAGCCCAAGTGGTAACTATTGCACCTTTGTGAAGAGCAAGTCACAGACATGGCAATTCAGATATCTTCTGCAGTAAGAGGAAAGGAGGCACAGTGTATTTTATTGTACTAGGCTTTTTGTTGCATATTCTTGAAAGAATGGAGACTTGGTTTTAAATTGAAATGCTCTGAGATGGTCTTGGACAGGTTAGTAGCTCCTATTCAAAACAATAATACTCTCAGTCTGAGTCTAGTGTCTTAAATATGTATTAATCACCTGGAGGGATAGATGCAATATGTCAGTGGATAACACACTGATGGGCAAAGCTATTTTACCAACAGATAGTTGCCGTATGTGTGAGTTGTTACAACAGCTTCCACTCTGGTCATTAAAATCTTTTGTCTCAACAACTATACACAATAGCCAGAGTGAATTTTAAGAAATCGAAATCTGATCAAGTCACTTCTTATCCTTTGGGTTTCTGGTTGCCTTGTGGTCTACTTGTGGTTTACATAATCTCACACTTACTTTTCACAAGATTTGCCCCCATCCTTGACCATTTAGATTCTCTGGCTGGAATGTTTTTCTCTTCACGCACCTCCTTCCTCACTGTTCTTCAAGTTCTAGTCTAAATTTCCCTCTTTAGAGGTACTTTCTTTGATCTTTCAGGAAATAGCTAGGACCCCTTATTATAGGCCTTCAGAGTATCTGAACCTCTTTCTAGCACCATGCAACATGTAACTGCTTAAATAACTATTTGTGATATTTTTTTTTTCCCCTACTGGATCATAAGTTCAGCGAAGGTTGGAACATGTCTGTTTTGTTCACTATTTCCAGGGACACAGAGTGGTATGCTCAATAAGTTTCCTGACAGAATGGAGGTATACTTAGTGGGATCTGAGCGTGAGGAAGGGTGCAAGGTAGGATGGGGGCTTGAGCATGGAGTAGAGCCACAGACATGGGTAGGCATGACAAGCCCTTGGTTTTGTGATGCGCAATGTTTTTTTAATGAAAGGAGTTAGCAGCAGTACAGTTAGAGAGACAGGGCCCCAAAATGCTGATCTCAGGCCCCTTCTAGTCCATGATTTTCTATATCTGGTGTATCTTTTCACAATTCTCAGAGGAAAAAACCTACTCTTTGGCTGCATATTGAACAATTAATTGGAGACACAAAGGGGCATGGACACAATCCTCTTCATTTAGAAAAAGATATAGAATTCAATATGGAAACTTTCAGTAAGCACAGACCAGTGTCATGTGCTTGATGAGTACTCAACAACTGAGCCATTGTTGCTGAGAGAGGATGGTGCCATCTTGAAGAATCTCTCCACCACTATTATCTTTTTCAAGCACATCCTCTTCTATGAGAGCGTTTACGTGTGAAGCCTATTACCTGAAATCACAAAATCTGCGGCACATAGCACCACCTGCCATGAGTTATAAAGCTACTTATTACACTTAATGTTGAGTCACTGGATAGGGACCCACCAAATCTAAAGTTAGATCTTGAAAAATATAGTTTCTGTTTTTCAACAAATATGTTTTGGTTTAAAGATGCTGAAGACTTCTATACAGGGAAGTTATGTTAACAAAAAGCCATTTTACAAGGATGAATTATGCTTCTTTGCACATTTGCGATGGAATTAAGCCCTTAGTCACACATGAACAGGTTAGAGACATTTCCTTATTAATCAGATTTCTCTGAGATGTTATCTTTTTGGTCATTGACATCATTCAAGTGGGTGAGCCATAAATATTTTAATTATTTTCTATTCACCACATGGCATGGACTCTAGTTATAGAAGAGAAATTCAATGATTCTGTTGCTGCAGAACTTGGCTAACAAATCACTGTGATATTTGCTTTTCTTTTTCCAAATCTACAGGGAAATAAATTTATGGATCACTTAACCTTTCGCCCAAGGAACAAATCCAAGTCAGTTCTGAATTAATATTGCTCTCAGGATGCAAAGTGAGGCCTGGTTTTCAAAGCAAAGCTGAGGGTTAAGCAATACTTCAGATAACAGAGGCAGAACTGCTTGTCCTCAGTGGAATTAAATGGTGTTCCAGCCATTGGTGGATTAGCACTGACATCTAATGGAATACTTTGTTTTGCTCTGTTTTGTTTAACTTGGAATAAACAACAAATTGCCTATTGATTTGAATTGGGTTATTCAGGATCAGAAATATTGCAGTCACCAGTATTCTGCAGATGACATGGATGCTGATGTTGCCTTTCACCTGAAAACCCCCATCTACCTTCACCCATCAAATCTGGCTACACTCAGCATCAGAAATTGTGAAGAAATCATCAACAGTTTTATAGATTGTTCTGTTTTCTACATTACATTTCAAAGTTTGCCAAATATTCTGTAAATGTGATGTTCCAGCTCCCTATTCAAATAATGAAATTTCTCGAGCATTCTGAAAATATTTTACTCAAAATGAAAAGTGCTGGCAGAAAAAGAGGCAACTGACTTTGGGAAATATGCCTCCTCACGTCTCACACGTTTGCAGAAATTACTTGCCCATGTGGAAAAGCATCATTGCTCTTTCATACTTGCAATAACTTTATTGAGAGAAAAGTACCTCTTAATTTTGTTAAGTTACCAAAGATCTGGTTTGATGCAAAAACTGTCGGAAGTTTAGCTTTAGCGTGTATGTTCTTAATAGCAACTAAGAAGTTATAACTCTTTAGAAAAGATGGTCTCAGACTATTCCTTTGAACACAACTATGAATACATCCTGAGTGTCCTTAAAACACCTGATAACCAGTACTTTGAAAGGTGCTGCTTCTTATATTTGTTTTTTTGTTTTTTTAAGCATACCAATTTTCTTGGGAGAAAAAAGTGTCACTCTTCTTTCCCTTGCAAAGTGGAGAAAGAGTTTTAAACGTACAACAGTACCAAGAATCCCCGTAGGATCTGGAATCAGATCAGAGATTATCTGTACCCAGTGGATTCAGTAGTTATTTGGGGTCCTTCTCCCGTATTTACTGAAACTGTCTTAATAAATTCTGCTTTGGAGAGCAAGAACCAATTACATCAACGCAGAAGTGAAAGTAATACTTGAGCTTATGTCATGGAAAACATCCACTGGAAGTGGTGAGGCAAGCAGTGACCACCACATTCAAACCACAGCTGTGGTCATTTCTATTCTGAGATTTTAATGCACAACTACCGTGAAAAAATATCTGGTAAATTGGGAGAGACTTTGAGTCATCTCATTTGAAAGATATGCTCTGTTTTAATTTCTTTATATACTGATTTGTCTCAAAATTAGAAATAAATTAAACAATGTATATGCCAGTAAACGATCTCTGGAAACCAACTCTAAGAGGGTCTTGTCTTTACTTTTTTATTAAAAAAATAAAATAAAAGAACCTTGGGTCCCATTCTGCTTCTCATTTTCTGATATTAAAACTCTCACTCATTATTAACAGTTCTTGAACAATAAAGCAGAAGCAATCACACAGGACTGCATAAAATGTAATTTCAGTAGAGTTCAATAGAAGCGTTTCTGAAAATTGTTTTAGGCATTTTCTTGCAGATTGCCAGAAACTGGAAATGCTTTTTTAAACACTAACATTTTGCAAAGGCTGAAAATTCTTGTGATGCTTATTGGGTAAAAAGACCTTTAGTTTCTACCCTACAAACACCAATAGTAGAATTTGCACTGTTTTGAAGGTCATCACTATAGTTTGGCCTTCATTGTTTGAGATCACTAAGTGATCCGTAAGTGTAGTTGAATAATGATACCAATTTCCCCCCTTTCAACACCGTATCACCATCTTGCTCTATTCTGGCCTTCCTCTCTGCTGATCAAATGTAGGTTTACAAAATTGTCACTTCTTTCTTTAGTTTATGCCTTCACATAACAATAGTGATTTGTTGTTGGTCAAGCTCTGCATGTGTAACAAGGATGCACTGTTCATAAGACACAGTGCCTATCATTATGAAATATTACAGCTCAGCCTATTCAAATTTAGTATTATTGGAGCTCTTTCTTAGAGACCTGAGCTATCTTGAGCTGTACACATGACCTGTGTACAATTTGTGTGTTGTTCTGAAAGATCTCTAGAAACAGAGGATGTTAAGGGACAATTCTCTGTCTGATATTCCTCTGTAAATGCTTAGTGCTAAGGTAGAGGAAAGGTATACCTATCTAGAAAGCCAAACTATCCTAATCATTCCTAACAATAAATGTCATTGCACTTAGGTTTCCTTTACAATTAATTCTGGGGTAAAATAGATCTAAGGGGGTCACTATGCTACTAGATCCATTCTAGACTTTTTTTTTTCTGGAACCAGACTATAGAGACTGTTTTTCATCTCTCTAATCCAAGAAAATTTGGGGAAAGTTTACTGCTCTTCAGATTTCTCAGTCTGCTTATAGTGCATCAGAACCAGTCCTGGGATAACTCTTAAATTACAGGCACAGTGTTAAGAGATGACAATTCCTGTAGGTTAATTCTATACAGATATCCAACTCTTGGAGTGGTCACTAAGCACACAGAAAGAACTCAGGGTTCAGAATCCTACTGCCCAAAGGTTAATAACAGCTCTGATATTTACAGGGTTTGCAACTTAGCTTTCAAATTTCTGTGAAACTGTGGAAAATAATTCTCTGAAAGTTAGAGATTAAATAAAATAACCCAAAGTGTATAGTTCCATCCATACCTTAAAAGTATCCAATTAGTATCCTCTGTGTGTCCTCTTTTTTTCCCTGTATAACTTTGTCTAGCTACAGAAGTGGTTAGGGAGAAAATTCCCCAGAACTACCATGTCGGATACTTGTAAAACATATATTAAAAAGTAGATTTCTTAATAGAAGTACATCACAGAAGACTACAATAATGTATAGACAGGAATGTATGAATAGTTATCAGTTTTCAAAGGGAATGTGCCATTTTTAGGGATGATTCACAAGAGGCTATCTGCTGTCAATCTAATCCAGAGCTCAGTGACTTGCAGCAGGTATGCCAGACGGTGGAATGATGAGCCAAGGTGCTGGGCACATTGCCATTCCCCAGGTGGAGGAAAGTCCACACTAACTGCCAGTCTCAGCCTGGCAGAATGAGTCATGAGTTTTTACTAATTGCTGCTGCTTCTATTATACAATTGTCCTTACAGAGCAAGGGGAAACATGGCCAACTAAAGGCTGGAGCTTGCTTCCTAGACCTGGAACTAAGGGCACCATGTCCCTGGAGCTTGCTTAACCACTTTCATTCCCAAGCTCCCCTAATCACAGTATTTTGAGATATGCCCTTTTCCTTTATTAATAGAACTTGATCTTGGTCAGCCATCTTCCCTGTCATAGGTAGCCCTTGATGGAGGCTCCCAGGATGGACCCTGATTAGTTCAAGTCTATCAAGGTAATTATGAGAAGTCTGATTCTTGCCTGCTAAAAGTGAATTTAAAAAAGTTTAATTCCAATTGCTACTGGGAGCCTTCCCAAGTTAATAAGGGAACATAAGGGAACTGGTCTTAAGAGAAAAACATAATAGAGATACAGAAAAAAATTAAGTGACATCATGATGACATTGCTGAGCAATGAAGCCACTCATTCTGTCCCATATCAGAATTCTTAATATGTGGGCCACTGCACTTTTTTGCTGTTTTACTATTGAGTTTCCTGCTACTTGATGCCAAAAATTATTCCTAATTGATTTACATGCCATATAGTTCCCCACATAGTAACACACATTACTACAGATGTAGTTCCTTCTAACACATACGAACTCAGGACAGTTCTGGAGATCAGAAGACTAAAATGGGTTGTCAGAGCTGCATTATCTAGGAAAGTTCTAGGGAAGAATCCATTTCTGGGCCTTCTCCAGTTCCTCCGGGATACTTGAATTTCTTGGCTCATGGCTCCATATTGCTCTTTCTTACCTCTGCTTCTGCCATCACATTTCTTTCATTCTCTCTGATTCTCTTGCCTCTTTCTCACCAGGACCTTTGTAATTATATGGGGTTCACCAGAATAAACCACATGAATTTCTCATCTGTAAAAATCTTGCTCACAAGTAAGGTAATATATTCTCAAATTCCAGGGTTTAGGGATGTGGGCATCTTGGAGAGAGGGCAGAGTCTGCTTTCCACATCTGCTTGACATAGTTACAAGGCCATCTTCCTAAGGAGGATCTTTGTGGTCTGCTACCAATAAGCACTACTTTCTAGGCTCTTCAATTGTGTCATTTATCCAACACTTACAGAAGACCGGCGCTAGACACTGTACTAAGCAAACATCTCAGTTATGAAGATGAATGTGTCTTTTTCCCCTCTTCATAAAGGTAAGATAGTTGGGAGACTTTAGAGAATGATGAGTCCTCTGGCAGAAGCTTTGTGAACAAAGGAACAAACCTCAATCTACTTTATAACAAAGTCTTTAATCACAGGTGCAGAAGATAGTGTCACTATAACACTAGATTATTATTAAGAAAGAAAAGTCAGGTATGGGATTGGCTCAGTGGCAGAGTGCTTGCCTCACAAATATGAGGCACTGGGTTGGATCCTCAGCACCACATAGAAATAAATAAATAAAATAAAGGTATTATGTCCATATACAGCTAAAAAATATATTAAAAAAGAAAGAAAAGTCAAAATCATCAATTTCTAATTGGGTCCTGTTATTTTAAATTTCAGAAGGTCTGGTTTTCTTAGGTCAAGAAGGCATGGTTGGATAAATGCTAAGAAATCTGAGAAATGTGAAAAAAGGTACATATGACTTTTTACAATATGCTTAATAGTTAATTCACGTCATAATCCATTTATTCAACCAATGTTTACTAAGTTATGAAGTTGTTACCAGGCGATGTGCTGCATCCCAGAGGCAATTCAAAGGTAATTAGGATGTCATAGTCTCTTGTACTCTAATTAGAAATAAGACAGGTATACAAATAACTAAAATGCACTTAATGTGTCTTATAATATTCAATTCTGCCATGAATTATTCAAGTATTAACTTCTGTTTTACCAGCATTTTACTTTTTATTCACTTTATTTCCTCCTTATTGTTATCTAAAATATTTTAAATATTTTAAAATACTAAAAATATTTTAAAATACTAAAAATATCCCCACAATGCAACTGCTTTAAATATAGTATGTTTTATAGAATCTAAGACACATTATTAGATGCACTAAAACTTATGTGACACTAAAGAAGATTAAAACATTTTCAGTTAAGTCAACATTATTGATTTTAAAACTATTTAAAATTAGAGTGATGTTAACTTGTGAAACTGAGGAAATATACCATAATATGGTGAAATCTCCCCTATCGCTTTCTCTTATACCAGATGTAACCACTGTACTTAGTTCAATATCACTTTAGGTGTGAAAAAGTCATAAGAGGTGTGATGTTATATAGTTTCCAACTTTCTATGGCTCAGAATCTAAAACTCCAAAATAGATATATTGATAGACAAGAAAGCATACAGGTTTAATTTCTTCCTTCTTAACTAATTTACCACAAGTTAGCCATATGCACCCATAATATTTTAGAAACAGTGTTATAGAAGAGTGCTTTTTCTTGTATGTAGTTTGTGTGTATTTGTGTACATGTGTGTATCTGGGCTCTGGCATGCATTCATTCATTTATGGGTTGAGAGGCCGTGTGATGTAGGAGGTGATATGTTATGTAAACTACTTTCTAGGCACTGGGAATGAAGAGAGAATATAAAAGCAGAGGTAAAGAAAAAATAAACAAAGTAAAAGAGAAAAATCTTGGCCCTGTTTTATAAATGAGTTTTGGGCCTACTTTCTAATAAGCTTCCTGAAAACTGTAATAGCACATTTTAGAGATACTTCAGCTTTTACATTTTCTAACATTTTCTCATATTTCCTTGGAAACCCAAACTCTTTTATTTACACTAGAAAACGATTTAAACTGAAGATCCATTTCAAAATTAGTTGAGGTTGGGAAAGGCCAGCAAGCACCAAGAAAAGAAGTGAACTGAGATTGCTGTACTTCCTAATCTTTGATACCCAAGTAGCTGGAGACTAGTTCTGTGACTGATTAAAGGTGAGGAGTCCTGCTCTCTGTTCCCACATGTGTACTCAAAGACTCAGATTCAATGCATATTAACAGGCTAATACCACGCTTATGGGGTTTTTAAACTTAAATATCTAAACGCATAGGTCATCTTTCCACTCTACACTAAGGACTTAGGTGAAATTCAATAGTTGAGGATGTCATGCAGACCTTGTCTCATACATGCAAAGAAGTGGAAGATACAGTGCCTTCTCCAAGAAAGGAATTCAGATTTATTGAGTGCTTACTAAGAATCTCCCATCGAGTTAAATGATTTTGTTTGTGGTGTCTTATTTAATCGAATGAGGTATGCATCTACTTCAATGCAACTTTGGTGCAGAAATAAAATGTTCCATTTCATATAATGATTAGCTGAGTAAATTACTCTAGTGCAGCTCTGTTTGGGATCCCTGATTATTCAACACATTTGCTCTTGGGGCTGCAGGTGCAGTCTGCCTCTCCAATGTTTTGTACATTTTGAGAAATTTAGTTTTTGATGTTCTGTTTGGCTCCATTCCAGCTGATAAAAGAGTTTACGATATGAAATATTTTAGAAGAGTGAGTTTGTCAGGCAACAGGAGCTGGAGGAATCAGCTGGTAAGGGATTTAAATGTGGACAGACATATTTCTTATTTCTGCTAAATATCCAGACAGGCTAATATCCTTATACTGGTAGCCCCTCAAATTTGCCATCCTTTTTAGTGTATAAATAGATATATTTCATTGTCAGGGTTAATTTCACCTCTGCCAAGTAGATTTTTGGATAATTTGCTTACTTGGAAATTCAATCTGAAGAAAATCATTCTGGATATTTTTAGAATCATTTCCAGATTCTCTTCCTGGTATGTGGATGCCAAGCAGACAGTTTGGGAAATTCATTTAAAATAATTAGCATAAAGGCAGTGTATATGAAAAGATAAAATCCAAATTCTGTCACATACTGCTCAAGGTGGGTCTTCTGCTAAGCTGGCCTAACCCTACCTCTGGGGCCCCCATTTCAGCTATGGCTCCTCCTTGTTTTGCTTTAGCATTTTATCCAACTGCATTCCTGTTTCACTTGCTTTTAGTTCTTACTAGACTGACAAGGTCAAGGGCAAAAACTGTGTCTATTTTACCAGCTACTATTTCCCTGGAACATAGTTTGATTTATACATACAGTGGATGCTCACAGAATTGTCACTGAAGGAACAAATTCCCATTATTTCAATTATAACTATAATTTATGAAATCATCATTATAAAAAAGTGAAATCTGAAATTCTTTTATTACCATTCATCATTGGCAGTATATATTTAAAGAAATAAGAGAGCAGCAAAAATAGAAAATTTCTTGGACTGGGGTGTAGCTCAGTGGTGGAGTATTTATGTAGCACATGTGAGGCCCTGGGTTTGCTCCTCAGCATTGCAAACAAAGACATATATTATACAAATTAATATATATATGTATATTAAATGTTACACATCACTGTTGTATATATTATGAACTGCCTACTTTCTTCATCTCTGCCTCTATATGAAAGAAGGATCTTTTCTCACCTTAAACTTCAATCAGCAAAGTCATCTAGATCTCTCTTTTGCTGAGGCACCTACCAGAACTTTTGAATTTGGACCTTAGGACCATTGTTCTTGTGTGGTGGGGGCTTTGCTCTAGTGTTTCTCTGTCCCTTGTTCTATAAATGACAATTAAGAGATGTGCATTCCAAGTCATGTATAACTGCCTGAATGACAGTTGTAGATATTTTGTTTTTTCAAGTGAATAATCTATTAATTTTGACCCCACACAAACACATTAGATTTGATATTTTCCTTAGAAGATAATCAGCATCATGTTAAACCCCACAATGCATGGCTCTTGTAATCACTTTCTTTGTTTTATAGTCATGTCTCTTGTAATCATTGGTATCACGAAAGGGGAATGTAACGCTAAATTTTGGTTTAGGCATATATCACTTCTCTATTACTGTCATAATATTGGTTAGCAGTAGGAAAGAGATATTTTTATTAAAGGTAACAAAAAATTGCTCAAATTCCTCAGTATTATTATTTTACTCTGAAAGCAAATTTTCTGAAGTAATTATTTCTCTTTATTAAGAAAGTCTGGAGGCATGTTTAACCTCACCAGGATTTTATAAATATGAAAAAACATATATTTTTACTTCATTTTCAATAGAACCTCTGATTTTTCTCACAGATGTGGGACTACCTAAAATATTCATCATGATTTTCTTCCCCTCTTGAATGTTGTTTTGCCATTTTAGAGCATCAGTAAATGTAGGTACTATCATTAGCTGGTACATATATTTGAATATTTCAATTTCAATATAAATTTTATTTCTAATCTTAAAAATTGCAGCATAGGGGAATAATTCTCACAGCATTTATTTGGGGAGGATGGTGGGCAGTGATAATAGAGGAATGGCTGGGAGTTTCTACCATATATATATATATATATATATATATATATATATATATATTGCATTTTCTTTACTCCTTTTATCTAGGATATATGATATTATAAAATACTATAAATGGAAGAATGGCATATTCTTTTGTTCTAAATTGTAACCTTCTTGGGATCAAGTTTCTGAAATCCATGTAATCTCTGCATGTATGAACAAAAGACACAAAGAAAATGCTTGTGTGCTGACCTTGACACCCAACCTTTGTATCCTCAAGAATTTTCAAAGTTATGTTTTAAACAATATTAAACAGAAAATTACTTGTTTTTTTCCTTACTTTTTTCCACAAACTTCTGTTTCATCCTTGACTGTATGCAGTTCTATTTTTTCATTTGTTGCAGGAAAGGAAGTCTGGTCTTTGATTTTGAAGCTTAAATGATGGAGACTAGTTACTTACACTATTATCATTCTTCAAGGAAAGCTGAGATTACTGTTTTTCCCATTTGGCCATGGAAAGGAAATAGATCACATGACAGGATATTTATCCTTTCTAATTTAAAAATGCAACATAAAACAGCATGGGATTTAGGTTGTTGAATGAGCTTTATATAAGATTCTCAAACTTCAAACCTGGTATGTGAAGAATCAGTAATATCTGATTGTGGTATAACTCTAGTAGTCCAAACAGAAGAGACCTATGAGACTGAGAATCAATTCAAAATTAAGAGGAGACAAGGAAAGTTCTACTAATAAACTGTACATTATAAATATACATATATCGTTCATATTTCATATTGTTGGATTATATAAATTTATTTTCCTGGCATACAGCAGGTGCTAATGTGCAACATATCTTGATAAAAAACAGAGTAGTCTATTATTTACATAAGAATGATGGCATTTCCCTGAAGCCTACTTGTGTTAGAGCAGATGCATTGGAGGATATCTTATAGCTATACTATATTTTAGAGGTCTTCAGTCAGACATAATGCATCCCCACTAACTGCTCACTTGAATCTGGGAACCTGACAGTTACCACTGCAATGGAAGACCCTTACAGTCTGTAAAGTGACCTGGAACAACCACAGTGGATGGGAACTAAATTCCTAGAAGCAAAGCAGTCAGCTACAAATAGGCTTCAAAGTGGCAAAGAGTGTGAGGCCAGGATAGAAAACTAGTTTGAAGTCTCACTTCATTTGTTCATATCCGAAACATAAGCTTATTATTGTAGTTTCTTGCCACACAGGCCCATGAGAAATGTAGTAAGCTGGATTTTCCAAGAAACTGAATCTTTAAAGAAAGATCAACAGAAAGGCAGAAAGTTTGTGATCTTTCACCATCATCTCCCATTCCTCTACCTTCTAACTCCTGGTTTCTGTGAGTGTGCTTTTCTCAGATTCTATATATAAGTGAGAACATAGCATCTTATTCTAGGCTGTTTCTATGAGTGTGACTTTTTCAGATTCCACATATAAGTGAGAATATAATATGTTAACAATATCCTATTATATACTTGAAATTTGCCAAGAGACTAGATCTTAAATGTTCTCAACAGAAAACAAAACAAGCAAATAAAAAAATGGTACCTAGGTGAGGTGATAGATGTATTTACTAACTTGGTTGTGATCATTTCACTCTACATGTATTACAAATCATCATATTATGAAGCACATGCAATGTTATGAATCAGTTGTACCTCCGTAAAGGTGAGGGAAAAATCTATATCTATGGTGAGCACTGTTGCTTTGCAATATGCAGCACAGCAACCAAAGTGAGAGGCAGGTAGGAGACAGGGTTACAGGTATGGACAGGATAGACAAAGAGGAATAACTTTAATATACTTCTGTGACTTGTTTACTAAAAAAGTCCACTGAAAAAAGGGCAGAATCCTACCCTTTCTTTACATAATGACAGCTCAATGTGGAGATATTTATGGTAGAATTGCAAACAAACAACTGGTAAACAGGGATAAACAAGATTAGTAAAGAAACTGGAAGGTAAAAAGCCTAGCAGGGATATATTATAAACATCAGAGAAAGATATCACCATAAAGTAGGTTCTGGACAACTATGTCAAGAACTATAGAGATAGGGACCAAGTGAAGGCCTAAGACTTGCCAATTTTCACATATTTGACCTTTGAAGAGAGTTTTAATACTCAGGTGAAGGTAGGAATATATATTCTCATTTTTAATTTTTTAAAGGATGAAGCAGATTGGTAGAGTGGGCAAATAATCCAAAGATGAGAGATTACTGATACCAGAGAAGAAGTCATTGATGAAAGATCTAGGGGAAGAAAAATGTGACAAGATCAAATTAAAGATAAAGGGGGGAGGTCAAGGAAATGAGGTACTTCACCTCGAGAAAGCATGGATAAATACAATAGTCCCCCCTCATTTGCTAGTTCACTTTCTTTGATTTGGGGTTACCTGTGGTCAACTGCATTCTAAAACTATGAAGTAGAAATTTTTGAAAATAAACAATTCGTAAGTTTTAAATTGTGTGCTTTTCTGAGTTGTATGATAAAATCATGTGTCATCCCACTACTCCATCTCACCTGGGACGTGAATCATCCCTCTGTCCAGAGTATCTACACTGTATATGCTACTTACCTGTTAGTCACTTAGTAGCTGTGTTGGCTACCAGATCAGTTGTTGTAGATGAGTAGCATTTGTGTTAAAGTAAGAAGCCTAATGCTATATTATAATGCCTATTGTTATTCAGTTTGCCTCCTCTCATCACATCCCTACTGTATAATCTCACAACATCACAAGCAGCAACGACAAGGGGCTACGCAACTCAGTGAGACACTTTCTCTAAATACAAAAAAAAAAAAAAAAGACTGGGGATGTGGCTCAGTGGTCAAGTGCCCCTGAGTTTAATCACAGAAACACCCCCACCCCCCAAAAAAGAAAAGATAAACACAGTACAATAAGATATTTTGTGAAAGAGATAGACCACATTCAGATAACTTTTATAACAGCATATTGTTATAATTATTATATTTCACTATTAGTGACTGTGCTTAATCTCTTTCTTGCCTGATAAAATTTATCACCTAAATTTTATCCTAGGTAGGCAGGTATTGGAAGAAACAGAGTTTAGGGTTCTGTAGTAACTGTGGTTTTGGCATCCTCTGTTGGGGATGGTCTTGGAACATATTTCCTGTGGATAAGAGGGAATAACTATATTTAGATAAGTTTAGAAGGGAAACTAGGGGAATTCAAAACCTAATGATTTATATTATCTGGGTAAGAAAAAAGACAAAAAGAGCATATCATCTGCTGAGAATCAGGGGGCGTATGTCTTGGGACAAAAAGGAAATACATTATTGTAGAGAACAGGAAAAAAAGAGTCAGGAAGCAATATCAAGATAAAGTTGAACAGCATATAAGTCACAGACTCTATATCAGTGGAGAAAGACGTAGAAGAAAACAGAACCATTACTTACCAAGTGTGTGTCTGAGCCCATGTTATTTGCATCCTGTAACTTTCATTTAAAAAAAAATCCTACAAGATGATAATAAAAGTTAACTTCCTTTTAAAGAAAATAAAACTGAAACTTTCAACACTAGAAAACTAGCAGAGAATTGATTAAGATTCTGGTCCAAGTTAACTCCAAACCTGGTCTTTTTACTTTCCTTCATATACGGTCTATGCATCGAGACGGCCCTTAGATGGAGCTAAGTTGAGATTGACAAGAGATGTACGAGAGATAAAGGAACTAAATGGGACCCAGGGTGCAGGAAATGGAACATGAAATGATTAACCATGGGTTCTTTCAGGAAAGGTGAGAAGTAAATCTAAAAGGGGGAAGACGAACTATGGAAAGTCGAAGTTATGATAGGAAAATTTCAATACTGAGATCACACACTGCCTTTCAAAAGAGAACATTTTGTTGAGTACAGAGGAATTATGATGAAGGTTTCTGATGAAGAGCTGATTAAAGGGATCGGGGTGATGTGGGGGGAGCTAAAATATTATAGGCAGAGATAGGAATTTCAGAATTCAAATTCTAAGAAGTATAAGGGTTTCAGCTAAAGACAAACGTCCCAGGTATAGTCATGTGACTTGATTCTAATTTTAATATTGGAGCATAAGGAGTTTAACTCATTAGGTGTACCATCTTAGAGATTCGCTCAGGATGACAGTAATAAAGGAGAGAGGGTAACTGTGAACTAGGTGCTCAGTGTTCCAAGAATAGGGAAGGATGGCCCAGTGCTTGGTGTTTAGAGTGGGACTAAGTGGATATGTGTGGATGCTTTGTTTTAAGGCAGGAAGCTTCTTCAGGCTCATTGGAGACAAGTGATCCTGGATCAAATAAAGTGAAACAAAAAAATCATGTAAATTTCTCCTCCTTACCCTCTCAAAGAAAAAAGAAAATGAATGGCTTCCATTTGTGAAAAGTGCCTGTTGAATATTGTTATGAGAAGAGACCAAGTTCCAAGTAAGAAAACATATTCAGATATTCCTGACCATAGACTAGGAAATCAGAGGAAATATTATAGTAGAAACATTTGATAGGATTAATAAGGGAAGGGAAAAGATGGGGCAGGAAGCAGAAGGATATGTTTGAAGTACGGGCAGAAAAGGACACAGGATGTGACAGTTTACAAAAGAAAAATGTAGCTAGTAAGGTGGAAAAAAGAGTGATTTCAAAAATATGCTGATGACAAGGATTGATAAAGTGCATTTTCATGGTCTACTTATGAAACCAAAGGGGAGGACCAGTATGCTTTATGGAAAGTCAAAGTTATCATAGGAAAAATTCAATACTGAGATCTCTGCCTTTAAAAAGAGAACATTTTTTTTTTTCTATCCGCCACATCCATACAAAAGCTTTTAAAGCTTTTAACCATGTATGTACATCAATTTGGCCTTCAAGAGATAGGTAAGAGAACTGGAAAAGAACATTCACATTTTGTGAGAATGACATTTATTGTGAGAAGAGATGGAATTTTATAGGATTAAAACATTCAGAATAACTATATTTTCTCAAGAAAATAAAATGGAGCAGGCCGACACAACAAGATTATAATCAGAAGAAAATTGTATCATATTGGAACAAATGGTCAGAGAATAAAAGGGTACCAGAGAGTGTGGAGTATATTAATATGAGACAGCAATATCATTCTGTCTACACAAAAACAAAAAAGATACACTGGGAGTAAAGGCCATTAGTTACTTTCATGCCCCAGAGCGCAGTCCTGTTCCCTGAAGTAGCTTTTTTGAGTTCAGGGAAATTTCATCTCTTTTCCTTGTGGATCTTCTATTTCTAATCATATATCATAGAAATCTTTTCTGTTTTAACTATTGACAAAAAAAGAATCATTTGCACTAAAAAGTCATTGATCTATAGGCTAATTACCCATTTAAGATTGATGTAGAATTTTTTTCAATTTCATAGAACTATTCGCACCTCTATTCACCCCTTCAAATGTGCATGAAGGATAACAACAATATGTATTTACAGATACTGAATTAATCTATTGCAGCTAACTTTAAATTGTTTGCCTGGTCATAATAGACATGAAGTTCACTTACTGTATGTATGCTTTGAAGGAACTTCCAAATTTTCCACCTTTGATAGTAGAAGTCATTTTTTTTAAACCAAATTTCAACCTTTTCTGTGAAAAGGCACTAAAGATGTCACAGGTTAAATTCCTTGACATAACATTTTAAGACAACAGAATGTTGTCTGTTAATTTTCCAATCCTGTCTCCTACTTGTTCCCACTCCAGGCCAAAGAAGAGCAGTTGGAAACAGGCTCAGAGCAATGCAAGATAAATGTTTCTTCCTAACCATCTCTGTTTAGTTGTGCTCAGGAATTTAAGGCTTTGAGTCTGAAAATATTCTTGCCAATAAATTTTGGATTGTAACATGCTAGAAAGAACTGCTTGGGGGTAGCATTCATGCTAACAAATGTGGATTTTTCAACTGTATCGAGCTGTTTAGATAGTATATGTAGCCTAAGTGACAGCAGGTGGCAAGATCTAAAGCAGTTGGTTTAATTCCATGACTTATCTTTTTGTGCATTTACCTTTGTCCCTATTGTTCTATTTCCTTCTAGGGATTGGAAAAGCAGTATTAAAATCATGCTCTGATACATTTTATGGTAACTTAAACATAAATGATACACAATAAAATGTAAAAATAGATATATAAATGATACAATGTGCAAATCTTAATTTAACACATAGTCATTAAATTCCCAAATTCCCCGAGTTTGACATTGGGATTCTCATTTTTGGAGTTTATGTATACATTATATAAGATATATAATCCAACAGCATACTACAGGGACACAGTCATACCAATATTTATAGCAGCACAATTCACAATAGCTAAACTGTGGAACCAACCTAAATGCCCTTCAGTAGTTGAATGGATTAAAAAATGTGGCATATATGCACAATGGAATATTACTCAGCAATAAAAGAGAATAAAATCAGGCATTTGAGATGGATTGAGCTGGAAAAGATAATGCTAAGTGAAGTTAGCCAACCCCCCCAAAACAAATGGCGAATGTTTTCTCTGATATAAGGTGACTGACTCATAGTTGGGTAGGGAGAGGGAGCATGGGAGGAATAGACGAATTCTAGATAGGGCAGAGGGGTGGGAGGGGAATGGAGAGGGGAAGGGGTTAGCCATGATGATGGAATGTGATGGACATCATTATCCAAAGTACATATATGAAGATATGAATTGGTGTGAGTATACTTTATATACAAACAGAGATATGAAAAATTGTGCTCTAAATGTGAATAAGAATTGTGATGCATTCCACTCTCATGTATTTAAAAAATAAAAGCAATTAAAAAAGTGACTAATAAAAACAAAATAATACATATAATTCATAAATGAAAATTTGTATACATACATATATACACATACGTGAGTACATAAGTGTGTATACATATATACATATGTGTGTGTGTGTGTACCAGTTTTTGCACTGTGTTGGGTAATTGTTATCTGAGGAAATATTTGAACATTCCTGGTAAATATTTGTGGTCTTAAGAATAGTTTGCAAATGTAGGTCCTATCAAAATTCTTAATAGTGAAAAAAAATCTATTGGCAGAAGATATATACCTACTATGTGACCACTGTTGCAACTTTTATGATATATGGGTCTTTTAGAGATACATGACAAATACTACTGTTCTGATGACCAGTCTCTTGCATTGTTTTGAGGTATGCATTTACGGAATTCATTTTTATATTCAGTTGTAAGAATAAATTTATTGGTGCTTTATCAAGGCTACTTAGAATTTGATAATAGAATACATCAGACTGTCACTTTGGGGAAGAAACAGACCTTGAACAGAGTGAAGAACTAGTTTTATATGACAGACTAATAAAGATGTCATCTCTTCCTACAACCTTTTTTTTTTTTGAATGCCATTTTTCACAGCAGGGGAAATTAATGGATTTCAAAAGATACAAAGTATAGAAAACAGGCATCAGTCACCTCAACATTTTTAATGGAAATACTGTGAGAAACTAATAATTTTAATCAACTTGTGGAATCTAAGATTTTTTTTCATTTACTCAGTGCTTAACACCACCCCATATTATATAAGGAGTAATACTGAAGTGTGGATTTTCTTCTACTTAAAATGCGCAATGTTAGATTTTCTGTGTCGTGTTTTAATTTTGCTATTCACTTCACTGGTACTGATGCTTTATGCTTCAACTGTTATACCACATTTGGATGGCAACTTCCAATCAGTCAAAATGGCAGTCGTTTATTGAAGGCTGCTGTTAGCAGAAGAGTATGGTCTTGAATATCTTACCAAGTGACAGTTCCTCAAGTCACTTAATAGGAAAAAGAAAGCAATCCTGATATGAAGAGTTAAGTAAGTGCTGATATTCAAGTTCAAATTCATATTTGCTCTTCAAACTCACTATGTCCAAAATTGAACTCATAATCTTTTCCTGCAAACTCATGCTTCCTCTTGTATTTCCTATCTCTTGTTAAAAGCAGGAGTGTCCCTTCTGTCACTCAGGCTTGAAACCTCAGTTATCTTTTTTCTCCCTTATCCTCTAGCAGCCACATTTTTAAGTTCTTTGGATGGTACCTTTACAATGTATCTCCTTACCATTCTTTTTTTTTTTTCATTTCTCATTTACACATTTCTTCCTTTTTAGAATGTTGCAATATCTTTCTAATAGCTTTTGCAGCCTACATTCTATTTCATATGACATACTGACATCAGAATAATCTCCTAAAGTTATTAATTTGAATAAGCTACTCCTCTATGCTTACCAATGTATAGAGCTCACTTATTTCCTGAGGAAAATAAAATAAAGTAAAATAAAATAGATACATTTATCTCTCTAAGTA
The DNA here is from genome assembly GCF_047511675.1 of Marmota flaviventris. NCBI lineage: Eukaryota > Metazoa > Chordata > Mammalia > Rodentia > Sciuridae > Marmota > Marmota flaviventris. Next base: position 22,100,716 of record NC_092508.1, read on the forward strand.
CCCCACAATCATTTACGATCTGTCACACCATTTTATTCGCCATGAATCCTTCCTCTAAACTCTCCCCTCTAAATTCTCTTCCTCTAAACTCTCCCCGTAGCCTCTAAAATAAACACTATACTTTCAGTTAATCAGAGTGACATTCTCATCATGCCAGAATGGAGTCTGTTTATAAAACTATCCTGCTCAAATTCTATCTCCTCTATGAACATTTTAGTAAAATCACATTCATCTAAACATCCAAGCTTGTACTAATTGATCTTAGCATTGTAAAGATAATGAGGAAACCAAAATAAATATCATTCTGGTGCCTGTCCTCATGATGTTTGATGTCCAATGGGGAACATACAAACAATAACATCAATGTCATATAAATGGAATATAATACTTACCTATAATAGAGTTATTAACAAAGTACAATGAGAACACAAGTGAGTAAGTACCTCGTCGTTGGGGAGATGGAACATTTTATAGAGAAAATATGATTTGAACTATTTCTACAAGTAGAACAAAGGAAGGACATTCACCCCAAGTAAATAACATCCAAAGGCAGTAATCAGTTAATTAATCAGTTAATTAACTCAACAAATACTTATTTAGAGTCTACTATATGTCAGACATTACTAGTAATGGAAATAGCAATAGCAGGATGGAAGGAGAGGAGCAGGAAGTTTTGAGAAATGATTTAGTAGTATCAAAAGATAATGGTGACCCTTTAGAGGTGTGAGGGTATGAACACAGAAAGTCCACTAGGTCTTTTCTTTATTAGAAGGTATGATGGACTAGAGAATATTAGGGAAGGAATCTCATTGAGTTATTTTGCACCTATTAAGTTTTAATTACTTGCAAGATGGTGAATGGAAATGTGGGTCAATAAGTCTCATGATTATCCAAGCAAAATTTTAAGGTATGAAGATTGACTTTAAAAATATGGGGTTGAAGATGTAGCTCAGTAGTAGAGCATTTGCCTAGCATGCATGAGGCCCTAGGTTTAATCACCAGTATTATAATCAATGAGTCAATCAAAATACATACACTGATACTAGATATTTCAGAAACAAGAAAAGATGGCTCAAAGAAAGTGGGAATAGTCAGCAGTTCCATAGGAAGAGCAATGAAGATTGTTACATTAAAACATTAGAAGCTATTTTGGTTTTGATCTTTGAGAGCACAATTTTCAAAGGGTGGTGGCAGAGGAACACTACAGTAAGCACTGAGAAAGTATAGGTAATGTTAGGTTTCAGATGAGAGGTGTTCCCCAAAAGCTCACTGTAAGAAAATGCAAAGCAGCTCAGAGGTGAAATGATTGAGTTATCAGAGCCTTAACCAAATTAGTTAATTAATCCCCTGTTGGGATTAACGGGGTGGTAACTGAAGACAGGTAGGGTATGGCTGGAGGAGGTGAGGCAGTAGGGGCATGGCAAGCGGATTCTCTGCTTCCAAATCATCACATGAGCAGCTTCCCTTGGCTACACTCTTCCACCATGTTGTCCTACCTCACCAGGAGCTCTGAGGAATGAAGACAGCTGTCTATGGTTGGAGACCTCTGAAACCATGAACCCCCAAATAAACTGTTCTTCTTCTACAGTTGTTCTGGTCAGGTCTTTTAGGTACAGCAGCAAAAAAAAACTGACTAAAACAGGTAGTTAGAAGACATTTCTATTTCAAGAAGCTTTTGAACTTTAAGGAAAGTGAAAATAGATGGAGAAGAGTTATTCTGGATGGGGAAGAAACTTGTGGTAAAAGTGATAAGTTGAGGAAACACAATAACAGGAAAGTGGAGATTAAAGTTATAGGAGAGAGAAGAGAGCATGGCCCTGACTCTGGATAGCACAGAGGGGATAAAATTCACTCTTGGTTGGAAAACTAGTCTAAGAAAGTTAAAGGAAGACAAGTAAAGATGAATGGAACTTTAGAGGGAGAGAAATGAGGGGAAAAGGGAGTTAAATAACCCTGATTGTATGTGGGTGCGTGAATGGTTCCTAATTTATGTCGCTATGGCATTTTTGTATTTCTTGATGAACATTCATCAAATTATACCCTGAATCCTATCTAGTTTGTGTTTATATTTTAACGTTCCAATAGCATTTTAAGATCCTTAAGTTCATGTATCACAGCTCTAGTTTACTGCGTGTCCTCAATGTTCCTAGGGCACTGCTTGGCATATTGAAATTTAGGAGGGAATATAAAGTAATTTTATAACTATCTCATTATATAGACATAAGCATTACATTCTTTAACTAGCCAAAGTATAGGGGAAATGATGGACAAAACTATAGACTATGAGGCTGCAGAAGGTCAAAAGATTATCAGGATTCTGTGCATTAAGGGAAAAAAATGTGATATTAAGTGAATCCACCAATGGAAATGAAATAACTAGACAAAGTTATATTCACATATTCTGTTATCATCCTATACTTTCTCTCTATGGTGCATTGCATTAGTCCAGTATAGTTGCTACCCAGTTCCTTATATAAGGAAATTAGGCTTGGCCATAAACTTGTTTTGGCTCCGCCTTGTGGAAGAAGAGTATATTCATATTCTGATAAACTTGGGAATGGCCATGTGACTTGCTTTACTCAATAAAGTGTGGAAGTGACATGTTTCCCCAATTTTATTTTTTCCCTTGATTGTGATAAAATTGACTATGTCCCAGAATATTGGCTACTCCCTCAACCTGGGTCCAGTCCTGCAGATGACCTGGAGTAGAACCTCAGCTCCTGCAATAGACATTTGTGTGACTTTGCTCCTATAAATTACTGAACAATTTTATCGATTGGTACATTCTCTGCAGAGGAAATGGGGTCATCAAAGATATCTCTCAATTGTAAATATAAGGTGCCTGTTACCTAGCATATACACAAGCTGGCTGCAGCTAAAATATACACAAATTAAGTATTTTAAATAAAATGAATAGAAACTACCACTAAGTGGAACATGATGTAAATTTGAAGTAAATATTTTTTGTTCATAAAGATTGGGGATAGATGGAAAAATTGGTAAAAGTCTTCACAGAGTAATATATTTGGAATTGGGTTTTAAATGACATGAAGGACAGAAACTAAAGAAAATAATAGAAAAGTGGTCTCCAACATACAAAATTGTTAGTCCAGAATCTTTTGAAGCTTGCCAAATTTTATGCTTAAAATGCAATGCAAAATTTGTTAGTATAACCATCTATACTAAAATAATCTTTCAAATTAGGTCTCTGCTTAAAACAAAACAGCTTAGAAGTAGAGTGTAAGTTGCTCTTGTTAAGGATATTTTTAGGAATAACTAAGGTTGAATGGAGGAACATGTCACAGTTTTCGACTGGCAGGTCACATTCAATGTGATCTGTGATGATAGACTAAAATTAGCAACAAAGGCAAGAACGTGTGTGTGTGTGTGTGTGTGTGTGTGTGTACCTAAGAATTCTGTATTACCCTATAGCTACACTTCTAAATGAAACAATTGTTGGCATTTCAACCAGCTGAGCAATAATAAGGTTTTATCAAATCAAAGTACATAACAGAGAAGGGTTTTTAAATTTTATTTTTAATTTGTTTTAATTGGTTATACATGACAGTAGGATGCATTTATGCACTTTGATATATCATAAATAGATGGGATATAATTTCTCATTTTTCTGAGTGTACATGTTGAAGAATCATATTGGTCATGCAGTCACATATATACGCATAAAGTAATAATGTCTATTTCATTCTACTATCTTCCCATTCCCACATCCCCTCCCCTCCCCTCCCATCACTTCCCTCTACCTAATATAAAGTAACACTGTTCTTCTCTAGTGCCCCCTGCCTTATTGTGAATTAGCATCTGCATATTAGTAGTTTTGTGGGATAGGATTATTTTGCTTAGCATGATATTATCCAACTCCATCTATTTACTGGCGAATGCCATAATTTCACTCTTCTCAGGAAGGATTTTAATTTGCTGATTAATACTGAACTACGGGCAGTTTCTGACTACTACAGAGCAGAAGGCAATTTCAAATTCTAACTGTATTATCTTAAGGTGATTTCATCCCTTTCAAAAAGTTTTGGCCCTAGTATACTAATTTTAGTATGTAACTACATGGTGGTGGTCTTTTGAATGAATGCATTTGTTTCTCCCTCAGAGTACCCTATTAAGTGGCAATTAAAATTTTGTTTACAAAATGATAAGGTGGCAATAGAATCTTGTTTCTGTGAAAATGTTAGAGCTGAAAAAAGATTATTCTAAATAATCTTAGAACTTTTATTCATATAAAACTTAGGGATTCCAAATTATTTGAGGTGGTTTAACATGACATGTCAATACCCCAGAGCTAGTTTATCTTTAGTGACTTTTCAGCCTGTAGCTGTTTAGAGGTATAAGATGTATGCTTGAATATCTAAAAATTTTTTTCTGTTGTTCAAAGGAATATTCATATACTTTAAATCTATTGAAATATCAGGTCATATTAATTCTTAAAAACTAAGAATGCCTCAGTTATTTGGCTGGGAGAGCCATTAAGGCGAAGACACTAAAACCTCCAAAAATCACAACTCATCTCATCTTAGGATAATTGTCCCTTTTGCTTTGTGCTGACACAATTGTGATTTGTGGCTGGCTGCAGGTAAGAGGGTAAAATTGCTTACCAAGTTCTGCTCAACAAGTTGAGAGGAAAACTTCCTGCCCGCTTTGAGTACAGCACCTGAGACCAATCTGCATTTTGACAGTGCTCATTAGTGAGCCAATTGTAGACTCAATCCTCTCCCTCAGAGGGACGTTAACCAAGTCAGAGCTCATTAGGAAGGAGTCCTTGGTGGCCAAACAAGTCTCCTGCAGATTATGCAGACCAAGCCTTCTTCATTTAAGCCTGGTTTTAATAATTTCTCTCAAAACTTTTCTCAATTAGAGCAAATCGACACTACATTTTCCTTAATACATTTAATTAATTCTTTAATGATAGATAGGGCATTGGGATACATTCTATTGCTCTGATCACTTATTTCTCTTGAAAATTCTGTTGAGTTTAACTTAGGCCTTATGTTCCTCTGATATTTCCTCTATTAAAAATGTAAATAGAACCCTGGAGCGACCAATTTGAAAGTTAATAGTTCATCTGCAGTTGATGTAGAAATACAGGCTAGGGATGGCCATGAGAATTAAATGCTCTTCGAAAAGCCGAAGCATCAGGTTTTTTTCCAGTTGTTAAAAAATTCTCCTTGTGCTCTAAAGTCGTATTAACTCTTTAGCATCAACAGAATGCCTTTGTTGTTTTGTCAATGAAAAATCCTGTTTTCTAAATTATTCAATATGATCTTAGGAGAAAAGGCTATTTCTTATGCATTAAAAAAGACACTGAGGATGCCGTAGGGACATCCTGAGTTTAGACCCACCCCATCACTCAGGACAGCATGAACTTGGGAATTAACACTTCTGAGATTACTTGTCATTTTTGAAATGGGGATGGAAATGACACTTACTACATGGGTGGTTATGAGGGTTATAAAACTTGATACATGTGAAATAGCAGTGCCTGACACAGGGTACATCTTAGAATATGTAAGTTCTGACTACTGTTACCAGAGTTGTTGCTGTTATTATTATCACCTGGAAAATAAGAATAATAAAAACAATATACATAAAAGCTAGCAGGGACTTATTATCCGTCTTCAATATTTGATTCTTCCTTTCCCCTTAAAAGGCTTAAGCTATTAAAAGTAACCAGTCATTACAATAATAAAGGTAGCAAATTGATATGAATGCATTTCTTGTTATGATGTCAGATGGCTTCATATTCAGAAGGCAGAAATGATCATGGGAATATGAAATAACAAGATACATGACAAAGGGACACTGAAAATAGCAGAGTCATCTGATAAATCTGACAAATTTAAAGTATGTATCATGTATCTTTCTATGACGTTTTAGATGTGAGGGGTCCCCCCAAAACTCTTGTGAACCAAGACAATGACATTAAGAGGTGAAATTATTGGGTTACGAGAGTGTAAACCTAATCAGTGCATTAATACACTCGAATGTATTACCTGGGTGGTAACTGTAGGCAGGTAGGGTGTGGCTGGAGCAGGTGGGCCACTGGGGGTATGCCTTTGGGGCTTATATTTTGTCCCTGTTGAGTGGAGTTCTCTGCATTTCCTGATTGCCATGCTTTTAGCTACTTTTCTCCACCACACCAATCTGTCATGATGTTCTGTCTTACCTTGGACACACAACAATGGAATCATCTGTTTATGGACTGAGACCTCTGCAACTATGAGCCCCAAATAAACTTCACCCCCTCTAATTTTTTTTGTCAGGTCTTTTGGTAGCAGCAACTAGAACATCTTCCTCCTGTTCTCTCTCTCTCTTTCTATCACCCAGCCATCCACAACTCCTATAATTACTACAAGTTGTTATCAACTCTCCATGATGAAATAAGGCGACCACAGCACTCCATTAGGAGGCAGAGCTGGTCACAGTCCCACTCACAGAGGTGGTGTGAACAGCAGCAACACAGTCACTAGGTCTCTTCCTTGACAGGCATGACCTATAGGTTCTGCTTTTGATAATAAAATAATATACATAAAATATACATTAAAATCCCTTTTAGTTCAAAGCATATAATGATACTATACAGATTAGGTTAAAAATAATTTTTACAAATGCATTACTTGGCTTGCTGGGAAGAGTAGGGTATAGTTAAGGAGTGAAAATAGAACAAATAAGCCACAATTCTGAAACAAAGGGATGACTAAATCTGGAGTTTTCCCAGGGCAATTGCCTATTTGGTTTATTTATTATCTCTTTTATATATTTATCTATTTTCCTAGCAAACCTTGTCCTATGGTGGACCAGTGATCTAGGGAAGAAAACCAAGCTTGGGTCTAAGCAGGGTAAGTAGGAAGATCAAAAGCTCTCATTTAAAAATGAAATGTCCAGGTGGTGACACCAATATCCCCACACGAGGTTACAAACATCGTACACTGCACATCTCCAGGAAGTTCTTTTTACACTGCCCACGGTGTGAACGTTTCCCACTGAAGGTATACATGGCAGCATGGGTGACATCAACATTTAGTGAATTAGAGAAAAATATATATTACAGAAAGATATATCAAATATAAGAGCATGTTCTGGCCATGGTTCTGAGAAGAAACATATTTTAATCTTGAAAACACTGTAAATAATGAATTAACACTCCTAAGAATGTGAACCCAGAATTCACATTAACTGTGTTTGAGGAGAGAAGACTTGATTCCAACAATCTGGTGCTTTCGCAGGAAAGAAACATCCCTAGATGCTTGCCAGAAGCACAAGCAGATTCTTCTCCCGAAAGGAATCCCTTTAAATCCAATTACCAAATAATTCCATTGGAACAAAGGTCACATAAAAAATAAAATAAATCAGATACCAAGCCACATGAGGGAGAGTTAGCATAAATAACAAGCAGCAGATCAAATCCATAAGGACTTCAGATAGTGAGATTATCAATACAGAATATAAAATAAACACGTTGAATGAATTTAAAAAGTAAAAGCATCAGAATATGATGACAAAACAAAGGCTATACAAATTGACTAGTCATATCTTTAAAATAACCAAAAGGAATTTCATAAATTAAAAAATGGAATAACTAAAATTGGACACTCAGTAGATGAGTCAAAGAATAGATTGGACTCTGTCGAATAGAAACTGGATAAACTAGAAGATGTAATAGGATGAAACACAGACAAACAGCTGGAAACACAACAGAAAAGAGTGAAAGGAACTCACCTCTCTCTCATTGGCTGAGAGATGACAGAAAGGATGGGGAGATAAAGCATCCAAGAGAAAATGACTGTTAATTTTCCAGAACAGTTGAAAAGAACCAATTCTAAAAAAAATAAATAAATAAAAAAAGAAATCCATACTATGCACAAAATATGAAGTTTCAGAGGACCCAAGACACAAAGGAGATCATAAGGCAGCTAGAAAAAAGACAGGCATCACTCAAGGGGTGAATATTACTTTGAAAAAGATATCTTTGTAACAGTGAGAGCCAGAAGAATGAGGAATGTCCTTCAAGTATTGAACAAAAGCTATTGACCTGCACATCTGCACTAATAACATTTCCATGGCTGTAGACATATGAAGGTATTGGAGGCAAACATTGGGAGTACTTAAGATGAGCACGTCACCAGTAATACATTCCAGAATGAAAATGACCACGAAAGAAAGGTGTGAGATGGAACAAGAAAACTTGGCTAAGAATATAGTAATCCTGTGGATAATACCACACCATTACTAAAATTTCAAAATAATTCATACTGTTAAAAAATAAGAAAGACTAAAAATACCACCTTACAGAACTTTAGCTGAGAGAGGAAACAGAGTCCTGAGTTAAATTGCTTGCATTGTTCTGCCACAGATTATCTTTATGGTGAATAGCTATGTTGAAATTTCTAGCATAACTACTCAAATAGAAATAGAGATTGTAACTTCTGAGTTAAAAAGAGAGAAAAACGAACTGAGATGGGGCTTCCAGTACAACCAAAAGAATTACAAAAGAAAAACTTAAAATGTATTTGAAAATATGAAAGTTTTTAAACAAGTATTGTGTATTGTTTTGATCCCTGATAGGCACCAAATATCTTTTATAAAGAATGCTGATATATTATTGGAGGCCTAGATATTTCTATAATTTCTTACACTTCATGCAAATTAGAAACACTTAAATGTAAACTTAACTGTGCTCATGAATTTTTGCACCCTCCCAGACCCCATAATTTCTGACCTTGTTCAAAAAAATAGGAAATGTGTTTATGTGATGTTTATTCCACAGAATAAATGTATATTATTTGTAAGGAACATGATTGGGCAGAGACCACTGTCAGTGGAAATAATTGATTTCTCCAGCCCTTATTTTCAGATGTACATTTCTCATCATCCTAATCAATCATAGCTAAGAGATATTCTCCCATACTAATACAAATACAACAGAAACAAGTTAGAAATTACGGGCTTTGATGCATTTTATGATAATAACTGCAATTACAGGTTATCCCTGACCACATAAATATGTTGATTTTCATGTGATTAAAGGGGTATTGAGATTCAGGGGAAACTTAAATATCCTAAAAAATCTAAAGGGAGGCATCACATCTTTACGCAATTACATCTTTCATTCCTGAGTGATTCAGCTCTTCCTATTAGCATTTGATCTTTGGCTGACTGGGTATTTTGTTATCTATGAAACACACAGCTTAATTTATAAAGGGAGTATCTGATCTGCTGACCTCCCTCTTGAAGAAAAGAATGAATTTACTGAGACCTTCATCAAGGATTGCCCATATCTCTTGCAGATTGATTCTAGGTACTGGAACATTCCACAATTTAAGTCCTAAATTGTAGGTTTGAAAATGTGACTTTTTAAAAAATCCTTGATTATCCTGTGAGCCTCTGAGCATGGTAGTTAGGCTATGGAAATTTATTATACTGATCTCTCCAGGCACAGTATTATCACAGGATTTAGAAAATGAAATCAGTGCTGATTTTTTTCCTTCAAGTAATTTCATATATAATTAGTAGTAAATTTAAGAAATGTCGAATTAATCAGCTTGATTTTCATCCTTTTGGTAGAGTTATCTCCCTCTTTCTTGTCTGCAAGTTTTACAGGTTACTATGAACTTTATGTAATAATGTAACACTGATAGTTGGATTAAATCAATATTTATATTGATTTATCATGCTCCATTTGTAAGAGGAATGATACAAAAGAATTCTATAGAACCCCGCTCCCTGCACACCCAGAAAAAGAACAAAGGAAGAAGCAAATAGAGAGGGCAGTTACTATATACCTCATGTTAATTGTATTAAAGGATTTATAATGGGAGATAAAGTTTAGGATCCTATAATAATGATTTATGTCTAAAACCATTCAGGAGAGCTATGAACATGAGAGTGATAGAACAGTACCTATGTGGACCTTTATACTATTTATTTACTTATTTAGCGGTGCCTGAGATCAAAACCAGGGTCTTATATGTGCTAGGCAAGTACCCTGCGGTTAAGGCACACCCCGAGTCCTACCTGTGCCTTTAATGGCTGCCTGGTCAATGTTATGAGAAAATAATTGAAAGCAAATTCAATCACAATATAAAAGTATGTTAAAATTAAATAATTAGCCCAAAGGCAGTATAAAAACTGAAGGATTATAAATAGTTTATACAAGCAGCAGTGAAAGGGCAAAAATATAAATAAAAAGGGAGAAGCAAAGCTCATATATTTACCAGGATTTTAAAAGTATACTTTAAAATGTCAAACAGTCTAAAATAATACAAACTTTAGAGAATACAAAATTCTGTAAGCAAGATCCAAAGAAGAAAATGCTAGGTAGTACTAAGTTACACACTTGTATATGTAACACACACACTACGCACCACAGAGGAAGAATTGGGGGGTGGGGTAAATCTCGTGGGTAACTAGTGTTACATTGCTGAGCTCTGAGTACCCAGACAGGATTTAAAGTCTAAGGAAAGTCCCAATAAAGGCAAAATCTCTTGAAAAATGCTGTGAAAGCATTTGGAATTTTCAAGTGTATCAGATAATAAAATACTTGGTTTTTCTAATGTGTCACATCACCAAAATTAAAATGACAAACATGTGAAGACCTTCAATACCCTATCAGAATTCTTGGGATGCTTGTTTACTAATGGATAAACATGAACTTATTGCTAGGTTTGGAATGTTGGTGCCCTTTCCAAATTCATGTGATGAAATCAAAAGCCCCAGCATGATGGTGTTAAGAAGTGAACATTTTGGAAGGTGACTACCTCACAAGAGCTAAGTTTTCAGGAATGAGATTAGTTCCTTTATAAAAAAGACCCGAGGGAGATTGTTTGCCCCCTTCAACATATGGCACAAGAAGCAGCCATCTAGGATCAGGAAATGGCCCCTCCCGGGACACCAAATCTGCGGGTCCTTTAATCTTAGACTTTTCTGACTCCAGATACCTTTCACATTTGGACATAGGATAGAAGTGATTCTAAAATAATGTGAAATGCATACACACACACACACACACACACACACACACACACACTCTCATGGTTTGCATCTGGAATGTTTCCTAAATGCTCATGTGTTGAAGGCTTGGTATCCAAGGCATCAATGTCCAGAGGTGGGGCTTCTGAGAAGTGACTGCATCATGAGGGCTCTTACCTCATCAGTGGATTATCTAGTGACAGATGAGTGGACTATAGGAGGTGGTGGAAAGAGCAGGCAGGTGGGACATGTTTGCAGGAAATAAGTCACTGGGGGCATAACTTTGGGATCTGTATCTTATCATTGACACCTTCACCATACACATCTCTCCCTCACCCTCCTTTGTGGCTATAATGACATGAGCAGGTTTCTTTAGGCACTCCCTTTTACCATGATGTCCTGTCTCACCTTCAGGCCTACAACAATGGAGCTGGCTGACAATGGATTTAAACCTCTGAAATTGTGAGCCAAAGTAAGCTTCTTCTCCTCCAAGTGTTTGTGTCAGGTATTTTGGTCACAATAACAAAATGCTGCTAACACACACACACACATACACACACACAGAGACTCCTTACTCTTTCTCCTTTAATAATTTCAATTTTGCTTTGCACATTAATTTTTTTTCCTAGATCTTTAGCTTAAACATTAGGTCTACTCTACAACTTTTCTAGTCACAGTAACAGTACAATAAAGCATTCCATTCAACATCTTCAGCAATTAGAGAAATGCAAGACAAAACTATTCTAAGATTTTATCTCACTGCAGTCAGAATGGCAGCTATTATGAATATGAACAACAATAAGTGTTGGTGAGGATGTGGGGAAATGGCACACTCATACACTGCTGGTGGGACTACAAATTGGTGCAGCCAATATGGAAAGCAGTATGGAGAATCCTTGGAAAACTGGGAATGGAACCATCATTTGACCCAGCTATCTCACTCCTCAGTCTATACCGAAAGGATTTAAAAAGAGCATACTACAGGGACACTGCCACATCAATATTTATAGCAGCAAAATTCACAGTAGAAAAACTATGGAACCAACCTAGATGCCCTTCAGTAGATAAATGAGTAAAGAAAATGTGGTATATATACACAATGTAATATTATTCAGCACTAAAAGAGAATAAAATCATGGCATTTTCAGGTAAATGAATGGAGCTGGAAAATATAATGCTAAGTGAAATTAGCTAATCCAAAAAAAAATACTTAATGATTTCTCTGATTTAAGGATGCTGATTCATAATATGCTAAAGGTGGTAGGGAATGGGAGGATTAAATAAATTCTAGATAGGGCAAAGGGGAAAAGGGGAGGGAAGGGAAGGGAAGAGGTATAGAGGTAGGAAAGATGGTGGAATGTACCCTAAGTACAAGTATGAAAACACAAAGGATGTGATTCTACTTTGTATACAACCAGAGATATGAAAATTTGTGCTCTATGTGTGTAATATGAATTGTAATGCATTCTGTTGTCATATATAACAAATTAAAATTAAGAAAATTTAAAAAATCAAAAAGAATAAATTTTAAAAATAGCATTCCAACCTATGGATCACCTATCCCTACTCCCAAGTAGTATCAACATCCCTATTTTGATCTAATTAATGCTTCTCTCCTTGTCTCAGTTCAGGCCTGCAGCAAGCTGGATGCTTGTAGTGGAGGAGGGGCATTCTTCAGTGTGAGTATAGTTGGTCCTCTTCAATGTTTATGTCCAAATTTAATCCCCATTGTGAGATATGAACTAGACATAAACTATATCAGATGATGGTGTTGAGAAGTAGAGTCTTTGGGAGGTAATTAGGATTAAATAATATCATCAGGGTGAAGACCCCATGACTGAGTACCAATAGCTCTATAAAAAGAGGGAGACCAGAACACATGCATGTCCTCCCTGTCTCTGGACATGTAAAGCTGTGTACTACCTAGAGACTTTGCCAGCAAGAACATTACTTGGTGTAGCCCTCCGACCTTGAAACAGAATGATAAGCCAAAATAACCCCCTTTTCCTTATAACTTTCTCCATCTATGCTATTATGGTACTAGCCACAGAAAGTGGACTAAGACAGGTGTTTGGTCCAATTCTGTTTTCTTTCTTTACCCTAATTCTTTTTAAATTGATGTTTTGGAGGCAATACCAGAATGAGCTCAGAGGAAGATTTCTTTCTTTCATGGGTTTCCTTTGGAGATTTCTTAGAAGTCTCTTGCTGGGTTTGGAATGCCTATTGCAGATCCAGTGACCTGACACTGCCTTTATTCCTCCTGGCTACAAAGTCCTCTTCAGTCTTTGGTCTTCCAAAAGTTCCTTACTATATCAGGATCATATGGTATCCATAAAATTCTTTTAGGCATGGTAGCTCTTAAAATGAATCTGAGTCCTTCAGGGAAACAATGTGCAGACCCAGGGAAATACATGCTGTTGCTTCTTTCTTTGGGAGTGAATCTCACTCCCAGCCTAACTTTTAGCTAGCTTTCTTTCTTTCTTCTTCCTTTTTTCTGTTGACTCCATATAGTCTCTTGGTTTCAAATTTTTCCAAGTATAAGTAAGAAAATAATACCTGTGTCCCTCCAATAACAAAATCACCCACTGAGGATGGTTCTTTTTGGAGCCTGCTACTTGGCTTAAGGAGAAAGGAACATTCTAGAACTCAGAAAGTATTATCTTTAATAAAAATCCCCTGGATATACTTGACAACAGAAAAGACTTGACAAAGGAAAGAGAGAGGAATGGTAAAGACAGAATAATAAAAAGTATTCAATATGAACAACAAATAGAAGTAAAAATGCTCCCAAAATATCAGAGCTTCAGAGACCTGTGAAACATGTTGGAGGGCCTATTATTTTTTGCTGGTGGAGTTACAGAATAGATAAAAAAGGAATGGAGCAAGAAAAGCATTTGAAGAAATATTGCTTGACATTTTCCTAAATTTGTTGGAAGATACAAATTACAGATTCGGGAAAACCAGGAAACTAGACAGGACAACAGTAAGCCCAGTCAGCATCTTCAGCATCCTGTCTAGAAGTCATCCTCATTGGATTTACTAGTACATTCCCTCTTTGTCACATTGCCACTGGCAGCACTATTGTCAAAATATCCCCAGATGTACAACCAGCAACAACTTTCCTGCAGCTCCAATAATATTGCTTACCGTTTCCTCATTTTCTTCTGAATCTTCATCAATAACTCCTCAAGACTGCTGGCCATTTTCAAAACTAATGCCACACATTTTTGGTTTTAGTTTAATATCATCTCACTTTCAGTTACCAAATTCTGTTTATCTACTGCTATGTAACAAACTAACCCCAAATCGAATGGCTCCAAATAACTATTTTTATGATTCATGATCTTTTATAAATTAGAAAGTTATGTAGAGTGTGATGATTCTTCTAGATGATTCTTTTGTTTCAAGTGGTATCAGTGGAGGTGATGAATGAACTAGTCTTGAGGGCCCCAAATAGCTTCACTCAAGTGTCTGGTGCTTGTTGGGAATGGCTGAAAGGATGGACTTGGCTGCCAGACGGTGTGTATATGAATGACCTCTTTAAAATGGTAGTGTCAGCGTAGTCAGGCTTCTTGTGATTCAGGGCTCCAAAGGCAAGGTTTCCAGTGAATAAAATGTGGAAGATGCATGGTCTTCCCTCAGTTTTCTATTATCAAAAAAATCACAAGCCTGTAGATATTTTGGAAGAGGGAACATAGATCCCATATTTTGATAGCAGTATCAAAGAATTTGTGACTATGCAAAAAGGCCTAGGGATCTGCTAGGGAGCACTGACAAGAAAAAAAAAAGAAAGAATTAAAAAAAAAAGATATATAAACAAGAAATTTAAACCAGACAGTCTTCACAAAAGAAGATACCAAAAAATGACCAGTAAACATTTGAAAAAGTGTACCACCTCATCAGTCATCAGAAAAGTGAATATTAAGCTGGCCATGGTGGCACATTTCTGTAATCCCAGTAGCTTGGGAGGCTGAGGCAGGAGGATCATGAGTTCAAAGCCAGCCTCAACAGTTAAGGAAGGCTCTAATTAAACTTAGTGAGACCCTGAGACCCTGTATCTAAATAAAATATAAAAAGGGCTGGGGGTGTGGCTTAAGTGTCCCAAGGTTTAATACCTGTTACCAAAAAAAAAAAAAAGAAAGAAAGAAAACGAAAAGTTGAACATTAAAACCTGTAATGAAACTCTAATAAACACCATCTGGAATACTAAGATTTGAAAGAGAGACAAGACAAAGTGCTTAACAGCACATAGGTAATCTCATATACTACTGGTTTGTATACTGGGTACCACCATTTTAGATAACATTTTGGCATCAGTTTTATCAAAGTTAAACCTATACATATCCTATGTCAATATATGTCACAACCTAATCATTACCCAACATATGTGTATGCACATGTTCACCAAAAGTTTGCACATGAATGCTCATACTTGCATTATTTATTAAGAGCTAATCTGGAAACAACTAAAAAGTGAACAACACAGTGGATAAATAATTTATACCATATTCATATAATAGAACTCTGAATAGCAGTAAAATTGAATAACTACACCTGGATGCAAAAAACTTGAATGAAGCACTCGGATGTGATATTGAACAGAAGAAGTTGAGAATAGAATACATATGATGCACATTTTGCAGTTCAAAACCCAGCCAAAGTAATATATGGTGTTAGTAATCAGGATAGTGTTACTTATGGAGAAGAGGGAGCAGAAAGAATTTGGGAGTGGGCCTGTGGGTGGCTTTTGAGAGGCTGATAATGTTTAATTCTGGACTTGAGTAGAGATTGCAGGTATACATCCATTTTTTAATAATTAAGAAAAATGCACACTAGGATCTGTGCATTTTTTATTTGAGTTATAGTAAGTTTTTTAATAGAGCAGAAAGAGTATTATACATTGGAATGCAAGATAGCAAGCTGTTCAAGAGAAAATTCTGTCCAGGCAAGAGTATGAGTATGAGTTAAGGCAGAGACGGTGGGAAAGAAGGCAAAGGGAAAGTGGAGATTCTGATGGAAGCTTGTTTAATTGCTTGTCAGTAACACAGCCAGAATGGGAATTATCACATCCAAGAACTCAGAAATATTCATAGGATCTGCCTCTGTGATCAAGACAGGGACTAACAGCAGATAACAGCCAAATGTCAAGTCCAGACAAATGTAAGTCACCTTCAACAGTCTGCCAGAAAACTGTCGAAACCCAACTGTGGAGGGGCTGGGCTCTGGGTAGGACTGCAGCCCTAGAAGCATTGGAAGGACTGGGTTCAGGAAGCAAAGCTGAGACACTGGATTCACTAGTCAAATAAGACTAGCAACGTTCAAGTACCTCTTGCATTGAACTTTAAGTTCACCAAGAAGATTATTGTTCCCCATGACAGTCTAACAAAATGCAAGTATCTGGAAAATAATAGGCATGCAATAAATATTGACAAAGGGTCAATGAATAAAAAAATGAGGAGGAATAAGCTAAGAAACCCCTCATCTCAACTGAGGTGTAAGGCAATGTAAAATGTGCATAAAGTAAAATTCCAGTTACTAGAACGAAGGTGAACTGCAGGAGTGGGAAGCAGTATCATTTGGAACAGGTAGCTCAAGATTATCTGTTTTCTTGGTTGTCAGGGATGTTGTCAGAGTATAGTTTTGGTCTGAAATTGGCAGCAAGTTTCCAGTGGTACCAGGTTTGAATGTTATTCAACTGGAAGAACAGAGCCATGCATACAGAAATGCTTATATTAAATCCCCATGTTACAGACTATGTGAATTATGGTTTGGATGACACTTTAGATAAGATCATGTTAGAAAAATCCAAGTTTAACCTTGATTTCTATTATTTATTAAAAATAAGAGAAACATTAAACTTTAAAAATATTGACCTTGCTTCTGGCTAATACTAAAGAAGGGCATAGAATCCTATTCAATAAAGAAGATTTTCAAAAGAACCTGTCAAAAGTTCATATTACAGTAGTAAAAATGATAATTTCTCCAAGCAATTCATATCTATAAAAAGCTAGGAATTCTATACCCAAACTAAAAGTCTTTTGATTTTTAAAGCTTTAAAAGCAAAGTCAAGTTGAAGCTTCCATCGTACTAGGAAAGCCAGTTTTTATTTCAAATACTTCAAAGCTATGACATTCTTATTTTTTAAAAGTTAAACAATTGAGAAGACTTTGACTTTATTGTTATCTCCTCTACACAAGAAAGTAAGGTTTTGAAAGGTCATTCAAATGCACAGCATCTACACATATCTTCCTTTTTCAATATATACTGATACTCTCTTGAATATAGAACAGTATTTTCAATAAATGGTACTTGATGATAAATGTGCTTTTTAGCAAAAGTATATGGGTTAAGAAAAAAAAGAAAAGTTCTATGGTGGAAATGGAAACCTACTATTATTAAGGTAGGAGAACAAAAAATCCATTTGTTCTTCACAAGTTCGTTTGCATATGGCTGGGTTTAGGATTCAGAACTGCATCCCGAATATACTCATTTCAGTGTCATTGCTGGGTTTTGTCCATCTCATTGTTCATTCTCTCTTATTCTAAGCTCAGTAAGCCAGATATTCAATTTTATTAACTGTGCTCAGCAAAATTATTTACTGTATGGGGGTCATTCAGTTATACATTTGAGGTTTATTTGAAGTTTTAAAGTTAATTTAGAGGGCATTTTGTGGTAGAAAATAAATTGACTAAATAGAAAGGGCATTTAATTAATTTTTAAATCTATCACCTCTTGTATCTAAGTTTGTCTTAGTTGGCCTAAATGTGTGTGAACGCCATAACCTGACAGGAATAATAGTATAATTGCTGACATATAACTCCTAAACTAAAATTTGGTCTAATATAACTTATTTGTGAAAACATGCACAAACATTTCAGGATTTGCAGTGCTTGGCCAAGTATTTTATATTTTACCTTTCAAATTTAATTTTTTTCTATCAGTTTCTAATGACCCAATACAGTCAAGCTTAAAATAATTTGCTTTATCCTCCTAACTCAGGCATATTAACAAAAGTAATAAAGAAGAATCTGTGATTAAAAGAGTGTCTCCTGACACTTTTTTTCAGATATCTGATTCTGTAGTTTCTAATTTTACTTCTATATTTAGTTTGACAACTCTAGTGAATATGTATAACCCCATTTTTTGCTTTATTTTCTTAAGTCAATATCTGTTACTTGTTCCATAAGATAGAGGAGGACTTTTCTTACCATACCTTCTTCTTTCTCCTTCTGCTAATGTTTGATACAATCTTAACATATTTTTGACAATATCTTTCAACTTGCCATTTTGTAAGATGTACATTTTAACAACTGCAATTTCCTTCAATTTCCCTCCCACCTTCACCCCTTTCACTGTGACATCTTCCAAATCTCATCATTAGCCAGCTAACCTTTTATATCCTCGGTGTTGCTGAGAGTCACGTTCTATCCTTTGGCTTCAAAGAGTACTCACAATTTTATTCATGATTTGGCTCTAAAACTTGATAACAAATGGAGAATGTTTATATGCTTATGATTATATACAATTTGCACAATGAATATACAAATATTGTGACAGGCCAGGTTGATTTCATTCTGTCCCTAGGATGCTGTCACCTCTGAGACACCCCTAGAGAAGGGTGTTCCTAGCATGAAGGGCAAATGGAGTTTTGCTTTATTAACAAGTTAGTTACTTAAAATTATTTTAGTTTATCTCACAAGACCATGAGATTTTGAGCAATTTGTTTTTCTTTTAGAGTTTCTAATTTTCTTTATTATTTTTCTTGCCCCAAATTTATTATATCCCCCAATTAAAAAGAAAAATTCCAATTATATTACCTAGTCTTCTACTGACTCTGCTTTATGCCCTGAAGCTCTCCCTGCCAGGACCTTTAGAACTTGTTTTCCAGTTGTGCACAGAGTTAATCTAGAACATGCCTCCAGCTCTGTCCAGGGATGGGATGGTTGTTTCCTGGACAATACATTTTTCTTGTCTGTGGTTAAGAGGAAGTTCTTTTTCTACAGTATTCCTTAGCAAGCTACTAAAAGGATGCAGTGAAAGTAAACTCTTTTTTTATATCTGAAAATGTGTTTGTTCTGACATACTGTCAGATTGATAATTTAGCTAGCTAAAGACTTCTACATGGAAAGTATTTTCTCTCAGAACTTGAAAACTTTGATTTTTTTTTCCCACCCAGAATCTGCAGATACTGATGAGAAGTCAAGACACTAATCTGATTCACATTTCTTTCTAAGTGATTTTTTTTAATCTTAAAAGCTTTATAATATTTTCATTTACAAGTTTTCTTCTCTGCAGACTGCTTGAAAATTTATAGTTCAAGGGTGATTCTATCTGTGGGTCTCTTATTCATACATTGTGCTGGGTTTTTAGTGATTTCTTTGAGTCTAAAGACTTGGATCTACCAATTGTGGGAAATTTGGTTCTATCATTTATTTTCTATCCTTTCTGACATTTAATTTATTATTTCTAGTACTGCTGTTGAATGAATATTAGACCTCTTGAGTGGATCCTGATGTCTCTTATATTTTTCCATCTCTTGTTTTCTTTCTCTCCTCCTACACGTCCCCCTTCTCTTATTACTTTCTAGAAGATTTCCAAATAGTTACAATTTCCCACTCTTTCTACTTAAATTTTAAACTTAGCAATCACAATTTTCAACCTCAAACTGTTCTTTCTTTTTAAAATTGTTCTCTTAGTGACACTATGCAAGAAAATGAATATAGTATATTCACAAATCATTCTGGGCATAATAATTAGAATAGTAAAAGGTCTCTTCTGTTCCCCAGAGACAGGTTTTGTTTATTATCTTGATATTTTTCTTTCATGTTTGTTTTAGTCAGCTTTTCATTGCAGTGACCAAAAGAGCTGACAAGAACAACATAAAGGAGGAAAAGATGATTTGGGGTCACAGTTTTAGAGGTTCAGTCCATAGGTAACAGAGTCCATAGCTCTGGGCCCCTACATCATGGTAGAAGGGCCTGGAAGAGAAAAGCACCTCAGAACATGGCATGGCAGCCAGGAAGCAGAGGAGAGCTCATGCTCACCAGGGACAAAATAAAACCCCAAAGGTATTAACTCATCCACCTACTTCCTGCAGCTACACCCTTCCTGCCCACAGTTATACCCCCCAGTTAATCCATATCAGTGGATATCCCAATGATTAGATTATACTTCCATAATCTAATTGTGAGAATTATGAGGCCTGCTGTGGCAATGACAGAAGTGCAGTTTCCCCAGGGCCCATCAGGGTCTGGGGCAGTGCACTGCAATCCAGCAGGGAAGACTCCAATAATCACATTCACATTCAGATTCCTCTTCTTCTAAGAATGTGGAAATATTTTACATATATTTGAAAACCATTTTATTTTGTTATTTTTCAAATCAAGATCTTGTAAATTATTTAAGAAGAAATGCGATTTCTTCTAGGATTATATGTTAACTATGATTTTAAAGACCACACGTACAAAAATGGATAATGTTGGAACAAATAAAGGGGTGTATGAAATGTTTGAAGAAAGTAGCTGCCAATGTGTACCCTTCCCCCACATACTGTACTTGGAAAGCAAATGATTGGAACAGAAGAATGAAGGGTGTATGTCTGTTTTCAGGGAAAGTTAAAGAACAAAGACCTGGAGGTGAGATACCTATGAGTGACCAGTTACACATGCTTCTTATTCTCTTGCTTCCTTTTTTTTTTTCAATCCTTCTCTTTCCTTTGGATATAATGCATTAGTTTTCAATTGCTATGTGACAAATTATCAAAAATTTAGAAGTTAAATAAGGAAATTTTTTATTTTGCAATTTCTGTGGGTCAGGAACCCATCATAGTGTAGATGGATTCATTGCTCAGGGTCCTTGTGGTCATAATCAAGGGGTCAGCTAAGGGTCCCATCTCATCTGAGGCTTGGGCTCCTCTTTGACAGACCCAGATATAAAAAGGCTCATGTGATTAACTCAGGCCTGCTGGGAAAATCTCCTTTTAGATTAACTGAATATTAACTGATAAATATAAGTCACATCTACAAAATTCCTTTTTCCAAGAAATAAAACATAATCTAGGGAGTGATATCTCATAATAATCATAAGTTCTGCCTACTGTGATGAAAGAATAGTAGCCTTTCTTCTTGCTATCACCCAAAAAAGTCCACAAGTCACTTCTTAACTGTTAACCCAAACTTCAGACAATTTTTGAACAATGCCTTCAACCTCCAAATAGCAGCTTACTTGAGGGGAAGGAATTCAGAAAGGCAGGTGTCATTGCAGGTCATTTTAGAATTCTGGTTGCCACATAAAGTCAAATATAAATTGCAAGAAGATAGGGTGGGGTTTTAAAAACAATATGTCATTTCCTAAAAGGGAGTTTTCTCGGGATTGAAAAGTTTAATTTGCAGGAATGACAGATAAGTTAGGCATAAGAAAGAACCAGGGATGGGGTTGTGGCTCAGTAGTAGAGCACTTGCCTAGCATGTGTGAAGCACTGGGTTTGATTCTCAGCACCACATATAATAAGTTAATAAAATAAAGGGCCATCGACAATTAAAAAACAAAACAAAACAGTAAGCATGCTTTTGGATACTACAAGCTGAGCTAAGTATTTTTTCTGGCTGAAATAGAGATGTTAAAGTCCTGAAAAGGCTTTACCACAAATTTCCTGTCAACAATTCCATAGAATGGCTTGGTGTTCTTGAGGAGAGATGAAATACTGAAGTAAAATCAAATTACAATATTATTTGACTCTATCAATAGAAGGCCCATCCAGCATAAGCTCTATACTTATTTTACAAAATTAGTAAGCTTTGTCATTCTTCCTTTACTGTCATATTTTGATCAAATGCCTGGTTTATTTATAGACAAAGAGACATTGAGGAATGAGTAAATACATTAACATATACTTTTATAGTATAATCAACAGCTTTGAATAAACATGGCTTTTTAGTTTTCCATGACGAAAGAATAGTAGCCTTTCTTTTTTGGAATCACCCAAAAAAGGCCACAAGTCACTTCTTAATTATTAATCCAAACTTCAGACAATTGTTGCACAATGTCATCAACCTCCAAATAATAGCTTACTTGAATCTAACCCTTTTGAGCAGAAGCAATCGCCCAAACTTCAGTTGATTGGGTATGTATTGCTGTGATAGTCTTAGAACTTGTGATTGCTGTGGTTGGATTATCACTAATTAAGAACAGTTCTGTGTTGGCAGAAACATCGAATTATCAGTGACATTGATAATAGTAGTTAGGGTCTAGATAAATACTTCAATTGATAGTTATCCAAGGAAGTCATTAAAAACAAAAATAAAGGAAATATTCTTTAGTGGCAATACTATATTCTAGGACCAGGGAAAATTAGGAGAATTATAAACAGGTTTTAGCTAATTACAGATAAAATTTAAAATATTTCACATTATTTCTTCCAAACCATTTTTAAGGACCCATTACAAATGGAAAAGCTGACAGAATTGAGGTTTGCTTTTTCATTCTTATTCCTGCCCATCCTTATTCAGAAGTAAATTGATAATAAAGATTCCAGAGAGAAGCAAGAGAAGAGAAATAAAGGAAAGGCAGGACCAATAACCTCATCTTTTAACCATAGGAATTCTATTAGAGAAACTTTTCTTGAACATTATAGGAAATTGATATCCCATCAATTCAAAATGGATTCTACTGATTTGATGAACGATATCAATATCATTTATTCCCTTTTCAGAGTGCATGACTAAAATAAATTGTTTAAAAATAGAAGAAATGTAACTTTGGGTTTCACCCAGATATAATTTTTAAAGTGAGTGGTATCTTCAAATCATTAAAATTGAACAATGCACTTGCATTTGTACCTATTTAGGCAAATATCACATAATCTCTGGCACTAATTATGTGCCTTTGGAAGAAATAGGCTTTAAATTTCTAGAAGTAACTCAAGTTCTTTGCTAGAAAGAAAGTCCATCTTAAGGCCTCAAGTAATTCTTTAGTCACCTGCTTCGAAACCTCTTGTTTTCAAGTGGAAACATTTAATTTTCAGCTTAAAAAGATAAAAACAAGAGAAAAAAAAAAAACCTTGAATCATAGTGTTTGTTGATTTCCAAAGTACATATATTCTCACTCTGGTCAAAATCAAACTATCAATATAACACCACTGAATGGAGGTTTAGGAACAGATATGCACAGGAGACTCTCATGAGCCAGTGTGAACCAGACTGGATCATTCTCTACAGCCATGTGCTTCCTTGTAAATAATTTCCACAGGAGATCTGTTGTTTTATTCACCTCCCTAAAATATAGGAATAGTTGAGCTGGTGTAACAGGGTGCAGCCAACTTTATATCTTAAAGATACTCCTCAATTAATTTGAAGTATAAAGCACAATATTGCTGTTGACATGCGACTGCTCTGCAACTGGGAATCAACCACAGCAGTCCATATCTCTAGTATCTGCCCAGAAAATAATAAAATATACTTATGAAGGCCTTCTATCTAAATGTATCAGAGGGGAGAAAACATTATATGAGAACATCGTTCAGTGTGTATAGCTATTTAAATCCAAAGTCAGTGTTTATCACTGGACCACAGGCCAGAGGCTATGAGAAATGCATAACTTAAATATGCACACCAGCCTAAATCATCACTTGGATAACCATATGCAGTTTTTAATTTTTATTTAGATGATGAAAGGTATAAATTTATATCTTCTTCCCT
Source organism: Marmota flaviventris (assembly GCF_047511675.1). Classification (NCBI taxonomy): domain Eukaryota; kingdom Metazoa; phylum Chordata; class Mammalia; order Rodentia; family Sciuridae; genus Marmota; species Marmota flaviventris. Next base: position 22,124,403 of record NC_092508.1, read on the forward strand.
AATGTTATTTTAAAATGCTTATTTGAAAAAACAACTTGGAGTTCTTTCTTATTTACCTGGGAAGTTCTTTCACTTTCAATGATTCTCCAGATTCCTGTAAGCCTTCTGGGTGATGGAAAGTGGACCTCATCTTTCTTAAATTTTAGTAGTTTCTCCTTATTTGTAGATAATTCAAAGTCCTGAGTCTTATGAGGCAATAATTTCCTCCATCAGAATATTTTCTCACTCTTGCTTCTAGCTATCTGGCCAATAACTAGAGCGGATCACACCAGGACCCACGTGGAGAAGTGCTGGATCTGTTACAAGAGAAAAGGAACCCTATACTGAAGGAGCTGTATGACCTAGCCAACGTGTATCATTCAGTACTGCAAGAGTGTACAAAGGACCGGATCAAGGAGCCCTGCAACTTCATGCAATATAGATGTAGTTTCCAGAGGAAAATTCTTCAACTAGGGACACAGTAAAAGTTATATTTAATTTTAAGCTATGATGGCCACCTGGTCACTTCAGGCTCTTCAAGACAGGAAGCCACAAGTTAATCAGAGGACTCACCAACCTGGCTAGACTCACCAACCTGATGATCAGGAAGGGGTTAGGATCTTATAAAAGCAAGCAGCAAAGAGTATGTTTGGGGCTCAGGTGACCCACTTTGGCATTCTGTGGTTCTCCCTCTGCCCAGTTGCCCAGTTTTGGCAGTAAACAGATAAGCAAGGGTACTGCAGCCTGAAAAAGCCATGGTGACTAGATGCACAGATACTTCAGCAACAAGGGACCAGGTCGCCCCACCAGACCTACAGAGATGCTGAGCAAGGGTGATGGAAACATAGAATGATGGAAAAGGGAATCTGTGAGAGTGTAGGAATAATTGCAGTATTGGAGCTGCAGTCTCTATTAAAGAAACCTTCTCCTACAAGTTTCTTCAGGAGAGAGATTGACCAGAATATTTGAAGTGCTGCTCCCAAATAGGGTGGATTTATTGCATGAAGCAAGTAGATCTGAAAAGCACAGAGTGAGCTCCAGAGGATGTTATGATACTCCATCTGTACCTCCCATTCTGGGTCACTCATTCTCCTAGCTGCAGGAATCTTGGGTCCTTTGGAGAACGGCTGGGTCCACCTTTAGCAGGAAACTTCAGCGAAAAGAAGCTTCCTTGTCAAGAATCACCCCCTTCCTAAGGTCAGCTACTGAGGAATGATTAGTTGATACAGGCTTCAAAAGCTCCAAGTTCTTGATTTGATCTGGGACAGATTTGAAAAGACATTTCATCCCTAGAATGTCCTGTAGGATCCACTGAACTTCTCTTTCCACTGCACTGAACTTTTCTTTCTGTCCAATCTGTTTCTCTCACTCTCTTTCACGTGTTCGTAAGAGCACTTTGCAATAAGACTCCCAGATGCAGATCTCCATCTCTGAGTCTTACTTGGGGAGCTGGTGATAAGGCATTTCCCCTACATTTTCTTGTAACAATTCAATCTTCCCAATTTATCCCCAACTCTTTTCCTATTAAGCTAAAAGACCTAGCTGAGCTTGTCCCATAAAGTTTTTATTTTAAATTTTCCACTTTCTGACCTCTTTCATCTATTTCCCCTTCCTTTTCTCTCTAATGGTTCCACATACCTGGACTTTTAACTTGACATCTCATTGATGATGCAGGGGCAAAGTTGAGACCTCTGCTAAAAGCATTCATTCTTTTATAGTCTTGTGATATTTCACCAGGTTAGGATACATCACAGGGCAGTGTTGCATTGATTTCTATACTCCAGGGAGAGTTCTTGGAAGAAAATCTTACTGGAAGGCAAGGCTTCAGCAGGAATCAACAAAAAGAAATGTCAGTCTGAAACTTCCTTTTCCATCTTTTTTTAAAAGTAGTTTGGTTTTTACATTTCCATACATAGTAGGTAAATTTTTAACTCTCTGTTCTAGAAATTTTTTGATTTCTCTCCCACTATCCAAATATGAATGGATTTTGGACATTCAGCAAAGTAATGTATACAAGCATCCACTGATTTCAATTTGCATTTTTTAACCTCTTTAGGTTGCTCTTTCTCATCACAGAAAATGTTATTTGATTCTATGCTATCTATTGGTTTAATTTAATCAAGTAGAATAAATGAAGAATGTTGAAGGTTAAAATGATTTGCCAGAAATATCAAAGAGAAGCAAACAAAGACAAGGCAGAGAGATACATAAAATGTAGTAATGATCCTTTAAGGACTGGCTCCAAAGAACTGTAAATAATTTTAGAGGTTTTGAACTTTATTTTCTGCTATGCTGGCCCCATCCTGTTGCACTCTGTGTCCCACAGAGCTGATTTGAGATGGAGCAATCCAGGGCTTCAAAGGCAGCTTTGTTCTGTAAGCAGCTCTGCCTCAGAAT